>NC_052147.1:187341729-187965316 GCF_902713615.1 Scyliorhinus canicula | reverse complement strand
CAAGTTATTTCCCGGTATAACCCATACCTTCACCGAAGAATTTTACCTACTTACCCTTAATAGCATCGATGTCCTGGGTCCTGCGTTATTAAGGAAGTGAAGTAAGCTAATAACCACTTTTTCAGGTTAAGTTATTTTATTATTATACTTTTTTTTTCTTTAAGTTGCAAACACTTTCTTTACAGAAAGGAAAAACGATTAGTGATTCTGGATGCTGCTGGTTTGTTGTAGGGACCTTCAGACTCTCTCTCTCTCTCTCTCTCTCTTGTAGTTCTCCTCCCCTTCTCTCCTGTTGCTGTTTCTCTGTTTTCTCTGTTCTCTGTGTTCTGTCCTCTGTCCTCCCCATTGCTGCTGGTTTGTTGTAGGGACCTTCAGACACTCTCTCTCTCTCTCTCTTTTAGTTCTCCTCCTCATTCTTGCTGGCGTTGATCTTCGAGCCTTCCACCTCCTTGAGGGGAGCGGAGCTCCCCCGGGCCGTGCTCCGGCCGCCAGCTGTTGCTGCTTCGCGTTCTGCTGCTCTCTGTTTCTGTCTCGCGCATGGGGGGAGGGGCGAGGGGAGCCCGCGCTTAGTGCTTTTTGGCGGGAGAGATCGGGACCTCCGATAGGGGATGGGCTACGGGGCTTAAAGGGGCATGGTGGGACACAACCAGGCCAATGGGTCCCCCTCTATTCAGTACATCACAGTGCTTCAACACAGCACAAATAAATCTATGCAAACTCTCTTTTTCTTTTTCCCTTTCTCCTGCTGCAGGTTGTAATAACAATTCTGACAGACTTTAATTGACTGCATTTTTGACAGAAGAGCTGGCCATAGTTTCTGCTCTTTTCAGCTGCCACCAACCTGTTGTGGGATCTTTCCCTGCACTCTCCCAGACCAGATATTGGCAGACTTCTATGTTTCAAATGACACATTCTGTATTTTCCAGAACAATATGGTCAGTCTGCCCAGGACCCACAGACTGTCAGGACTGACTGCCTTTACTGGTGTCCTCACTACACATGCCCGTCTCAGGGGCTCCCCTATAGTATAAGGATCTGGCATAGAAAGAGTTAATGTGGGTCAGGGTGTAGAACCACCCACATTGTGATGTAAAGGGCCACCTGGTCCGCGTTTATGGGGTAATCGTGTACTGGACAGAGGCATGTATAGAGACTGCTCCTAGCTTAGACCTCATTGTGTAAATGTGCATAGTTAATAGTAGTCAATAAAACACTTACTGTGACTTCCGGTTGCGGTGATGCGGAGCTAAGCCGCACGTTCGGCAGCTCCTGCTATCAAAAGACTTTTGGGCCTATTTTAGGGCCCCAAACGGCGCTGTTTCGACGATTCCCGGTGGGGGAAGGTGTGTGGAGGAACATTCCCCAAAATTTGTGGTGCGCACCCGGAGTGGGGCAAAGGAAAAGGCTGCAGCAGCTCCCCAGAAAAAGCGGGGGAAGGAGGACAAAATGGCGGCCGGCGGAGCACCCGAGGAATGGTGGAAGTGGGCGCAGGAGCAGCAAGCTGCTCTTCTGCGCTATTTTGCGGAGCTGAAGGCTGAGTTGCTGGACTCCTTGAATGCGACTACCAACAAGCTGCTTGAGACCCAGACAGCCCAGGGGGCGGCCATTCAGGAGTTGCAGCAGCAGGCCGCTGATCAGAAGAAGGAGGCCGTAGTCCTCGTGGGGAAGGTGGAGATGTACGAGGCACTTCACAAAAAGTGGCAAGACCGATTGGAGGAGCTGGACTTTCGCACGAGGCGAAAGAATTTGAGGATCCTGGGCCTGGCGGAGGGGCTGGAGGGGTCCGATCTTCTGTCCTATGTGGCCACGATGCTGAACTCGTTGATGGGGGTGGGGTCCTTCCATTTGCCCCTGGAGCTTGAGGGAGCCCACAGAGTGCTGGCCAGGAGGCCCAAGACGAATGAACCCCCGCGGGCGGTGCTGTTGCGGTTCCATCGGTTCAGTGACCGGGAGTGTGTGCTGCGCTGGGCCAAGAAGGAGAGGAGCAGCAAGTGGGAGAATTCGGTAGTGTGAATCTACCAGGACTGGAGTGCGGAGGTGGCTAAGCGGTGGGCCGGGTTTAACCGGACGAAGGTGGTGCTGCATGCCAAGCAGGTCAAATTTAGAATGCTGCAGCCTGCGCGTCTGTGGGTAACATTTAAGGACCGACACTACTACTTCGAGTCCCCGGAGGAGGCGTGGGCCTTTGTACAGACGGAGAAGCTGGACTCGAACTGGGGGCTGCGGGGTCCTGTGTACTACGGTCATTGCTGTTTTTGCTGTTGCTGTTTTTGTAATTTTGACATGTGTTTTTTATGTTGGTTTTTGCTCTGTTTCCGGGTGGTTCTGTTGGGTATGGTTCTGTGTTATGTGGGGAATGTTGGGTGATTGTTTTTTCTTCTGTACGGGGCTGGGGGATGGGGTGGAGCTGGAATTTGCGAGCTGCGTCAGAAAGGTGGGGTGGGGCAGCGTGAAAGCGCGGGCTTTCCTCTGGTTTCCCGCGCTGCGGGGCAGGAGGGGTGGAGCTGGCGGTGGGGGCGTGGCCTCTACTGGTTTTTTCCCCGCGCTGAAGCGGTGCCAAGGAGGTGTGGCAGGAGGGGGGATGACCCTATGTCGGGTGGGGCCGGGCTTTGGCGGGAGTTGCCGGGGTCAGCAGAAGTCAGCTGACTCACGGAAGTACCATGGAGGGTGCGTCGCGGCTAGGAGGGGTCCTAGCCTGGGCGGGGTTGGGGGGGTGGGGGGGGGGGGGAATACCGGGTTGCTGCTGGAATGGCGAGGAAGGAGCTGGTGTGGGCCGGGGGGGTAGAGGAGAGGCGGTATCATCATGGGGAACGGATCGGGCGGGGTGTGCTGGCCTGGGGCGAGCAGTCGATGAGCTATGGCTAGTCGGTGGGGAGGGGGGCGGGGTGCCCTCTGATCCGGCTGATCACCTGGAACGTGAGGGGGCTGAATGGGCCGGTTAAGCAGGCTCAGGTATTTTCTCATTTGAAGGGGCTGAAGGCGGACGTGGCTATGCTCCAGGAGACCTACTTGAAGGTGGCGGATCAGGTTCGTCTGAGGAAGGGGTGGGTGGGGCAGGTTTTCCACTCAGGATTAGAAGCGAAGAACCGGGGGGTGGCGATTCTGGTGGGGAAGAGGGTAGCATTCGAGGCGTCTGAGGTGGTGGCGGACAAGGAGGGCAGATTTGTTATGGTGAAGGGTAGGCTGCAGGGAGAGAAGGTGGTGCTGGTAAACGTTTATGCCCCGAATTGGGATGATGCTGGCTTTATGAGGCGTATGTTGGGCCGCATTCCGGACCTGGAGGCAGGGGGCCTGATCATGGGGGGAGACTTTAACACAGTGCTGGATCCCCCACTAGACCGGTCCAGTTCAAGGACGGGTAGGAGGCCGGCGGCGGCCAAGGTGCTGAGGGGGTTTATGGACCAGATGGGAGGGGTGGATCCCTGGAGGTTTGGGAGGCCGAGGGCGCGGGAGTACTCCTTTTTCTCCCATGTGCATCGAGTTTACTCCCGAATAGATTTTTTCATCCTGAGCAGGGGATTGATCCCGAGGGTGCAGGATGCCGAGTATTCGGCCATAGCAATTTCAGACCATGCTCCGCACTGGGTCGATCTGGAGATGGGGGAGGCACGGGACCAGCGCCCGCTGTGGCGTCTGGACATGGGGTTGCTGGCTGATGAGGAGGTGTGTAGGAGGGTCCGGGGAAGTATTGAGGGGTATCTTGAGACCAACGACACGGGGGAGGTCCGGGTGGGGGCGGTTTGGGAGGCTCTGAAAGCAGTGATCCGGGGGGAGCTGATTTCCATCCGGGCCCATAGGGAAAGGAGGGAGAGGGAGAGACTGGTGGGGGAGCTCCTGGATGTGGATAGGAGGTACGCGGAGACCCCGGAGGAGGGATTGCTGGGGGAACGGCGGAGCTTGCAGGCCAAGTTCGACTTGCTGACCACCAGAAAAGCGGAGACACAGTGGAGGAAGGCGCAAGGCGCGGTTTATGAGTATGGGGAGAAGGCGAGCAGGATGCTGGCGCATCAGCTCCGCAGGCGAGATGCGGCTAGGGAAATTGGTGGAGTGATGGATAAGGGTGGGAATGTGGTGCGGAAGGGGGCAGAGGTGAACGGGGTCTTTAGGGACTTTTACGAGGAACTGTACCGGTCAGAGCCACCGGTGGGGAGAGGGGGGATGGAGAGCTTCATGAACAGGCTACGTTTCCCAAAGGTGCAGGAGGAGCTGGTGGAGGGACTGGGGGCGCCGATAGAGTTGGAGGAGCTAGTCAGGGGGATTGGTCAAATGCAGTCAGGTAAGGCGCCGGGGCCGGATGGGTTCCCGGTGGAATTTTATAAAACGTACGCGGACCTGGTCTGCCCCCTGTTGGTGCGAGCCTTCAATGAGGCATGGGAGGGGGGGGGGGGGCTTTGCCCCCGACGATGTCGCAGGCGCTGATCTCTCTGATCCTGAAGCGGGATAAGGACCCCTTGCAGTGTGAATCATACAGGCCAATCTCGCTCCTCAATGTGGATGCTAAGTTGCTGGCGAAGATCCTGGCCACCAAGATAGAGGACTGTGTGCCAGAGGTGATACACGAGGATCAGACAGGATTTGTCAAGGGAAGACAGCTTAACACGAATGTGCGGAGATTGTTAAATGTTATTATGATGCCGGCGGTGGAGGGGGAGGCGGAGATAGTGGTGGCGCTAGATGCAGAGAAGACGTTTGATAGAGTTGAGTGGGGGTACCTGTGGGAGGTGCTGGAGTGGTTTGGATTTGGGGAGGGGTTCATCAAATGGGTGAGGTTGCTTTATGAGGCCCCGGTGGCGAGTGTAGCTACTAATGGAAGGAGGTCAGAGTACTTCAGGCTCTACCGTGGGACCAGGTAGGGGTGCCCCCTGTCCCCCTTGCTTTTTCACTGGCGATTGAACCTCTGGCTTTGGCATTGAGGGAGTCGGGGAGGTGGAGGGGTCTGGTGCGGGGTGGGGAGGAACATCGGGTATCGCTGTATGCGGACGACCTGCTGCTGTATGTGGCGGACCCAGAGGGGAGAATGCCAGGGGTGATGGAGCTGTTGGCTGAGTTTGGGAGCTTCTTGGGCTATAAGTTAAATCTAGGCAAGAGTGAGGTATTTGTAGTGCACCCGGGTGATCAGGCGGAGGGAATTGGGAGGCTCCCGTTTAAGAAGGCAGTGAAGAGTTTTAGGTACCTGGGGGTGCAGGTGGCCAGGAGTTGGGGGAGTCTTCACAAGCTTAATTTTACCAGGCTTGTGGAGCAGATGGAGGAGGTATTCAAAAGGTGGGACATGGTGCCGCTATCGCCGGCGGGTAGAGTGCAGTCCGTCAAAATGACGGTACTCCCGAAGTTCTTGTTCCTTTTCAGTGTTTGCCCATCTTTATCCCTAGGGCCTTTTTTAGGAGGGTGACTAGCAGCATCATGAGCTTTGTTTGGGGTGCATGGGACCCCGAGGGTGAAGAGGGTCTTCTTGGAGCGGGGTAGAGATGGTGGCGGGCTGGCGCTACCCAATCTCTCGGGGTATTATTGGGCGGCCAATGTGTCGATGGTGCGCAAGTGGGTGGTGGAGGGGGAGGGAGCAGCATGGAAACGGTTGGAGATGGCGTCCTGTGGAGGCACAAGCCTGGGGACCCTGGTAATGGCGCCGTTGCCACTCCCTCCTACAAGGTATACCACGAGTCCGGTGGTGGCGGCTACCCTCAGGATTTGGGGGCAGTGGAGGCGACATAGGGGGGAAGTGGGGGGGCTCGATGGAGGTTCCGCTAAGGGGGAACCATTGGTTCGTCCCGGGGAACATTGATGGGGGGTTCCAGGGTTGGCACAGAGCGGGCATCAGACAGCTGAGGGACCTGTTCATTGATGGGAGGTTTGCGAGCCTGGGGGAGTTGGAGAAGAAATTTGGGCTCCCCCGGGGAACATGTTCAGGTATCTGCAGGTAAAGGCGTTTGCTAGGCGGCAGGTGGAGGGATTCCCTTTGCTTCCCGCGAGGGGGGTGAGTGACAGGGTGCTTTCGGGGGTCTGGGTCGGGGATGGGAAGATATCTGATATCTACACGGTAATGCAGGAGGTGGAGGAGGCGTCAGTAGAGGAGCTAAAGGCTAAGTGGGAGGGGGAACTGGGGGAACAGATCGAAGATGGGACATGGGCTGATGCCCTGGAGATGGTTAATTCTTCCTCCTCATGTGCGCGGCTTAGCCTTATCCAATTCAAGGTGCTGCACCGGGCCCACATGTCCGGGTCTAGGATGAGTAGGTTCTTTGGTGGCGAAGACAGGTGTGTCAGGTGTTCGGGGAGTCCAGCGAACCATGACCATATGTTCTGGGCTTGCCCGGCACTGGAAGAGTTCTGGAAGGGGGTGGCGAGGATGGTGTCGAGGGTGGTAGGATCCAGGGTCAAGCCAGGCTGGGGACCCGCGACTTTTGGGGTTGCGGTGGAGCCGGGAGTGCAGGAGGCGAGAGAGGCCGGTGTTTTGGCCTTTGCATCCCTAGTAGCCTGGCGGAGGATCTTGCTACAGTGGAAGGATGCAAGACCCCCAAGCGTGGAGACCTGGATCAATGACATGGCGGGATTTATTAAGCTGGAGAAGGTCAAATTCGCCCTGAGAGGATCGGTACAAGGGTTCTTTAGGCGGTGGCAACCTTTCCTCGACTTTCTGGCTCAGCGATAGGGTACTGGGTCAGCAGCAGCAGCAACCCGGGTGGGGGGGGGGGGGGGGGGGGGAGTTAACTATGTTTATTTAATTTTTTAAAAAAATTTTCTTGTTGTTTACTGGGTTTGGGGGGGGGGGGGGTGGGGGGGGTGCGATATATGCGTTGCTACGGTCTTGGGGGTGTTATACTGATTATGTTGTTTTATTGTTGCTTGTTATTGTTTGTTGTTATATTTTCTGTAAAAAATGTTCAATAAAAATTATTTTAAAAATAAATAAATAAAACACTTACTGTTAAACTATGCAAGGCTCAGAACGTCCTCATAAGATCTGCTGAATTATATGCAACACTTTACAACATAATCTTGCCTGCTCTTCTATGTGCTGTCTCATGGCCCTCCTCTTGCTTGCTCCTTTCTGGAGCGAACCTAAAATACTAATTTGCCTTTTTCATGTGACAGACTTGGTCTTTATTTCCTGCAATTTCAATTTTTAAAATCTGTACAGCATTTTGTTCATTGGTTGCTCAACCCAGTAAAAAAATTTTTAAATTAATCTATGGGATGTGGATGTCGCTGGTTAGGCCAGCATTTATTTCCCATCCCAGGTTGGCCTTCATAAGGTGGTGGTGAGTTGCCTTCTTGAACTGCTGCAGTCCTTCAGGTGTAGGTACTGTTGCGCGTTTTACTGGAGTGTATTAACACGCCTCCGTTTAAAGGCCGTGTGCTTAACACTGCTATTGCTCTGTGTATGTAATTATGCTCAGGAGTCGCCAGGTGCCGTATTTAGACACCTCACAAGTATATCAAGGTCAGGTTCAAAGTAATAAATCTGTACACCGATTAGTAAGTCCAAACGATTGATATTTATTATGACAAATATAATAAATACACATGCATACGCTAAAGAGACTAACTTACTTCTAATACTAAACAACTAAAATACTTATCTAGACAGGAACAGGCAAGGTCAGGGAGCAAGGCCTTCGTCCCGTTCTTGGTCTGCAACTCTCAGGTACTTAAAGTTGTCAGGGTCTAGCAAAGTCTGGATCCCGTAGCGATCGTCGTAGTGGCACTTACAGTTCGATGGCTGATGGCTCAACGGCTGGTGATGGAACAGGAGTCAGGATGCGATGTATCAGCAAAGCGAAGCCGGAGCGATGAAAACAGCAGAGAGCCAGAGCCAAAAACAGACCGAACCATGTGCGGGGTCTACTTTTATAGGTCCCCCAAAGTCCGTGCCCCTTCGGGGCGGTCTTTTACCTGCCATGTATCGATTGGGCCTTTTCCCAATCGATATCTTCCAAACCCCCCAATCTGAGGGTCGCTTCTCGATGGGTGGGGCGGTACCTATGGTTCTTTGTGTTGGATACTATGGTTCCGTTCTGTCTGGGCGTCTACTCAAAAGTATCCATTCATACTTAAATGTTTCTATTGTGTGGGGTCTGGATCTGGATCACCTCATTACTATGTAGATCTTGTTGCCATTTACACCTTTGGCTGACACTCTGCACCTGGCCACAAACTGGTTTCTGTACGTGCAGAATGCTAATTAGTCTTCTGCAAACTGCTTGTCCTTGCTAAGACTGTTTTCTCCCTGCAGCCTTAGCAGTTCTCCATTTTGTAGCCCAGTGTCCATCTTAGGTGGCTACAGTACACCCACTATGCTGTTAGGGAGAGAGTTCCAGGATTTTGCCCCAACGACAGTGAAGGAACGGCGATCTATTTCCAAGTCAGGGTGGTCAGTGACTTGGAGGTGAACCTCCAGGTAGTGGGGTTCCCAGGTATCTGCTGCTCTTGTCCTTCTAGATGGGAGTGGTTGTGTGTTTGGAAGGTGCTGTCTAAGGAACTTTGGTGAGTTACTGCAGCGTATCGTGAGATGGTGCACAAGGCAACCACTGTTCGTCGGTAGTGGAGGGTTTGAATATTTGTTGGAGGAGGAGCAATCAAGCGGGCTGTTTTATCCTGGATGATGTCAAGCTTCTTGAGCTGCAGTCATCCAGGCATGTGTAGAGTATTCCATTACACTCCTGACTTGTGCCTTGTAGATGGTAGACAGGCTTTGTGAGAGTCAAGAGGTGTAGGATTCCAAGCCTTTGACCTGCACTCATAGCCACAGTATTAATAGGGCTAGTCCAGTTCAGTTTCTAATCAATGGTAACCCCCAGGATGTTGATTGTGAAGGATTCAGCGATGGTAATGCCATTGAATGTCATGGGGCGATGGTTAGATTCGCTCTTGTAGGAGATTGTCATTGCCTGGCACTTGTGTGGCGTGAATGTAACTTGCCACTTGTCAGCCCAAGCCTGGATATTGTCCAGGTCTTGCTGCATTTGGACATGGACTGCTTCATTATTTGAGGAGTTGCAAATGGTGCTCAACATTGTGCAGACATCTGCAAACATTCCCACTTCTGACCTTATGATGGAAGGAAGGTCATTCATGAAGCAGCTGAAGATGGTTGGGCCTCAGACACAACCTGAGGAACTCCTGCAGTGATGTCCTATGTGGGCAGCACAGTAGCATAGTGGTTAGCACTATGGCTTCACAGCTCCAGTGTCCCAGATTTGAATTTCAGCTTGGGTCATTGTCTGTGCGAAGTCTGCACGTTCTCCCTGTGTCTGCGTGGGTTTCCTCCAGGTGCTCCAGTTTCCTCCCACAAGTCCCGAAAGAGGTGCTTGTTAGGTGAATTGGACATTCTGAATTCTCCCTCTGTGAACCCGAACAGACGCAGGAGTGTGGCAACTAGGGGATTTTCACAGTAACTTCATTGCAGTGTTAATGTAAGCCTACGTGTGACAATAAAGATTATTATTAGTTTCATATTCTAATCTCCCTCATGTTTTAGTCATCCTAAATATGTTCAGGTTTAGGTGGATAGCCATGCTAAATTGTTCCTGAGTGTCCAAAGGCTAGGTGGGTTATGGGGGATAGGGCAAGGGAGTGGACCTAAGTAGGATACTTTTTCAGAAGGTTGGTGCAGATTTGATGGGCCAAATGCCCTCTTTCTGCACTGTAGGGATTCTATGACGGTCCTTCCTGTTTACTCCCTTATCTTTGTTTCCCCTTTTATTTTTTGCCGTTACATTTTTGATCCATGGATGATTAATGGATATGTCACTTTAAGGCATAAGCCTGTATCTTAAATTCAAGCAGGAAGAATCTGGAAGGCTGTACAGGCTTAAATAGAAGCTGCAGACTGGCCAGCATCAGTGTATTGGCCCAAAAGGCTGTGCTCTGGTAACAGGTGGTGATCCAATCCTATTCAACTGGGATTTTTTCAGAGTTCCAAAGTTTGAGTTTGGTATCAGTTTTGATTCTGGCAGCACAGTGAAGGGATCTAGATAACTCTCTCCAGAAATATCCAGCTAACTCTCCAGAAAGCAACTTGGAGGACTGACTCTCTCTCCAGAAAGCTTGTGGGGCTGTTCAGCAAGGACCCGGGGAGTCCACACCGAGTAAAATAAAGAACTTTGATACATTTCCAATTACGGTATATTCACTTCTTGGTAGAACCCCACGGGGTCTCTTTCTGGCCGGTGCCTTACTGATGGTTGTTTTATACAATGCTAAATTGAGTTCCACCAGCCCTCAGTGGGGGGAGCTTGTACGCCACGAGAACCACAGGGAAGATAATCATTCCCACCTCGTAGGTCCCATTACAGGCTGAAACCCTGAGACTACAGAGGTCTGAAGACAAATCATAAAGTGAAAACAAAGTTTGATGTGAAGCAAGGGGCCTCTCCAGGAAAAGCTACACATTCGGCAGCTCCCGCTAAAAACGGACTTTGGGGCTCTTTTCAGGGCCCCCAATGGAGCTGTGTCGGCAAATCCCGACGTGGGAAGAGGACAGGAGTCGACCCCTACGGTCCTATGGTCTGGACCAGGAGTGGGGTAAGGAGAAAAAAGGAGAAAGCACCCCTGAAAAAGCAGGGGAAGGAAGACAAAATGACGGCCGGCGGAGTCCTTGAGGAGCTGAGGCAGTGGGCTCAGGAGCAGCAGGCGACTCTGCTGCGCTGCTTCCAGGAGCTTAAGTTGGAGCTGCTGGAGTCACTGAAGGTAACCAACAGGGAGCTGATGGAGACCCAGACAGCCCAGGAGGCTGCGATCCAGGAGCTGCAGCAGCAGGCCTCCGAAAGGGAGGATGAGGCCGTGGCCATCGCGGGGAAGGTGGAGATGCACGAGGTGCTCCATAAAAGATGGCAGGAGCGGTTCGAGGAGCTGGACAACCGGTCGAGGAGGAAGAATTTGCGGATCCTGGGCCTCACGGAGGGGCTGGAGAGGTCGGACCTGGCGGCCTATGTGGCGGTTATGTTAAACTCGCTGATGGGAGCTGGGTCCTTCAAGGGGCCCCTGGAGTTAGAGGGGGCCCACAGAATTCTGGCTAGGAGGCCCAAGCCAAACGAGCCGCCGCGGGCGGTGTTGGTGCGGTTTCATCGGTTCGTGGATCGTGAGTGTGTGCTCCGGTGGGCCAAGAAGGAGTGGAGCAGCAAGTGGGAGAATACGGAGGTGCGGATCTTCCAGGACTGGAGTGCGGAGGTGGCGAAGCGGAGGGCCGGGTTTAACCGGACGAAGGCGGTGCTCCATAGACAGAGTGTGAAGTTCGGCATGTTGCAGCCGGCGCGTCTGTGGGTCACCTATAAGGATCGGCACCATTATTTTGAGTCCCCGGAGGAGGCGTGGGCCTTTGTGCAGGCCGAGAAATTGGACTCAAACTGAGGGTCTAAGATGAGGGGATGCTGTATAATACTGTATTTGTATTTGCTTGGTTTAATGTAAGGTGTGGATTGGCCTTAGGGTGGGTGGGGTGATGTCGATTTGTCTTTTCTATATGGGTTTTTCTGTAGGGGTCTGGTGGACGGGTTCGGGCAGGGGGGTAAATGGGGAGTTCGGGGAGCTGGTGGGGGGGACTGACAATGGGTGTAGCCCTGGAGGAGGCGGGGCCGGGCAGGGTGAAAGCGCGGGCTTTCTGCGGGTTTCCCGCACTGGGAGATGGTGGGGGCGGGGTTGGGGCTGAGGAGCGTGGGCCGTTGCTGGCTGTTTTCTTTTCCCGCGCAAGAGCGGGGGGGGGGGGGGGGGGGGGGGGGAGGAGGACCCATTGACGGGCACGATGGAGGAGGGGTAGTCCCACGTGGGGAGGAGTCGGAGGTAGGGCGGGAGTCGCCGGGGTCAGCAGAAGTTAGCTGGCTCACGGGAGTGCTATGGAGGGAGGGGCGCGGCTAGGAGGGTTCCTAGCCTGGGGGGTACCGTACCGGGTTGCTGCTGAAACGGTCAGGAAGGAGCTGGAGGACACAGCAGGTGCTGGAGGGGGGGAGTTGCCGCCATGGGAAACTGGCAGAGCGGGGGACGCTGGCCGGTGGTGGGCAAGGGATGGGGTATGGTTAATCGGCAGCGGAGGGGGGCAGGGAGCCCTCTGATCCGGCTGATAACCCTGGAATGTGAGGGGGCTGAATGGGCGGTTAAACGGGCCCGGGTATTTGCACACCTGAAGGGGCTGAAGGCGGATATGGCCATGCTCCAGGAGACACACCTGAGAGTGGTGGACCAGGTTTGGCTGAGAAAGGGATGGGTGGGCCAAGTATTTCACTCATGGCTGGATGAGAAGAGTAGGGGGGGTGGCAATCCTGGTGGGGAAGAAGGTATCGTTTGAGGCGTTAAATGTGGTGGCTGACAGTGGCGGGAGATATGTGATGGTGAGTGGTAAGCTGCAGGGGGAGCGGGTGGTGTTGGTGAATGTTTCCGCCCCAAATTGGGACAATGCGGGGTTTATGCGGCGTATGTTGGGCCGCATTCAGGACCTGGAGGTGGGCGGCCTGATCATGGGGGGGGGGACTTCAACACGGTACTGGATCCCCCATTGGATCGATCCAAGTCCCGGACGGGTAGGAGGCCGGCGGCGGCTAAGGTGTTGAGGGGATTTATGGACCAGATGGGGGGGGTGGATCCCTGGAGGTTTGCGAGGCGAAGGACCAGGGAGTACTCGTTTTTCTCCCACGTACATAAGGCCTACTCGAGCATTGATTTTTTTGTCCTGAGCAGGGGGTTGGTTTCGAGGGTGGAGGATGTGGAATACTCCGCCATTGCCATTTCAGATCATGCCCCGCACTGGGTGGACCTCGGGCTGGGGGAAGAGAGGGACCAACGTCCGCTCTGGCGCATGGAGGTGGGGCTGCTGGCAGATGAGGAGGTGGCCGAGAGGGTTCGGGGGTGTATCGAGAGGTACCTTGAGGCCAATGACAACGGGGAGGTCCGAGTGGGGACGGTATGGGAGGCATTGAAGGCGGTGATGAGGGGGGAATTTATCTCCATCCGAACCCATAGGGAGAGGGGGGAGCAGAGGGAGAGGGAGAGACTGATAGGGGAGATGGTGCAGGTGGATAGGAGATATGCGGAGGCTCCAGAGGAGGGATTGCTGGGGGAGAGGCGTAGCCTTCAGGCCAGATTCGACCTATTGACTACCAGAAAGGCGGAAGCTCAGTGGAGGAAAGCACAGGGGGCGGTGTATGAGTATGGGGAGAAGGCGAGCGGGATACTGGCGCACCAGCTCCGAAAGCGGGACGCGGCCAGGGAGATTGGGGGAGTGACGGATAAGGCTGGGAAGGTGGTGCGGAGGGGAGTAGATGTTAATGGGGTCTTCAGAGACTTCTATGGGGAGCTGTACCGGTCGGAACCCCCGGTGGAGGGGGGTGGAATGGGCCGCTTCTTGGACAAGCTGTGATTCCTGAGGGTGGAGGAGGAGCAGGTGGAGGGACTGGAGGCGCCGATCGAGCTGGAGGAGGTTGTCAAAGGGATAGGGAACATGCAGTCGGGGAAGGCGCCGGGGCCGGACGGGTTTCCGCCGGAATTTTATAAAAGGTATTTGGACCTGTTGGGCCCCCTGTTGGTCCGGACCTTTAACGAGCCAAGTGAGTTGGGGGGGGGGGGGGGGGGGGGGGGGCTTTGCCCACAACTATGTCACGGGCACTGATTTCCTTGATCCTGAAGCGGTACAAGGACCCTCTGCAGTGCGGGTCATATAGGCCGATTTCGCTGCTGAACACCGATGCTAAGCTGCTGGCAAAGATCCTGGCCACTAGAATAGAGGATTGCGTGCCCGAGGTCATTCATGAGGACCATACGCGGTTTGTGAAGGGAAGGCAGTTGAATGCGAACGTGCGAAGGCTCCTCAATGTCATTATGATGCCGGCCATGGAAGGGGAGGCGGAGATAGTGGTGGCATTGGATGCGGAGAAGGCCTTTGATAGGGTTGAGTGGGAGTATTTGTGGGAGGTGCTAGATAGGTTTGGGTTTGGGGAGGGGTTTATCCGGTGGGTGAGGCTGCTCTACGAGGCCCCGATGGCGAGTGTAGCCACAAATAGGAGGCGGTCGGAGTACTTTCGGCTGTACCAGGGGACGAGACAGGGGTGCCCCCTGTCCCCCTTGCTCTTCGCATTGGCGATTGAGCCCCTGGCCATGGCATTGAGGGAGTCAGGGAACTGGAGGGGCCTGGTGCGGGGTGGGGAGGAGCATCGAGTGTCGCTGTCCGCGGACGACCTGTTGCTGTATGTGGCGGACCCGATGGGGGGATGCCGGAGGTGATGAGGATTCTTAGTGAATTCGGGGGTTTCTCTGGGTATAAGTTGAACCTGGGCAAGTGTGAGTTGTTTGTGGTGCATCCGGGGGATCAAGAGGAGGGGATTGGTAGGCTCCCATTGAAGCAGGCAGGAAAGAGCTTCAGGTACCTAGGGGTCCAGGTGGCTGGGAGTTGGGGGGCCCTGCACAAGCTCAACCTCACAAGGTTGGTGGAGCAGATGGAGGAGGAGTTTAAGAGGTGGGATATGTTACCGCTGTCACTGGCGGGGAGGGTGCAGTCCGGTAAGATGATGGTGCTCCCGAGGTTTTTGTTCCTGTTCCAGTGCTTCCCCATCCTTATCCCGAAGGCCTTTTTTAGGAGGGTCAACAGGAGTATTACGGGATTTGTGTGGGCGCATGGGACTCCGAGGGTGAGAAGGGTGTTCCTGGAACGGGGCAGGGATAGGGGGGGGGGCTGGCATTGCCCAACCTCTGTGGGTACTATTGGGCTGTCAACGCAGCGATGGTGCGTAAGTGGGTAATGGACGGGGAAGGGGCAGCATGGAAGAGGATGGAGGTGGCGTCCTGTGTTCCGTTGCCGCTCCCTCCAACGAGGTATACCACGAGCCCGGTGGTGGCGGCTACCCTCAAAATTTGGGGGCAATGGAGACGACATAGGGGAGAAGGGGGGGGGCTCGATGGAGGCCCCGATATGGGGGAACCATCGGTTTGTCCCAGGGAGCATTGATGGCGGATTTCTGGGCTGGCACAGGGCAGGGGTTAGAAGGTTGAGGGACCTGTTTGTGGGGGGGAGGTTCGCGAGCTTGGGGGAGTTAGAGGGGAAGTTTGGGCTCCCCCCGGGGAACATGTTTAGGTACATGCAGGTGAGGGCGTTTGCCAGGCAGCAGGTGGAGGGGTTCCCCTTGCTGCCCCCACGAGGGGTGCGGGATCGGTTGCTCTCGGGGGTGTGGGTTGGAGGAGGGCGGATTTTGGACATATACCGGGTAATGCAGGAGGTAGACGAGGCCTCGGTGGAGGAACTGAAGGGTAAATGAGAAGAAGGAACTGGGTTAGGAGATTGAGGAGGGGACGTGGGCGGATGCCCTGGAGAGAGTGAATTCCTCCTCTTCCTGTGCGAGGTTGAGCCTCATACAGTTCAAGGTGCTGCATAGGGCCCACATGACTGGGACGAGGATGAGTAGGTTTTTCGGGGGCGAAGACAGGTGTGCTAGGTGCTCTGGGAGCCCAGCGAACCACGCCCATATGTTTTGGGCGTGCCCAGCGCTGGGGGAGTTTTGGAAGGGGGTAGCAAGGACGGTGTCGAGGGTGGTGGGATCCAGTGTCAAGCCAGGCTGGGGACTCGCAATTTTTGGGGTTGCAGTGGAGCCGGGGTGCAGGAGGCGAAAGAGGCCGGTGTTCTGACCTTTGCGTCCCTAGTAGCCCGGCGGAGGATCTTGCTCCAATGGAAGGATGCGAGGTGCCCAAGCGTGGAGGCCTGGATCAATGATATGGCGGGGTTCATTAAATTGGAGAAGGTGAAATTTGCCCTGAGGGGATCAGTACAAGGGTTCTTTAGGCGGTGGCAGCCTTTCCTGGACTTCCTGGCGTAACGGTAGGGAAATAGGCCGGCAGCAGCAGCAACCCGGGGGGGGGTTTGGATCGGTGGGAGGGAGAACTGTGTACATGGGTTTGTGGGATGTGGCGGGTGTTACCTCTTTCCCTTTAGTTGTTTGGGTGTTCTTTTGTTTTTTTCTTATGTTTGTAGTTGCTTTTGAAGTTGGGTGGGTACTGTTCTTGGGGTGTTACCGTGGTTGTTTTGTTAATAGAGTTGAGATGTTTATATTTTGTATCTCCTTAAATGTCTGCCACTGCTTATCTACCATCTTGTCTTTTAATCTACTTCCTACTCTCCTTCAACCAACTTGGCCTTCATAGAGTTTAAGACGTGAATTTCAAATTCGGGTTCCTCACCTTCAAATTGAGTATGCAATATGTTTTGATCATTCTTACCTCAAGAACCTCTATTATTGAGATCATTAATTATTCCTGCTCATTACAAAACAGCAGGTCTGAAATCACCTGTTCTTTGGTTCAATCCAAAACATGCTATTCTAAGAAACTCCTAAATATACTCTGTAAACTCATCCTCAAGGCTACCTTTGCAAATTTGATTCATCCAAGCTACATGAAGATTAAAATAGTCCATGGTTATTACAGTGCACTTCTTACAAGCTGATTAAACTTGACCTTTGTAAAATCTGTCTGCATGTTCTGGCATATCTACAACATTTGTTCTGGGTTTAACTTTTCTATGTTGTCGCTGCAAAAAAGCTCCCTTTTTGATATCTCCTCAAGCTCTAGCTATTTGATGACTTCTCATTAGCTCTTCCCTCTCGGAGCAGAAATGCTATTCTTTGCATTAGATGTGAGGCCTGTTAACCCTCTTATGTTGCAAATAATAGAATATTATTGAGAATCTAATTCCTGCAGCAGATACTTCCAGTGGCACAATACTTCCCACAGTGTCATGTTTTGCTGTCATAAATTATTGCTTGACTCAAAGTGATACAAAATTAGAACTAGCATTAGATGTAAGTTAAATCGCCTCCTACATTGGCCCACTGTCACCATACCAGAAGACTTGGACAGATCTCCTCAGCAACCTGACAGAGAGTGGTCATGAAAGGAAATTCAATCCCAATGTCAAAAGTTGCATGCATTGTTCTACACTCACTATCCTGTTACCCCCCAAATGAGATTGTCAATTAGGGGTGGTATTGTGCTCCAGACTTTGGTAATTTTCTCATTAGCAACTAGATCGAGGGGCACCTTGAAGACCGGTATACTTAATCTTGTTTCACATGACAATTTAGAATGAAATTATAATGTTTTGAACAATCTTGAAATTGTTTAAAGTAATACATTATGGGCGAGATTCTCATGCCTCTCAGCTGAGTGTTTTTTGGCGGGAAGTGGCGGCGTGCCATTCATTGATAGCAGGATTCTCTGCTCCCTTCGCTGTCAAGCCCCCCTAGCTGACGGGAAACCAGCGAGTGGAGGTGCGCAGCCAGTGGGACCAGAGAATCCTGCTACCAGCGAATGGCTGAGGAATTCCTGCCTTTATCCAAAGGGTCTTTGGTGAACATTTAAAAGATAATTGACCATTACTTCGGACAATTGTGGACAATCTGCAGAGGAATCATGTCGCTACAACTAATTCCAGATCCGGGATCATGCTGCTATGAGTTGAGACCAGGATTTGCTGCTACAGATCCCACCAGGATCTCGCTCCTACAGTTAATGCAAGAATCGCAATGCTGCAGTTCCCACCATTAAAACAGCACGTCCAGTGTGTACGCAAGTGCAAGGAAACCACATCCTTCCTCAAATAAGGAGACCAAAACTGAACACAATACTCCAGATGTGGTCTCACCAACACTCTATGAAACTGCAACAACGCTTCTCTACTTTTATATTGAAATGAGAAAGATGCAGTGACTTTGGCTAACTTTCATATTGTTTGGTTACTTGCAACAAAATGGAAAGCCATTCTCAGATGACGAATTAGTGAAAGAATGCATAATCCAATCTGCAAATGTTTTATTTGCTGGGTTTAAAAACCAAGAGGAAATTACCAAATGTGCTGAATTGCGAATAATTGTAATTATTACATTTGTTTTTTGCCATTTGAAGTTGATGACATTTATATTAATATAAAAATGATTATTTAAGCATCTTCTGTAAATGGTTATGAAATATTTGGTGTGAATTAAATGTATTTAATTGATATACCTTCAATTCACAGTGAGGCAGAGAAAGCGAGTGAACAGTAGGCTTTATTAGTCATGAACTTGCCTAGCCAGAGTCAGTAGTACAGATGAATGCTGCCCACAATAGGCTGGCCTATATATGGCCCCGGTGTGAGCCATACCGGGGTTACAGTACAGTACCTGGAAGCAGTTCATATCACCACTTCCAGGTCATAGGTCACAGGTTATGGTATCATGCATGCATTATGGTGAATACATTCACCACATTAATCTTATTCATGGGGTCGTGGTTAATGCAAATGCCCGATTTTACTCATGCGACCCATGGATATGATGGAGGGCCACTCATGCAGTCCACTCAAAGACCATAAGACCATAAGACATAGGAGTGGAAGTAAGGCCATTCGGCCCATCGAGTCCACTCCGCCATTCAATCATGGCTGATGGGCATTTCAACTCCACCTACCAGCATTCTCCCCGTCGCCCTTAATTCCTCGCGACATCAAGAATTTATCTATCTCTGCCTTGAAGCCATTTAGCGTCCCGGCCTCCACTGCACTCCACGGCAATGAATTCCACAGGCCCACCACTCTCTGGCTGAAGAAATGTCTCCGCATTTCTGTTCTGAATTTACCCCCTCTAATTCTAAGGCTGTGCCCACGGGTCCTCGTCTCCTCGCCTAACGGAAACAGTTTCATGAGCCTATATTGCCCATTACTAACTGAGGAGATAGTAAACATAAAGTATCGGATGAAATGCCTTTTTAAAAATGATAATTGAGCCATTACGATGTATCAAAGCATCTCTTTTGTAACTGTTGTGATGACACCGGGGTATCTGCAGGACACCTACTCAAATCTACAGTCAACGCTTAACAATGAATCTACATAGAAATATGTGCCCAATTACAAGGAGATTGTACAATTTCCTGTTTGTGTGTTTGCAAATAGATCTGTATTCCGTTTGCCAAGTCGCGTGCTTTTGGGTACCTCAAGAGGCCACCCGGAAACAACTTAATGAATCCCATTAATTGCATTTTGAGATATACTAACATTTATATCAGCCTGACCCTAGAGATTTTCTTTCCAGTTTAAGTGATTTTTATTCAGGATGAAAGCTATTTTCAATAATTTGTCTTCCTGAACTGGAATGTACATTTTCACAATTGGGAAGAAACATTATTTTCGAAGATTTAAGAAATAGGCACTGGCAAAAAGCTAAGATGTCAGTGTCCTTTTCTGAGAAGTGTTATGAGACAAAAACTTCCAGAAACACCAGATGCTTTCATGGGGTTAGAAAGTAAATTACATAAAGTAAAACAAACCTGCTTGAAACTAGTTGTTTTATCTGGGTGTTACTATTTGGAACTCGAAGTTTGACCTCAGGCAACATTCCTTTGTGTTGACTTTCAGAATTAGAAACTTACCGTGCGTTTCACCTAAGTATCTGCCAGCAATGTTATGGAGACAAGACAAAAACTTATCTCTGTGACTTCTCTCGATGTACACCTTTATTCATGAAGTGTTCAAAACAAACAAAAAAAAGTACAGCACAGGAACATGCCCCTTTGGCTCTCCAAGCTTGCGCCGACCATGCTGCCCGTCTAACCTAAAACCGTCTACACTTTTGGGGTTCGTATCTCTCTATTCCCAACCTATTCATGTATTTGTCAAGACGCTCCTTAAATGTCACTATTGTACCTGCTCCTGCCACCTCTACTGGCAGCTGTCATGATATGCACATAATGAGATACAAACAGGCAGCTAATGAATACAAAGAACAGGACATAACCAATCAGCAGGCTGAACACTTGGGGGTGGCTTCCCACTATAAAAGGCATGAGGCACTCACACTCTGCCTCTTTCCATGGTGACATCTACAGTGTGAGTCAGGGTGTACATATCATATAACTCCTACAGCACGTGGCTAAGAGCTAGTCTAGTTCAGTCAGAATGATTAACCACACTAGGTTAGCAGAGAGTCGAACTCACAGAGGATTGAGCTAACTGTGTGACAGGTTCAATAAATCATATTGAACTAACTTCAAGGTGTGGAGTATCTCTCAGGTAAAGCCTGTGTTACCTTACTGTGCTTAACACGACAGCAGCGAGTTCCAGGCACCTACTAATGTCTGTGTAAAAACTTCCCTCGCACATCTCTTCAAAACGTTGCCCCTCACACCTTAAACCTAGGTACCCTTATAATTGACTCTTCCACCCTAGTAAATATCTTCTGACTATCCACTCAGTCCATGCCCCTCATCATTTCGTAGACTTCAATCAGGTCACCCCTCAACCTCCGTTGTTCCAGTGAGAACAAACCGAGTTTATCCAACCTCTCCTCATAGCTAATGCCCTCCATACCAGGCAACATCCTGTACCCCCCACGCCCCCCCCCCCCCTCCCCACCCCCCCTCACCAAGCTCGGCAGGTAGATCCTGGGCCGCACCCACGGCAGCCCCTGGTGAGAGCAGTGCCATCAGACGGTGGCCCTGGCAGGAGGGACGAACGGCAGGAGTCGGGGCACTGAGGGGGGGGACGGGGTGTGGGGCATGCTTGGCTGTGGCACGAGCTGCCAACCAGGGCGACCATGTAGCCCATGGCACCTGGTTGTGGAGGGGAGTATGCGCCATGATGAAACTTTGTCCACCTCCACCCCCTGCAGATCGTAATGTTCGGGCGTCTTCCACTGCTGTTGGCTGCCGTGGCGGGGGCTGCTGCCCTGCATGAAGCCCTGTGGGAGCTGGAGCAGGGGCGTGACAGGGAGGCGGTGGAGTCTGCAGCGGAGGAGTGTGCGGCAGTGGGGCAGCTGGCAGCCGCTCAGGCTGTAGGGCCACCCACCCAACAGGTGCAGGAGGACCACGACAAGGGAGAGCCACAGCATGAGGATGCTGAGGAGGAGGAGGAGATGGAGGAGGAGGAGGCGTGTCAGCCATGGAGGAGCCCGATGAAACCTTGTGTATATCAGACCCGCATGTCCTTCCAGGACCTCCCGGACAGGGCATGCAGGAGGAGACTCCGGATGAGCCGGGATACCGTCGCCCATATCTGCCACCTGACGGCACACCTGGCACCACGTAGGACGGGGGGACACACCCTCTCCCAGTGGCCATCAAGGTGAAGGTCGCCCTGAGCCTCTGTGCGACGGGGTCATTCCAGTTGCCAAGTGGGGACCTAACTGACATCTCCCACGCGGCGGTGCATCGGTGCATCCGTGCAGTGACTGACGCCCTGTATGAAATCGCGGACCACCACATTCAGTTCCCCGTGGACCGCACCCACCAGAATGCCCGGGCAGCAGGCTTCGCTGGGGTCGCCAGGATACCCATGGTCCAGGGGCTGATCGATGGGGTGCACATCGCCATGCAGCCACCTTCGGGTAACAGGGCTGTGTTCATGAACAGGAAGGGGTCCTACTGCATGAACGTACTTGTGGTCTGTGACCACCAGGTGAGGATCCTGCACGTCTGCGCCCAGTACCCGGGAAGTGTACATGACGCTTTCATATTGGCCCAATCGTTCATCCCCGCCATGTTCGAGGTGTCTCATTTGGTGGCGCGCCGCCGATCTCGGCATTGGCAACCACCTGGTCCTCGGGTCTACCAGCAACGTCCAGTGCTCTCTGTTCATGCACAGTGAGGGGGCGCAATTCAGGTGCACCCGCTCCGGCTTTCTCCTGCTCTAGGCGATTACGGCCACTCTTATCATGGAGCTGTGTTACGCAGTCCAACTCATGCAGCCCCAGCAGTTGGGTCTATGTTGGCATAAGTGCACAGGGCATCCAGCCAATGCGGCTGGCATGGGTGGGTCCAGCCAAGTGGGTCATGGCTGGAGTTCTGCCGTCCCCCTGGGAAGGGGGGGGGGATGGTGTCACAGTGGGTTGGGGCCATGGGCACAGTGCTGCGTACTCACCCTGGCTGCCCTGAGTAGGTTGTTCATCTTCTTACAACAGTGCTCGCCTGACGGACTTCCGGTGGCGGCAATGAGCAGTTAAGCCGCACATTCGGCGGCTCCCGCGGAGAACGGACTTTGGGGCTCTTTTCAGGGCCCCCAATGGAGCTGTAGCGGCAAATCCCAACGGGGGAAGAGGGCAGGAGTCGACCCCAACGGTCCCATGGTCCGGACCAGGAGTGGGGCAGAGAAAAATCCGAAGAAAGCACCTCTGAAAAAACGGGGGCAGGAAGATAAAATGGCGGCCGGCGGAGACCTCGAGGAGCTGAGGAAGTGGGCCCAGGAGCAGCAGGCGATTCTGCTGCGCTGCTTCCAGGAGCTTAAGTTGGAGCTGCTGGAGTCCCTGAAGGTAACTAACAGGGAACTGATGGAGACCCAGACAGCCCAGGGGGCTGTGATCCGGGAGCTGCAGCAGCAGGCCTCCGAAAGGGAGGACGAGGTCGTGGCCGTGGCGGGGAAGTGGAGATGCACGAGGCGCTCCATAAAAGATGGCAGGAGCGGTTCGAGGAGCTGGACAACCGGTCGAGGAGGAAGAATTTGCGGATCCTGGGCCTCACGGAGGGGCTGGAGGGGTCAGACCTAGCGGCCTATGTGGTGATTATGTTAAACTCGCTGATTGGGGCTGGGTCCTTCCAGGGGCCCCTTGAGTTAGAGGGGGCCCACAGAATTCTGGCTAGGAGGCCCAAGCCGAACGAGCCGCCGCGGGCGGTGTTGGTGAGGTTTCATCGGTTCGTGGATCGTGAGTGTGTGCTCCGGTGGGCCAAGAAGGAGCGGAGCAGCAAGTGGGAGAACACGGAGGTGCGGATCTTCCAGGACTGGAGTGCGGAGGTGGCGAAGCGGAGGGCCGGGTTTAACCGGACGAAGGCGGTGCTCCATAGACGGAGTGTGAAGTTCGGCATGTTGCAGCCGGCACGTCTGTGGGTCACCTATAAGGATCGGCACCATTATTTTGAGTCCCCGGAGGAAGCGTAGGCCTTTGTGCAGGCCGAGAAATTGGACTCAAACTGAGGGTCTAAGATGGGGGATGCTGTATAATACTGTATTTGCATTTGCTTGGTTTCGGGAGATATGTGATGGTGAGTGGCAAGCTGCAGGGGGAGCGGGTGGTGTTGGTGAATGTTTATGCCCCAAATTGGGACGATACGGGGTTTATGCGGCGTATGTTGGGATTTGCCACGACAGCTCCGTTGGGGGCCCTGGTTTAGTGGTTTAGGCTGGCCTTCGGGTGGGTGGGGTGATGTCGTACTGTTTTTTCTATATGGGTTTTTAAGCAGGTGGACAGGTTCGGGCAGAGGGGTAAACGGGGAGTTCGGGGAGCTGGTGGGGGGGACTGACAATGGGAGTGGCCCTGGAGGAGGCGGTGCCCGGCAGGGCGAAAGCGCGGGCTTTCTGCGGGTTTCCCGCGCTGTGAGATGGTGGGGGCGGGGCCGAGGCTGAGAAGCGCGGGTCGTTGCGGGCTGTTTTCTTTTCCTGTGCAAGAGCGGGGGGGAGGGTGGACCCGTTGACGGGCACAATGGAGGAGGGGCAGTCCTATGTGGGGAGGAGCCGAAGGTAGGGCGGGAGTCGCCGGGGTCAGCAGAAGTTAGCTGGCTCACGGGAGTGCTGTGGAGGGAGGGGCGTGGCTAGGAGGGGTCCTAGCCTGGGGGGGGGGGGGGGGGGGGGGTACCATACCAGGTTGCTGCTGAAACGGTCAGGAAGGAGCTGGAAGACGCAGGGGGCGCTGGAGGGGGAGAGTTGCCGCCGTGGGAAACTGGCAGAGTGGGGGACGCTGGCCGGGGGTGGGCAAGGGATGGGGTATGGCTAATCGGCAGGGGAGGGGGGCAGGGAGCCCTCGGCTGATAACCTGGAATGTGAGGGGGCTGAATGGGCCGATCAAACGGGCCCGGGTATTTGCGCACCTGAAGGGACTGAAGGCGGATGTGGCCATGATCCAGGAGACACACCTGAGAGTGGTGGACCAGGTTCGGCTGAGGAAGGGCTGGATGAGAAGAGGAAGGGGGTGGCGATCCTGGTGGGGAAGAAGGTGTCGTTTGAGGCGTTAAATGTGGTGGCTGACAGTGGCGGGAGATATGTAATGGTGAGTGGTAAGCTGCAGGGGGAGCGGGTGGTGTTGGTGAATGTTTACACCCCAAATTGGGATGATGCGGGGTTTATGCGGCGTATGTTGGGCCGCATACCGGACCTGGAGGTTGGGGGCCTGATCATGGGGGGGGACTTCAATACAGTACTGGATCCGCCATTGGATCGATCCAAGACCCGGACGGGTAGGAGGCCGGCGGCGGCTAAGGTGCTGAGGGGATTCATGGACCAGATGGGGGGGGTGGACCCTGGAGGTTTGCGAGGCCAAGGGCCAGGGAATACTCGTTTTTCTCCCACGTACATAAGGCCTACTCGAGCATTGATTTTTTTGTCCTGAGCAGGGGGTTGGTGTCGAGGGTGGAGGATGTGGAATGCTCCGCCATTGCCATTTCAGATCATGCCCCGCACTGGATGGACCTCGGGGTGGGGGAAGAGAGGGACCAACGTCCGCTCTGGCGCATGGGGGTGGGGCTGTTGGCAGATGAGGAGGTGGCCGAGAGGGTTCAGGGGTGTATCGAGAGGTACCTTGAGGCCAATGATAACGGGGAGGTTCGAGTGGGGACGGTTTGGGAGGCATTGAAGGCGGTGATGAGGGAGGAATTGATCTCTATCCGAACCCATAGGGAGAGGGGGGAGCAGAGGGAGAGGGAGAGACTGATAGGGGAGATGGTGCAGGTGGATAGGAGATATGCGGAGGCCCCAGAGGAGGGATTGCTGGGGGAGAGGCGTAGCCTTCAGGCCAGATTTGACCTATTGACTACCAGAAAGGCGGAAGCCCAGTGGACGAAAGCAGAGGGGGCGGTGTATGAATACGGGGAGAAGGCGAGCAGGATGCTGGTACACCAGCTCCGAAAGCGGGACGCGGCCAGGGAGATTGGGGGAGTGACGGATAAGGCTGGGAAGGTGGTGCGGAGGGGAGTAGATGTTAATGGGGTCTTCAGAGACTTCTATGGGGAACTGTACTGGTCGGAGCCCCCGGTGGAGGGGGGTGGAATGGGGCGCTTCTTGGACAAGCTGCGATTCCCGAGGGTGGAGGAGGAGCAGGTGGAGGGATTGGGGGCGCCGATCGAGATGGAGGAGGTGGTCAAAGGGATAGGGAGCATGCGGTTGGGGAAGGCGCCAGGGCCGGATGGGTTTCCGGCGGAATTTTATAAAAGGTATTTCGACCTGTTGGGCCCCCTGTTGGTCCGGACCTTTAACGAGGCAAGAGAGGGGGGGGGATGGCCCCCAACTATGTCAGAGGTGCTGATTTCCTTGATCCTGAAGCGGTACAAGGACCCTCTGCAGTGTGGATCATATAGGCCGATTTTGTTGCTGAACGCCGACACTAAGCTGCTGGCAAAGATCCTGGCCACTAGAATAGAGGATTGCGTGCCCGGGGTCATTCATGAGGACCAGACGGGGTTTGTGAAGGGAAGGCAGCTGAATACAAACGTACGAAGGCTCCTCAACGTTATTATGATGCCGGCTGTGGAAGGGGAGGCGGAGATAGTGGTGGCATTAGATGCGGAGAAGGCCTTCGATAGGGTTGAGTGGGAGTATTTGTGGGAGGTGTTGGAGAGGTTTGGGTTTGGGGAGGGGTTTATCCGGTGGGCGAAGCTGCTCTACGAGGCCCCGATTGCGAGTGTAGCCACAAATAGGAGGAGGTCGGAGTACTTTCGGCAGTACCGGGGGACGAGACAGGGGTGCCCCCTGTCTCCCTTGCTCTTCACGTTGGCAATTGAGCCCCTGGCCATGGCACTGAGGGAGTCAGGGAACTGGAGGGGCCTGGTGCGGAGTGGGGAGGAGCATCGAGTGTCGCTGTACGCGGACGACCTGTTGCTGTATGTGGCGGACCCGGTGGGGGGATGCCGGAGGTGATGAGGATTCTTAGTGAATTCGGGGGTTTCGCGGGGTATAAGTTGGACTTGGGCAAGAGTGAGGTGTTTGTGGTACATCCGGGGGATCAAGAGGAGGTGATTGGTAGGCTCCCATTGAAGCAGGCAGGGAAGAGCTTCAGGTACCTAGGGGTCCAGGTGGCGGGGAGCTGGGGGGCCCTGCACAAGCTCAACCTCACAAGGTTGGTGGAGCAGATGGAGGAGGAGTTTAAGAGGTGGGATATGTTACCGCTGTCACTGGCGGGGAGGGTGCAGTCCGTTAAGATGACGGCGCTCCCAAGGTTTTTGTTCCTGTTCCAGTGCCTTCCCATCCTTATCCCGAAGACCTTTTATAGGAGGGTCAACAGGAGTATCACGGGATTTGTATGGGCTCATGGGACTCCGAGGGTTAGAAGAGTGTTCCTGGAACGAGGCAGGGATAAGGGGGGGCTGGCGTTGCCCAACCTCTGTGGGTACTATTGGGCTGCCAACGCAGCGATGGTGCGTAAGTGGGTAATGGAAGAGGATGGAGGCGGCGTCTTGTGTGGGCACGAGCTTGGAGGCGCTAGTAACGGCGCCGTTGCCGCTCCCTCCAACGAGGTATACCACAAGCCCGGTGGTGGCGGCTACCCTCAAAATTTGGGGGCAATGGAGACGGGACAGGGGAGAAATGGGGGGCTCGATGGAGGCCCCGATACGGGGGAATCATCTGTTTGTCCCAGGGAGCATTGATGGCGGATGTCTGGGCTGGCACAGGGCAGGGGTTAGGAGGTTGAGGGACCTGTTTGTGGAGGGGAGGTTCGCGAGCTTGGGGGAGTTAGAGGGGAAGTTTGGGCTCCCCCCTGGGGAACATGTTTCGGTACATGCAGGTTAGGGCGTTTGCCAGGCGGCAGATGGAGGGGTTCCCCTTGTTGTCCCCACGTGGGGTACGGGACAGGGTGCTCTCGGGGGTGTGGGTTGGAGGAGGGAGGATTTCGGACATATACTGGGTAATGCAGGAGGTAGACGAGGCCACGGTGGAGGAACTGAAGGGTAAATGGGAAGAGGAGCTGGGTGAGGAGATTGAGGAGGGGACGTGGGCGGATGCCTTGGAGAGAGTGAATTCCTCCTCTTCCTGTGCGAGGCTCAGCCTCATACAGTTCAAGGTGCTGCATAGGGCCCACATGACTGGGTCGAGAATGAGTAGGTTTTCCGGGGGCGAGGACAGGTGTGCTAGGTGTTCGGGGAGCCCAGCGAACCACGCTCATATGTTTTGGGCGTGCCCAGCGTTGGGGGAGTTTTGGAAGGGGGTAGCAAGGACGGTGTCGAGGGTGGTGGGATCCAGGGTCGAGCCAGGCTGGGGACTCGCAATTTTTGGGGTTGCAGTGGAGCCGGGAGTGCAGGAGGCGATAGAGGCCGGCGTTCTGGTCTTTGCGTCCCTAGTAGCCCGGCGGAGGATCTTGCTCCAATGGAAGGATGCGAGGCCCCCAAGCGTGGAGGCCTGGATCAATGATATGGCGGGGTTCATTAAATTGGAGAGGGTGAAATTTGCCCTGAGAGGATCAGTACAAGGGTTTTTCAGGCGGTTGCAGCCTTTCCTGGACTTCCTGGCGGAACGGTAGGGAAATAGGCCGGGGGGGGGGGGGGGGAGATTTGGATTGGGGGGAGGGAGAACTGTGTACATGGGTCTGTGGGATGTGGCGGGTGCTGTCTCTTTCCCTTTTGTTGTTTGGGTGCTCTTTTGGTTTTTTCTTTTTCCTTTTGTTTGAAGTTGCTCTTGAAGTTGGGGCGGTATTGTTCTTGGGGTGTTACCGCGGTTGTTTGTTAATAGAGTTAAGATGTTTATATTTTGTAAAAATTTCAATAAAAATTATTTTTTTTTAAAAACAGTGCTCGCCTGACCTGGGTGTCAGCGCTACGGCGCTGATGGCATCCCCCATCTCCTTCCACATGCGGCATACAATATTGGCTGCGACCCTGTGGCCGGGTCTCGGGTACAGGTCCCCCTTCCTCTGCTCGACACCGTCCAGGAACGTTTCGATGTCGCGGTCCCTAAACCGGGCACTGCGCAGCGGACGGCCATCTTGAATCATCGGTTGTGTGTGGGGTTGCGTCTGTATGAGTGCGCTGCGGAACCATATCAATTACGTGGCGAGCATCTCTGACGCCGGCCTGGGGCCGTGCACACGTGCTTCCCGAGGCGCCCGTGCTGGCCCCTTCTGGCCCGCAGAATCGCTGCGCTTTGGGGCCCGTTGACGTCGGTGTGAACCGCTCCGTGTTTATGCCGGTGTCAACGCTTAGCCACCAGCTCAGAGAATCCCGGCCCTTGTTTCTCAATTTTCAAAGGCGCGAGAAAACCTAGCCAAATGGAACTCCCCTTAGTGAAGGCGGAGAATTGCAGAGGACCCGGAGAATACCGGGTCAGGCTCGCCAATGATATGCAAGCGGCGTTTCTAGTTCTGTGGAAAGCATTGACGCCATTGCCAAGGCACTGGAAAATTGCAATTGGGCATGAAACCTGTGTTAGCCACGATTTTGGCGTCAAAACGATTCTCCACCCAATTGCATTTCACGATTCTGGCGTCAGCTGACAGAGAATTCCACCCCTCTCTTGGACTGGCGTCAGCTTCGACCTTGACCCCAACTTAAAATGCTTCTCTTTCCAAAAATTTCTAACTTTCAGTTTGTTTTATTGAGAGGTCCAGAAATGGGTCATCCGCTGATTAAGATTTTTCTACCACCAACTCTGACTTTGTAAGAATAACAGAGATGAATTGAACATAGGCTTATTTGAATTGCATTCACCTGAGATGCCGACCAATGTTAACCAGAGACCTAGGGCAGGATTCTCCGTCGGCCGACACCAAAACCGGGCAAGGTGATTGGGTGAAAAATCAAACTCGATGCCGAAATTGTGGCCAGCGCCGGGTTCCCATCAAATTGCAATTCTCCAATGTCTCGACAGTGGCGTCAGTGCGTTCCACTCCACACGTGTAGTAAATGTCATTCGCATATCATTAGCAGGCCTGACCCAGTATTCGCCAGGGCCTCCTGATCTTCCGCCTCCTTCGAGGGAATTCACAACGTTGATGTTCACTTGTGCTTTTAAAAATTGGGAAGGAGGCACCGTGGCTTATGAGGGACAGAGAGGAGGTAGGACATGCAAAGGCGCGACCATGGGCTGCCTGTCCTGACACTGGCCGAACTGGCTGGAGGGAGGGGAGTGGTGGGAGGTGATGGGGTGTGCCCAAGGGGCGGGCCGTGGGACAAGGGTAACCCCCTATGGGACTAGGTTGTCCAGGCACAGACCACCATTGCCGTGGCCTGCAAGGCAACTGTCTTGCTGCGTACCACACCCACCTTGGTTCTACAGAGTGATTCCAGCCATCTGGATGCCCCCACCCCACCACCCCCGCACCCCAGTCCTCACCCTCCACCCATCACCCCACCAACCCTGTGTTCCACCCACCACCCCCGGGTTCCACCCCGCCCACCCACCACCCCTGCGTTCCACCCGCCACGTGTTCCCGCCCCTCCACCCACTACCCCTGAACCCCACCCTGTACCATACCACCTATCAACCAGCCGCACCTGCTGGCGGGCATAATGAAATGAAATTAAATGAAAATCGCTTATTGTCACAAGTAGGCGTCAATGAAGTTACTGTGAAAAGCCCCTAGTCACCACATTCCGGCGCCTGTTCGGGGAGGCTGGTACGGGAATTGAACTGTGCTGCTGGTCTGCCTTGGTCTGCTTTAAAAGTCAGCTATTTAGCCCTGTGCTAAACCAGCCCTAAGAACATAAGAACATAAGAACTAGGAGCAGGAGTAGGCCATCTGGCCCCTCGAACCTGCTCCACCATTCAATGAGAACATGGCTGATCTTTTGTGGACTCAGTTCCACTTTCCAGCCTGAACACCATAATCTTTAATCCCTTTATTCTTCAAAAAACTATCTATCTTTATCTTAAAAACATTAATGAAGGAGCCTCAACTGCTTCACTGGGCAAGTAGCTCCATAGATTCACAGCCCTTTGGGTGAAGAAGTCGCTCCTAAGCTCAGTCCTAAATCTACTTCCCCTTATTTTGAGGCTATGCCCCCAGTTCTGCTTTTACCCGCCAGTGGAAACAACCTGCCCGCATCTATCCTATCTATTCCCTTCATAATTTTGTTTGTTTCTATAAGATCCCCCCACATCCTTCTAAATTCCAAAGAATACAGTCCCAGTCTACTCAACCTCTCATAGAACATAGAACAGTACAGCACAGAACAGGCCCTTCGGCTCTCGATGTTGTGCCGAGCAATGATCACCCTACTTAAACCCACGTAACCCGTATACCCGTAACCCAACAATCCCCCCATTAACCTTACACTACGGGCAATTTAGCATGGCCAATCCACCTAACCCGCACATCTTTGGACTGTGGGAGGAAACCGGAGCACCCGGAGGAAACCCACGCACACACGGGGAGGACGTGCAGACTCCACACAGACAGTGACCCAGCCGGGAATCGAACCTGGGACCCTGGAACTGTGAAGCATTGATGCTAACCACCATGCTACCATGAGGCCCTGGTAATCCAACCCCTTCAGATCTGGGATTAACCTTGTGAATTTCCTCTGCACATCCTCCAGCGCCAGTACGTCCTTTCTCAGGTAAGGAGGCCAAAACTGAACACAATGCTCCAGGTGTGGCCTCATTAACACCTTATACAATTGCAGCATAACCTCCCTAGTCTTAAACTCCATCCCTCCAGCAATGAAGGACAAAACTCCATTTGCCTTCTTAATCACCTGTTGCACCTGTAAACCAACTTTTTGCGATTCTTGCACTAGCACACCCAGATCTCTGCACAGCAGCATGTTTTAATACTTTATCATTTAAATAATGAAATCCAGATATACCACATCCATTGGCTCCCCGTTATCTACCGCTCTGGTAATGTCCTCAAAAAATTCCACTAAATGAGTTAGGCACGACCTGCCCCTTATGAACCCATGCTGCATCTGCCCAATGGGACAATTTCCATCCAGATGATTCGCTATTTCTTTCTTGATGATAGATTCCAGCATCCCAAAATGGATAACCTCACATTTGTCAACATTGTATTCTACCTGCCAGACCGTAGCCCATTCACTTAACCTATCCAAATCCCTCTGCAGAGTTCCAGTATCCTCTACACTTTTCGCTTTACCACTCATCTTAGTGTCGTCTGTAAACTTGAACACATTGCACTTGGTCCCCAACTCCAAATCATCGATGTAAATTGTGAGCAATTATGGGACCAACACTGATCCCTGAGGGACACCACTAGCTACTGATCGCCAACCAGAGAAACACCCATTAATCCCCTATTAATTAACCAATCCTCTATCCATGCTACTACTTTACCCTTAATGCCATGCATCTTTATCTTATGCAGCAACCTTTTGTGTGGCACCTTGTCAAAAACTTTCTGGAAATCCAGATATACCACATCCATTGGCTCCCCGTTATCTACCGCTCTGGTAATGTCCTCAAAAAATTCCACTAAATGAGTTAGGCACGACCTGCCCTTTATGAACCCATGCTGCATCTGCCCAATGGGACAATTTCCATCCAGATGATTCGCTATTTCTTCCTTGATGTTAGATTCCAGCATCTTCCCTACTACCGAAGTTAAGCTAACTGGCCTATAGTTACCCGCTTTCTGCCAACCTCCTTTTTTAAACAGTGGTGTCACATTTGCTAATTTGCAATCCGCCGGGACCACCCCAGAGTCTAGTGAATTTTGGTAAATTATCACTAGTGCATTTGCAATTTCCCTAGCCATCTCTTTTAGCACTCTGGGGTGCATTCCATCAGGGCCAGGAGACTTATCTACCTTTAGCCTCATTAGCTTGCCCATCACTACCTCCTTAGTGATAACAATCCTCTCAAGGTCCTCACCTGTCATAGCCTCATTTCTATCAGTCGCTGGCATGTTATTTGTGTCTTCCACCGTGAAGACCGACCCAAAAAATCTGTTCAGTTCCTCAGCCATTTCCTCATCTCCCATTATTAAATCTCCCTTCTCATCCTCTGAAGTACCAATATTTACCTTAGCCACTCTTTTTTGTTTTATATATTTGTAGAAACCTTTACTATCTGTTTTTATATACTAGGCATCATGAGGCCCAGCCAAGGGCAACACGATAGTAGCCCCTACGGGAGGGGTATTAGACGCGGGCAGTTGAGCGTACCGCTGGCAAGGGCAGTGCCAGTCGACGGTACCCCTAGCAGCAGGGATTGGCGCCAATCCCTACTGTGTCAGGCACCAATGGGGTCAGGGGTGCGGAGATGAGGGGGGGTGGGTACATGCGGGAGCAGAGTCCGCAGTGCAAACCAAGGCCACCATGAAGTCCATTGGACCTGGTTGAGCATGGGGGTATGCACCAAGCTAACTTGTCAGCCTTTCGTCTGCTGCAGACAATGGATATTGGAATTCAACCAAGATTGGTGGCCTTCCGCCTTATCACCGCAGCCCTGGGGGTGCATTGAGGTTGTACATGCTGGAGCTGTTCGAGGAGGAGGAGGACACCCGTTTCCCGTGGCCGTGAAGATGACGGTCGCACTGAACGTTTATGCAACAGGGTCCTTCCTGGCACTAAGTGGGGACCTGTCTGGGATACCACAGACCTCGGTGCACAGGTGCATCTGCACCATCATGGAAGCCCTATATGCGTGGTCAGCGCAATATATCAGCTTCAATGTCGACCGAGACCACCAGGATGCCTGGGCAGTGGGGTTCGCCGCCATCAACAAGGTGCCAAGGGTCCAGGGAGTGATCGACAGGATGCATGTTCCCCTACGAGCACTACGAGGCCGTTCTACACAAACCAAAGAGGTTCCACCCGACAAACGTGCAGCTGATATGTGACCATGAGCTGCGTATCATACACGTCTGCGGCCGATACCCAGGCAGTCTGCACAACGCCTTCATCCTGACATACTCAATGATTCCTGGTCCCTTCGAGGGGCACCCCCAGCTGAGGGGTTGGCTTCTGGGCGACAGGTGTTATCCACTGCAGTCATGGCTGATGACGCCTATCCGGAGGCCACAGACCGGCGCAGAGACCCACTACAACGATGCCCGTGCCGTGACTAGGGGTGTGATTGAGCGGTGCAGTACCTGGACCACTCTGGAGGGTCCCCCAGAAGGACATTAATGTCTGACACCCAGAGTACTTTTATGCCTTTATTGCCCTCACTGTTTCTTACAAGTAATGCTCAAGGTGGGGAGGAATGTTGATTCATCAGCTGGGGAAGGGTGGTAGGTGGCAATCATTATGAGCTTTCCTTGCCCATGTTGACCTGATGCCATGAGACTTCATGGAACCTGGCAGGCATGTGGAGAACTTTCAGGACCACTTCCAACTGCGTACCCTGTGTCGCCACCTCTGGTGGGTCAGTCCTGCTGTGGGCCAGAACATAAATATCAATGGTGATGGAGGTGTCTTGGATATTAGCTGTTAGCTAGAATTATAGTGTGACTAGGACAGGCTGGTAAATGAAAATAGTCTAACCTGTATCCAGCAGAGTTGGTGTGGTGGCTTAACCAACAGAGTTGCAGCGTCGACAGAAAACCAGTTGAACTCTCGTCGCCAGTTTAATAAGCTACAAAGAAGTCCATGCCGAGTTGTGGAAAGAAATAACGGTTTATTACAATAACTATTCTTTACACGTGTTGTACGGGCAGCATGGTAGCACAGGTGGATAGTACTGTCGTTTCACAGCATCAGGGTCCCAGGTTTGATTCCCTGCTGGGTCACTGTCTGTGCAGAGTCTGCATGTTCTCCCCGTGTCTGCGTGGGTTTCCTCTGGGTGCTCCGGTTTCCTCCCGCAGTCCAAAGATGTGCAGGTTAGGTGAATTGGCCATGTTAAATTGCCCTTAGTGACCTAAAAGGTTAGGAGGGGTTATTGGGTTACGGGGATAGGGTGGAAGTGAGGGCTTAAGTGGGTCGGTGAAGACTCAATGGGCCGAATGGCGTCCTTCTGCACTGTATGTTCTATGACTATGACTACACAGCACGAGAGATCCCAACCGAGTCTCTCCATGTTAGTACCCAAACTTACCACCTTTATACAGAGGTTTATCCATACATGGTGTCAGGTTCCCCGCCCCCTTTTAACGGTGGAGCTCGTATTCGGCGAGGCTCACGGTGAGTTTAATCATGGCAACTTTGTAAGTCTCGTGCGGGTTATGGCAATAATAAATCCTGGATTGGAGTTAAAGTTTAGACAGTATAGCAGCATTTCTGCTTGGTACTTACTTTATTTTTTTTGCTTTGTTTAATCAACAGCACTGAATTTATGCACTGCCCACTCTGTAGTTTGACATAGCCATCCATTTAGATTCCAATTGTCATTCAAATATACAAAATTGTGATTTAATACTTCAATTTTTTTAAAAGAGGATCTTTGTTTTGAACCAGCCAGTCATTGGAATTTTTTTTACAATTCAATCAACTTCTGGCAGTTCATTTCCTCATCTTCAGATCTTCTCTTCCAGGTCAATAGGTCACATGACCTGACCTAAGCCAACCAACGTCTCAGTCATTCTGGAGCTTATTTATGGCAACATCCTGTACAAAATGGAAAAGTTCTCATTAAATCAGATTTTAAAAGACATTCACTGTACAGCAGAAAGGGTGTAGTTTCCTTTCACTGATTCTTGCCACCATAAGAGGTTTGTTAATTAATGTGCTGAGAGGTTTTAGCCCAGTTTGACTTGTACAGAACTGCCAACATGAACATGGATAACAGGAACCTAATCCACTTTCTTTGACCCAAAATGCCCTCTAACAAAAAGGCAGATCTGTGTATTTTGAATGGAATGTTTACTTTCTCATTTATGTGCAGAATACCCAAGTGACTTTAGGAAAATTGATACTGCTTCAAAAGAGTGAGTTACTTGAATGTGTTTGGAAACTAAAGTAAATGGAGCAAGAGTTAATATTCAGCATTAACAATTAGGCTGATAACTCCAAATATTCCACATCTATACATATAGGGCGGGATTCTCCGAGCCCGCGCCAGGCCAGAGAATTGGCCGCACCGCTCTGATTCTGGGTCGCCGATTCTCCGCCGACCGGAGAATCGGCGCCAATCACGCCGGCGCGTTCGCTGCTGTGCCAGTTGTGGGCCATTGAAAGCAGTCCCCGCGGCGATTCTCCACGCTCGACGGGCCAAGTGCCCACCGAGATCCGCCGAGTCCCGCCGGCATCTTTCGCGTATGGTCCTACCCGACGGGACCTCGGCGTTCTGGCTGCAGGGGCCGTCCTGGTGGGGGGGCAGGGGGAGCCGACTCCGTGGAGTCCTCCACGGTAACCAGGCCCGCGACCGGGTGATGCGACCATCAATTCATTCAAAGACACGAGTGAAGTAAACTGTGGCTTTAATCGACTTACAACTGAGCCTGCCTGCGACTAACTGAACTGAAGACGGACTCATAAGACCGCAGCACTTTATACTTCCTGCTGGGGGTGGAGCCAAGGGCGGAGCTCTGTACATGCTCCTCATCTCCCCCTGTGGGCAGAGCTGCACAATGGCTCACAGATGGAGCCCACAGGGACACAGTAATATACAGTGTGGATTTATATGTTATACATTCACCACACCGGGGGCAACTGATTGGCGGCGCGCTCATTCCAGGGAGGCCCCATGTTCCTCCACGCAGAGCCTCTGTAGGGCTCCGCCATGCTGCCCTAAAGCCTGACCGGAGACGGTCGCGGTGCACATGCGCGGATCCGAGCCAGCCGTGACGCGCATCCGCGGACCTGCGCTGGCTGTGTAGGGCCGGCTGTCCCCTCCCCCAACAGGCCAAGACCGCTCACAACACTCGTGAGCGGCACCAGACTGGAGAGGGTTCGCCCAACCTGCACCCCCTCACCACGTTTGAGCAGAGGGCACTGGACCTTGTTGGGGGGTCTGCCACCCGGGAGATCGCGCTATGCGAGGTTGGCGGAGCTGCAACAAGTGAGACAACCCTCCATGACAAACACCCCCCCTCCTCCCACATCCTCTGTCCCTTCACACACCCTGCCCACTTGGACACCTCTCCCATCCTCTGTCCCTTCACACACCCTGCCCACTTGGACACCTCCCCCATCCTCTGTCCCTTCACACACCCTGCCCACTTGGACACCTCTCCCATCCTCTGTCCCTTCACACACTCCGCCCACTTGGACACCTCTCCCATTCTCTGTCCCTTCACACACCCTGCCCACTTGGACACCTCTCCCATCCTCTGTCCCTTCACACACCCTGCCCACTTGGACACCTCCCCCATCCTCTGTCCCTTCACACACCCTGCCCAATTGGACACCTCCCCCATCCTCTGTCCCTTCACACACCCTGCCCACTTGGACACCTCCCCCATCCTCTGTCCCTTCACACACCCTGCCCAATTGGACACCTCCCCCATCCTCTGTCCCTTCACACCCTGCCCACTGGGACCATCCAGCGCCCGGCCGAGCGAATGTAAATAAGCCGTTTCATTCTCTTCCCTAGGACGTGATGCCAAACGACCAGGGCCGTCTGCCTTGCCTCCAGGCGGACACAGGCATCTGGCCCCACCTCACCCAGGGCTGCACAACATTCGGTGCCCGATCAGCGGGGAGTCCCATCCTCCCCAACAGAATCTGTGGTTGATGTACCATCAATTGTACGCGAGGCGAGTGATTTACCAAAGTCTGGCTTTAATTGACTAGAACACAGCTCTGCGATCGTCTACAATGGAAAGGGACGATCGTCAGTCATCTGACCATTTATACATCGTTAATAGAGGCGTGGTTAACTCAGCCTCTCGGCCAATCGGTCGAGAGGCACATGACCGACCAGGGCCAATGGTAAGCCGACGTTCTGGCCCAATGACAGACGAGTATGCAGATCATATCACCACATTCACCCCTTGAGGAGAAGGAAGACGGGGGGGGTGTGTGTGAACGAGACCCAGGGTGGGGTGGGGGGGGGGGAGAACTGGTGATATGAGTAGCCGTCGGGAGAATAAATTTTCTCTCCTTACCCTTATCGAATTTGGGGGCTTCCCACTGGCCCAGACATAACGATATTTACAAAAAGAATGTCCATGGGGCTGTAGAACTCTAGAAGGATTCGATCAGTCTTTTGGTGGTCCTTGACGTCCTGGCCGAGCGCCGTAGTGGAGGAGGTGTCGTCGGATCGGCTGATGGTCCTGCTGATGTCCTGGAGTCCGGGAGCGATAGACTTCGAGTAGTCTCCGTCACCTGAGCTGGCCGCGGAGACGCCATGGATGAGGGATGGGGAAGCTGAGTGGGGTGCTGGGGTGAAAAAGGGGAGGGGGGGTCTGTGGTGGGGGGGGGCCGCACGCCGGCGGGTGCCAGGTCCCGGAGGGAGACCGTGTCCTGCCGACCGTCGGGGTACTCCACATACGCGTACTGCGGGTTAGCGTGGAGTAACTGGACATGCTCCACCAACGGGTCGGACTTGTGCACCCGCACATGCTTCCGGAGCAAGATGGGCCCGGAAGTGACCAGTCACGTCGGGAGAGGGGATCCGGAGGACGACTTCCTGGGGAAAACAAGAAGACGTTCATGAGGTGTCTGATTAGTTGCAGTACAGAGGAGTGAGCGGATAGAGTGCAGGGCATCGGGGATCACCTCTTGCCATCGGGAAATTGGGAGATTTCTGGACCGGAGGGCCAGTAGTATGGTCTTCCAGATGGTACCATTCTCCCGCTCGACCTGTCCGTTACCCCGAGGGTTATAGCTGGTCGTCCTGCTAGAAGCGATGCCCCTGTCGAGCAGGAATTGACGCAGCTCGTCGCTCATAAATGAGGACCCCCGATCGCTGTGTATGTACGCGGGGTAGCCGAACAGTGAGAAGATGGAGAGTAGGGCCTTAATGGCTGTCGATGTGGTCATGTCGGGACAGGGAATGGCGAAGGGGAAGCGGGCGTGTTCGTCGATAACCGCCAGGAAGTAAATGTTGCGGTTGTTAGAGGGAAGGGGCCCCTTGAAGTCAATGCTAAGACGTTCGAAGGGGCGGGATGCTTTGATCAGGTGTGCGCGCTCGGGGCGGTAGAAGTGCGGTTTGCACTTGGCGCAGATGTGGCAGTCACGGGTTACTGACCTGACTTCCTCGATGGAGTAGGGCAGGTTGCGGGCCTTAATGAAATGGTGTAGGCGGGTCACCCCTGGATGGCAGAGGTCTGCGTGGAGGGAGCGGAGGCGGTCTGTCTGCGCGCTGGCGCAGGTACCGCGGGACAGGGCATCAGGAGGCTCATTGAGCTTCCCAGGACGATACAAGATATCATAGTTGTACGTGGACATCTCGATCCGCCACCGTAAAATCTTGTCATTTTTGATCTTGCCCCTTTGTGCATTATCAAACATGAAGGCTACTGACCGTTGGTCTGTGAGGAGGGTAAACCTCCTGCCGGCCAAATAGTGCCTCCAATGTCGCACGGCTTCGACTATGGCCTGGGCTTCCTTTTCCACAGAGGGGTGGCAGAGTTCGGAAGCCTGGAGAGTTCTGGAGAAGAAGGCCACGGGTCTGCCCGCTTGGTTCAGGGTGGCCGCCAGAACTACTTCTGATGCATCTCTCTCGACCTGGAAGGGGAGGGCCTCGTCGATGACGCGCATCGTGGCCTTTGCGATGTCCGCTTTGATGCGGCTAAAGGCCTGGCAGGCCTCCGTCGACGGCGGGAAGGTCGTGGTTTGCATGAGGGGACGGGCCCTGTCAGCGTAATTGGGAACCCATTGGACGTAGTATGCGAAGAACCCCAGGCAGCGTTTGAGGGATTTGGGGATATTGGGGAGAGGGAGTTCCATCAGGGGGCGCATGCGTTCGGGGTCGGGGCCTATCACTCCGTCACGCACTACGTAGCCGAGGATGGCTAGGCGGTCGGTGCTAATTACGCATTTATCCTTATTGTACGTGAGGTTAAGGAGTTTTGTGGTTTGGAGGAATTTCTGGAGGTTGACGTTATGGTCCTGCTGGTCGTGGCCGCAGATGGTGACATTATCAAGATACGGGAAGGTAGCCCGTAATCCGTACTTGTCGACCATTCGGTCCATCTCCCGTTGGAAGACCGAGACCCCATTTGTGACACCAAACGGAACCCTAAGGAAGTGGTAGAGGCGCCCATCAGCCTCGAACGCGGTGTACAGTTGGTCACTCGCGCGGATGGGGAGCTGGTGGTAAGCGGACTTAAGGTCCACAGTGGAGAAGACCTTGTATATCGCGATCTCGTTTACCATGGTAGAAATACGGGGGAGAGGATACGCGTCCAGTTGCGTAAACCGATTGATGGTTTGGCTATGATCGATGACCATCCGGTTTTTCTCCCATGTCCGGACCACCAACACTTGGGCTCGCCAGGGGCTGTTGCTGGCCTTGATGGCCCCTTCCGTCAGCAACCTCTGGACCTCGGACCTGATGAAGGATCGGTCCTGGGCACTGTACCGTCTGCTCCGTGTGGCGACGGGTTTGCAATCGGGGGTGAGGTTAGCAAACAGGGAGGGGGGGTCCACTTTGAGGGACGCGAGGCTCCAGACAGTGAGGGGGGTATAGGGCCGCCGAATTGAAAAGTCAAGCTCTGCAGGTTGCACTGGAAGTCCAGTCCTAGGAGTGCCGGTGCGCAAAGGTCAGGGAGGACAAGGAATTTATAATTTTTAAAAACCTTCCCTTGGACCGTGAGGTCCGCGATGCAGCACCCGGTGATGTGGACGGAGTGCGAACCTGAGGCTAAACCGATTTTGTGTGTTACGGGATGGACAGGGAGCGCGCAGCGTCTTACCGTGTCAGGATGAACAAAGCTTTCCGTGCTCCCGGAGTCCAGCAGGCAGTCCGTCTCGTGGCCATTGAGGTGGATCAGCGTTGTCGTTTTGGCGAGCGTGCATGGACGAGACTGGTCGAGTTGAACGGCCGCGAGCCGTGGAGAAATTCCGTCGTCGCCGTCCAGGTCGATGCTGGAGGGACCCTGCGTGGCAGACCCGGAAGTCGGTGGCCAGGATCCATATGTGAGGTCTGCTCCCCAAGATGGCGGCGCCCAGGATCCGCACGTGGGGTCGGGGCCCCAAGATGGCGGCGCCCAGGACCCGTACGTGGGGTCGGCGCCCCAAGATGGCGGCGCCCAGGAAGCCCTCGTGGCCGTTGGTGGCGGAGCTAGCGTTGCCGGCGCTGCGAGCGGATGAGGTGAGGCGCGCAGGCCGGGTGCAGGAGGTGAGTTAGATGCATCAGCTGCGAGGGCGCACAGGCCGGCTCCAGGAGGCCAGTTAGATGCATCAGCTGCGGGAGGAGGTAAGGCGCGCAGGCCGGGTGCGGGAGGCCGGGGGCGGGGGGGGGCAGAGTCGCGCTGCGGGCAGGCAGGGACCGGGAGGGCTCGGAGAGGCGAGCCGGTCGGGCGCCGGGGCCCGGGGGCGGGGGGGAGAAACGTGCGGGGCAGGCCGGCAGAGACCTGGAGGGGCCGGGGAGGTGCGCTTGTCGGCCCGCGGGGCGCGAGTCGGGAGTGGCTGGGGCGGCCCTGGGGGAGAGAGAGAGGCACACAGGCCGTTTGCAGAGGCCTGGGGGAGGGGGGGAGAGTGCTGTGCAGCTTCCAGAAGTGCCGCAGCCAGCGTTTTGGCCTGGCAGACCGTGGAGTAGTGGCCCTTCTTCCCGCAGCTCTTACAGAGGGCGGAGCGGGCTGGGCAGCGCGAGCGAGGGTGTTTAGCGTACCCGCAAAAGTAGCAGCGGGGCCCCGCGGATTTATCGGGGCGTCCCGCGGCACAAGCCTGAGGGAGGTCGGGAGCGGCGGGTGGCGGGTGGGAAGCGTGCCAGGAGGCGGCCTGGCCAGGGTCATAGGTGCGAGCGCTTAGATCTGCGACCTCCAGGGAGGCGGAGAGAGTCAGCGTCTCAGTTAAACTGAGTTCGTCTCTTTCCAGCATCCGCTGGCGGATCACGGGAGACAGCATCCCAGCCACGTAAGCGTCTCTGATGAGTAGCTCCATGTGCTCTGTAGCGGACACCGCTACACAGGAGCAACCTCTCCCCAGGGCATAGAGGGCCCGGGCGTATTGGTCTAGAGACTCACCGGGGACCTGCTTTCTGGTGGCCAGCAGATGTCGAGCGAATACCCTGTTGATCGGTTTGATGAATTGTCCTTTTAGCTTTTGTATAGCGTCATCATAATCCGTTTCCTCTTTGATTATTGCGTAAGCGTCAATACCCACGCTGGAGTGGAGGACGTGCAGCTTCTGTGCCCCGGTGGGGGGGGTGGTTGTAGATGCCAGGAACCCTTCGATGCAAGTCAGCCAGAGTTGGAAAAGTTCTGCAGAGTTCGGAGTTTGCGGGCTGATGCGGAGGCATTCGGGCTTGATGCGGAACTCCATCTTCAAAGTCGTAGTCAATTAAATTGATGTGTGGTATTGTGTGAAGCAAATAATGGCATGATGGGAAAACTAGTCAAGTCTTCTTGGTACAATTGAATTTAACCTAAGACACAGATTCAAAATACACAGATATACACAGCCGAGGTCGACTTGACCTAAGAACCGAGTGACTCTAAAATTCTAAGATAAGGTGTTTTCATCATGCGCCTAAATGTAGTCTCAATACATAACAAGCTGAACAACTGTCTCTTCCTGTTCCGAAACAACTTCTTCCCTTTCTTAAAACAAAGACAAGATAATGATATGAAACTCAAGTCCCCTGGAGGTCAGCAAGGTGACGCCATTGTAACGATTATTACTTATGTTTTACTTTCAATCAAATTCCTGACCAAGCTGTATTCATGTTATCTTGATCCTATAATGTATAAGAATCGCCTTCTTTTCTGTACTATCGCAGACTTGGGACGGACTCCGCAGTTTGTAATTGACTGCCTTCCGACTCCAAGTTTCTGCCATTTCTGCTAGCAGTTCTAATTAGTGAATAAAGTTCAGTTTTGCTTATCTAATGAATGATGTTTGTATTTCTCTATCACAGTCAAGACGCGGGGAAAATATAAAATACAACATTTGGCGCTGCGAGAAAAAATCCAATATCCTGAAGTGAGCTTCCATGAGGGACTGAGAAAAAGTGATCAAAGCCACGACCGGAGTAAAGAGACAGACGCCGGCACAAGGTAAGATTGACCTTGGTCTCTCTCTCTCTCGGATCTGTGCTGCGACCCCTCATCCCTGACGGAAGTAACTAAACAGGTGACGGTTCTCGAATCTAAATTTGACTGTGAGTACATTTCTTTTGTGTAATTAGCAGCAGGTCAGGGACCTTGTTGATCTCGTTTTTCATCCGCATCAGATTTATACAGGCTGTCAATAAATTTGGGTCCGGGACCCTTTGATTAAGTTTTGGGGTCAGGGACCCTCTCAATAATTTTTTCGGGTCAGGGACCCTGTCAGTAATTTTTTGGGGTCAAGGACCCTCCAATTTGATTTGGTACCAGAAATTTTGTTTGAGCGTTTTTTTGCCTGGGGCACATTTTACTGACATTATGCGACAAACTTTAGACAAAACTAGCGGCAATTCCCCTCTATTTTTCATGTGTTTAGAAACCCTTTCTCAAGAACGTAATATTCGAAGATTGGCTGCAGCGCTGCTTTAAACAATAAATTAGGTAACGATATCTGGCCAGTAGGTAACACAGGGAACTTGGAACTCTGACAATAGCATTGATGCAGAAAAAAAAAGCAATCTGGAAAAAAAATGCCGGTTTCAAATTGTTTAATTTTACAGTGGAAAAAAAAAAGTCCACTTAACGCAACGAACAATCACAATGAGTTGGAGAGATAAAGCCCGCAAAAGAGATATTAATGAGTGTGTGAACGGTAAATTGAAAAATTGGGAGACTTTAAAATTGTAATGTGAGCTTTGGGATAAAGACAATCAAAATGATAAAAAGCAATTCGGCAATAACAAATCTCCTGCCGGCAGAAAAGTAGGACGGGCCAATAAGATTATAGGAAAGGAGGATCCTCCCAGTTGCTCTGGCATGCCGATGTTCCCCTATTCAAGCGATACGGAAGACGAGGAGAATTTGAACCCTGGACCCCACCCTCATTGTGCGCTCCCCGATTTTACAATTCCACTTTCCCAAGTCCTGACTCCCACTTCTGATCCCATTACCAATGAAACTCCTGCTAACGTATCCCCCTTAGCGACACGCACTCGGTCACAGACGCAAGCCGTAAATATCGAACAACCCTTCTCTACGGAAAACATGATAATTGACTAAAAGGTATTGATTAAAAGATCCACAATAAGGAAATTTTAGAAGTGAAGTTAATAAGTTATCAATTTAGAAGCATTCTGGCAATAATGACTAAAGTTTAACATTGCTTTTGAATGAAATTTAGTAGATCAGATGATGTTAACTAACTACTGCTTGGAATGTTGTACTGGCCTTATTATGATAACAAGTGGTTCTTCTAAAGGACAACAATATGCATATTCGAATTGTTTTTAAACTAATGGCAAAACATTCATAATTCCTCTTGCAAATGTTCTCAAAGTTGTTCAGTTCACACTATATCAGTTTAAAAGAAAGTAACTTTACGAATAAGAGTAATTGAAATATGAATAAGTTTTTAGATTGCGTGAAAAGACGTAAATGGCATCACGCCAAGTTCTCCACCCCTTAGATTCTGCAGGAAACATTAACCATTTCAGCAGACAGTTGGTATTTTTTGAATTGACAAAGAAAAAATACTTCTCAAAGAATAGCTAATGCCTCTAAAATTAATCAGTGCAAATTGACTTAAATGGAATAACACAGATAAAGTTTTCGAAAGAGAATGAAAAATTTTTGTTCAAAATTTGTCCGCAAGGACAAGGGCTGAATCCAAGAGAGAGAAAGAGAGACAGAGGAAGAGATTGAAGGAGAGAGAGAGAGCCAGTGACAAGAGACAGGAACTGTTAGAGAGAGCGAGAGAGAGCGAGTCAGGGAGAGGCAGAGATGGAGTGGTAGGCAGATAAAGAGAAAGAGTAACAAGAGTTCCAAAGACAGACAGAGTTATGTAGAGAGGGAGAGAGATAGATAAGAGAGAGAGGGAAAGAATTCATATTTCATTTTTCAGACTTTGACTTTAAAAATTATGTTTCAAGTTGTGATTATTTGAAAGAGGTAAAGAGATATCGATGCCAACATGGTCCTTGTTATTACCTGAAACCTTCGCGATAAAAGGTTCCCCTTAACTTTGTAAGGCGGGTGGCATAGAATCTTTACAGTGTCACCTTCGAGCTGTTAATTGGTTTGCATGGAGCGCGATTACTCCGTGATTTAAATTATAATCTCCTGCAGATGCGGATAACTCTGCTTAATAACACATAAACAGGGCAAAAAGCGTGCGGACCCTGACATAAAACATCATAGAACATAGAACATAGAACAGTACAGCACAGAACAGGCCCTTCGGCCCTCGATGTTGTGCCGAGCAATGATCACCCTACTTAAACCCACGTAACCTGTATACCCGTAACCCAACAATCCCCCCATTAACCTTACACTACGGGCAATTTAGCATGGCCAATCCACCTAACCCGCACATCTTTGGACTGTGGGAGGAAACCGGAGCACCCGGAGGAAACCCACGCACACACAGGGAGGACGTGCAGACTCCACACAGACAGTGACCCAGCCGGGAATCGAACCTGGGACCCTGGAGCTGTGAAGCATTGATGCTAACCACCATGCTACCGTGAGGCCCCCTAATTTCCTTAATCAATTGTTAAAATTGTAATCGGAAGGACCATCTGGCATCAGACAAAGTGTGCAATGGGTAAAACTTTAGATACAACTTTTTAAAATGGCAGCGTACTGCAAACGCTGTGTGAACAACTAAAGACTTATCAACAGTAATAGAAGCTCAACAAGTGATTTAGGAAAATAATAGGGCGTCAACTGCTAAAAAGTGAGTTGCTCTATGGAGGGAATATTGTCCAAAATTGAAGGATGCTTCCTTGTTAGCCAGCTGGCAGGATAAAGAATAAAAATTGAGTATAGAATTGACAGGTCTTGAAAACGGAATGCGCATATGGAAAAGAACCAAGTTAGGCTATCCACCTTGATTAGAAAGTTGCTGATTAGACACTGCAAATTCGGAGCGGTAATACAGTGCATTGATAATGGAATGTTTATAGAACTGTCTCAAATACGAGGTCACCAGCTGCAGAATTTAATAACTTCTGTGCCTGCGCCTGATTGCTCTGTTCTATGCTGGCAGCTAACGTTAACCCTGAGTACCACTGTTTAAAACACCCGATAGAGTCCAGATGAGAGAATATAGTGACCCAAGCCTTGATAACCGCATTACTATATCACCTATCCCGCAGGCCCAGCTTCAAAACTTTCCCCTATTCACTATTCCACAGTGGTGGTCGATTGATTTTGATCCCTCACACTTTTCACCTCCCTTAGATATTCCCAATCCACATGTCACTCTTTGCTACGATCATACAGTAACCTCGCCCGATTTGGAGAGCATTTACCAAGACAAAAGAAGGGTCTGCCTTTCTTGTCGATTTACCCCACAGCCTATGACGTCAGTCGAGACTTGTGTCACCCCACTTGACCCTTTCTGTCAACGAAGGCTACAATGCCAAGTCCTTGGGATTTCTGGCAGCTGCACTACGAGGACAAGCTGATCTTTTCCTTAATGATAGTCAAGCCCTACCCGCAGGCACTTTAGAATATTTTAAACGCCCATTTGTCCACATTGGCACACTGCACCATCATCATTCAACCCAATCTACGACTTCTGAAGTACCCGCAGATTTATGGGCAGCCTCCAAACACGAAGTTGGTCTCACTAATGTCCCTCCTGTTGTTATTAGAGTCAAACCTGATATGCCCTTACCCTCTATTTCACAGTACCCTTTGCGTCCCGAGGCTGAAGAAGGAGTCTCGGTTCTGATTCAATCGTTCCTTCAACAGGGAATTTTGATACCGTGCCAATCGTCCTGTAACACCCCGATTCTTCCAGTTCCTAAGATAGGTAGACCATCCGAATGGCGTTTGGTCACTCCCAGTTAGCGACATTAGCACCTCCTGGTGGCTCCACCATCATTCAGTATGTTGATGACTTACTCCTTGCCAGCCCTGATTTCTTCGCTAACCAACGTGACACTTTTTACCTGCTCATCCGTCTCCATTCATGGGGATATGTGATCCCGCCCGCTAAAGTTCATAAAGGCCAATGACAAGTCAAATTTTTGGATGTCCTAATTAGTACTACTGATCGCTCCCTTACTCAAGAACGCATTACTCATATACTGTAGACCCCATTTCCTACATCGCCCAAGCAGGTGCGAGCCTTTTTAGGATTAGTGAACTTTTGCAGACAATGGATTCCGAATGTTACTGTACATACTAAAGAATTAACTCCGTACTCCTCTCAAAATGCTCCTCTTAAGTTTGAACTACCTGATTCAGCAAAGCTATCTTTTATTACTCTGAAAAATGCCCTGGCTATCGCCCCAGCACACGACCTATGTATGACAGACCTTTTCACCCAAATTCTTACTGCTGTCCATTTGTTAGCACAGGCAGCCTCGAATCTAACCCTTCACCAGCCAGTACAAGTGCATACTTCACATACTATCGTGGCTCTCCTAACGTCTCAGCAAACCCAGCATCTGACTCAAGCGCGATTGAGCCGCTATGAGGTTTCACTATTGCAAAACCCCTACCTCTCTTTTCATTATTGTTCAACCTTAAATCCTGCTGTGTTCCTCGAACAGCCCCCCGATAACCTTGAGGACCCACCACACGATTGTTTGCTTCGGAATCACTTCCTTACCGCACCTCGCCCGGATTTAACAGACAGGCCTATTGATAATCCAGATCTAATTTTTTATGTTGATGGCAGTTCCTCCATTTCCCCATTTGGCGTCCCACAGTCGGGATATGCTGTGGTAACCGACACTGACGTGCAGGAAGCATCAGCCTTCCAGACCCCTGTCTCTGCACAAAAAGCCGAGCTATTCGCCCTTACTCAAGCATGTATTTTAGCCACAGATAAAAGTACTAATGTTTACACTGATTCTAGATATGCCTTTGGCGTGACCCCATGATTTCGGCCGCCCCTGGCAACAGCGAGGTTTTCTCACCTCTGTGGGAACTCCCATTCAAAATGCTCTTTGGGTTAAAAATCTCCTCGATGCTATTCAGCTACCCCGTCAATTGGCAGTTATTAAATGCATTGCGCACACGAAGGGTGACACTCCTGTTCAATTAGGAAATGCCCATGCTGATTCAGCTGCTAAAACTGCAGCTTCATCAACCTCTTTAATTGTTCCCAGTGGGAAAATCAGGCTCTAAACCAGGTACCTGCATTACGGACGAAGGGCATGCCAGAGATAGCTGAAGTTCAAAATTTACAGAGGGACGCCTCTGATTCTGAGTGAACACTATGGAAGTCAATGAGGTGTTCGCACTCCTTGACATGAGACCTCTGGCTGACTCCAGTTGGTCAAGTTTGTATTCCGAATTCTTTATTGCCGTTACTTGTTGATTATTTGCATTCTTGTACCCATCTTGGCAAGGAGGGAGTGGTACAGCTACTCCTAAAAACTTGGTGGCACCCAGATTTGAATACAGCAGCGCAAATGTGGCTGGATCGATGCGTAATTTGCATGAAACATAATAAGAGTAAAGGTATTAAAGGTCCTCCGGGAACCACCCCCTTGCCAGATGATCCTTTTGCTTGTATACAGCTTGATTTTATCGAATTGCCAAAAGCACAGTGCTATAAACATTGTTTAGTAATAATTGATGTGTTTAGTAAATGGATTGAAGCCTTCCCCACCACTAATTGTATGGCACATACAGTAGTGAAGTTGTTGTTAACGGAAGTCATTCCTCGTTTTGGGGTACCTAAAATGGTGAGCTCAGACAATGGACCACATTTTGTAGCTCGGATCAATACTGAATTGTGCAAAGCCCTTGTAATTAAACAGCAACTGCACTGCGCGTATCACCCACAGGTAGCAGGAATTCTGGAAAGAGCCAACGGGACTTTAAAAGAAAAATTATCTAAATTAACTGAAGAAACTGGGTTAAATTGGCTCAAAGTATAACCCTTGGCACTGTTTCACATGCAAGTGACTCCCCATTCGCGGACCGGACTGTCAGCTGCAGAGATAGTCTATGGTCGGCCAATGAGGACTCCCTGGGATGCCCATGAAAAAAACCCCTAGAGGGAGTAGACCTCCATGTGATGGGGGAACAAATGCAGAACTATTTGATGCAATTAACACTTTCTTTGAAGTTTCTTCACTCACAGGTAAAACAGGTACATCTACCAGTAACGACAGGGACAGCCGTCCCTCGATATCCAGTGGTCAAACCCGGAGACCTCGTGTTGGTAGAAAAAACTGGGACAGAAAGAAACTAGGACAACGCTGGAGAGGACCCTTCCTCGTACTACTGACGACGCCAACTTCGGTCAAACTTGAAGGACGTTCAAGTTGGATACATCTATCCGATTGCAAGAAGATAGTCTCCAACCCAGACGAGAACACAGGATGAAGATCTTCAGTATAATTTTTGGACTTTCTGGACTACTTAGCCTTGATGGCCACCCAGTAGTAAAAAAATGAACTAAACGAGACCTGCCTTCCAATACCTATTTACATATGTCATATCTTTACGCCGAAAAATTGAATATTAGCAAGTTTTGGGTTTGTACCCACATCCCCGTCCATTCAAGGGAAGGAATACCTCTCCAATCTCTCCCCTTTCATACCACAGAAACAGTTGAATGGATTTTACGACAAAATCAAACAGGCATCAGGGGGGATAGGGGGAATATGAAAATATGGAGATCTGCTGGCTATGACATGACTAAATTTTCAGCTTCATATCAACCTAACTATAATCATGCCCTAACTCCACCCTCCCTCACTGTCCACTCGTATAATGTTCAAGGTTCCATATGTTTTAATAAATCAGGGAAAGGAAAGTTAATGGGGCAAAGTAGGTGCAACCTACCAATACAATCCCCTGGATGACATCAGCTGATGATTTTACAGCCTACAATGGAACCTATTTCATATGCGGCACTAAAGCATATCCGTGTCTCCCCATTAATTGGACAGGGTCCTGCTTTTTGGGATATGTCGTACCCCAAATGCGCCACCTACCCACCCTTAAGCACTCCCCCTCGCGAGCAAAAAGAACAATTTCTAAAACGGAACGGGCAAGGCATGAACAAACTGATCTACATGGCCTCAGCATTGGAACATCTGGCAAATGTAACTGCAACAGAAGCCAGGGACACTGGACAGGCACTGGCCGAGGTCTCAGCTGAGCTAGTGGCTGTCCGGACCGTGGCATTACAAAATCGACTGGCTTTGGATTATCTGTTAGCCTTGCAGGGAGGAACGTGCGCTATCATAGGCCAAGAGTGCTGTACTTAGATTCCAGATGGCTCTGAAAATATCACTAACCTGGCCGACCATATTAAGAAACAGGCTGCTCAAATTCAAGAAATTGGCAGTGAATTTCACGACTATAACCCGCCGGGTTGGCTAGGATGGTTGGGTCATGGATTATTTGACTGGATCTTTAAGGCCTTTATTCTACTTCTACTAATGCTATTAGGGATAGGATTGCTTTCCTGCTTGTGTAAATGCATTTTCAAACGAATCATGGATATACCTATTTAGCTAGTTGTCATGATATGACAAAAGGGGGGAGTGTAGTATTGTGTGAAGCAAATAATGGCATGATGGGAAAACTAGTCAAGTCTTCTTGGTACAATTGAATTTAACCTAAGACACAGATTCAAAATACACAGATATACACAGCCGAGGTCGACTTGACCTAAGAACCGAGTGACTCTAAAATTCTAAGATAAGGTGTTTTCATCATGCGCCTAAATGTAGTCTCAATACATAACAAGCTGAACAACTGTCTCTTCCTGTTCCTAAACAACTTCTTCCCTTTCTTAAAACAAAGACAAGATAATGATATGAAACTCAAGTCCCCTGGAGGTCAGCAAGGTGACGCCATTGTAACGATTATTACTTATGTTTTACTTTCAATCAAATTCCTGACCAAGCTGTATTCATGTTATCTTGATCCTATAATGTATAAGAATTGCCTTCTTTTCTGTGCTATCGCAGACTTGGGACGGACTCCGCAGTTTGTAATTGACTGCCTTCCGACTCCAAGTTTCTGCCATTTCTGCTAGCAGTTCTAATTAGTGAATAAAGTTCAGTTTTGCTTATCTAATGAATGATGTTTGTATTTCTCTATCACAGTCAAGACGCGGGAAAAATATAAAATACAACAGATGTACCATCAATTGTACGCGAGGCGAGTGATTTACCAAAGTCTGGCTTTAATTGACTAGAACACAGCTCTGCGATCGTCTACAATGGAAAGGGACAATCGTCAGTCGTCTGACCATTTATACCTCGTTAATAGAGGCGTAGTTAACTCAGCCTCTCGGCCAATCGGTCGAGAGGCACATGACAGACCAGGGCCAATGGTAAGCCAACGTTCTGGCCCAATGACAGACGAGTATGCAGATCATATCACCACAGTGGTGCAGGACGCCCAGAGGGCGGCGACACAGCAGGAAACAGAAATGGCCCGCCAACGCCCTGCGGCCTCTCACCTGGACGATGACACAGAGGAGGCGTCAACCCAAGACGACCTCGAGCTTGCGGCACTGCTATCTCCCACACCATCCACCATCCCAGAGACACTCACCCCGGCTGGCCTATTTCGTGATGAGGCTCCGGGGTCACAGTCTGGTTCGCACATCACAGCTGAGCAGGTACAGCAGGTGGAGGTCGGAGCAGACAAGGGCCCGGACTGGCGGAGGCCAGGCCAGGCCCAGCATGCAGCTGGCTCCCAGACGTTTTCTGAGTTCCTGGAGTTTCTCAACCCACCCGCACAGCCGATGCCTCAAGAAACCCAGGGAAACAATGACGGGATGAGGGCTGTCTTCCTGGCTCTGCAGACGCTGTTAGAGGAGTCGAACCGCGTCCACGAGCAGGGAGTGGTGCCGCTCATGGCAGCGACCCAGCCCGACACCGCACGGATGGCATCCGCGGTGGAGGCAATGGGTCAGGTTATGCAAGGCGTTGGGGTTAATGTGCACGCGTCATCCTCTGCCCTGGACAGGGTTGCCCTCTCACAGGCAGCAATGTGCCAGAGCCAAAACGACATTGCCGGCGCCCTGCGGGCCTTGGCCCAGTCTCACCAGGTCATGGGCCAGTCGCAGCAGTCAGTCGCTGAGAGCATCAACCGCCTGACACATGTGCTGGATGGCGTCGTGCACTCACAGGTTGAGGTTGCACAGTCCCTGGTGGGAATGTCTAACTCCCTGGACTCCGTGTCTGCAAACCTTCGGATCCTGGTGGATACCGTTGCAGGCCTCCAGGACTGGCAGCGCAAGGTGTCAGTGGCGCGACGGGGCACCTCCCCGCTCGCACCTCTGTCCCAAAGTGAGGCCCGGGGGCCACCGGGCTCCCCGAAGGAGGAGGAGGTTTCGGGGCCCGTCCCATTAAGTGCATCACGGGACGCCCCGGAATTCTCAGCCTCCCCCCGTCCCATCCCTGGTGCATCGGGTGGGCAGCAGGCAGAGCAGGGTGGCACAACGTCACCCGAGACGCCCGCAGAGCAGCCTGGCCCATCAAGGCCGGGTCGCCCCAGGAAACGCTTGGCCAAGGAGAAACAAGTCGAAGGGGGCGATTTGCAGCAGTCCTCCTCCACTCCTGCTGTATCATCTGGGGACTCACGTAGACGTAGTGTTAGGGCCCGTAAGGCAACAAAGTGAGACACAGAGTAAGTTGGCACGGGTGAAGGGCACAGTTTAGTTGTAGGGGCTAGGGCACCTGTAAATTATTGTTAACATTAAATGCACTGTTCCATCTTACTTGTAATACCGTGTGATTGTTCCACAGCCACAGGAATCGTGATGGTGACCGAGTGTCGCTGGGGTTGACGAGCGGTGAAACTTCGGTGCCGGGTGTGCAGTCCCTGCCCCTCCCCCCACCCCCTCCCACAGCTAGCCCACGCGGGTATGTGATGGAGTGTCCGTGACGAACCCAACGGCCACCAAGGTGGATGGTTCAGCTATTGCCATGGGTCAGACTCTCTCCAATGGTTCTGAACTCACAGCTCATCGCAGAGCGGGCTGTCATCATTCCACATAGCACTGATCACACCCGCTGACACAGCCATCAAAGTTGTGCCATACCGTCTGGACCCAGTGGTAAGGGTGATGTCGAAGTGGAGCAGTGTACACTGAGAGGGGGTGGGGGGGGGGGGGGGGGGGGGGGGGGGGGGGGGGGTGGGTTGTGGTGGTGACAGTTGTGTGTTGACCCTCTGCACGACTTGCGATGCAGGTGGTGGTTTGGTGTTCAGCGGGGACGTCACATGCGATGCGTGAACCCTGCTGCCACCAAGGCGTCGCGTACCCGCCGTCCTCGCCGGGTCCGTCGTGCCGCCTCCTGGTCATCACCAGCACCAGGGTCGTGTCTGCGTGCTGCGCCGGCCACTCCACCAGCCTCCTCCTCCTCCTCCTCCTCCTGCTCCTCCTCCCTCTCCTCCTCCTCCTCCTCCTCCCTCTCCTCCTCCTCCTCCTCCGTGCTGGCACCACTGCCACTGGCTTCTCCCTCCGCCTCTTGCAGCAGGTCATCTCCTCTCTGCATCGCGATGTTGTGCAGCGCACAGCAGACCACAACAATGCGAGCGACCCTGTCGGGCTGGTACTGCAGGGCCCCTCCGGAGCGGTCCAGGCACCTGAATCTCATCTTCAGGAGGCCAAGGCAGCGCTCCACCACACTCCTGGTTGCTGCATGGGCCTCGTTGTATCGGGTTTCCGCATTGGTCTGAGGCCTCCGTATAGGCGTCATCAGCCAAGACCTCAGCGGATAACCCCTGTCGCCTAGCAACCAGCCCCTCAGCCGGGGGGGGACGTCCCTCAAACACCGCAGGGATGAACGACTGCGCCAGTATGTAGGAGTCATGCACACTCCCTGGGAACCTTGCACAGACATTCATGATCCTCATGTGCGGGTCGCATACCACCTGGATATTCATGGAGTATGTCCCCCTCCTGTTTGTGAACACGTCCCTGTCCCCTGCAGGCAGGCGCATGGGGACGTGAACACAATCGATTGCCCCCTGCACCATCGGTATGCCTGCCACTCTGGCAAATCCACGAGCTCGTGAGTCTTGACTTGCTTGGTCCTCGGGAAAGGTGATGTAGCGATCGGCGATGGCATAGAGGGCGTCGGTCACATCCCAGATGCACCTGTGGACCAATGACTGGGAGATCCCGGAGAGGTCCCCGCTCGGAGACTGGAAGGAGCTGGTCGCATAGAAGTTAAGAGCGACCGTCACCTTGATGGCAACTGGGATCGCGTGTCCTCCCCCCGTTCCACGTGGGGCGAGGTGCGCCACGAGGTGACAGATATGTATCACCGTCCGCCTACTCAGCCGGAGTCTCCTCCTGCAGGTGATGTCCGTCATTGTTAGGAAAGAGACCCGGACACGGTACACCCTCGGCCTTGGTCGTCGCCTCTGGCACCGTGGCTGCACCCTCACTCTCTCCTCCTCCCCCTCCTCCTTCCCCCCCCCCCCCCCCCCCCCCCCGCCCCCCCATGCTGCTCGACGACTGGCAACTCCTCGGCCCTTCCCTCTGCTGCTGCAGCTGTCCCTGCATCCACTGCGGGTTGTGGTTGCTGCTGCATCTCCAAATGCAGTGCAGCGGCCCCAACCACTGCGCAGAACAAACGGGACATGTTAGACGGAGGTTAGTCGACACCTCGGCAGCCGCCTGTGTGTCTTAACCTGTGTGTGGGGGCAGCTTAACCCCTGGTCACTTTCTGCTTCCAACGGGCAGTTAACTACGTCCTCTTCACCGGTGCGTCAGTGGCCAGTGGCCGTAAGCCACAGGGCAACCAGCGGCCGTGTCCTCGTGACCGGCACGCCATGGCATGGTGGCAGACATTTTGTAACCGGGGTTGGACGGGTCACTCGCTCACTCTCTACCTAATCCCCCCCCACTCCCACTCCCCCCCCTCCATCTCCCCCCTCCGTCTCCCCCACTCCCCCTCCGTCTCCCCCACTCCCCCCTCCATCTCCCCCACTCCCCCCTCCGTCTCCCCCACTCCCCCCCTCCGTCTTCCCCACTCCCCCCCTCCGTCTCCCCCACTCCCCCCTCCTTCTCCCCCACCCCCCCCCACTCCCTCCCTCCGTCTCCCCCACTCCCCCCCCTGCTCTGGACCCCCTCCCGTTCTCGGGGATGCCTTCCCTGTTGTGGCCAGACTCCAGCAGTGCGCTGAGCTGTGCGCTGAGCGGTGCGCTCACCTCCTCGAAGCTGTCGTCAGCCAGCACGACTGGTTGACGAACTTGAAAAGCAGGTGTGTTGGACGCCGTGTAAACAGTGCGTGATGACGTCGGGACTTCGGCCCATCCGGGCCGGAGAATAGCGGGGGGCCAAAAACTAGCGATTCTGGTTGTGTCGGGGGCGCGTTCGAGGCTTTTGATGGGAATGGTGACTTGGAGTTTGTGTGGGGTTCAGAGAATAGCGGGAGGGCGACGGACCAGCGTCGCCGTGAAAATTTGCACCGCCCGCTATTCTCCGACCCGTCGTGAGTGCGGAGAATCGCGCCCTAAGCGTTGACGCCGACGCAGAATTCGTGGACTTTCACGATAGCAAAACTACTGCCGAACCTGGGTCGATTCAGTAACTGTGGAAGGGCTAGCACTGGCGCCACATGGAACACAATCGATTCCAATGAAATCAGTGCAGGATTCACCGGGTTCATGATTGACACTTGGGAGGCTGACATGCTGCATCCGCATATACACGTTACACTCCCCACACACACTCATCCCAGCCACACTGATTGTGCTGGAGGCGCTCATACAACTGATGGGTTGTATGCCAGGGCCGAGGACACCTGGGGGGGGGGGGGGGGTAGACTGTGGGGGACACCTATAAGACCCATTGCCCTAAGTTCACAATGCTGTTAGCGGCGTGCGCATATGCACGGCAGCCTTTCTGGCTGCGGCAATGGTGTTCTGCCCTCTCCATCCCGACCCCACAGCCCACCTCCTGATCACCCACCGCTACTCTTCCCGGCCCTGGCAGAATCCCCCGGCCAGCGACACAAGTGTCAGCAAACTATGGCGATGTTGGACACTTTGCATATCCCCTCTCTCTCCCTCAGCAGCCACAACGCCGTTTCACAATTTTTAAAAGCACAGGTGAACCACACCATCAGGAACTCGGCCCATCAACTTTATTTTGATGCTAGAAACTGGATCACAGCTCTGGGGCGGCATTCTCCCCTACCCGGCGTGACGGAGGGTCCCGGAGTAGGGGTGTGGCGCCAACCACTCAGGGGTCGGGCCTCCCCAAAGGTGGGGAATTCTCCCCACCTTTAAGGGCCAGCCCCGCGCCGGAGCGGTTGCCACCAGAAGACAGAAGACCGGCGCAAAAAACCGGCGCCCCCGGGGCTGGCCGAAAGGCTTTCGCCGGTCCACGCATGCGCCGGCAGTGACGTCAGCGGCAGCTGGCCGCTGACGTCACTGCCTGCGCATGCGCGATGTGGGGTTCTCTTCTGCTTCCGCCATGGCGGAGGCCGTGGCGGCCGCGGAAGAAAATAGAGCAGCCAGGGCACTGACCCGGACTCTGAGGGGGGGCCCCGATCGCGGGCCAGGCCACCGTGGGGGCACCCCCCGGGGTTCGATCGCCCCCTGCTCCCCCAGGACCCCGGGGGCCTGCTCGCGCCGCTGAGCCCGCCGTTCCAGAGGTGGTTTAAACCTCGGCGGCGGGAGAGGCCTCCCAGTGGCGGGACTTCGGCCCATCCGGGCCGGAGAATCGCCGCAGGGACCTCTCCGATGGGAGTGGCGAGATTCCTGCCCCCGCCACTTCCCGGGTGGCGGAGAATCTCTGCCACGGCGGGGGCGGGATTTTAGGCGCCCCCAGGCGATTCTCCGACCCTGCTGGGGGTCGGAGAATTTCGCCCCTGATCTCTCTTTCATCTAATGGATTATTTGTGAAGATCCTGCCGGGAGACCATCTCTAACCATACACCAGTGACTTCAATCACTAAGCATCCTGGGAGGACAGCCTACTGCAATGGCCTGACATCAGAAGCAAGGACACACATCTTTCATTTCATTTTATTTCCTATTATTTTTCCCTTTCCCCCCCTTATGTGTGTGTCTCTCTTGTGTGTGTTTGGGTAGAGGATAGGACGATAAAAAGGGGAAGTAGTAGATTAGCAGACCATTATTCAGTTATAATTATTGCAAGCAAAGACCAGGACTCTCTCTCTCTCTGAGTGCTGTATTCCTGGAGCTAGAGAGACCGGGACAAATCCACAGTAAAAACCTGGAACTGAAAGCAAGGTTTGAAGAGGAGTAAGGTGCTGGAAATGCCCATTTGAAACAAAGACTCTTTTTCTCTTTTGCTTATAGTTTTGTTACCCCTTTCATCCCCTCTGTGTTTGTCTGTCTTGTGTGTGTGTTGTTGGGGGGGGGGGGGGGGGGGGGGGGGGGGGGGGGGGGATGAGTTAGAGTGGGAAATAGGGGAATTATGTAATAGTTAACCAGTTGGATTTGCTGCATGACATGTCCATCACACGAACCTGCCTCCCATCCATTGATTCCATCTACACCTCCCGCTGCCGGGGGAAAGCGGGCAGCATAAACAAGGATCCCTCCCACCCGGCTTACTCACTTTTCCAACTTCTTCCATCGGGCAGGAGATTCAGAAGTCTGAGAACACGGACGAACAGACTCAAAAACAGCTTCTTCCCCACTGTCACCAGACTCCTAAATGACCCTCTTATTGACTGACCTCATTAACACTACATCATGTATGCTTCAACCGATGCCAATGCTTATGTAGTTACATTGTATATCTTGGGCGAAATTCTCCGACCCCACGCAGGGTCGGAGAATCGGCCGGCAGCGGCGTTAATCCCGCTCCCACAGGGTTTTTTATTCTCTGACCAGCCAAAAGCCGGCGTTGTGCAAATCCCGCCGGCAGCCTCTGAAAACAGCTGGCGGGATTTCATTATATTTTTGTTTCAACAAATCTCCGGCCCGGATGGGCCGAAGTCCCGCCGACGTGGCCACGGGTCACGTCGGCGAAAAACAGAGTAGCTTTAAAACGGCGTCAACCATTGATGATGGTTGACGCCGTTCAGTGTCCGGGGTTGTTGCGGCATTGGGGGGGGGGGGGGTTTGCGGCATTGGGGGGGGGTGGGGTGCGGCATTGGGGGGGGGGTTGCGGCATTGGGGGGGGGTTGCGGCATTGGGGGGGGTTGCGGCATTGGGGGGGTTGCGGCATTGGGGGGGGTTGCGGCATTGGGGGGGGTGTTGCGGCGTTGGGGGGGTGTTGCGGCATTAGGGAGGGGTTGCGGCATTGGGGGGGTTGCGGCATTGGGGGGGTTGCGGCATTGGGGGGGTTGCGGCATTGGGGGGTTGCGGCATTGGGGGGGGTTGCGGCATTGGGGGGGTTGCGGCATTGGGGGGGTTGCGGCATTGGGGGGGTAGGGGTGGTGGGGAGGGGGGTAGGGGTGGTGGGGAGGGGGGTAGGGGCGTTGGAGGGGGTAGGGGTGGTTGAGGGGGTAGGGGTGGTGGGGGGGGGTTTGGGGGCAGCGGCGTGCAGAGAGGGGGGGCGACGGATGCCCGGGGCCAATGCACCATCACCCCCCCCCCTCTGTACGCCGCTGCCCCCTACCCCAACCACCCCCCCTCACCACCCCTACCTCCCTCCAACGCCCCTACCCCCCTCACAACCCCTACCCCCTCCCCACAACCCCTACCCCCCTCCCCACCACCCCTACCCCCCTCCAACACCGCCCCCCATCTCTCGCAACGCCGCAACCCCCCACCCTCAACGCCGCAAACCCCCCCCCCTCTCCTCTCAACTCAACGCCGCAAAACCCCCCCAACGCCGGGTCTGTCTCTCTCTCTCTCCCCCCCCCCCCCAAATGCCGGTCTGTCTCTCTCCTCCTCCCCCCACCCCCAAACACCGGGTCTGTCTCTCTCCTCCTCCCCCCCCCCCCCCCCCCCCCCCCACCCCCCCAACGCCGGGTCTGTCTCTCTCCTCCTCCCCCCCCCCCCCCCCCCCCCAAATGCCGGTCTGTCTCTCTCCTCCCCCCCCCCAAAATGCCGGTCTGTCTCTCTCCTCCTCCCCCCCCCCCCAAACGCCGGGTCAGTCTCTCTCCTCCCCCCCCCCCCAAAAACGCCGGGTCTGTCTCTCTCCTCCTCCCCACACCCCCCCCCCCCCCCCAAATGCCGGTCTGTCTCTCTCCTCCTCCCCCCAAAATGCCGGTCTGTCTCTCTCCTCCTCCCCCCCCCCCAAATGCCGGTCTGTCTCTCTCCTCCCCCCCCCCCCCCCCCCCCCCCAAATGCCGGGTCTGTCTCTCCTCCCCCCCCCCACCCCCCAATGCCGGTCTGTCTCTCTCCTCCTCCCCCCCCCCAAATGCCGGTCTGTCTCTCTCCTCCCCCCCCAAAATGCCGGTCTGTCTCTCTCCTCCTCCCCCCCCCCCCCCCCCCCCCCCCCCCCAAACGCCGGGTCTCACCACTTCCGCAGCGGGTGAAACTGACGCGTATCGTGTCAGTCCGCTGCTGGCCCCTCCGGGAACGGAGAATAGCCGCCTAAAAGAAGGCCCCCACGCCGGAGTCATCCATACCAATTATGCTCGCCGGAAATCGGCGTTACGACGGTCTGCGGAGAATTTCGCCCCTTGTGTTGCCCTATTACGTATTCTCATGTATTTTCTTGAATTGTTTAATTCCCTTTTCTTCCATGTACTGAATGATCTGTTGAGCTGCTTGCAGAAAAATACTTTTCACTGTACCTCGGTACACGTGACAATAAACAAATCCAATCCAATCCAATCCAATCCAATATTTTAAACAAAGGAAAGGAACTCGGTCCATTGGAGGCAGAGCATCACTGAGGCCCCAGATAATACTGGGTCAGGCCCGCTAATGATATGCAAACGGTGTCTCTGAACGTGCGTTCCGGACCGCATTGCTGATGTTGTCGAGGTGACGTAGAATAGCGATTTGGTGTCAAATCAGCGGCTGACGCGATTTTAGCGTCGGAACCTATTCTCCACCTAATCGCGTTTTGCAATTTTGGCATCGGCCAACGGAGAATCCCTCCCATCGTGTGCCACAGGGATATTCAACGTCTTGTATTTATTAAATGGCTTTTAAATTCATGGTGTGGTTTTAAAGGCTTTAAAAGGCTTGTCAGCTTTTCCAGGAGTGGTGCACATTACTTCAGTTGATGTTTTTTTTCCCTTAAAGGCACATCCACAGAAACCTGGTCATGGTCTGAAAACATTCTTGTGTGCCCATATGTCCCTTTAAACTAATTGCTTAGCTCTCCAACTCTGCATACCAGCACACTCGAGTCATCCTTTCGTGGGTTCTTTTTACATTTTTGACTGTCATGTGAATGTCTTTTTTGATGCTGAACAGACATTTCTCTAGATTCGAATTTTGGGAGCACTCAGGCCTCAGTAGCCTTATGCATGCTGAAAATATGCAAGCCCTGCACATTATTTTAGCGTATCTTCACATCCACACTTTGATTTACCCTTTGTGGAATGGCGGGGTAGGAGGGAGTGGTAGAAGGATTATCAGCCCGTTGAACTGCATTGAAAGCTCCTTACATGGCCAACAAGTCCGAGTGTTTGGACTCAAACCCGGAGCTGGTGATCCAGTGGTAGGAACGCTAACACTGCTCCACAGGGTGTCCTGGTCCTGCACATGATAGTTAATCACATTTAAGATTTTGTGTACAAGTGGCATACATAATTTAGTCCAATGCAGTGATAATTGAATTAAAAGTTTGCAATTTATTTGTTCCATTTCATATTTTTGTTTCACTCAAAAATCAAAGCTGGCCCTCCAGTATTGTACTGAGGGAGTACTGCATTGTCGAAGGTGCCATTTTTCAGATGAGACCTTCCGAAACTCCATCTGCCTGTTCGGGTGAATGTAAAAGATCCCATTGCTCTCTTTCGAAGTAGAGCAAGGTAGTCAAACCATGTGTCCTGGCCAATATTTATCATTCAATCAACAAAACAACCAGATTATCTGGCTATTATCACATTGCTGTTTGTAGCAGTTTGATGTGAGCAAGTTGGCTACAAAGTGCTTCGAGAAACAAAATGGCTGTAAAGAGGACTTTTTTTGGTTTGATTTTTAAAAATAGGTCACAATACCAACTTTTCAAAATATCTTACTATCAAAATGATTGTTTATATATGGTATTTCAAGACAAAACTATATTTTGTACTTGAAACTATTAGTTTTTGAATATTTTGATATTCTACATTTTTTATGCATGCCTTTATTATCCCTAATTTTGACTATACCAACATACTCCTAGTCAGCCCCCCTTTTCCTACGCTCTGTAAACTTGACGTAATTCAAAACTCTGCCACATGTGTCCTACCTTTCACCAAGACTTATTCACTCATCATCCAGATACTCACTGAGCTACATTGGCTCCTGATTAAGCAATGCCTGGATTTCATAATTCACGCCTTTGTTTTAAATCCCTCAGTGGCCTAATCCCTTTCTAAACCTCTAATGTCCTCCACCCCCACAATCCTCCTCTATTTTGGTTCCTTGAGCATCATGTTTTTAATTACTCCAACATTGGAGGCCATGCTTCAGCTACCAGTAACTATTGAAAGAATGTTAATCGGTAAGCCTTGTTATTAGGAGTTCAATTTTTGAGAAATAGCTTTAATAAGTCTGCAATATGGCATTGTTAATGGTCATTTCCAGGATGTACTGTTTTGCAATGGTGACAATGGCTGTAACGTCCTGGCTCTCCAGCATTTGATTTGAGGGGGGTACCCACATAAGAATTTACTCGTCAATTGTCCAGAAGGGCTAACTCCCCTGGTCAATTGTGCTTGGTTGGGAATCGTCTGACAAAGCAATTTAACTAGCTAACTCCAGATGGTTCTGCCAGTTTTACACTAATAGTTACTCTGAAAGTGTTAGAAGAACAAAAAGCACTTCTAACTTCAGTACAACTATTTTAAACACTCTGACAAGAAACAATACTTTTCACTGTATATTAATACATGTGACAATAATAAATCAAATCAAAGACCGAGCCTGCCCGGGACATCTCCCAAAACATATCCTTCCATCCCCTCTGCACCCTCCCAGGGAACCCTGCACACCACATCCCCAACCAAGCATCTCCCTTTGCCCAGCACAACACCCCCTTTAAACTCTGCCCGAACACCCAGCCCCTGACTCAACATCCCATGGCTTTCCCTTCCCCCCGCACCCCACCCCTCCCTCAATCCCTGCACCCCCCCGCCCCAAACACACTCACTCCACTACATATGTGGCACTTGTGGCAGAACCTACTTCACGCGGATTGCCATCTTCAATCATCATATAAATCTATCCCATCACCAAAGGATGGGTTCTGACATGCTGCATGCCCATCATCTTACACAGATGGAAGGATGTTAACAATTAAATGTTAATGGTGGTGATGCACAATTAATGGACACAAAACGTAGGTGAATTCCGAAACAAAAGGTTTTAATCAGCAAGAAGTGTGTCCAGCCGCAGAAGTACAGAAATGACCTGGCTGCTGGGGAACACGGGTTCTTATACCCTGCCTCGTAGGCGGAGCTACCTTCCTCTCGACCAATGAAAATACAGAGGACATGATACTGGTGGATAAGAGAGTGAGTTTCAGATGGAGAAGGTGGTGTCAGACCCGGGAGGCAGGTACATTATAGTAATGGGTGCTTTGGAGGCGGAGGCTGGTAGTGTTGGTTAGATTGTAAATTGGGATGACGTAGGGTTTATAAAGATGACAGTGGCCTCCAAATAATTTGGCTGTGCATCAGCTAATTCTGGGTGGGGCTTGAATACAGTGCTAAGCCGTGCTTGCTGACCCCCTCAGGGGGATACAAAGGTGTTGGCTGCATTTATGAAAGAGCTGGTGGATGCGATACGTGGCGGTTTCTGCATCCATGGGGTAAGGAGTATTCCTTCTTCTCACTGATACATAATGTGTATTCTAGGATCAACTTCTTTATCATGGGGAAGTCATTATCGGGGGTGAGGAAAGTGGAATACTCGGCGATTGTCATTTCAGACCATGCTACGCATTTGGTGGTCGTGGTCCTGAAGAACGAGCCAACAAGTTTGTGGCGTGGGTGCGTCTGTTGTATGTGGCCCCGGTGGCAAGTGTATGTTAAATGAGGCTTAGCTTGGGACAAGCGCCAAGGCTGGGATGGAGGCTGGATTTGAGTCTTTTAGCAGATAAGGGACGTGTGAAAAGGTGAGGTCGGTGATTGGGGATTACGTGGAGCTGAATCAGAATGGGGAACTGTTGGTGGCCATGTTCTGGGAGGCAGTGATGGCAGTGGTTCGAGCGGAGATTATCTCGTTCAAGGCGCATAGGGATAGGAGGAGGAGGGGGGAGCATGGACGGTTGTTGGACGAGATAGTCGAGGTGGACAGGAGACACACGGGATCTCCCACTAAGGAGTTGTTGGCAGAGAGGAAGAGCATGCAGGAGCAGTTTGATAGGCTGATGACGAGAAAGGTGGTGGGGCAGTTACGGAGGCCGAGGGGGGTGTAAAGCGAACATGGGGAGAAGGCGAACCATATGCTGGCCCACCATCTGCGGAGGCAGGCTGCATCTAGGGAAATTCTAAGGGTGTGAACAGAGAAGAGGAGATAGTGTCAGAGCCAGGGAGGATAAATGACGTGTTCTGGGGGTATAATGAGAAGCCGGGTGGAGAGGAAGGGGATATGGGACGATTTTCAGATGGGTTGGAGTTTCCAAGGTTGGAGGAATAGAGGAGGCAGGCATTGGAGGAGCCACTGGGGCTAAGGGAGGTGATTGATAGCATTAGGGGATGAAGTCGGGGAAGAGTCCAGGGCTGGATGTCTTTCCGGTGGAATTTTATAAGGCGTTTGCGACAGAGTTGGCACCGTAATAGTTGGGGATGTGTAGTGAGACGTTAGAGAGGGGGCAGCTTCCAGAGGCTCTGACGCAGGCATTGATTGCGCTAATCCTGAAGAAGGGAAAGGGCCTGTTGGAGCGTTGGTCGTATAGGCCCATTTCGTTTTGAACACAGATGTGTAAGTGCTGGTTAAGTTTGTGGTGGGGAGGGTGGAGAGATGTGTGTCGGGGTGGTCGCTGAGGATCAAACGGGTATTGTAAAGGGCAGGCAGCTCTCCAGTAACATCAGGAGGCTGTTAAATGTGGTTATGACTCCGTCAATCGGGCAGGTGCCAGAGGTTATCGTCTCTATGGATGCAGAGAAGGCTTTTGATCGGGTTGAGTAGAGGTATTTATCCGAGATCTTGGGTAGGTTTGGGTTTGGCCCCAAGTTTCTGGCGTGGGTGCATCTGCTGTATGTGGCCCCGGTGGCAAGTGTATGTAAAATGAGATGCATTCACCAGGTTTTGGATTGCACAGGGGGATAAAGCAGGGGTGGCTGCTGTTGCTGCTGTCATTCACATTGGTGATTGAGCCCTTGCCGATGGCCCTTCGGGGGTCTGTTGAGTGGTGAGAGATTTTGAGGGATAGCAGGGAGCACTGCACGTCGTTGCGCGCAAATGACCTGTTGTTTGTGTCGGATTCACTGAGGAGTATGGGTAGGCTTATGGAAATGTTGGAGAGGTTTGGGGCCTTCTCTGGGTATAAGTTAAATGTCAGGAAGAGTGAGGTGTTTCTGGTGAATGCGGTGGGGGGCTGGGGAGCGCGGCATCTTGGGATGTTGCCCTTTAAGGTAGTTGGAGAAAGGTTCAGAATTTTGAGGTGATGAGGGAATAGGCTGCGATGCACAGGTGGAATTTGAAAACATTGGTGGAGGAGATTAGGGGGAATGTAAGAGGTGGGACACTTTGCACTTGATGCTGGCAGGGAGGGTTGTAAAGATAAATGTACTGCCAAGGTCCCTGTTTGTTTTCCAGACCCTCCCGATCTTTTCCCCCAAGGCCTTCTTCCGGAAATTGGAGACAGTGATTTCGGAGTTTATATGGGCAGGGAAGATGTCAAGTGTAAAGAGGGCCCTGCTGCAGAGGCAGTAAGGGTGTTGGCGCTTCTGAACCTGCTGCACTATTATTGGGCAGTGAATGGGGAGAAGGTAAGGCGATGGTGGGGGTGGTGGGGGGGGGACAAGGGGGCATGTGGTTCAAGATGGAGTAGGACACCTGTAGGGGTATATTTGTCCACACAGGCTGCCGGATCCTGGGTGGATACTGGGTGAGGTGTTTTCAAGAGGAAGTGATGAATGGATTGCTGAGGGGTGGGTGTAAGAGATACGGAACATACAGAAAGTGAAGAAGCCACAAATTCTCACATTCCTCAAACAAAATTTTTGATCTTTGTGGAAAACCTATTGTTCTCATGTAACCACCCTGATTTATGAAGGGTATTTATTAGTTTTGTTAACATTCCAGTTAATACATGGGAACTGTTATGAGGTAATTTCTATGTGTTCTCATATCCTTTCTCAGGAGCAGAACCCACTGTGTGGGAAGTGATTAGGGAACATGAGGTTTTAATCGGAAGTTATGCAGTGTCACAAGGAAACTCTTTAAATTACTCTGCTAAAGTATAGTATTATTTCAGATGTTAACAATCATCTTATGAAGTAATGTTTTATCAGTAAAGCCTCTCATAATGCATCCATGTTTAGTTACAATAAAATGAAACTGGTGCTTGAACTTGAGGGATTTTACACTTTTAGTACAGAATTGACTAGAAACTAGGATTGCCGTTTTATTAGGTCAGGTTGAGGAATAGGCTTATGTCTTGGCTTAATTAAACATTCCAATTTGGATTTTTCCCAATGTGCAATACATTTTTATGGGCAGAAACAGGCGATTGAGTTGGATGATCAGCCATGATAATGAATGGTGGAGCAGGCTCAAAATGCCGAATGGCTTATCCTTGCTCCTATTTTCTATGTTTCTATATTGGCACCTGAACAATAGAAACTAAAACAAAATGTAATATAGGCCAGAGTGGATTATGTTTTGTTACTGGACAATTAGCCACCATTATGAAATATCGGAACCAAGCTTTATAATATGCGTTGTTAAGTTGTCCCAACAATGAGATCTTGAGGTTTGTATATATAAACATGAACCGTTTATTGTTAGTCTTTAGCCATTTACCAATTTCAGACATGCACGGTCCTGCTGCCATGCAGGTAGGCTGCTTCCAGAGAGCTCTATCTGGACCATCATCTCAGTCTATTACCATATGACAATGCATCATACTGTGGGTAGTGCTATTCTACAGTCCCATGTTATCCCTTGCTCGGCTGAGCATCTTTGCATTACAGTGGCATGCAGGCGCAGCATACAACATCCTCCTTTCTTCTCCAAAGAACATTTTTCTTTTCAGTGGAATATAAATATCTGTAATGCATCCTTTACTTGTTATTCCTGATCCCCCCGTCTCAAATCTCAGGCAGTCTTGGGGTATGACAGTTCTTCCACAGTCTGTCACGTATAGGGGAATGGTATCAGTAATTTGTGTTTCTGGTACTTGCCTATCTCCATTTTATCCACTTTTTTCACTCCTTCAAGTTGTGTTTCTGTTTATGAACCATCACTTGCTTTTTGGACACTGGGTTTGTCAGAGTGGCCTCGAATTTTACTTTTCTGTGGTGTCCACCATGTTCTTGCTGGATGTTTATGTTTAGGAAATGGAACCTTCATTTCCATTTGATTCACCATCTCAGCCAAACATTTGTTATGTTCAAATCATTTTGCGTGCTTATGAATCTTTTCATTCGCCTTAATGGTTCTCAGCACGTCTGAGACATCCAATGCTTTTCCTTCTGTTTGTTCCTTATGTGCTTCAGTGGCGGATTTACATTTTCTGACCTAATTTCTGTCTTTTTTTTCTCTGTTTGGAACAGAATTTTGTCTTTCATTTTGGATTCACTGTTGGTCAGATCTGCGAAGTTGTGCTTCAGTGCTGCAATTGAGCTACTCGTGGCTTCATTATCTGCTCCCAGTTTGGAAAATTCTGCAGCTTTTCCTTTCCATGCCTCTCCTTTTCCATTCAACTGCTTCTCCAGTTCTTCAGTCTTTTTCTTTTTTTTTTAAATTTAGAGTACCCAATTATGTTTTTCCAATTAAGGGGCAATTTCATGTGGCCAATCCACCTACCCTGCACATCTTTGGGTTGTGGGGGTGAAACCCACGCAGACACGGGGAGAATGTGCAAACTCCACACAGACAGTGACCCTGGGCCAGGTCCTCAGCGCCATAGGCAGCAGTGCTAACCACTATGCCACCGTCACAGTCTTTTTCTTGTAGCTTTCAATTTCCCCCCCGAAATATTGAACATTGCGGCATGTGCTCTGCCAACTGGTTCTTGAGTTTGCTCAGAGAGATATTAAATTCATTTTGCTTCTCCTTGTAATTTTTCAGAGGAACAAAATCTGACCTGAGGGATTGTTGTAGCCTGTGAAGGTCTTTCAATTGGTTTTCCTTTTCTTTGCATAGCTTGCTTGCTTCATCGCGATGCTGTCGCCTCTGCTGCCTTCAATGGATAAAACAGACAAATCCGTCGTAACTTGGATTACACTCAATACAAACTTTCTTTACAACAACTTTATTCAACTCAATAAGACTTTAGGGGTGCACTTATTTGAACAGTTACATAAGTTTCAAGACTCGCAACTTGAATTCAAAATACTACCCGATGGATAGAACTTGCCAAGCCGCTCCAGAGGTTTTGTTCTTCTTCTCTGAGCTCCAAACTCAGGGTCTCTTCTCCGCGAATGTTGATCCTCAGGGTTATCGCTGTTGAAACCTCGGAAGTTTCTTTTTAAACAATGCTTTACCACATAGGCATCAGTTGCCCTTGGAGAGTCTTGTTTTCGCTGTTTCAACACAATGTTTTATCAGGGTGGAGTCCCATGAAACTCGCTTTGCTGTGCTGCAGCTTTTCACACACAGATCTGCTAGCCTCTTTTAACATCATGCCTTACGGCACAATGTTAGCCATTTCTCTGCTTCGGCAATGAGATTTCCTGTAATTCAGTAAAATCTCCTCGACTTTTTTCTGCTGTGCTTTAAGACAGTCTGCATTTATTCATGTGGCTGAATGGTCACACATTCCTTTTGCATTTGACCTGGAAGGACAATCAACTGTTCTATCAACTGTTTAATTTTTTTGTAGACCTCTTGCAAACTCACTCTGGGTTTCAGTGCATCATCTTGTTGACTCAACTTGAATCTTGCACTTCAAATCTTCCAGTTCAGCTCTGATACAAACACGTTCCTGTATAAAAGTTATATTTACTTCTTGCACGTTTTGCTTCTTTTGAGCTACTCAGATAGCTTTTCTTCATTCACAGCCATCTGTTCACTCCACACTGCCATTTGCTGTTGCGGTTTGTGCACTGTGTCAGTATTTTCCAAAAAACTCTATGTTCAAGCCTTTCAGCACCATCTCAGCCATTTCTTTCTTCTGCACTAAACACATTGGCTTGTGCATTTCATTGTACTGACATGGTCTGCCACCATCCTCACCTTTACTGAGTGTTGTCTCCATCGCTCGGAGGTCTGTTCTCCTTGTTGTGGGGTCTTTTGTTGCCCTCACTATGGGGCTTTTCATTGCCCTCGCTCTGGGGGTCTTTTGTTGCCCTTGGTACTTTATTGGGAGTTGCTCTCTCTCACGGGTCTCTTGTTGCACTCAGAACTTTATTGGGAGTGTGCTAAGCCACTCTTGTGTTGCGTGTATCCATTTCCTTATGCACATGAGAAGGGTGGAATGCCTTATATACGTGAGAAGGGTGGAATAGCCGAGTGGTTAAGTCGATGAACTATTAATCTATGTAGGCAGCACGGGAGCACAAGTGGCTAGCACTGTGGCTTCACAGCGCCAGGGTCACAGGTTTGATTTCCCGCTGGGTCACTGTCTGTGAGGAGTCTGCACGTTCTCCCCGTGTCTGCGTGGGTTTCCTCCGGGTGCTCCGGTTTCCTCCCACAGTCCAAAGACGTGCAGGTTAGGTGGATTGGCCATGCTAAATTGCCCTTAGTGTCCAAAAGGGTTAGGAGGGGTTATTGGGTTATGGGGATAGGGTGGAAGTGAGGGCTTAAGTGGGTCGGTGCAGACTCAATGTGCCGACTGGCCTCCTTCTGCACTATATGTTCTATATTCTAAGTTCAAAATGTGTCTGGCCCTTCGAATTTTCTGTCCATGGCTATTTGTGTTTTCTTGTAGCTTTAAATGTACTTATCCCTTTTGTACTGTGAGTGCAGTGAGTGACTTGCAGACACAAAATGCATATTGTGCCAGCAGCTCAAACTCTATGCTCAGTTCTCAACATGAACTGTGCTGACCTGGAGCATGCTAAGTATAGGATGCAGCATTTCTTATCTTTTTATTTAAACAAGGATCTTGCTCAAATAGCCATTCATCTTCTGTGAACCTGGGCAGTGAGTGCTGGCAGGCAATTTGAGCCTGATCATGCCCATCTTCAACATCCAAACATACACATTTCTTTCAACAAAAGTCACCCCAGAATGACCAGGAACAGTTGCTGACTTTCCCTCTCCCTCACCGAGGATTGTTGAGGTGAAATGTGCTCCACTCAGTTGCTGACCTGTATGAGATCAGACAACACAGGCCAAGGATTCATCATCTCCACAAAGGGGTACCTGTGCAATGGTCTCGAGAAGACAAGGCAGGTAAAGCACATCATAGCCCTGCTCTAGAAAATCCCATGAGAGATGTGTTAGTTCAATTAAAATAAGAATACATTTATATAAAATCTCATTTGGGAATGTTGCATTATAGGTCATTTTGAAAGTTGCAAAGTAACGACCTGAGGATTACTTGCAATTTGGATTAATTTCACCCATGTGAAAGTCTTGTGAAAGAATGTTACATGCAAGCTAAAAAATGGTAACATTAAAGTCAGACTAAATGTTTCACTCAAACGAAGAAGCATATGAAAAACATTATTGTCCAATATATACAACAAGAGGCATTCATCAAAAGATGAGGTCAAAGGAAAACAATAGTTACTGACAGTGCTGATTTGATGGGGCATTCCATCAAAATCCCATTAAAGCATGCACTTTCAACAGCCTAGAGATGAACTTAAATGTATGCCTGAATGCCGTTGATAAACTTAAATCTATGCCTGAATGCTGTTGATTTTTTGTGCTCTGAGCCACAGGGGAATTACTAGCACCATTGTAAGAGTAAAGCAGCCCAGCTGCCTCGGTCACATGGTACTGAGCCTCAGCCAGCATACTGGTCAAGTACAAAAACAAAAGCCAATTATATTCCCTGTAGAATGCAGGCTAAAAAGGGCCTTTCGGGGAGAGAGCACGTTTTCAGCTGTTGGAATAGAAAATGTATCCGACCTACTCCTTATGACCAGTCTCTAATTCAGTGACTGAAGGAAGAGCATTTCTGTTCAAAAATATACCATGGCACTTCAAGGAAGTGTAAGGAAAAGAAATCTGCAAAACCACCAAATAAATTAAGGCAGAAAATTACTGATTACAAGAATCAATTTCAAATGTGCATTGCGGCAATCCTAAATAATTATTGGTAACCTCATTGATTTCATCAGACTTATTTGAAATATTTTGTTTGTACAGAATAATAATTCAGATCTCCTAATAATTTTTATGATAAATAATAGGACATCCTGTAATTGTTGTGTATAAAGAGATTAATGTTGTTCCGTTGAATCATTAGAGCTTTTGAACAATGGCCTGACTGACCATTATCAGCTGATGAGTGCACCTTGCATATAATAGCATTGAATAGTTGCAAAAAACATTTCCTGTAGCTTGAGTAATTATCCAATATTTGGCAACAGCTATATTTATAAAAGCCACAGAAATACATAATTGTTTGTCGAGTGTCACAATGCGTGGCCTTTAGCAACAGTCATTCAGCTCTCCAGCGCACCAAATCACCTGAGCAAATGTTTTTCCGCCCTTTCCCAGTTGAATGTTTGTCTCTGTTTCATGTTGATTGATGACATCTGAATGACATCCTCAGTTGTGTTTCCCCCCAAAGGGCAAATTAGTCCAGCCAGTTTTATCGCCTCTATGATTGTTGCATGATTGAGCAAGCACCTCGGGACGTGTGCTGTTGAATTGCTACATGCCTGAGCAGAGGGTGAGAAATTGTGCGAGGCCCAATTTGTCTGAACCAATGGCTGGAATTCATTGCACAAGTGACCTTGACCTGGGGAAGACACAACATTGCAGAGAGGAAACATTCTTCAAATCTACACTGGAAGCTGTGGTGCAAGAGGTGGACAGGAGGAGAGAGATGGGGTCAGAAGGCCTTCAGGCAAACTTTGGGAAGGTTGTGGAAGCAGGTAGCCATCATGGTCAATGCAGGAAGTTTAGCCCTGAGGACCGGAATGCAGTGCTGAAAGAAATTCAATGACTTGAAGTAAGCCATCACAGTCAGCGAATTCATCTTCAAATGTCAAACCCCACCATTAGCCTCATACACTGTTCAATGCACCATGCCCCCATCACTGACATACCAACCATCAATACCATTCATGACACATACATAACATTCATAGCTTCACTTCATCTCCGCACAATTAGCGTTGCTATAAGCCTCACAGCCATCTTTCTTGCACACACTGCCAGCTATTCAACCCCAACAGCCACATCACCCAGACACGTTGCACTACAGTCGCTGACATACTTACCTCTCCAATGCCACAGGACAACAAAAAAAACAGTTCCACCAGGGCACTCAGCTCTTGGCCTCATTACAGCCTTGGTCAAATAAAATGAACAAAAATGCAATATGCCAGAAATGAAATGACCATGACTGCCCTTGAAATCAAGTCAGGATTTGACCATTTGGGGCATAAAAGTGACCCTAGCAAAATTGAACAATGGGAATCAGACACAAAGTTCTCCAATTGTTGGAGTTGTACCGAGTAGCATTGTTGTGGTTGATGGAGGTCCATCACATCAGCCACAGGACATCACTGCAGGAGTTCTTCAGGGTAGTGTCCGAGGCCTATCATCATAACGTCAGAAGTGGGAATATCTCCTGATGCTTGTGCAGTGCTCAGTACCACTCACAATTCCTCAGACACTGAAAAAGTCGATGTTCATATGCAGCAAAACCAGGACAACAGTCAGGCTTGTGGTAAAGATCTACTTTCACAGACTTTATTAATGAACAAATAAGTATTTATGAATAAGAATTGTACAGCAGCCTCATGGGTGTAGCTAGCTCCCAAAATGTCTCCCTGTTTAGGAGCCTCTCTCACCATGGGGTGATTCCACACTTTGAATTCCGATTGGTCACACAGACCATGGGACCCTTGCTGTGCTATGTTTTATTTAAAGGGACAATCAACACTTCCCTCCCCTTAAAGTTCTTTATACAATCATCAAAAACAAATTCACTTAGTCCTAAACACTAACTAAACATTAGATACATGAGTTGGGCAATTATAAATCGAGTCTTTGAGGGGGGTCTTCCGTTTCTTGTCGAGCAACGTAATTCTATTGTCTGAGATGCTTTCACAGGATCAGCGGCTTTTCTTCAGAGAATTTAAAAAATAAATTTAGAGTGCCCAATTTATTTTTTCCAATTAAGGGGCAATTTAGCGTGGCCAATCCACCTACCCTGCACATCTTTGGGTTGTGGGGCGAAACCCACGCAAACATGGGGAGAATGTGCAAACTCCACACGGACGGTGATCCAGAGCCGGGATCGAACCTGGGACCTCGGCGCCATGAGGCAGCAGTGCTAACCACTACGCCACCATGCTGCCCCAAACCACAGGGTCAATCTTAACGGAAACTGCAATAATGGGCACCTCTTCTGGCACAGGCAATTCATCACTATTAGTTTCCATGGAGGCATCAGTATATTAATAACATGTTGATCAAGTACTTCGGTGCTTAAGGGTTCAAAAAAATTTCTTGATGGGAACACTGACTGCTGAAGAGTCTCTCTACTCCTCAAGTGAACCACTGTTTACAATGATCCATCCCGCCATGTCCAGTTAATATGAAAGAGGTCTGGTCTTAGAGATAATAATTCCGGGGATCCAACTTGATCCACTGCTGAAGTTTCTCACCGATACAGCTTCATTTACTATAAATGATCGTGCTGTACTGTCTGAATCATGACTTGCTATCAGATTATTTTGGCTGGCTTCTACCCTCCCTGGCAAATTTGGAAATATAAGGCTCAGTCTCATTCTAAAATGATGTTTCATTGGCAGTTCTGCTGCTGGAACTCCCATTGTCTCCTGTGGAGCGGTACAATAGCGAAGGAGGACTAGTGAGATTTTGGTCTCTGTCAGCTAGTCTGTTTGATGCTGGGTGGTAAGGTGCAGTTCTAATGTGTTTAATACCATTATGAGCAATGAAGTTTTGAAACTCAGCATTTGTGAATATGGTTTAATTGTCTGATACCATGACTTCAGGTCATAGCATCAGACAATTAACCTATTGTCCCCTCGGACTGATCGGTTCCCTGTAAGAACACTGGGAGGGATTCTCCGACCCCCCTCCGGCTCTGAGAATTGCCGGTGGGGGCGGCGTGAATCCCACCCCGCCATCCCGACGCCGGCTGCCGAATTCTCCAGCGCTGGGGTTTTGGAAGGGGCGGGAATCAAGCCGCGCCAGTCGGCCGGCGCTTGCAGCGCACCCCCGGAGATTGTCTGGCCCGCAATGGGCCGAGCGGCCACCCATTTTCGGCCGGTCCCGCTGGCGTAAATCAAATCAGGTCCTTACCAGCAGGACCTGGTTCTACAGGTGGCCTGCAGAGTCCACCAGGGGGTGCCCCCATGGTGGCCTGGCCCGCCATCGGGGCCCACCGATGCCAGCGCGGAGAAGAACCTTCCTGCGCATGCACTGGGATGACGCCAGCACACGCTGGCGCTCCCGCGCATGCGCCAACTCACGCCAGCTGGCGGAGGCCCTTCGGTGCTGGTTGGCGCGGTGCCAAGCCCATCCTTGCCAGTTGGTGCGGCGCTAACCCTGCCGGCTCTGGCCTAGCCCCTGAGGATTCCGCATCTTCCAGGTGGCCCGACGCCGGAGTGGTTCACGCCACTCCTCGGCACCGGTACTGCCCGCCCCGCCGGTTAGGCGAGAATCCCGCCCACTATTCATGATGCCCTATACTGTACTGCTCTCGCTCATGTATTTGCTTTGTTTGGCCCCTTGTTTCGCACTGTAACCAATCACTGTTTGTCGATGTACCATTTGTCAATGTACTCTGTTGATTATTCTTTTTGTCTACTGTGTACGTTCCCTCGGCCGCAGAAAAATACTTTTCACTGTACTTCGGTACATGTAACAATAAATCAAATCAAATTTAAAAAATCAAAATCAAATCAGGTAATCTGTGAGCTGAAAAGCATTGGCGTAATCCTTCGCTAGGAGCATGCAATGTAGGTGATTACACCTCAAAAATATCCATCCTGTTAGAGTGTGTATCAATCACGAACAGAAACATTGTGCCCGGGAATGGACTAATACGATCCATATGGATTTGTGCACATGGCCGGCCAAGCCATTTCTATGGGTTCAGTGGTGCCGCAGTGGGCAATCATTGTTGCAGTTAGCAATGTTGACGGTGCTTGACTAACTTTTCGATATCAACATCAATACCAGGCCTCCACACACAATTCCTGGCAAGCATCTTCATCTTACAGATGCCAGGATAAGAGCTGTGTAATTCAGTTAGGAGCAGCTCTCTACCTGGTACAAGAACGACTACTCTTACTCCCAAGAGTATGATTTCATTCCGACAAATAGCCTCTCCTGCGACAATAATACATCTGCAAAATCCACATGTATCAGACAAGGAAGTGATTGTTAGGAAATTTTCACCATGGTCTTTCTCAATTCATACTAGACATAGTTGACACCAGTGAAGAAATACCATTTTGATGATGCGAGGCTGGTTTGTATCCACACGGACCTATTAGTTAAAGCAGTGCTTGGATTCCAATGTACTTGAAGTAATTAATGTACTCTTCCTATATATTATGGTGTGTTTGGTTATGATACTGAGAAGAACAACCAGATCCAGCTTGTTAACAATCTTCAATGATAACATGGAAGAACATCTGAGACTGTATGATTTATGTTAATGTATACAAATTCTGTTTCAGATAGTAACCAGAGAAAAAATCCATAATTAGGTATTTTGAAATATAAAGGCTTCCTTTCTGTCTGTAGTTTCCCCATGTCACTAATTATGCTTACTTCTCACTGCTTGTGTGTCGATATTACGTCTATGTCCAAACGATAACATGCATTACTTTGCACTTTAGATGCTTTTATTTCATGTCCTGTTACAGTTTGTTTTGGTGTTGCAGCACAACTCCCAGCATTCCGAACTTTGAGCGCGATTCTCCGATCCCCACGCCGGGTGGGAGAATCGCGGGAGGGCCGGGCGACTCACGACACGTCGCCCTGGCCTCCCCCCGCAATTCTCCCACCCCCCCCCCCCCCCCCCCGCTCGCCAAATTGCCGTTCGCCGTTTTTCACGCCCTGATGGCCCGGATGGGCCGAGCGGCCTGCCGTTCCCGACCGGTTCACGATGGCGGCAACCACACCTGGTCGCTGCCGTCGTGAACATGGATGCCAGATGCTCATTTGTGGCTTGTGGGGGGCGGAGAGGGGACTGAGCACCACAGCAGTGCTCGGGAGGGGACTGGCCCGCGATCGGTGCCCACCGATCGTCGGGCCGGCGTCTCAAAGCGACGCACTCTTTCCCCTCAGCCGCCCCGCAAGATCAAGCCGCCACGTCTTGCGGGGCAGCGGAGGAGAAGACGGCAACCACGCATGCGCGGGTTTGAGCCGTCAGCCGTCGTGACGTCAGCCGTGCATGCGCGGGTTGGAGCCGGCCAACCTGCGCATGTGCGGCTGACGTCACTTAGGCGCCGCCGTCGCGTCATTCTCGCCGTCAAGGCCTGGCGGCCAGGAATAATGGAGCGCCGCTCCTAGCCCCCCTGGGTGGGGGTGAATAAGGTGCGAGGAGCGGCCTCCGAGGCCATTGTGAAACTCGGCCGAGTTCACGACGGCCTTCCCGATTCATCGTGGGAGCGGAGAATTCTGCCCTTTGCTTTCATTGTGTATGTACATAACAGAAAAGGATTATGATGCTTTGTCATTGCCATAAATGGAGTGCTTCCACACTGAGTAGATACTGTTTTAGATCAACAAGTTCTCAGAAAATAGCTAAGAAGTACTTGACTTTCAAAATACAGGAAATTTGACAGTTCCAGTAACACTTCCTTGTTGTAAGGATTAAGATTGAAGATAATATGAACTGGTGCTCTTAAGGTTTCACCACAGTAGTAATTGTTTTGACACAAGGTAAGTTGCATGCTGAACAGTAGTGATTACCATGGTTACCTACAGTACTGCTATTGGTTCCTGATTGTGAGTCTCTCTCTCTCTTTGTGGCTTTCTCTTTATTGCCAGTGATCTCTTTATCTGGCGTCATCTTTTCATCTTTCTATCTGTATGTTTTTTTCAGTGCATACACATGCGAGAACGGTCTCCCCTATTTCTGTCTGCTTCCCTCTCTTTGGCTGGCACTCACATAACCCTACAGCTGGACGCCTCATGCACAACGTGAAAACACATTGTGCATGTGTGAGGCAGCAGATAATCACAGGACTCCTGTGTCAGCTGCCTCACTTTCAGATTAGCAATTTGAGAGGAGGTAAAAACACTTCTTGGGCAGGATTCACCTTTCGACTTCAAAATCGGGGGCAACGCCTCTTTGACGCATGTTTTGTATGGTCTGCCCTCTCCGGAATGGCGTCACCGTGTCGAACGCCGCATGCCGTTGGGATGGCCTTAGTTCATCACGTGAAGGCGGTTGACGTGTGGTCTCAGCTGTTGGGAACCTGGCGTGGCGGCTGCGGACTGCGTCCAGCGCCGCCACAGTCGGGCGCGAGCCATGCTGCTGGCCGGGTGGGGGTGGGATGGGACTTCTGCGAGGGCTGGGGGGGACTGGTTGGGGGTGGCCAGAGGGTAAGCAGAGGATAGCCAGGGGGCCACTAACTGGCAGGTCGGGTCCTTGCACGGCTGGCACCATGTTTTACGGCATGACTGCAGCAGGTCGTCGCCGAGCGCAGGTGTGGCCACGGACCCGGCCATTCTCCATCCATTTTTATCGTGGGAGCCGAGCCGGGTGTTTTACGTGGCGTGGCTGGTAGCCCCTCACTGTCACAGGATCAGTGAGGGGCGGCGCCAATTATTTTGGCATAAAGCACCACAGAACCTCTGCACCTTGGCTGAAAAACAGTGAACCCAGCCCTTTATCGCTGAGTCAGAAGACTCAGCGTTCCACCCCAAAAAATGACCTGAGTGAGCCCATAAGCAGATAGTTTCATATCATACTGCGGGAGGTGTCATTGTCGGAAATGCTAGCTCTTGCATAAAACTTTAAACCAAGGCCCCATTTGCCTGGGCTGGCATGGTGGCACATGCTCACCACTGCGGGTGACCATGCGATAGAGATCTTTGCTGCCTCACACCACAAAGGACACAGGTCAATCCTGGCCCAGGTCACAGTCCATGTGGAGTTTGCACATTCTCCCCATCTCTACGTGGGTCTCTTCCCCACAACCTAAAGATGTATAGGGTAGGTTAATTGGCCACGCTAAATTGCCCCTTCATTGGAAAAAATGAATTAGGTACTTTAAAATTTATATTTTATAAAAGCCCCATTTGCCTTTTATAAAGGTTCAAGTGGAGTATTTGAACATTGTATTGTTGCACTTTACGATTGTCATGATATGCAAACATGCAGCCAATGAACACTCAGAATAGGACACAACCAGTGGGTAGTCAAAACACTCAGAGGTGGCATCGCCACAAGAGGGCATGACATAAACGCTATAAAAAGGATGAGGCTCTCACTCTCTGCCTCTTTTCACAGACAGAGTTGATCAGCAGCATCACACCCCAGCACGTGGCATAGAGCAAGCTGGTACAGTTAGACTGAGTTACTACAGTTAGATTAGCAGAGAGTCGAACTCATTTTGAGAACTGTGTTAATAGTTCAATAAACACGTTGAACTCATTTCAGAGTCTGGAGCATCCTTTAGTTAAGACTGCATCAAGTGGGGCAGCACGGTGGCGCAGTGGGTTAGCCCTGCAGCCTCACGGCGCCGATGTCCCAGGTTCGATCCCGGCTCTGGGTCACTGTCTGTGTGGAGTTTGCACATTCTCCCCGTGTTTGCGTGGGTTTCACCCCCACAACCCAAAGATGTGCAGGGTAGGTGGATTGGCCACGCTAAATTGCCCCTTAATTGGAAAAAATGAATTGGATACTCTAAATTTATAAAAAAAAAGACTGCATCAAGTAGCAGCCTGTGTTATCCGAAGCAGCATAACACAACATGATACCAGGAATGACTGTTCAATCTATTTAGTTCAACTCAGCAACATCCGTGACAAGCAGCTACTGAATACAGGCACAATGGACAAGATTCAGGCTCCTCATCAGCTCAGGACCACCGGAAATCTTAGTGCCAACTGGCGATCATTCAAGCAGAAATTTCAGCTATGCGTGGAAGCATCCAACCTCAATAGCGCGACTGATGCTCGGAAGATAGCTCTTCTACTCAGCACTGCGGGTGACCATGCGATAGAGATCTTCAATCCTTTCACTTTTCCGAAGGGCAGGAGAAGTACCAAACCATCCTAGACAAATTCAGCAGCCACTGCGAGGTGGACACCAACAAAATCTTCAACTGCTACAACTTCAAGCAGAGGATGCAAGGTAAAGACGAATCCTTCAACTCCTACCTAGCTAACCTTAGACTGCTAGCGCAATCCTGCAACTTCGGTGATATCACTGACTCCATGATCAGCGATCAAATCATTTCTGGAGTCCGCTCTGATGGTCTGCGAGAGCAATTGTTGAAAATCAAGCACATGATCCTGCCAGTCACGATTGAAACGTGTACTGTGCATGAGCTCTCTAAAAATCACGGGAGAAAGTGAAAAACAAGCCTTGTTCAGAGAGAACACAGAGTGTTCAGGCCATCTCCTGGGTGCAGCGCCTCCACATTGACGAAAGCGGTCATTTCGTGCACTCTTCCCGGGGCCCGACACATGTGCAATGCGATCGGGAACACGAAGCAGCCGAAAAACGCACTGCACAGGTGCAGACGTCTGAGAATCACACCGCACATGTGCAATGACGCACTGAGCATCATGATGCCGTCATGACGTGTGCGAACTGCGGCACTGCCCATTTTTTTTTAAACTGCCCTGCAAGAGGCAAACGCTGTTTAAACTGTGGGAAACCAAACCACTATGCAGCCCTGTGCAGATCTGCACCACCAGTCAGGAGCCAGCGCTCCCAATTCCGACAGCGGCGTATCAGAAGTGTGCAGCACCGAATGCATGACTCTGATCCAGGCAGTGCGACGGATCCAGAAGATGAACACCTGGACAACACTTACCGAGAGGGCATTATGACAAAGTGCGAATATGCCACACCGGACACATCGCGAGTTCAATCAATCGTGGCCGTGGATTCCGTGGACGAATGGCATGCAGTGATGAAGGTCATCCACTGCCCTATCCAGTTCAAACTGGACACAGGTGCCTCCGCCAACCTGATTTCACAGGTGTACTTCAAGAGAATCAAGAAGCCCCCACAATCCTTCCAGCTGCCTGCAAACTCCTGGACTACAATGAAAACGCAATCAAGGCACTGGGGTCCTGCCATCTGCAGGTGTCCGCGCCATCACAGAGGCACAATATACCCAGGCGGCACAATACATCCATTTCAATATGGACTGAGCCCACCAGGATGCCCGAGCAGCTGACATGCCCTGGGACTAAGGAGTAACCGACGGGAATCATGTTCCCCTACAAGCAGCTGCAGATGACAGGCTGCTCTACACAAACCAAAAGATGTTCTACTCGATGAACATCAATAGCGCATCATGTACATCTGCACCTGATACCCGGGCAGTGTGCACAACACCTTCATCCTGGCACACTCGACGATTCCTGACATGTTCAAGCCCCCCACTGCCCGGCTTGGAGTTGGCTCCTGGGTGACAGGGGTTATCCACTGTGGCCGTGGCTGATGACGCCCATCCGAAGGCCACAGACCAATGCGGAGACCCACTACAACGACGCCTGTACTGCAACCAGGTCTGTGATTGGATGGTACTTCAGCGTCTTGAAGATGTGGTTCAGGTGCCTGGATCAATCTGGAGGGACCCTCCAGTGTAACACTGAAAGGGTCACCCGCATCGTGTACCTCCACAGCATCGCGCAGCAGATGTGCGATGATCCTCTGACGATGAGGATGCGGGGAAGGTGATGGTAGCAGGACATGGGAGGCTGTATAATATGTGTGCCTGGGCCAACGTGCACGGGATGCTCTGATCCCCTCCAAGTTAACTGTGGGGGGGGGGGGGGGTTGTGGAGGTAAACTGGCCAGGCTCAGAGACACCGCATACCACCCCCTCCCCCCTCCTGGCCACCCCGCACCTGCACTCCTCCGTGAACATAACTGCTGCACTACAGTGTGCGGACCCTGGGTTGGCAATTACAGTGGGTCTGGTCCATGGGGTACAAAGAACAAAGAAAATTACAGCACAGGAACGGGCCCTTTGCCCCTCCCAGCCTACGCCAATCCAGATCCTTTATCTAAACCTGTTGCCTATTTTCCAAGGATCTACTTCCCTCTGTTCCCCACTCGTTCAGATATCTGTCTAGATGCATATTAAATGATGCCATCGTACCCGCCTCTACCACCTCCGCTAGCAAAGCGTTCCAGGCACCCGCCACTCTCTGTGTAAAAAACTTTCCATGCATATCTCCCTTAAACTTTCCCCCTCTCACCTTGAAATCGTGACCCCTTGTAATTGACACCCCCACTCTTGGAAAAAGCTTGTTGCTATCCACCCTGTCCATACCTCTCATAATTTTGTAGACCTCAATCAGGTCCCCCCTCAACCTCCGTCTTTCCAATGAAAACAATCCTAATCTACTCAACCTTTCTTCATAGCTAGCACCCTCCATACTAGGCAACATCCTGGTGAACCTCCTCTGCACCCTCTCTAAAGCATCCACATCCTTGTGGTAATGTGGCGACCAGAACTGTACGCAGCATTCCAAATGTGGCCTAACCAATGTCCTATACAACTGTAACATGACCTGCCGACTCTTGTACTCAATACCCCGTCCGATGAAGGCAAGCATGCTGTATGCCTTCTTGACCACTCTATCGACCTGCGTTGCCACCTTCAGGGTACAATGGACCTGAACTCCCAGATCTCTCTGGACATCAATTTTCCCTAGGACTCTTGAATTGACTGTATAGTCCGCTCTTGAATTGGATCTTCCAAAATGCATCACCTTGCATTTGCCTGGATTGAACTCCATCTGCCATTTCTCTGCCCAACTCTCCAATCAATCTATATTTTGCTGTATTCTCTGACAGTCCCCCTCCCTTCTGCAATTCCACAAATCTTAGTATAATCTGCAAACTTGCTAATCAGACCACCTATACCTTCATCCAGATAATTTATATATATCACAAACAACAGTGGTCCGAGCACGGATCCCTGTGGAACACCACTAGTCACCCTTCTCCATTTTGAGACACTCCCTTCCACTACTACTCTCTGTCTCCTGTTGCCCTGCCAGTTCCTTATCCATCTAGCTAGTACACCCTGAGCCCCATGCAACTTCACTTTTTCCATCAACCTGCCATGGGAAACTTTATCAAACGCCTTACTGAAGTCTATGTATATGACATCGACAGCCCTTCCCTCATCAATTAACTTTGTCACTTCCTCAAAGAATTCTATTAGGTTTGTAAGACATGACCTTCCCTGCACAAAACCATGCTGCCTATCACTGATAAGTCTATTTTCTTCCAAATGTGAATAGATCCTATCCCTCAGTATCTTCTCCAACAGTTTGCCTACCACTGACGTCAAGCTCACAGGTCTATAATTCCCTGGTTTATCCCTTCCACCCTTCTTAAACAAAACGACAACATTAGCAATTCTCCAGTCCTCCGGGACCTCACCCGTGCTCAAGGATGCTGCAAAGATATCTGTTAAGGCCCCAGCTATTTTGTTTCTCGCTTCCCTCAGGAACCTGGAATAGATCCCATCCGGACCTGGGGACCTGTCCACCTTAATGCCTTTTATTCTGGTGCAGTCAGAGTAACCACACTTAAGTTAGCAGAGAGTTGAACTCACAGAGAACTGTGCTAACTGTGCTATTAGTTCAATAAACCTGATTGAACTAACTTCAATGTCTGGAGTATCTTTCTGATCTAGGCTGCATCCAGTTGCAGCCAGTGTTAGACCAGTGTACCTTACACAACAACTTTTGTTACTCATGTATGTATATACGTATGTATATGGATGTTGATTGTTAGGCTACTTTCAAATAGTTTGCTAACAAACATTGTCTAGAATCTATCTATCATTATTGACGAGCTGGAGAATTGTTCATGTCTGTGGAAATACACAAATGAATCATTGCCTTTTTGGGAGGGAGCGAGGAATCTTCTAGCGTAACAGCCCCCCTTACCTATCCCCTTCTCCAGCACAAGGATGCTCCAGGAATTGTTTCATTTGAACAGAATATGATAATGCAGCTCATGCGCTCTGTTGGAATCAGTAACGACTGCAGTTCTACTTTCATCTTATAAACACCACCCAGTGTTTAAGCACCAAAATATGTAAATCATTACTGGAAGCAGACAGATCAGAACAATGTTTAAATAAGAATGATATCACCAAATGAGTGGTGATGCTTACACTGCAAACTGTTAAATAAAAGTCATTTGAAACATAAACAATATGGTTTTCTGGCTGTTGTGAAATGCAGCCATATAAGGAGATTCATACTCGTGTAGACTATGACTGCATTATACTACTGAGTAATGCAATAGACCTTTCACACAGATGACTCGATGGTTTCCTGTCGGAGGCAGGACATTAAGCCCCACCAGGGACGTTTATTGATCTTATACAATATGGCACTTCATTATCCAACAATTTGTGGCGTAAATTTGGAAAGACTCCAACCACCTCTGCAATACCTGTGAATTTAATTTTACAAAGAATTACCCACAGGTGTTGTCAAATTGAACATTTAAATGAGTTGACATGTTTTTGTTCATTCATAGCATATGTGTTTTGCTGGCAAGTCCAGCGTTTGTTGCCCACTCCTGTTCACCCTTCAGAAGGTTGAGGAGAGTTATTTTTTCAAACTGCTGCAATCCATGTGGGGTGGGTTAGGAAGGGATTTCCACATCTTTGACCCAGCAACAGTAAACAAATGGCAGTACAGTACCAAGTCATGATGGTGTTTGACTTGAAGAGGATTGCAGGTGGTGGTGTTCCCAAGTGTCTGCTGCCCTTGTCCTTCGATGTGGTAGAGGTCACAGGTTTGGAAGGTGCTGTCAAAGGAACCTTGACAAGTTTCTACACCGCACCTTGTAAATAAGTACGTATTGCAGCCATGTGTGCTGCTGCTGGAGCAAGTGGATATTTAACGTGGTCGCTATCAAGTCAGTTGCTTCTGAATGCTGTCAAGCTTCTTGAGTGTTGTTGAAGCTGCATTCATCCAGGCAAGTGGAGAGTATTCAATCACACTCCTGACGTGTGCCTTCAAGATGTTGAACAGAGTAGGAATGTCAGGATAGATAGGATGAATGCATGGCTTGAGAGATGGTGCAAGAGGGAGGGATTCAAATTCCTGGGGCATTGGAACCAATTCTGGGGGAGGTGCACCTGGGCAGGATTGGAACCGATGTCCTGGGGGTGTGTTTGCTCGAGCTGTTGGGGAGTGTTTAAACTAATGTGGCAGGGGGATGGGATCCGATGTAGGAAGTCGAGGGGAAGTAAAACGGGGCTAGAAACAAAAAGCAGTAAGGGGGAAAGTGTAAGGCAGAGAAGCCATAGTCAAAAATCAAAAAGGGCCACAGTACAGGGTACAGTGACTGAGTAGAGTGTGAAAAGGGAAGTGACCAATGCAGGATTGAGGGTGTTGTACCTAAATGTGCGCAGTATACGGAACAAGGTAAATGAGCTTGTTACGCACATTGAAATTGGCCGGTACAATGTTGTGGGCATCATAGAGACGTGGCTGCAAGGGGATCAGGGCTGGGATCTAAATATCCAAGGATATATGTCCTATCGAAAGGACAGGCAGATGGGCAAAGGGGGCGGGGTTGCATTGTTAGTAAGGAATGAAGTTAAATCGATAGCAAGGAGCGATATAGGATCAGAAGGCATAGAATCTCTGTGGGTAGAGTTCAGGAATCGCAAAGGTAAAAAGACCCTGATGGGAGTTATGTACAGGCCCCCTAGCAGTAGTCAGGATGTGGGGCAGAAAATAAATCGGGAGATAGAAAAGGCATGTAAAAAAGGCAATGTTACAATAATCATGGGTGCCTTCAATATGCAGGTGGACTGGGAAAATCAGGTTGGTAGTGGATCCCAAGGAATGGAATTTGTGGAATGTCTAAGAGATGGTTTTTTTGGAGCAGCTTGTGACAGAGCCGACGAGGGAACAGGCAATTTTGGATTTGGTGATGTGTAATGAGGCAGACTTGATTAGGGAACTTAAGGTGAAGGAACCCTAAGGGAGCAGTGACCACAATATGATAGAATTTACCCTGCAGTTTGAGAGGGAGAAGCTGCAAACAGATGTAACGGTATTACAATTAAATAAGACATGAGGGAGGAGCTGGCCAGTGTTGATTGGAGAAGGAGCCTAGCAGAGAAGACAGTGGAACAGCAATGGCAGGAGTTTTTGGGGGTTATTAGGGAGGCACAACAGAAATTCTTCCCAAGGAGGAGGAAACATGCTAAGTGGAGGACAAGGCATCCATGGCTGACAAGGGATGTCAAGGATAGCATAAAGGCTAAAGAAAAAGCATACAAAGTGGAGAGGATTTGTGGGAAACGAGAGGATTGGGAAGCCTTTAAAAGTGAGCAGAGGACAACTAAAAAAGCAAAAAGGGGAGAGAAGATGAAGTACGAGTACAAGCTAGCTAGTAATATAAAGGAAGATAGGAAGCAATTTTTTTCAATATTTAAAAGGTACGAGAGAGGCAAAGATAGACATTGGACCACTAGAAAATATGGCGAGAGAATTAATAATAGGAAACAAAGAAATGGCAGACAAACTGAATAGTTACTTTGCATCAGTCTTCATGGTGGAAGACACCAGTGGGATGCCAGAGCTCCAGGAGAACCAGGGGCAGAGGTGAGTGCAGTGACCATTACTAAGGAGAAGGTTCTGGGGAAACGGAAAGGTCTGAAGGTGGATAAGTCACCTGGACCAGATGGACTACACCCCAGGGTCCTAAAAGAGATAGCTGAGAAAATTGTGGAAGCATTAGTGATGATCTTTCAAGAATCACTAGAGCAGGAAGGGTCCCAGAGGACTGGAAGGTGGCGAATGTAACACCACTGTTTAAGAAGGGAGGGAGGCAGAAGACGGGGAATTATAGGCCGGTTAGCCTGACTTTGGTCATTGGTAAGATTTTAGAGTCTGTTATTAAAGATGAGATCGCGAAGCACTTAGAAGTGCATGGTAAAATAGGACTGAGTCAGCACAGCTTTGTCAAAGGGAGGTTGTGTCGGAAAAATCTGTTAGAGTTCTTTGAGGAGGTAACAAGCAAGTTAGACAAAGGAGAACCAGTGGACGTGATTTATTTAGATTTCCAGCAGGCCTTTGACAAGGTGCCACATAGGAGACTGTTAAAGAAGTTAAGAGCTCATGGTGTTCAGGGTAAGATCCTGGCATGGATAGAGGATTGGCTGACTGGCAGAAGGTAATGAGTGGGATAAAGGGTTTTTTTTCAGGATGGCAGCCGGTGACTAGTGGTGTGCCTCAGGGGTCTGTGCTGGGACCACAACTCTTACAATATACATTAATGATCTAGAAGAAGGTACTGAAGGCACTGTTGCTAAGTTTGCAGATGATACAAAGATCTGTAGAGGGACAGGTAGTATTGAGGAAGCAAGGGGGCTGTAGAAGGACTTGGACAAGCTAGGAGAGTGGGCAATGAAGTGGCAAATGAAATACAATGTGGAAAAGTGTGAGGTTAAGCACTTTGGAAGGAGGAATCTAGGCATAGACTATTTTCTAAATGGGGAAATGCTTCAGAAAGCAGAAGCACAAAGGGACTTGGGAGTCCTTGTTCACGATTCTCTTAAGGTTAATGTGCAAGTTCAGTCGGCAGTTAAGAAGGCAAATGCAATGTTAGCATTCATGTCAACAGGGCTAGAATACACGCCCAGGGATACACTTCTGAGGCTGTATAAGGCTCTGGTCAGACCTGATTTGGAGTATTGTGAGCAGTTTTGGGCCCCATATCTAAGGAAGGGTGTGCTGTCCTTGGAAAGGGTCCAAAGGAGGTTCACAAGAACGATCCCTGGAATGAACAACTTGTCATATGAGGAACGTTTGAGGACTCTGGGTCAGTACTCATTGGAGTTTAGAAGGATGAGAGAGGATCTTATTAAACGTATAAGATACCTCGAGGCCTGGATAGAGTGGATGCGAAGAGAATGTGTCTACTTGCAGGAAAAATTAGAACCAGAGGACATAATCTCAGACTAAAGGGACGATCATTTAAAACAGAGATGAGGAGGAATTTCTTCAGCCAGAGGGTGGTGAATCTGTGGAACTCTTTGCTGCAGAAGGCTGTGGAGTCCTTAAGACAGAGATGGATTAATAGTTATTGATTAATAAGGGGATCAGGGGTTATGGGGAGAAGGCAGGAGAATGGGGATGAGAAAATATCAGCCATGATTAAATAGCAGAATAGACTTGATGGGCCAAGTGGCCTAATTCTGCTCCTATGTCTCATGGCCTTATGGTCTTAACAGGGGGGCAGGGGGAGGTCAGGAGGTGAATTACTCGCCACAGAATTTCCAGCTTCAGAACTGCTGGCCACAGTATTTCTATATCTAATCCAGTTATGTTTCTGGTCAATGATGACCACCCAGCCCCCCAGGCTGTTGATGATATGGAATTCGGCAACTGAAATTTGGCACAATGGCAAGGGAAAATGTGTTCACTTTCTCTTATCGAAGATGGCCATTGCCTGGCTCTTGTGTGGCATAACTATTAGTTGCCACGTAACAGCCCAAGCCTGAATAATTTCCAGGTCTTGCTACATTTGGGCATGGAGTGTCTCAGTTTCTGATGAATTGCGAATGGTGCTGAACATTGTGCAGTCATCAGCACATATCCCGATTCCTGACCTTACGATGAAGGGACGCTCAGAAAGCAGCTGAAATAGTTTGATCTGGTACACTACCCTGACAAATTCCTGCAGTGATATCTTGAGGTTGAGATGCTTTGCTTCCAACAATCACAACTATCTTCCTTTGAAATTCCATGAAAATCATGGATCTGTCAGCCTTCATATTCTGATTGCTCAGTCCTTGATGTAGTAACCCAATGGCCGTACAGAATGTAGTGCTGGGGCTCAATTTCCAACCCCCTAACCACCACACTGCCACCTGTAAATTAGTCCTGCTCAGTGTCTGTAGCTCCTCTCCTGCTACAGAACTAGTGAAACTATACAGGAGACCTTAATTGCAGCACTTGCTTGCACTGCACAGGTGCCACATGGGGCTTAGCTCAAGGTTGGCCACTCTCTCATGGTTGCTCATCATGAGGTCATGACCATGATGAACTATTCCATCTGGAGTGCATGAGCTTGCAATGCATCAGAGAACTCAACCTGTTGTGCATTTACCTGATATCCCACCTACACATATTCTGTCCAAAGGGAGACTCCTCACACCCACGAGCCCAAGGAGCAAACCTGATACTGCTTTCCCTCCACTGGGGTGGACTATGCACAGACATTTCAGCCTCGAACAACTCCGTGTTCACACTGCTCTTCTCTCATTGCTCACCATTTTACCTCCACTTCTAAATCCACGGAGTATACATCTCTGTGCTGGTGCCTGCTGCCTCAGTGAGTGGTGATGGTGCACCCTAAGACAGCCTCATCATTATGTCTGAGGCCAGACTCCTCTCTGTGTGGCAGGATCAGAGCACCAGGACCTGTGAGAGAAATACCGACACGTTAAGAAATGAAGTCATGCATGGCATTTCTACTCCCATGGACCTTCTTCCAAAGCCATGCATGAAATGAATTTGCCACTAGTTGATGCCTCCCAGGCTGAATACCTTCATACCTTTGAGTTACTCATCATTATTAGTACCAAGAGGCCAACTCCAAAGTCCATTCCGTTCTTGCCGCCCCGTCAGCCCACACCGCCACCTACAATGTTCCATCAACTCCACATTGACGTTCACCTAAGAGGAAGGAGTCGCCATCAGCCATATTTTCTGGGGTCCTCTCCTCCACAGCTCTACTTGCAGATTTGGGGCCCTACCTCTGGCCTCAGCCAGCTCCCTGTTGTCTTGGGCTCTCCGCTCCTGAACAGAGAAGTGGGAAAGAGTGGAATTTGGAGATGCCTCCACAATGTCTCTTCCTCAGTGCCTCCATTCACATGTACATTAATACTGTACCTTGGTCATGGACTCAAGCTGCTGCAGCCCACCTGCACGCTATGTCCACCTGAGACCAGCCATGCTGCACACAGCATGGTCAATATGCCTAATATGCCTAACATGGATGACTCACCCACCTTAACGTAGTGGCAGTCACTGAGCTATTGACAGTACTGGATTCAGCTTGCTGGTCCTGACCTGTGGCATGAACCACCTCAACTATCTTCAACCAAGCTGCCTTGGTGATCCTGGGAAATAATAGGGCTGTATCGGAACACAATGTTCCTGTATGCCTCCACCTGCTGCTGCAAGATTTCCAGATTGTGCTTGGAGAGCTGGGGTGCAGCTCCTTCCAGAGACTCCTGGCTACTCTGGAATAAAGGAAGAGGAGGCAAATGACTCAGCACCTTGAGGGGTAGGTGCGAGGGGCAGTATGGTGACGCAGTGGTTAGCACCGCTGCCTCATGACGCCGAGGGCCTGAATTTGATCTCGGCCCTCTCCTTTGGAGTTTGCACATTCTCTCTATGTCTGCATGGGTCTCACCTCCACAACCCAAAGATGTGTAGGGTAGGTGGATTGGCCACGCTAAATTGCCCCTTAATTGGAAAAAAATGTTTGGTGCTGATCAGCTTGAGAGGGAAGCACTTTCCTGGCACAGACCTGGTGGTGGAAGCATTGTATTTCTAATGACAGGGTGGAAAGCCACGTCCCATGATGCAAATGCAGTAAGGGATGGAGGGATTTGAGGATTATTCTTGGCCTGCTTTGGGGTGCTTCTGGGAGGTCGGCCTGTAAGTGCTCAGTGTGCTGATTCTCTGAAAGGGGAATGCATTGAGAGGTGTTGTGCATGTGAGACGGTCTGTTTTGGATTGCGTGGTGATGCTGGTGACCTATGCTGCTTTGGTGACTTGCAGTTACATTAAAAGTCAGAAACATTCAGAGGTGAGTGGCAAAAGACTGAGGCAGCAGTGTTCCCAAAATATAGAGTGGCAATATCGGCTTGTACAGTGAATACAGCAATGCACATTGACTTACAACTAAGGAAATGCAGCCAATGTACCAGCTCACATAGGGAAACAAAAAGGGCACAATTTACCGGCCACGTCCTGTCAGAATCAGGATGGGACGTGGCCGGTAGATCCCACAAGAGGCCTCTTTCGTGATTCCCGATGGTCATTATGCCCAAAATCCCGTGAGACATTGCGATCATTGCAATAGTTAAAGTCACTTAACTATGTCAACACCAGATCTAACCAGCACCGGGATCTACTGGCCTCGCTAGGGAGACCCCAGCTGGGTGCCGTTTAGCACTAGTCTCCACAAACGGGGGCCAGGCAGAACGACACTTGGGGGTAGAGGGGCTCCCAGACAATTGAAGACCCCGAGCAGTTGGTGCCTGTTGTACCCGAGCAGTTGGTACCCTTGTGCTTCTGATGCCACTCAGGTACCTTGGCATTGCCAGCCTGGTATTCTGGCAGTGCCACCTGGGCACCCATGCAATGCCACCCATGTTCCAGTCTGGCAATGCCAAGATGCCCGGATGGTATTTTGTCAGCACTGGGGATCAAGCCCAGTGCAGGTGGCTCGAGGAACCCCTAACAGGTGAGTTGGGGTTTTGGAGGGATCCAGGGGTCGCGTTGGGGAGGATCGAGAGATTTGGGCACCATTTTAAAATGGCGGCCTGTTCCCCTCCTGCACCGACAGCGGACTCTTTTATTCTGTTAGATCGCGTCCATAGTTTCCACCAACATCAAATTATACAGTGCTTAGTGTGCAAGGGGCACAGGTCACATCCAGTGGCATGGCAGTGCTATCTTCAGGCAAATATTTGATTTTGGTGTCATTTACTTTCCTTTTATTGGGAAGAGGATGGGATGCACCTGGCTCCACCCCGCTCCTCTTCCATTCACGAATGCGAGGCCACAGCCAATCACAACTCACAAAATGCACAAGGAGCCCTCCCCTTGCTTGAAAACAAGAAATCCCCTGACTCACTTGGATGTGCGTTTTGGAAGCTGCCAAAAAGGCTCGACTCTCATTTTAACATAACATAGAATATAAAGTGCAGAAGAAGGCTATTCGGCCCATCGGGTCTGCACCGCCCCCTTAAGCCCTCACTTCCCCCCTATCCCCGTAACCCAATAACCCCTCCTAATCTTTTTGGTCACTAAGGGCAATTTAGCATGGCCAATCCACCTAACCTGCAGGTCTTTGGACTGTGGGAGGAAACCGGAGCACCCGGAGGAAACCCACGCAGACAAGGGGAGAACGTGCAGACTCCGCACAAACAGTGACCCAGCAGGGAATCGAACCTGGCGCTGTGAAGCCACAGTGATAATCACTTGTGCTACCTTGCTGCCTGTTTTGTGAGCGACTGAGCGGAAAATACAGCCCTGAAGCTCTGGTGTAATTTTTATATTAAATATTTAATATTATCCAATTAAAGAAAGCTAATTTCTTAAATGTATCCTGCATGTGCTCAAAATCATTCTGTGACAGGTTAAGAACAGTGGTGATGGTAATTGCTAGTTGTAATGCAGCACAGATGGCAAACTGCCCCTGCACGTTTTCTTACATATGTTGGCAAGTCTGACTTGATGCAAAATATTTAGCACTCCTTGGTAATTTTGCATGAATTTAATAAGATCATAACAATTTAAATTAACTTTTCGCCAATGCTTATAAAGTTATTCTGGAGCAAGAGAAAGAAAGATTAATAATCTTTACTCGCGTCACAAGGAGGCTTACATTAACACTGCAATGACGTTATTGTGAAAAGAAATCCCTAGAGAGGAGTTAAACATTAATTATATTTTCCATGCGGAATTATATAACATTTTACTGATATATCTTTTTGCCAACAACATCAAAAGAAAAAAATGTCTTGTTTGGAGCGGTATACTGAGAATTTAATTTGCAGATCATTGGCTGTGGTATTTGAAAGGGTATAAACAACACATGTCGTGATCACCTTGACTGGAAGCAAGTCCAAAAATAACTAATAATTGTCAGGTCAATTATAATTGTGGTTCCACTTTATATAAATTGGCAGGTGCACAATATACACAGATAGAATAATGACTAAGAAAATACTAATTTGAATGGACAATTTATAATACATACATTTATGATAAAATTGTATATGACACAAGGTATATGGATTTCAGTGCCTGTGTGATGTCAGGTATGTAGGTCATACGTTCCAATGACTTGCAGATTGTATCAAACAGCATGTTCCAGCCACTGTTCGTAACCAGCCCATGCTTGCAAAACTCAAAACACAGAGCTGGGTGTTCCCAAAATCTGACAGTGTCAAGTTCAGACTGAAGACTGGCATGTCACTCTCCAGATGCACAGTCGGGTTTTCGCTCCAGATTTTCTGACACTCAGTGCACAGAGAATATGTAGTATGGTTTGCAGCATCACTCTGGCAGGGTGGGGCCTGTTAGAGTCAGCAAGGCTCTAGAGATGGTGCCATCTTTAAAGGTCACCCTGATCTGCACGGGAATTAAACACCCGTCCCCCATCATGAACCATGATGAACCCCCCCCCCCCCCCCCCCGCCACAGTAAGCATCCAGGTGACCCCCCCCTCCTCGACCAACCACACAAGTATCCTTCAGGCACCATCCCCAGCCCCCAGGCATCTGGGCGAGCCCCCCAGGCATCACAGCACGCCCTCCTGCAGAATCGAGGCACTCCCCCCGCCCACCCCCCAGGCATCGGGCTCTCCCCTCATAGGTATCAGCACTCCCCCCATCATAGGCATCGGCCCTCCAGCTCACAAGCATCGGGGCTCACCCACACATCTGGAGATACCCCTCAATGGGTATTTCCAAGGGCCTGCCCCTGTCGGTGCCAGCCTGGCGTTGACATTGCCCAGAAATGTACCTCACCACCGGGGGCTATTCTTACCTGTGCATAGTCATCATCACTCATTTCATTTTTGAAAACCATTAGTAATTTGCACCAGTGTGATGTCACACTGCAGGGTGGGACAATACGTTGAGGGTGGAAGTAGCAGTGTTAAGCCCAATAATGAGATTCACATTCATTATAAAATATGCTAATCAAGCTATCAAGCTTACACCCTTCCTGCGCTTGAACATGATCACATCGTAGGAGGGGGGCTGAGAAGATTACATTTGGTAATCTCAGCACAGCAAATACATTTTTGGCTTCTCATTAATTTTCACAGTAACTTCATTTGAAGCCTACTTGTGACAATAAGCAATTTTCATTTTCATTTAGGGCCCATTATGGGACTTGTGCCCACAGCTAATGCAGCTGCTAAAACACAACCACAGTGTCCAGCATGAAATTGGATTCCGTGATTGGACAACATTTTCTAAATAATCCTCCATGTGCTAAAACTTATGCTGATAACCAATTTAAGATTGTCAGTCAGGCTCACAGTGTGGCAAATTTGTGTGTACCGGAAGTTACATATATTAATACACATAGTTCTTTGCAGTCTGAAAGAAGATGTGTAGACCTGTTTCGCTGAACAAAGTATGCGATAACCATTCACTGGTTCATTCCTCATGCAATGCCTTGATCAATCCGAATCAAGCTGCCTGGTTAAAATTTTCAAACAATGCTTGGCATTTAACTGTCAGTCATCATTAACTGGTGCATTCTCCATGACAATGCATCCACCAATTAGAATCCACTTGCCAACCAATCATCACTCTCTTCTTCTTAATTATAAAGTTCATAGGCTGGATTTTCTGGCCATTCCCGCTAGTGGGATCTTTCAGTCCCGCCAATGGCGAGACCCAGCTGCAGGATCATGCGACAAAGGGTGCGAACAACAGGAAATCCCGTTGACACAGGGGGGGACCAGTAGATTCTACCGCCAGCCAATGGCAGACAACCTCCTCTGCTGTAAAACGTGCCATGGGGGTGTGGAAAATCCCACTCGTCGTTTCTGCTGACATTGGGATTCTTGCGATTATTCTGATAAGCAATACCCAACTTCTGTACCTTAAGCAACTATTCATCATGTTCTTTTGACAATCTAGTCATTTCATGTTCACCATTACTGATACTAGGTACTTTTTCATAGATTATCATAGAATTTACAGTGCAGAAGGAGGCCATTCGGCCCATCGAGTCTGCATCGGCTCCTGAAAAGAGCACCCTACCCAAGGTCAACACCTCCACCCTATCCCCATAACCCAGCAACCCCACCCAACACTAAGGGCAATTTTGGACACTAAGGGCAATTTATCATGGCCAATCCACCTAACCTACACATCTTTGGACTGTGGGAGGAAACCGGAGAACCCGGAGGAAACCCATGCATACACGGGGAGGATGTGCAGACTCCGCACAGACAGTGACCCAAGCTGGAATCGAACCTGGGACCCTGGAGCTGTGAAGCAATTGTGCTATCCACAATGCTACCATGCTGCCCTAATGCTACCGTGCTGTTTTTAAAAAATACAACTTGATTTCTTTAATTGACTTTAAATTCCCCAGCTATCGTGGAGGAATTTGATTTTATATTTCCAAAACATAGGGCGGCACGCTGGTTCAGTGGTTAGCACTGCTGCCTCACGGCGCCGAGGACCCGGATTTGATCCCGGCCCTGGGTCTTTGTCCATGTGGAGTTTGCACATTCTCCCTGTGTCTGCATGGGTCTCATCCCCACAACCCAAAGATGTGCAGCATAGGTGGATTGGCCACACTAAATTGTCCCTTAATTGGAAAAAAAAGAATTGTGTATTTTAAATTAAAACAAATTCAAAACCATTCATCCAGGCCTCTGAATTACTGGTCTAAAAATACCATGCTACCATGCTCTTGTTTGTTTGTTGTTTAATGGTGTCTTGAAGCCACTGCTGAATGGATTATTCCAGAATGGAAAGGTCTCGAGGCAATTTTCTTTCCAGAGGTTGAACAAAGGATATCTGATTTCTCTTCCTCATCTGACAACACTGTCATTATCAAGTAAACTATACAGTGAGATAATTAATCGTTTTGCTGAATCCCAAATAATTTGATGAATCTGCTCCAGGAACATAGACCAGTTGTATTTCTTGTGTTGATAAGGACAATATATTATTCCATTGTTGTCACAATCTGAAGTGATACTTCCTATGATGTTGACCTCAAACACAGGCATTTCCTTGGATTTACTTGGGATTTTTTCTCAATTTCCCCTCATGCCTCCAAGAATGAAAATACAAGAAAAGTACTAATATGAATTATGTTTTTTAAAGTTCAAAATACTTTGTGAAATAGTGGAAAAATTCCAACAGTTTTACCGTGTTGAGACTGGTTATCTGATTAAACCCCAGAGGCACAGTAACCTGTCTTTGGTTCCTGATACTATTCTCATGAAACTCAGTGCATATCCCAGGAAGAGTATTTCATTCATTCCTCAACAATAACAATCATATTGAGGCAGTCACTGAGAAGCTGCCATTGGATTGAAAACAAACCAACCCATTGCCTGTATTCAGAAAGATATATTTTAAAAAGACACAACTAACTGTAGGCCCATTAATTGCATGTCAATTATCTGTAAAATAATGAAATTAATAATCAGAAGTAAACTTGGGGTTTATGTGTGGCTTGTGTGAACATCTAGTAAGCAGCAGATAAAATTGCTTCAGTGAAAAAGATTCTTCGTAACTAAACAATTTGACTTTCTTTTTGTAGGAAGTGATAACAAAATGAATTGTGGGAAGTAATGTGGTGCACTAAGACTTCCAAAAAGGTTTTTGCCAAAGTTCCACATGAAAGACTGAGGTGATCCTGAATACATTTTGGAAATAAATCTTCGGCAGTATGGTGGCACAGTGGTTAGCACTGCTGCCTCACAGCGCCAGGGATCCGGGTTCAATTCTGGCCATATGTGACTGCCTGTGTGGAGTTTGCACGTTTTCCCTGTGTCTGTGTGGATTTCCTCCGGGTGCTCCAGTTTCCTCCCACAGTCCAAAGATGTGTGGGTTAGGTGGGTTGGCCATGACAAAATTGTTCCTGTGGGTCCAAAGATGTGCAGGTTAGATGGGAATGCGGGGATAGGACGTGGGGCGAGGTAGGATGCTTTTTCAGAGGGTCAATGGAGACTCAATGGGCCTAATGGCTTCCTTCTGCACTGTAGGGGGGTCTGTAGATACTATAAATAAATAACTGCCTGAAGGGTAAAGAAAACATAAATCTTTGTTGGGCACATTATGTTGGGATGTCCTAAGGATTGATGTCAAGAATGACTAGGTTCTTCAGTTGTATCAATTACCTGGATTCAGAAATGTATTGCCAATTGTTAAATTAGCAGATGATAAGGCAGGCAGGAGGCAACTTAATAACTACAAAATGATTTGGAGAAAATATGGAAGCATGCAGAACCATGGCAGATGGAATTTAATCCAGGTGGTTGGAAAGTTGGAAAGTACTGCACAGTGAAAGGAGGGGCTGGATTTTACCCTGCATACAGTGGTTCAGCCCTCTCACATCAAAGTTATCTCTGCTTGGCTGGTTCACCTCACAGCCATTAAACAGCTGATGACCCTTTAATTGGTTTGAGGCAGGACAGTGGCCATCAGCAAGAGGTGGCCAATCAGAAGGCTGGCAGCTCTCATGCCCTAACAGTGCCACTGGGGATGGTGGCCACTGACAGGACAGCAGTAAGGCCAAGAGGAAGGCGGTCAGCATTGTAGCTGGGATATAGCCTGACTCTGGGGTCTCACAATGGCCAAGCCTGCAGACCCCAGTGAGGGAAGTGAGGACAAAGGGGACATATGCTGGGGGAGGGAAATGCCCTTGTGTTTACACCTTGGGGGAGCCTTTGATGGGCAGTGGATGCCTATCAAAGAGGCATTCCCAGAGCTTGCCATCAAGGTGCGTCAGGTATTTCCTGGTGGCCTGTTGACCAGGTGTGTGGCAGAGGGAGGGCCTGCATTGGCTCACAGATGAATGGGCTGCCCAAACCTTCCCCTGACACTGGTAAAATAATAGTGGTGATGGGAACATCCTGGGAATATCATTGCTTGCTTGGCACCCAATTTTATGGTCACTCCTGCCTGCCATCCACCATGACACATGTGGTCCATGTCTGGTGGTGAAATAGCTAGGAAAGAAGTTGAAAGAAATATAGGCATCTGAATAAGTTAGGTCTGAAGTTGAAATAGAAGTAAATGGCAAACAGTCATCCAATATCCCAAAGACAAGTATTAAGGATGGCACAGGCTCCTCCACCAATATTGCATTGTGATGAAGCTACCCCAGCCCAAGATTCAAACTGCCTCCCCACTCTGATGCTAACACACACAGTCACCTTGGCGAGAAACCCCATATTGTTAAGGTTGTTGGCGTGTGCAATTATTAAAAGTCAATGCTAAGGCCTTAGGCTGTGCCACAAGGTGCTGTTTTTTGTGATTACAATTAACTTTAGGGGAGTAAAGTGGAAAGCTAATGACAAAGAGGTCAGGATCGAATGAAATAGGGATTCAACTGGCAAATTACATTGAGTGTGTTTTTAAAATATGTTTCAGAGATCATTCTACTGATACTTCTGCATTGCTTCCTCAATTCTCTTGGTTCTTTGGATTTAGATTTATTGTCTTTTTTTAATTTAGAGTACCCAATTCATTTTCTTCCCATTAATGGGAAAATTAGTGTAGCCAATCCACCTAGCCTACACATCTTTGGGTTGTGGGGGTGAGACCTACACAAACACAGGATAATGTGCAAACTCCACAATGACAGTGACCCGAGGCCAAGGTCGAACCCGGGGCCGGGAATGAACCCCGTGCCGGGATTGAACCCAGGTCCTCGGCCGTGAGGCAGCAATGCTAACCACTGTGCCATCGTGCTACCCTTTAGATTTATTGTCATGTGTATCGAGGTACAGTGAAAAGTATTGTTCTGCATACAGTCCAGTCAGATCGTGCCATACATGAAAAACATAGGACATATGATTGATACAGTTTTTGAATCAGTTAGTGATTGTTTTCAGACTTTTGTATCTTCTGTCCATTGGAATAGGTTGGAAGAGAGAATGCCCCGGATGGGAAGGGTCTTTGATTATACTGCCTGCATTCCTGAGGCAGTGGGAGATATAGACAGAGTCAACTGATGGGAGGTGGGAATCGCGTGATGGACTGGGCTGTGTTCACGACTCTGTAGTTTCTTACTGTCTTGGGCTGAGCAGTTGCCACACCTGGCTGTGATGCAGCCAGATAGAATGCTTTCTATGGTGCATCTGTAAAAGTTGTTAAGAGTCAATGTAGACATGCCGAATTCCCTTGGTTTCCTGAGGAAGGATAGGTGTTGTTGTGCTTTCTTGGTCGTAGCATCGACGTGGGTGGACCAGGATAAATTGTTGGTGATGTATACACCTAGGAATTTGAAGTTGCCAACCATCTCCACCTCAGCACCATTGATGCAGACAGGGGTGTGTACGACACTTTGCTTCCTGAAGTCAATGACCAGCTCCTTAGATTTGCTGACATTGAGGAAGTGATTGCTGTCTGTGCCAAATACCTGCTCTATTTTCCGGCTTTCAATTCGAATGAAGCACATATACAACTAACTTACTGCTTCTCTCTGCACATTGCTGACTGACCTGCTTTTTGTTGGCAGCTATTTTGTTTTTTGTTGTATGAATCTCTCTTTTCAGACACTGATGAACCTATTGTATATTCCCAGCATTTTTATTTTCACTTCAACATTTCAGTTCTTAAATTTTAATTCTTAACCATTATTTGTTTGATATCCCGACTGAGAAAGCACATGTCCTTGTCTGTACTTTTCAAAATCCTGTAATTTCTCATTATACAAATTGCGATAAATGATTTATCCATCATTAATAGGATATCAAGACATTCCAACTAGATTACCAGAATTGTTTTCCTTCATGTTACTATGGCAATATGTCCTCCTATAAAAGCAGGAAATCATGTAGAAATTTCACTGATCAAAAAATCACTGGCAATTTATCTGTCAGTGCACAAGAGCAGCTGTAACATGTGCCAAAGGGAAGTGAAAGTTCAAGAACAGGAGATACTGCGCAGTGTCACTGCCAAACATTTACTCTGGCTTTGGCTTTAACACTAGAAATCACTTTGGTAATGACTTCAGGAAACAAAATCTGCCAGCATGTTATGTAAGAAAGCAGTTGGATGTATTCATTGTAGATGTCCAATAGTGCAGACAGTTGCTTGAAACAAAACTCTTGTTGTTACCTAGTAATGCAGGGAGAGCTGATGTCAGTCCTTCTGTCTGACCCCACCTCCCAACCTTCCCACGCCTCAATACTTGAGTCACAACCTATGTTTGGAGGGCCACAAATCAAGAATGGAAAAGAATGAGTCATCTGTTCAACTGTAAGTAACCTTCTAACATCAGACATGAATTGCCTACTTCCTGTGAGCTGAATCGAATTACAGAGCCCCTTGCAATCTGTGTTTACAGACTGAAACTGTGAAAACTTTTGAAGAACAGTATATACAACAATCTGTGAGAATCACATGCTTGATGCAAATCTAAAATGCTGACTGATTAACAGACAATTATTAAAATGACACTGGGCTGGAATCTCCGATTCTGGGGCTAAGTGCGGAGGATCTCTGGCGTTGTACCAGAATTGTAAAATCTGTGACGTTTTACGTGGAAAAAAAATCAGCCATGCCCCCTCACCAATGCTGCAGCCACGCCACATAAAAAGCCGGCCTCCAGGAAATAAACAGCCGGGGAATTGCCGGGTCCGTGGCTGCGTATGTGCACGGCAATGACCTGCCGCAGTTGCGCCGGTCGTGCACAGACTCAATCTTTTTTTAAAATTTAGAGTGCCCAATTTATTTTTCCAATAAAGGGGCAATTTAGCGTGTTCAATCCACCTACCTTGCACATCTTTGAGTTGTGGGGGCGAAACCCACGCAAACACGGGGAGAATGTGCAAACTCCACATGGACTGTGACCCAGAGCCGGGATCGAACCTGGGACCTCGGCACCGTGAGATTGCAGTGTTGCCCTCCACTACCCAAATCTGCCAGATTGTGCGCTCCTGGACACCACTTCAGCACCCCTTGATCACTCCCCACCAGTCCCTCCAGCCCTCATGGAAGCCTCCCCACCCCCCTGCCCACCTTACCGCCAGCGGCCAGCAGCATGGCTTCCGGCTGACTGTGGTGGCGCTGAACACAGTCCGCAGCCACTACGCCGGGTTCCTGCGTGGCTTGGGCTACACGTCCCCAGCACCATCGGGGGCAGAGCATTGGGGCAGGACCTTCAGGTGACGTCCTGAGGCCATCCCAATGGCATGCGACGCCGTTTCGGTGGAGGGGGAGCATGCGAAACATGCGTGAAACAGACGCCACCCCCAATTCCATCGTAAAAAGGGATTCTCCACCCGTATGCCGATTACGAAATTGGCTTCGGGAAATGGAGAATCTCGCCCATTGTCTTCATTGGAGAGTCCTTTGCGAAAGATTCTTCTTTGTTTTTCTAACGATCTGTGACATTGGGCTGGATTCTCCCCTACCCGGCGTGACGGAGGGTGCCGGCGTAGGGGAGTGGCGCCAACCACTCAGGGGTCGCGCCTCCCCAAAGGTGGGGAATTCTCCCCACTTTTGGGGGCCAGCCCCGCGCCGGAGCAGTTTGCACCAGAAGACTGGCGCAAACACCCGGCGCAGTCGGAAGCGGGGCTGGCCGAAAGGCTTTCGGCGGTCGGCGCATGCGCCGGCAGTGACGTCAGCGGCAGCTGGCCGCTGACGTCACTGCCGGCGCATGCGCGATGCGGGGTTCTCCTCCGCGTCCGCCATGGCGGAGGCCGTGGCGGAGCGGAAGGAGAAAGAGTGCCCCCACGGCACTGCCCCGCGGAGTGAGCGGGGGGCCCCGATCGCGGGCCAGGCCTCCGTGGGGGCACCCCCCCGGGTCCGATCGCCCCCCGCCCCCCCAGGACCCCGGGGGCCGGCTTGCGCCGCTGAGCCCGCCGTTCCAGAGGTGGTTTAAACCTCGGCGGCGGGAGAAGGCCTCCCAGCGGCGGGACTTCGGCCCATCCGGGCCGGAGATTTGAGGTAAGTTTAAAAAAAATGAAATCCCGCCGGCGTCAGCTGTTTTCACAGGCTGCCGGCGGGATTTGCACAACGCCGGTTTATGACCGGCGGGAGAATTCAAAAACCTGCGGGAGCGGAAATAACGCCGCTTCCCGCCTATTCTCCGACCCTGCGTGGGGTCGGAGAATTTCGCCCCACATGTTTCAATTTTTATCAAAACACATCCTTGCGTCCCAAAATACTTTTAAAATCAATCAATCATATTAGTGGGAGATACTTTTCTCTAGTCAGAGTTTTGTGTCTCCTCATCAAAATAATAACATATCCTGTGAATTGTGGAACATCATCAGTTTTATATGTTTTTATTTTCCATAATATCCTGTATTTAAAGAATAGATGTTTGGCTATATAATGTGACATAATAGATGCTTGCAATGCCATATATAGCTATTCAACTGAAAGAAACTTACAATCAAGGTCATTTATTAGTTTCAGGGTTTTTCTTTTATTGTCTATTTTGTCTGTGAAGGCTATATATGTCAGTGGGTAAGTTAGATGATATTTTACAATCTCATTAAGTGTCTGTGTGAACGTAAACAATTAACTAATTATCAGTGAAGTGAGGTTGCAGATAATATTTGGGGACAGCTGGTTAATGAACGGATATTGCACAACAGAGAAAAGTATTTCTTAAATAAACTTAATAAAAGTAGCCAAGATATTTTGGAAACATTTCCTGTAATGTGGTGAACTGCAACTACATTGTGCTGTGTGACACAACCACCGTGCTAAATGGGATAGACTTTGAACTGATCGAGCAACTCAAGACTGGGCATCCATGAGGTGCTGTGGGCCATCTGAAGCAGCAGAATTGTACTCAGCCACAATCTGCAAACTCATGGTCCAGCATATCCCCCATTCTGCCATTATCACCAAGCCAGGGGCTCAACCCTGGTTCAATGAAGAGTGCAGTGGAGCATGCCAGGAGCAACATCAGGCATACTAAAAAATGAGATGTCAACCTGGTGAAGCTACAAGACAGGACAACCTGTGTGCAAAACTGCATAAACAGCAACTAATAGACAGCTACGTGATTCCACAACGAGCGCAGCAGATCTAAGCTCTGCAGTCCTGCCACGTCCAGCCGTGAATGGTGGTGGACAATTAAACAGCTCACTGGAGGAGGAGGCTGCACAAATATCCCATGCTCAATGATGAAGGAGCCCAGCACATATGTGCAAAAGACAAGGCTGAGGCATTCACAACAATCTTCAGCCAGAAGTGCTGAGAGGATGATCCATCTCGGTCTCCTCCGTATTTCCCCAGATGTCAGCCAATACGATTCACTCAACGTGATATCAAGAAACAGCTGAAGGCACTGGATACTGCAAAGGCTATGGGCCCTGATAATATCCCGGCAATAGTACTGAAGACTTGTGCTCCAGAACTTGCTGCACCCCTAGTCAAGTTGCCCAGTACAGCTACAACACTGGCATCTACCAAGCAATGTGAAAAATTGCCCCGGTGTGTCCAGTAAACAGGAAACAGGACAAATCCAACCCAGCCAATTACTGCCCCATAAATCTACCCTCCATCATGATCAAAGTGATGGAAGGAATCAACAACACTTCCATTAAGTGGCACTTACTCAGCAATAAACTGCTCATGGATGCTCAGTTTGGGTCCTGCCAGTCATTTGGATTCTGACCTCATTACAGTCTTGGTTCAAACATGGACAAAAGAGTTGAATGCCAGAGGTGAGGTGAGCGTGAATGCTCTTGACATCAAGGCAGCATTTGACCGAGTATGGCATCAAAGAGCCCGAGCTAAACTGGAGTCAATGCGAATCAGGGGAAAACTCTTCGCTGGTTGGAGTCATACCTGGCACAAAGGAAGATGGTTGTAATGGTTGGAGATCAATCAGCTCAGCTCCAGGACATCACTGCAGGAGTTCCTCAGGGTGGTGTCCTGGGCCCAACCATGGAACATAGAACATAGAACATAGAACAGTACAGCACAGAACAGACCCTTCGGCCCTCGATGTTGTGCCGAGCAATGATCACCCTACTCAAACCCACGTATCCACCCTATACCCGTAACCCAACAACCCCCCCCTTAACCTTACTTTTTAGGACACTACGGGCAATTTAGCATGGCCAATCCACCTAACCCGCACATCTTTGGACTGTGGGAGGAAACCGGAGCACCCGGAGGAAACCCACGCACACACGGGGAGGACGTGCAGACTCCACACAGACAGTGACCCAGTCGGGAATCGAACCTGGGACCCTGGAGCTGTGAAGCATTTATGCTAACCACCATGCTACCGTGCTGACCATCTTCAGCTGTTTCATCAATGACCACCCTTCCATCATAAGGTGAGAAGTGGGGATGATTGCGGATGAATGCACAATGTTCAGCATCATTTGTGACTCCTCAAATAATGAAGCAGTCCAGGTCCAAATGCAGCAAGACCTGGACAATATCCAGGCTTGAGCTGACAAGTGGCAAGTTACATTCACACCACACAAGTGCCAGGCAATGACCATCTCCTACAATAGAGGATCTAATCATTGCCACTTGACATTCAATGGCATTACCATTGCTGAATTCCCCCATCCTGGGGTTTACCATTGACCAGAAACTGACTTGGACTAGCCACATTATTTCCATAAGACTATAAGATACTACTGTGGCTACCAGAGCAGGTCAAAGGCTAAGAATCCTACGGCGAGTAACTTACCTCCTGACACCCCAAAGCCTGTCCACCATCTACAAGGCAAAAGTCAGAATTTTAATGGAATACTCTCCACTTGCCTGGATGAGTGCAGCTCCAACAACACTCAAGAAGCTCAACACCATCCAGGACAAAGCAGCCCGCTTCATGGCTGCCAGTTCCACAAATGTTCAAACCTACCACCACCGATGAACAGTTGCAGCCATGTGTACCATCTACAAGATGTACTGCAGTAACTCACCCAAGGTTCCTTAGACAGCATCTTCCAAACCAACGGCCACTACCATCTACAAGGACACGAGCAGCAGCAGATACCTGGGAATCCCACCACCTGGAGATTCCCCTCCAAAATATCCTGGAACTCCCTCCTTAAAAGCACAGTGGATGTACCTACAGCTCAGGGACTGCATTGGTTCAAGATGGCAACTCACTACCTCCTTCTGAAGGGCAACTAGGGATGGGCCTAACCAGAGACTCCCACATCCTGTCATCAATTTAAAAAGTAGATCCATGGGCAGATTTTTACGGCCTCTTCCACTAATGGGATCTTCCGGCCCCACTGAAGTTGATGGATATTTGAACAGCTCACCACATTTTCTGCCCCTTCCCGTCACAATGGGGCAGTAAAATTCTGCCCATATTTGTAAACAATCTTTAAAAGTACTTAAGTTTTATTTGGACACTGGATGGAATCTTCTGATATTTTTTCAGTGTCGTTTTCAGGGAGAAAACCGGTGTTTCACTCTCCAGCTGAACAGATGTTTTTTCTCATCAGGTTCACTCTTCACAGAAAATGTGGGGTGTGGTTTCTGCTGGGGTGGTGCCTGAGAGAGCCAGCAATGACCGCGACACAGAGATTGGGCACCATCTTTAAAAGGCAATCTGCATTATAAATAAACTCCCCCCCCTTCCCCCTTCCCCCACCCTCCCCACAGACAGGTGGGACTCTCCCCAACAAACATCAGGAAATCCCCCCACACACAGGCACCACAGCAACCCCCCCCCCCCCCCCAAGAAAGCATTGGGGCAACACCCACCCCCCTCAACACAAGCACCGGAGCAACACCCCCTCCCACACTCATACAGGGAACTCCCAAACCCCCCACCCCCCCAGTGGGGCTCCCCAGAGGTGCCACCCCTTGGGGGTGCTGGGACCGTACCGGGGCATGTCCCTCTTCCCCCCAGCGGCTTTGCTCCCCTGGCGGGTTGCCCTCGACATAGATACATAAAAAGATATGAGCAGGAGGAGGCCTTTTGACCCTTCGAGCCTGCTCCGCCATTCATCACGATCATGGCTGAGCATCCAACTCAATAGCCTAATCCTGCTTTCTCCCCATAGCCTTTGATCCCATTCTCCCCAAGTGCTATATCTAGCCACCTCTTGAATATATTCAATGTTTTAGCATCAACTAACTCCTGTGGTAATGAATTCCACAGGCTTATCACTTTTTGGGTGAAGACATGTCTCCTTATATCTGTCTGAAATGGTTTACCCTGAATCCTCTGACTGTGACCCCTGGTTCTGGACACATCCATCAGTGGTAACATGTTCCCTACATCTACCCTGTCTTGTCCTGTTAAAATTTTATAAGTCTCTATGAGATCCCCCCTCATTCTTCTGAACTCCCGTGAGAACAATCCCAAGCTAGTCAATCTCTCCTTACGTGACAGTCCCGCCATCCCTTGAATCAGGCGAGTGTACGGACAGCTTCACATTTTGCAGTAGTTCTTGTAAACATTGCAGATGTCACAGGGAATTCTTTACTTGGGAGGAACATATGGTGGGGAAGCTCTTTAAATACATTTACTTTTCTCATCACTGGCGAGGGGTGGGAAAAATCCGAGAAGGAGATCCCGCCACTGAGATTCTGGGCATGCATCAGTTGACCATAGGAGGGTAGTTTAATCGCATGCTGGAGCTGAGGATGGACAGATCGAGCCCAGGTCAATGGGAAGGCTGCAGATGGTGAAGGAGCTGGGAGGGTTTATGGAAAGGATGGCTATGTTGGGTCCGTGGAGGTTTATGAACCCGGGGGAGAGGGAGTATTCCTTCTTCTTGCACGTGTACAAAGTATGCTCCAGAATTGATTTTTTTTTGTCGTGAGCCGAGAGGTGTTGGTGGGGCTGGTGGGGGCGGACGATGCAGATTGCACCCCGGGGAGGGGGGGATGTGGAAGGGGATATAGGGTGTTTTTTAGATGAGCTGGAAATCCCACCGCCGGATGAGGAAAGGAGGCAGGCACTGGAGCAGCCATTAGGGTTGAGAAAGGTGATGGAAAGCATAAAAGGGATGAAGTCGGGGAAGGCCCCGGGGCCGGACAGTTACCCAGCGGAGTTCTATAAGGGGTTTGCGATGGACTTGGCACCACATTCATTGTGGGTGTTTAGCGAGGTGCTGGAGAAGGGGGAGCTGCCAGAGACACTGACACAGGCGACCATCACGCTAATTCTAAAGAATGGGAAAGATCCGGTAGAGTGTGGGTCATACAGGCCCATGTCACTGCTGAGTACAGGTGTGAAAGTTGTAATGCTCTTGTTGGATGGCCTGATTTATTACAAGAACACTTGTAGTTAAAGTTAGAGACGATTCATTAACATTAACTATATACTGGAAACTATATACAAGGCAACAGTTGAACAACAGCAAAATCATAAACATGCAAGCTCCCTTTTTACTTCCTCCAGCCAGTGTCTGGTCAGCTTACTTTACATTCACTTATATACTAGTGAGGCTCCTAGTGGTCAGTTGGTGAATTACAATGCAACCATGATACCACTACAAATGTTTTGGGTGGAAGGATGTGTTCTGGGGGTGGTTGAAGAGGACCAAACAGGCTTTGTGAAGGGTAAGCAATTTTCCAGTAATATTAGGCAGTTACTAAATGTGATCATGACCCTGTCGAGGGGACAGGTACAGGAGGTAGTGGTGTCTATGGATGTGAAAAAAGGTTTTCAGCCGGGTTGAGTGGCGGTACCTGTTCGAGGTTCTAGGAAGATTTGGGTTTGGGCCGAAGTTTGGGGTGTGGGTGCATCTGCTGTGCATGACCCCGGTGGTGAGTGTACGGACAAATGAGGTGAGTTCCCGGAGCTTCGGGTTGCATAGAGGAACAAGGCAGGGGTGTCCATTGTTGCTGCTGCTGTTCACGCTGGCAATAGAGCCTTTGGCCCAATGGTCAGCGGAGTAGCAAGGGATTATGAGGGGGAGTAGGGAACACTGTTTGTCACTGTATGCAGATGACCTGCTGCTGTTCATGTCAGACGCACTGGAGAGTATGGGGAGAATTATGGGCTTATTAGAGAGGTTTGTGGCCTTCTCGGATGATAAGGTGAATGTGGGAAAAAAACGAGGTGTTTCCGGTGAACAAAGCGGGTTGGGGAACCAATTTAGGGAAGGTAGCACGGTGCAGAGGATGCTGCTACAGAAGCAGAGCAGAAAGGGAGGTTGGCGTTACCAAATCTGCTGCACTATTATTGGGCGGCGAATGTGGAGAAAGTGAGGTAGTGGTGTGAAGGAGAGGGGTTTGAGGAGGAGTCCTGGAGGGGGCATGGCCTGAGGACCATGGTGACGGTGGCGCTGCTGCTGGCATCGAGGAGGTATACTGAGAGCCCGATCGTACAGTCCACAATTAGGGTGTGCATCCAGCTGAGGAGACCCTTTAGAATGGAGTGGATGTCGGTGTTAACACCGCTGTTCAAGCCTGGGGAGGAGGATGGTATGTACAGGAGGTGGAGAGAGGTAGGGCTGGTGGAGGAGAGGTTTGCAAGTCTGGAAGAACTGTGGGAGTGGGAAGAGCTCCCGAAAGGAAGTGAATTCAAGTAGATGCAAGTGAGGGACTTTGCACAGAAGGTATGGAGAGGGTTTCCCAAGCTGCCGAAATCTGCTTTATTGGAACGATTGCTGCTCCCGGACGTGGGAGGGGAGGGTACGATCAGGGACATATACATGTGGCTGGGAGAGAAGGAGGGAGAGCAAGTGGTGAGGATCAAGGAGAAATGGGATAAGGAGTTGGGGGGGAGGAGATAGGATGAGGAGTGTGGAGTGAGGCAATGTGCAGGGTGAATTCGGCGTCCTCGTGTGCGAAGATGCGTTTGATACAGTTTAAAATGGTACACAGGGACCACATGACTCAGGTGAGGATGAGTGGGTTCTTCCAGGGGGTGGCAGAGGAGTATGAGAAGTGTGGGTGAGGACCAGCGAACCAAGCATATATGTTAGAGAAGTACTGGGAGGAGGTGTTCGGAATGTTAGCAAAGATTGTGGGGGTAGAGGCTGGGCCGGAGCCTATGATGCCGATTTTGGGGGTCTCGGAAATGCCGGAGCTGATGGAGGGCAGGAAGGTCGATGTCGTGGCCTTTACCCCTGTAGTTGCCCGGCGAAGGAGTTTGCTGGAATGGTGGTCGACCACAGCGCCGGGGGTGGCAACCTGGCTGGAGGTCCTGTCCGACTTTCTCCGGCTGGAGAAGATTAAGTTTGAATTGACGGGATCAGCGGAGAGCTTTGAGACTTGGTGGGGAGGAGGGAGGGCAGGGGGTGAAAAGGGGAAAAAATCTGTACAAACTGTAAACCATGAGATGTGGAGAATGTTCTCCGATTTTTGTACTTTTGAATATGTTTGGAATAAAATACATTTTTAAAAAAAGCAGAATAGGTTGAGAGTAACCTTGAACCAACAATCTTATCTGGAAAGTGTTACTTGTATCCCAATAAATTATGCTAGGTCATCACAAAAAGATGATCTTGCATTTGAAGAAGGAACACAATAAATAAGAAACTTTATTGGAATTGACTATACACCCAGACAACAATTTTGCTGTATTGGGACTTAGTACCAATGTGAAACATATTATAGTCAAGGATCTTTTAAGGGAAAATAAAAGATTTTGTAAACTTAAATAGAGAGCAATGCATACTCAGGTTCCCCGCCTTGGGGGACCTAAAGAACATGAAATGATTCCTTTTTAGTGCCATTTCTCATGTCAATCTTCTGGCTTTGAATGTAACTAGTTTAATAATATTCCAGACGGGTGAAAATAAATATTCTTGCATGGGAAGCTAAGAAAATATGGATGTGAAGCTACTGGCTCTGTAGAAGCAATAAATATTGGGTTTTACTTATCAAATATTTTAAGGAAATTTCTATCCTATGAGCGTTCTCTGAATAGTTTACCCATTGAGTATTATATCGATAATCGTTCACCGTGGGATAACATTGATTGTCAATGTGTGACTGAGAAAGGTTAAGGATTGAGTTTGCTTGTGTAAAAGATATGCTGGAAAGAAATAAAACCTTTAAGATAATTTGTATGAATGCTGGTGGGATGCAAAGTGAGGATAAGAACATAAGAACATAAGAACATAAGAACTAGGAGCAGGAGTAGGCTATCTGGCCCCTCGAGCCTGCTCCGCCATTCAATTAGATCATGGCTGATCTTTTGTGGACTCAGCTCCACTTTCCGGCCCGAACACCATAACCCTTAATCCCTTTATTCTTCAAAAAACTATCTATCTTTACCTTAAAAACATGTAATGAAGGAGCCTCAACTGCTTCACTGGGCAAGGAATTCCATAGATTCACAACCCTTTGGGTGAAGAAGTTCCTCCTAAACTCAGTCCTAAATCTACTTCCCCTTATTTTGAGGCTATGTCCCCTAGTTCTGCTGTCACCCGCCAGTGGAAACAACCTGCCCGCATCTATCCTATCTATTCCCTTCATAATTTTAAATGTTTCTATAAGATCCCCCCTCATCCTTCTAAATTCCAACGAGTACAGTCCCAGTCTACTCAACCTCTCCTCATAATCCAGCCCCTTCAGCTCTGGGATTAACCTAGTGAATCTCCTCTGCACACCCTCCAGTGCCAGTACGTCCTTTCTCAAGTATGGAGACCAAAACTGAACACAATACTCCAGGTGTGGCCGCACTAACACCTTATACAATTGCAACATAACCTCCCTAGTCTTAAACTCCATCCCTCTAGCAATGAAGGACAAAATTCCATTTGCCTTCTTAATCACCTGTTGCACTTGTAAACCAACCTTCTGTGACTCATGCACTAGCACATCCAAGTCTCTCTGAACAGCGGCATGCTTTAATATTTTATTGTTTAAATAATAATCCCGTTTGCTGTTGTTCCTACCAAAATGGATAACCTCACATTTGTCAACATTGTATTCCATCTGCCAGACCCGAGCCCATTCACTTAACCTATCCAAATCCCTCTGCAGACTTCCAGTATCCTCTGCACTTTTCGCTTTACCACTCATCTTAGTGTCATCTGCAAACTTGGACACATTGCCCTTGGTCCCCAACTCCAAATCATCTATGTAAATTGTGAATAATTGTGGGCCCAACACGGATCCCTGAGGGACACCACTAGCTACTGATTGCCAACCAGAGATAAGAGGTACTTGTAATCATGGTTCTGAGAGGGAGGCGAAGGGGTGAGGACAGAGGTGTGAGAAATGGGTCAGACACGGTTGAGTGCCCTGTCAACCACAAAGGAGGAGAAACCTTGGTTAAGGAAAAAGGCAGACATATCAGAAGCGTTGTTTCTAAAGGTGGCATCATTGAAAAAGATTGATGGAGGCCGAGAATCTGGGTGAATAGAATGGAGTCTTCTCAGGAAGTGGGGTGTGAGCCTTCATATGCAAAGAATCGCCTTTTAACATTTCCGCCAACGTCAGCATGATGCCATCATGAAACACATATGCCCCTCACCACCCATGCCCCACTGCCCCCATCAGCATTCCACAGACATCGGTCCCTCTGTGAGACCTTAGTCCACACCTCTATCAACCCTAAATCCTCATCTCATTGCCATGAGACCTTCCCTTGAATTGCAGAACATGTACCATCTGCCCCTTTACCTCCTCCCTCCTCACTCTTCAAGGTCCCAAATATTCTTTTCAAACCCTCTTTGAACATTGAGCTCAACAACTTTAGGCTGTGACCTTTCTCCTTCATCTTGACTCTTTTTTAAAGAATCCCAAACCATCCATTTTGACACCATCATTAAAAATCCAAACTGTCCGCTACCTATTCTAGTTGCATTGAAAGTAATTCTGCGGGTATATTGTCCTGGCCCATAGTCTTACAGCTGGTCATAATGATGAAGGGGAGGGGGGAAGTGGAAGGGATTACATTTAATTAACTTCAATCCATTCTGATTGTATATATTGCAGTCACTGCATTAGTGATTGAGGGGGTGAATACTGAATCAAGTGATAAGGATACCATTCAAGTGAACTGCTCTGCTATAGTTGATGTTAAGCTGCTCGAGTATTCTTCGGGCTCCACCTGTGCAGGTGAGTGGTTAAAATTCCATTAGGAGTGAGAAGATAAACCATTAAATTGCAGAATATCAGGCTCTTTAACCACAATACTGGGTGCGGCTCATCAAATTCCAATTTTTGTTAATAGTAATTATAGGAGATTATATGATGATTGTCCTGATGAAGAACAGGGGCCGGGTGAGGAGGTGCGGGGGTTGCTAGCTAAGCCTTCTATTGGTTGATATGGTGACTCAGCACGGTGCAAGGTGGTTAGCACTGCTGCCTCACAGTGCCATGAACCCAGGTTCAATTCCGGTCTTGGGTCACTGTCTGCGTGGAGTTTGTTCTTTTTCCCCATGTCTGCATGGGTTTCCTCCGGGTGCTCGTTTCTTCCCACAGTCCAAAGGTGTGGTGGTTAGGTGGATTGGCCATGATGAAAAATTGCCCCTTATTGTCTAGGGCTGTGCAGGTAGGTGGGGTTACGAGGATATGGCGGGGTGTGGGAGGAGGGGGGGGGGGGGGGGGGTGAGGGGAGAGGGTCTAGCTAGGATGCTCTTTCTGTGGGTCGGTGCAGAATGGGCTGAATGGTCTTCTTCTGCACTGTAGGAATTTTATGGTTATTATTTGGCACTTCCTCCATTTGCCAGCTCAGGCCAGGCTGTTACTCAGGTACTGCTGTAAGTTGGTATGGGACCAGTGCTAAAGAAGAACCAGGCAACTTCCCTCAATGACTACTGTCCAGTGGCCTTGACATTGATCAGTATAAAGTGCTTTGAGATGCTGGTCATGAGACACATCAACTCCATGCTCCCAGAATGCCTTGATCCACTGCAATTCACATACTGCCACAACCAGTCCACAGCAGACACCATCTCCCTGGCCCTACACTTATCCCTGGAGCATCTCAACAACAAGGACTCCTACATCAGACTCCTATTCCTTGACTACAGCTCCGCCTTCAACACCATAATCGCAGTGAAGATCATATCAAAGCACCAAATCCTAGGACTTGACTCCTCACTCTGCAACTGAATCCTCAACTTCCTGACCCATAGACCACAATCAGTAAGGATAAACAACATCACCTCCTCCATGATAGTCCTCAATACTGGAACCCCGCAAGGCCCCCTACTAAACTCCCTGTACACACACGACTGCGTGGCAAAATGTGGCTCGAACTCCATTTACAAGTTTGCTGATGACATGACCATAGTGGGTCTGATCTCGAACAACGATGAGTCAGAGTACAGGAGGGAGATAGAGAACCTAGCGGAGTGGTGCAACGACAACAATCTCTCCCTCAATGTCAGCAAAACTAGAGAGATGGTCATTGACTTCAGGAAGCAAAGTATTGTACACACTCCTGTCTGCATAAACAGGGCCGAGGTGGAGATGGTTGACAGCTTCAAATTCCTAGCTGTACACCAACAATCTGTCCTGGTCCACTCACGTCGATACTATGACCAAGAAAGCACAACAGCGCCTATATGTTCTCAGGAAACAAAAGAAATTCGGCAAGTCCACATTGACTCTTACCAGCTTTTACATATGCACCACAGAAAGCATCCTATCTGGCTGCATCACTGCCTGGTATGACAACTACTCGGCCCAAGACTGTAAGAAACTACAGCCCAGTCCATCACGCGAACCCACCTCCCATCCATTGACTCTGTCTACACCTCCCGCTGCCTTGGGAAAGTGGGCAACCTAATCAAAGACCCCCTCCGACGTGGGTTATTCTCTTTTCCAACTTCTTTCATCAGGCAGGAAATACAAAAGTCTGAGAACACATACTAACAGATTCAAAATCAGCTTCTTCCCCGCTGTTACCAAACTTTTGAATGACCCTCTTCTGGCCTGGTCTCTTCACACATGTTCTCCATTGAGTAGTACTACACCCCTTTGTGCTTCACCCAGTGCCTGTGTCTATGTATTTACATTGTGTATTTATGTATACCTTATGCTTTTTTCATGCATGGAATAATTTGGCTGGACTGTACGCAGAACAATACTTTTCACTGTACCTCAGCACACATGACAATAAAAACAAATCCAATCCAAATCCAAGTTGCTTAATTTTTGGAAGAGTTGTGAATGGAGCTGAACACTGTCATTATTATGATCAACCCCACTCCTTACTTTATGACTCAGGAAAGGTCATTAATGAAGTATCATCCATCCCTTATAATTCAGTTTTCCACCTCTCCCTTTGTTCCTGTAACTGGGATGGATGAGAGGAACCAGCATTAAAACTCAAACACGTAGCCAAGTTAGAGATAGTTGCAGGCCCAAGGGCCTTTGGAAGTTAACAGATACAATAACATTGGTGCAGTAGGTAATCGTTGTAAGTGGGACATTGCAGAAAGGACATGAGATAATTCTGGGGTGTATAATATATCTCACAAGACTTTTATTGTGTTTATTATTTCTCATTTCTCAAGAAAAGTCTTGGTCCTGCCAGTTTTGTCAAGTTTACACCAGCATTGGGCAGCACGGTGGCTCAGTAGTTAGCATTGCTGCCTCATGGCACTGAGGTTCGATCCCGGCTCTGGGTCCCTGTCCGCATGGAGCTTGCAAATTCTCCGTCTTTGCATGGGTTTCGCCCCCATAACCCATAGATGCGCAGGTTAGGTGGATTGGCCACACTGTATTGCCCCTAATTGGGAAAAAAAATAATTGGGTACTCTCAATTTATATTTTAAAAAGTTTGCACCAGCATGGTGGGAACTTTTGCTGTATTATAATTATTATGGTCTGCTAATCCTATTAGTTTCCTCCTCCTGCTTTACTAGCCGTGTAAATGATTGTTCATCATACTATTGGGTGGCACGGTGGCACAGTGGTCAGCACTGCTGCCTCACAGCTCCAGGGACCCAGGTTCAATTCCAGCCTCAGGTGATTGTGTGGAACTTACATATTCTTCCTCCGGGTGTTTCTGTTGCCTCCCACAGTCCAAAGATTAAGTTATCAAAGGTGCAGGTTAAGTAGATTGGTCACACCAAATTGCCCCTTAGTGTCCAAAGGTTACGTTGCGGTACAGGGATAGGGTGGAGGTGTGGATTTAGGTAGGGTGCTCTTTCAAGGGCTGGTGTAGACTTGATGAGCAGAATGGCTTCTATCTGTACTGGATGAGCAACTCCAGTGGCCTCACTGATCATTCAGTGCATTTACTTTAGTTTACAATGTAATTTATTTTAATGTATCCTGAAAAATGTCACATTATGTTTGAAAAGAACCTGGCATTCTCAATGACCACAAATGTCATTACTAACTTCCTTCCATTGTTGATAGTCCTGCAAGTGTTATGGATGATGCCTTAAGTGTGTAAATTGTAACTTCATCTAGATGAAATTGAAATTGATTGTGCACTATTTTAAACAGTTGTCATCTATTTTACCAGCCGTGTCTGCATTAAACAGGTCACATTCTACTCGAGTTGCTTTATTTATACCCTGGGAAAGGGGCTGGGTAATTGAGCCAAATGTTTTCACAGAACCACACAAGTCGCCCACCAAGTTTGCCAGGAATGGTCTCCCGTGCAGGCCAGTTGGTTGTTCCGACCCAGTAGTGTGCTGGAATGTACAATGTAGGAGACGGGAGGTGGTGGAGTGGGGGAAGGTATGACAAGCATTAAGTTGCGGTAAGTCTGGCTGGGTGGAGCTTCCCACCCCCCTCACTTTCCTGAAAGACGTTGGTGGAAAGCTGCCTTTAAAGCTCGAGTGGTGGTGGGGGGGGCGAGCAACACATCGCCTCATTCACGTCCGACAGCGCCCTCACTTCACTTCCTGACACGAGCGGCCGTTCTGTTGCCATTGGCAGCGCCCAGGCCGGGGTTCTCAGTCGAAATTTTGAGCCCGAGCCCGCGCGACGGGTCAGCCGCCCTTGCAGCGAGGAGAGGGAGGGAGAGTGAGCCAGTTCGCCGGGCCGGGCCTGCTGCAGGCGCCTCGGTGTCACAGTCACCATCCAGCCCGCTAACAACAAACACTCCTTTCCCCAGACTGAATTCCCGGGACCTGGGAGGAATGGCATCCGTGGGTTCCGGCGCCGGGCACCGGGCGCTGGCACTCATCTTCCTCACCCTCTCCTGTTGTCACAGCTTTAACCTGGAGGCCAACAACATCTCCGTTTATTCCGGTCCCGCGGGCAGTTACTTCGGATTTGCTGTGGACTTTTTCACACCTTCCCCGACACAGTAAGTAAGATTATATAGAAGTATTGTGGTGTGAGGCGAGCTGGGGTATACATCGACAGTGGACCGAGTTTGTTTGCGACAAAATTCTAAATGCTTGAACATAACGAATGCCGGTTTAGTGAACTGCTTCGATTGCTATAACTGTTCACGTTAAGAAATGAAACGAAGCGTGGATCTTTAAATCTTCTTTGTTTTCAGTCAAATCTTACCAATAATGGTATCTGACAAATCTCAGTGCAGAATGTTTTTGACCAGTCCGTTACATTGCACGGGATTAATGTATACTTGCGGAAAGGTGACTACAGTAAATTGAACAAAGGCTTTTGCCTCTCTTGCACTTTCTCGTATTCTTACTAGGACGAATATTCTAATCGGAGCCCCAAAGGCAAATACTTCGCAGCCAGACATTGTGGAAGGTGGGGCAGTATACAAGTGCCCCTGGACCAAGGGCAGCAACAACTGCGAGCAATTTCAATTTGACAAGACAGGTATGTGAATTCTTGTTTAACTTTTTGTAAATAATCACTGCCAGCTGAGTGGGTGACAGATCTGATGCAAGTTATTGCGTCGCCTAATTATGGAAGGTTTTTTAATCAAGTATTTTACCATAGAATCCCTACAGTGCAGAAGGAAGCCATTCGGCTCATCAAGTCTGTACTGATCACTGGAGTTGTTTCATCGACATTTAATGCTTGGAACTGGTCCGATCAGTTGAACAACAAGTGATCACTATTCTGCATCTATTTTTACAGTTTCTTAAATTTCCTTAGTATTTAAAAGTTCAAGCTAAATTTAATTCTGTGCTACAATATAGTTAATACATTTTATTTTAAACAGTTGCCTATCTAATGTCACAAGTTCTCCAATTTAGCAGTGAAAAGAGCTTTAAAATAACTACAATATAGGTATTATTAATGGGGATGATAATGCAGTCACCAGCCTGATGGGACATTCATTGCTTGAGCCCACATGGCTCAGCTGTAGCGATAATACCTCTGAGTCAGAAGATTAAGAGTTTGAGATTCAGTCCAGAGACTTGGGTATATCTAGACTAACATTTCAATTACATAATGAAGGAGTGCACAAACTGGCTGCTCCATTTCCAATATGACAACAATGACTCCTTTCCAAAAACAAAAGGAAAGTCTTTGGAGTATATGCAATATAAATGCAAGTTGACAAAAAAGGTTATTTTTAAAAGGTTAAAAGATTTTGTGCACTATCTTCCCCCATCCCAACCAGCCACCATCCATGGTCAGCATTAGTAAGTTTCAACCAGACTTTGTCCAGCTGAGCAGTTAGATGGGAGAGTGACATCAAAACTGCATATCAACGTGGGATGTCCTCAGGCACCTCTTTACATTTAGGTCAACAGAGGTGCAAGATATGACTACCCTGCATGCCTCTAAACTAGGGAATAATACGTAGCATCGTGAAATTTAACTTAATATATTTGGCTGGAGAAATAAAAAGCAAGAATAACCATTGTTTTAAAACATATTATTTAATATTGTTAGTAATTTATCTTTAACTTGGAGCACAATCATGATTTTTGTTTTCCAATTGCGTCACCAGTGGTAACTCATTAAAACCAGTTACAGTCAGCATTGTAATTGGAGAGTCTAAGGGCAGGATTTTGGGCTGGGACCCCAACATCAGTGTGAAATGGGATTCCAATCATGCACTATGTGGAAAACAGCAGTGATTTTTCCTGTACTGGCCAGTTAATGACTGGAGGGTGGGGTTCACCATTCAATTAAGGGTGATGAGTGAACCGTGAAGCTGGAGTCCCATGTGGGACCTCCAACTCTGAAGGAGCAGCAATCTATTGTTTCAGGTGAGAAAGATAGGGGGCGGGATTCTCAGGTCTGCCAGCCGGGTTTTCCTGGGAGGCATGCCCTTGCCAGCAGTGGGATTCTCCGTTCCCGCCACCTGCCAATGGGATTTCCCATTGTGACCACCCCACATTGCCGGCTAATCCGCGGGCATAGGTATGCTGCCGGCCCAATGAAAAATCCTGCCAGCGGAGAATCCAGCCCAGGGTGCCTGGCAAGTCTGAACGGTTCGACCCTTTCAGCAACTTTGAAATCTTTAAACTTAAAAAAAAAAGCCACTGCTGCCAGATCACCATTGTGGAGGTGGAAAACAGCCCGGGGATGGGATGCTGTTCGCAAACCAGCACACAAGCCAATGGTGCAAATTTTCATGCCTGTCTGCCTCTGTTCTCATTATTCCATGGGTCAAAAGTTCTACCCCAAAGTCTAGAACTGTTTTTTTTTCATCATTGTCGCTTCAAATTAATTCTGAGCTTGTGTTCTGTGTGACAGGATAATTCTGGCTTGGATCACTTGGTTGACTATAACAGTACTGGGAGGAGAATGGATGTGGAAATCTATTGATGCACAGTTACTCATCTGCACGCTTGTATGTTTGGTTATTTTCTGGTGTACTATTGGGATTTTAATAACATCAGGAATTATTTTTGTGAACAGATGTTTTTATTAATTCAGGCGAGCAGTTACACTTCAAACAGCATAATTTAAAACTTCTGTGAGAGCACTTTGTTAATGTCAGTGCTTTTGAAGTCAGCAGGGGCCAAAGAATCTATGCTGAACGTTTGACATGTTTATGAGAACTCAACATGTAACCCTTTCAGTAAATGGCAGGGTGTTTGTGTTTCCCAGTCTGAAAATTAGCCATGTGACACAGTGAGATACTTCCATATTCAGTAATGGACCATCATACTTCACAAAATGAAGTAGCAAATGCTCAAAGTTTGACTTCAGGAATGTTTAGATTCACTCCAAGAAGGTCATCCTTGATCAGCCAGCACTTGCCATACTACTAATATGGAAAGGTCTTAAGAGTTCCTCAACATCCTGAATCAGGCTACCTTGGACAATAATGCCCAAAGCTAGAATGTGGTGTCAAAATAGGATCATCAGCGCAACTCTATCTATTACTTATCCATTACTCAGTGTACATTACATAAAGAGATCAGAGGAATGTTGACAAGCTGAGTCTTAGTGGACTGAAATGAAGCCAGTTACTGCAACCAAGGGGAGAGCACTCATGAATACAAGCAAGTCCCCAACAAGCAAAACCTAGATCCCCTCAGGGCTGCCAAGATCAAGTCTCCGACGACTGCACTGCTAGTTGAAATTCTGCAACAACATAAATCTACTGGTAAATCCGGGGATGGTAGAAAGATATATGAAGGAATTGAGAAAGCAACAGGCCCAACAGCAGCCAAAACAGCCCCTTTGAAGATAAAGACTGGGATAACCGCTGAAGGTAGCAAACGGATGGAAAGGAGGGTGGAGCATGATCTCAAACTCTATGTACTGGAGAACGTTATAATTGAAGGAGTTCTCAGCAGCATTCTAGACTTTGCTGTCATCCAGGAGCTTGATGGCGAGCACACCATCATAGAGCTCTACAAGGCCATTGATGTCTTTCCATTGATAAAACCCCAGGAAATGACAGCATTCCACCTGACATCATCAAAATTGGAAAACCAGCACTGCTGAAACATCCCTATGAAACTTTGTGCCTCTGCTGGAAGGAAAGATCTGTACCTCAAGATATACATGATGTAAACAATCAAGCTGTGAAAAAAACAAAGGGGATCACAATGACTGCAATAATTACTGAGGCATTTCCTCATCAAGTATTGTGGGAAGGTCTTGCTCCTGCTGCACTGGCCAGAATGCAGACCTTTGCATCACACATTTACCCCAAGCCTCAGTGGGTTTTAGAGCTGGCAGATCCACTGTTGACAGCATTTTCTCACTTCAGTAGTTGCAGACCACTCTCTTTCCTTCATTGACCTCTAGGCCTTGTCAGCAGAGATGTAAACTGCTGCAGAAAGCAGGCTGTCCGCATGAACTCCTGGTCTCAGATGAATATCTGGTTTAGCTCACTCGGCTAAATCGCTGGCTTTTAAAGCAGGCCAGCAGCATGGTTCGATTCCCGTACCAGCCTCCCTGGACAGGCGCCGGAATGTGGTGACTAGGGGCTTTTCACAGTAACTTCATTGAAGCCTACTCGTGACAATAAGCGATTTTCATTTTCATTTCATTTTTCATATTGGACATCTCCTAGCAAGACCGCGTGCCTGATATGGAAGTATACCAGCATGCAGGGATTCCAAAAATGCTTTCCCTCTTTGAGTCAGTGAATTCTCCATTGGCTGAATCATGTGAACAGAATGGGATTAGAATGCTTGATGACCAGTGCAGATACTAAGGATCTCTTTCAACACTGTAAACCTATCAATTTTGATTTTAGCAATATCATTAATGAAATACGAAGGGTCTCTTTCGACACTGTAAAACTCTATGACGCCAATGAATATTGCCCACATCCCCAAAAAACATGATCTATTATGAGCTTGCTATCGGCCTGAGGCCATCAGTTAGCCCATGACTGCGATACTGCAAGCGAGACTTCAAGTTGCCTGGAATCAGCGTCAATGCATGGGAAGTCCTCACTGCTGATCGTAATGTCTGGAGGCAGGCAGACAGTCAGTAAGGATGTGGAAAAAGCAAAGGACAGAAAAAAATATCAGATGGTGGAAAAGAGAACTCACCAGAAGGTAAAAACATCAGTCAATCTCAAGCCAGTGCTATTCTTCTGTGCCAGCTTTGGAAGGAGCTGCCACTCACGGAGTGGCCACTACAGCCACAACAGACTATGTTCAATTTAGAAGAGACATACATCTGGGCATGGTCCATCTCCTGAGTTCGACAAATGCCAATAAAATCGAAAACCCTGTATAAATTGGGCATCCTTTTTATGCACGTACTGTAAGGAACTATTATGAAATATAAGAATTTTGATATTGTTGCAAAGGGAGACATATTGCCAAAGCTTTTTTGTCTTGTACTCACTCATCAGGACAAACTCAAGAATGCCGAATTTCAGATGATCACAATTTATACTACAGGAGAAAAGGGTGCTAATTGGTTGGGTTTTCTGGGTTGGCAAGTCGACTCTGAATGGTGGAGGTGATGCCATGGAGAAAGCAACGGAGAGCTACAGGTTCCCCAAGCTCCAGGGGCACAAGACTTGAAAATAGTTTGCAGACAATACATCCCGGTGTATGAATTTGAAAAAAAGTTCCAATTAAGGGGCAATTTAGCGTGGCCAAATCACCTATCCTGCACATCTTTGGCTTGTGGGGGTGAGATCCACGCAGACACAGAGAGAATGTTGAAACTCCATGCGGCAGACAGTGACCCAGGGTTGAGATCGAACCTGGGTACTCGGCGCCATGAGGCAGCAGCGCTGACCACTGCGCCACAGTGCTGTCCGGACACATCTTGTAAAATACAGGTTAATTTTATAAGTGGCATTTGTTTAAATCCTTTTTACATTATTGTTGATGAATTCCACATATGTAAAAATATCAACCAAATCATTTAATAATGCAGTCGACAAAATTGCGACAGTAGAGCGTTAAAGTTATAATGGATATAGAATTTTGATAAAATGTCAGAACTAAGTTTCATTAATGATATTGCTAAAATCAGAATTATTGATAGATTTTTTTCAATTAAGGGGCAGTTTAGTGTGGCCAATCCACCTATCCTGCACATCTTTGGGTTGTGGAGGTGAGACCCACACAGACACAGAGAATGCGCAAACTCCACATGGACAGTGACCTGGGGCTGGGATCAAACCAGGGACCTCGGCGCCGTAAGGCAACAGTGTTAACCACTGTGACGCCCACAATTATTGATAGATATTTGGGATGTAGCCCATAGGTGTGCTTAAATAGGATAATATAGCAGCATAGTAGTTAGCACTGCTGCCTCACGGCGCTGAGGTCCCAGGTTCGATCCCGGGCCTGCATCACTGTCCGTGTGGAGTTTGCACATTCTCCTCGTGTCTGCGTGGGTTTCACCCCCACAACCCAAAGATGTGCAGGGTAGGCGGATTGGCTTCACTAAATTGCCCCTTAATTGGAAAAAATGAATTGGGTATTCTAAATTTTTTAAATAAAAAAAAAATAAATAAATAGGATAATATTTTCCGTCTTAACAATACATTGAAATGATAAGCGTAGTGTAAACAATTGTGTGGCATTGCCACTGACTATAAAGTAGGTAGACAGCAGCAGAACTAACTTTGTTTATGGATTAAATTTATAAGCAAAGGCAAAGAACTTCTAAGAAATTTACTGAACTCGTGTTTGTGAAATAAAGCTTTTGTTTTTGATTCCTGTTATGTATTAATGTGCTGACTTAAACCAGAAATGGTTTGTTTGGATGTTGTTAACTATATCTATCTGTGAGTCATTCTGTCTGGAATATAACTGACAGTGAAAACCTTGGTCCAGGAAGCCAATTGTGCAGTACCTATTTTGGGTGTTAACCAGCAGACTGAATTGTTAGTTTTACTGTCAAGGAGCACTGGGACATTTCTAGATTGAATTGCATTGTAAACCAAATAAATGAATGTGATTGCATTGGTGTTAGAAGTGCAGATTGAGGGCATTTTAAATTTGGGGATCAAGTAACTGGACTCATTTTCCAGAAGTGCATGCATCAGCATTTCACTGACCATGTGCTGAACTCGCACAGCTCAACACAATGCTAGCTGGCAAGAGGGACTCCTCATTGGCACTATTTCAGGGGATTATGCAATACTTGCAACTTAGTTGCTGGTTTCTTATTTCAGGCTGTTGGTTAATTTCTGGATGCATTTTGGTGTATCTTATCATTCCAGACAGTTCAGTTTATCAAAAATAGAGACATTTTGCTGGTGGTGTACTGTTGTTGGCTGCTACGGAAATTGTTTAGCTGCAGTCATGGATGGTCTGGTAGGGCCGTGTTTGGAGCTGGGTGGTGAGGATGAACAACAAGGAAGAGAGCAGAAGCAGCTGTCAGAAGGAGGAGGTGGCCAATGTGCAAGGGGCCCCACAGTGAGTATTCAGGGAACAGTTCGACATTAACTTTATTCCGAAGCAATGTTGAAGTGAATACATCACCAATAGAGAAGCTGTCAGCCTGGACAATCACAGTGAACCTTGAACCCTGACATGGGCAGCATGCCGTAGTGTTGACAAAGCTAACGTCAACCTCAACATTTATGCCAATGATATCTTTTCAAGAAGCAACAGGTGACATCAGCCACATTTTTAGTCCATGATACACTGATGAGGGAAATCACTAAGACTTTCTGCTCCAGTAAAACCAATTACAAGTTCTTGCCTGTGGACAGTGTGAAACAGGGGGTGGGAGTCTCTCAGCCCAGGGCCGGGCCGGAGAATCCCTGCAACCGGCCCAAATTGCACCATGCTGCCCCGATGCCGGGATGTGATTCTCAGCTGGAGCCGGTGTGGTTGGCGCGCAACCTGGAGCGGCCCCCCGCCGATTCTCGGCCCGGGATGGGCCGAGCGGCCGCAGCAAAAAACCCGAGTCCCGCCGGCGCCTTTCAATATGGTGTCAGCCGGCGGTACCTTGGCGTGGAAGGGTCCGGGGGCGGCCTGTGGGGAGGGGGGGTCTGACCCGAACCCTGAGAGGGGCCTCCGATGTGACCTGGCCCGCGATCGGGGCCTACCGATTAGTGGGCCGGCATCTCTGGTTGGGGACCTCCTTTCTTCCGCTCCGACCCCTGTAGCCCTGCGCCATGTTGTGTCGGGGCCAGCATGGAGAAGGGAGCCGCTGCGCATGCGCAGACCCCACAGCGCCCAGTTCATGCCAGGATCAGCAGCTGGAGCGGTGTGGATTGCTCCAGTGCTGTTCTGGCACCCTGCAGGGGCTAGAATTGCTGATCCTGAGGCCGGATGACGCCGTTGAGAAACGCAATGGCATTTCCGAAGGCGTCAACACTTAGCCTCAGGATCACAGAATCCCACCCAGGATGCGACAGCACTAGATTTCACCCACATGATAAATTTCAAATTGCCATTGATGACACATGCATTAGCTTTTGTGTTCCTGTTGCTTTATGAAATCAGACAGCTTATCCTACACCTTTGTGTCTGGTACCCTGGCAAGAGTCATGATTCTTTTATATTCCAACCAGGCTTCCAAATTGCATGCTGGCTTGTGGATGGAGCGTCTCCTGCGGCATTCATTTCCATACACTGCGAGCTATGTGCCTGATTCTGAGCAAAATCGGAATTCATTAATGTGCTTTCCTGGTCGCTTGAAGTAGTTTTAGCATGTGGTCTATGAAGTTAGAATTATAGAATCCCTACTGAGCAGAAGGAGGCCATTTGGCCCATCGATTCTAACCGACCCTCCAAAAGAGCAATCTACCTAGGCCCGTAACCCCACCTAACCTTTGGACACTGAGGGACAAGTTAGCATGGCCAGTCCACCTAACCGCATATCTTTGGACTGTGGGAGGAAACCAGAGCACCCAGAGGAAACCGACGCAGACACAGGAAGAATGTTCAAATCCACAGTCACCTGAGACTGGAATTGAACCCAGGTTCCTGGCTCTGAGACACTGTGCCACCATGCCACCCGTTGTCATGGAGAGAAGTAACTGAACCACAGAAGTATGGAAACCAGGATGGTTGTGGGTGAAATGGAACTGAAAGGAATGCTAGGATATGCTATGGGATATTGACAACAAAACTCTATTTACTGGCAGAGGAGGAATGGGCCGAATGGGCTTAGTGTTCTATGATAGGATCTTTATAATTTCTGCTGCAATTGTACAATATCTTGTATTGTCCTATTATAACTAGAATTGCAGCTTTGAGAAAATTAATGACATCCTTTCAAATCTAAAAGGAAGTAAGTCTTTATACGGGTTAGAATTTAATAAGAAATTAACTACATTGATAAACCAAAAAGGAAGGGTGTTTATTGGTCTCTGCTCCTGAAAATTTCAGTAGCTTCGGTTTATTTTAGCATATGCAACACTGTGGCAGCATTGGGGTGTTTCAGAGCTGCATTTTCACCAGCTGCCATGGCTTCTCCACACGGACGGGTTTACAATGAAACACATGTGCCTAGGCACAGGCCCCCAAACGACAGGAACACCAAAATGATGAGTGAGTCTCTCACAGCCAATCAAGGACAGAACTACTTTGAACTTATATTTTTCCAGAATTTATATGTCGATCACTCTGCTGAGCTAATCACCGAGGAGGAGGCAGTTCTTTCCTCCCACAATTACTGATCGGAATTACATTACTATCCGGCTGTCAGACACTGCATGCGCAGTGAGGAGTGACAGTATGCAATCAGAGGAGACCCAGCCCACGGTGCCTGAAGGACATTCTGATGCGTGCAGCAGTGGTTTACACCCAGCGTTTGGAAGTTTGAATTTGAGAAGTTGTGAGCCCGTGCGGCTGCTATGTGGGCCCAAGTGGAGGGAACCAGGATCGCAGCCATTTAACCCACTCTATTCCTCCATCCCTCCCTCCTTCACTTGCCCTCCTCACCATCTCGCCCTTCTTTCCTTACCCTTCCCATTCCCCCTCCTTCAACCCCTGGCTGGAAAATGCTGATTGTGTGGCAGTGAGATAGTGTGTGTGTAAGACCAGTTTATATCCAGGCTCCTTCAACAGGGAGAGGCAGTGGCCTAATTATATTGTCACTGGACTAGTAATCCGTGAGGACATGGGTTTGAATCTTACCATGAGAGATGGTGAAATTTGAATTCGATAAAAATCTGGAATTAAAAGTCCAATGATGACCATGAAATCATCGTCATGAAAACCCATCTGGTCACAAATGTTCTTTAAGGGAGGAAATATGCCTTTTCAAGTGATTGTGGGGCAGTTAGAGTCAACCACACTGCTATAGACCACATATAAGCCAGACCTGGAAAGGATGGCGGATTTCCTTCCCTAAAGGACATTAGGGAAGAGATTGGCAATGATTATCTCCCAGCTGATGACATCCATTTATCATAAAATAATAATACAAAAACTTTGACTCAATCCTGACAGTGGCTTCCACCCAGGAAGGTGCCATCTGGCATTGTGATGCAATTGGCTACTGTAAATGTTCAAGGAGCAGCCACCATTGCAGTAGGATGCAGGTATATTCCTCACCCTACCTCTGAGGTGAGGCCAAGTTGGTCCACTCTAAGCATACATTCCCTCAGAACGAAGCCTGCATTCCCTCAGAATGAACCATGTATTTTCTTCCATTCTTCCTTTGTGTTCTCGCAAGCAGGAGTGAATCAAGGCAATGACCTCTATTGTAGAATCTCAGCACCAGGGCTGTGATTCCTTTAGGTTCCCAACCTAGTAAGTATTTCATAAGGATCAAGAATTTGAAATGAAAAATGAAAATCGCTTATTGTCACAAGTAGGCTTCAATGAAGTTACTGTGAAAAGTCCCTAGTCGCCACATTCCGGCGCCTGTTCGAGGAGGCTGGTACGGGAATTGAACTGTGCTGCTGGCCTGCCTTGGTCTGCTTTAAAAGCCAGCTATTTAGCCCACTATGCTAAATCAGCCCCTTTGGTCACGTAAAGCAAATTCTCTAAGAGTTGGGCATTTCGTGAGACCCCAGAAGTGTTAATCACTTCATTTATTCAATGGATGGTATGATTGCACAGTGGTTAGCACTGTTGCCTTACAGCTCCAGGGACCCAGGTTCAATTCCGGCCTCGGGTGATTGTGTGGAATTTGCACTTTCTCCCTGTGTCTGCGTGGGTTTTCTGTGGGTGAACCAGTTTCCTCCCACAGTCCAAAGATTTGCAGGTTAGGTGGATTGGCCACGGTAAAATTGCCCTTTAGTATCCAAACATTTAGGTGGAATTACTGGGTTATGGGGATAGGGTGGAGCTGTGACCTTAAGCAGACTCTATGGGTTGAATGCCCTAATTTTGTACTGTCGGGATTCTATGATTTGAAGCAAAACCGTAATATCTAAAACTAGCTATGTATTATGAAGCTATGATAATTGGTTTGAAATTAGTGTGTGTTACCTTTATTCAGTCGGTAGTATGGCTGGGAAAAGATAGTTGAGGGTGCAGGCAAGAATTTCCTTCCTTATTCAACATGATGGCAAGTAATGCATTTAATCAGTAGCAGTGCTCTTGAGATTATATCTGTTTCCATGTGGGAACTGGAGAAGATTGAAGCTATTTGGCCCATCATTGTCACTGCGCAGCTCTGAGAACTATTTATGATGTCCTCCCAGTGAGGGCATGGACCTGTTTACCAGGCATGGATTTCAATATTCAAAAATGGCTTTATGCTGTTGCTTCCAGGTTTGCCAAATGTTTCTCATGCTGGTGGGAATCAGTACTGGTTTTCAGAAATGGAAACCAGTTGTGATGACCATGCCGAGGGCTCGGAGGTGAGTATAGCCCCCCAGTAGTGAGGCCCATGGCTAGGCAGCCCCCTGGCACAGCCAGGTTGGCACTTCGAGATTGACACTGCCAGGGACAGGGCCTCCAGGGAAACCCTTTGGGGAATTCACATTATGTGTTTGGGGGGTGGGGTTGCCTACTTTGGGGGTGGGGGGGTGTGGGGGTAGCTTGCATCGTGGCATTGAGGGGAGTGGGTGCTGGCATAAGGGGGTGGGGGAGATGCGTGTATTGGTCGGGGTGATGGTGTAGGGAGCTCTAATGCCCTGATGTAGTGGCATAGTGATATTGTCAGTGGATGCTCTGGAGAGTCGGGTTTGAATCTCATGGTGAAATATGAATGGAATAAAAATCTGGAATTGAAAGCATGCAATTGGGACAGCCTCAGGAAGTAACCCTGAAGGCCCTCCCACAAGTCTCTGTCCCCGATGTGATGGTGTGGATCAATTGAGGTCTGAGGTTACGTCAACCTCACGTGGCGGCTGAGGACTGTGTCCAGCGCCGCCACAGTCGGGGGGGGGGGGCGTTCCGCTGGTTGTGGCTTTGGCAGGGGCCTGGGGGACTGATCGTGGATGGTCAGGGGGTTACGGGGGGCACTATCTGGCAGGCTCAGTCCACACCCAACGGCAGGCATGATCGCTGCAGGTCACTGCCGTGCATATACGCAGCCACGGACCCGGCAATTCCCTGTCCGTATCTGCAGGTAAAGCTGGGCCCTTACTTGGTACAGCTGCTTAGCCCCCTCACTGGGCAGAGCATCCTGCGGGGGTGGTGCCGACGTTTTGGTTGTAAGATTTGACACATGCTCTGGACATAGCCTCAAAATCGGAGAATCCAGCTCATTGGCATTGGAGGCGAGAATTAGACAGTGCAATAGCAGTTACAGACGTGGTGCAGTCAGTGAAAGCTACCTTGAAAATGTTCAGTCAGTAACATTGTAATTTTCCAAAGTTGCTTTACTCTATTGTTAAAAAAACGCTTTGCCATTAAATAACAGTACAATGTTACTGGAAACTCCTCAACCTCCTGCACAATCTTTTCATTCCTTGCTGAACAAAGGAAGGAATTAAATGACAGAAAGCAAAGCAAGAATACTGTTCTGAGCGAGTCCTGGCAAACAATGAATCATTACGTTTGCCTCCCGCCTGTTACATTATACTTCCAGGAGTGTTCCTTTTCGCTCTGTTTCAAGATGGCCCCATTTTACACAAACTCAATAGTTCTAAACAAATCATTGCTCTGGTCAACAAATCTTATCTTGTTCCTGAATTTCTTCCGGCCCTTGCTTCTATTTCTGACTGCATCTGCTTATTTTAATTTTGCCATAACAATGGAACAGAACTATGGTTGAACCATACACTATTGTGGTCTCAGTCCTGTCTTTCTGGAATGTATCTGTCAATTGCTTACATGAATTATTTACATATTTTTAATTTGTGGTTGACAAGGATCTGACTACATCCTTTACAGTAAGTAATCCCTTTTCATAGAAATCACAGAAAAAATACAGTGCAGAAAAGGCCCTTTGCCCCATCGACTCTGCACTGCATGAAAGGCACCCATTAGCCAGCACTTGGCCCATCACCTCAAATGTTAAGACGTGCCAAGTGCTCATCCAGGTACTTTTTAAAAGATATGAGACACCTCGCCTTTACCACCCTCCCAGACAGTGCGTTCCAGACCACCTCCACCCTCTGGGTAAAAAAGATTTTCCTCAAATCCCACCGAACCTCCCACCCCCCCACCTTGAACTGCGTCCCCTCGTAACCGACCCTTCAACTAAGGGGAACAGCTGTTCCCTGTCCATGCCCCTCATAATCGTGTACACCTCGATCAGGTCACTCCCTCAGTCTTTGCTCCAGCGAAAACAAGCCTATCCAACCTCTCTTCATAACTAAAATGTTCAATCCCAGGCAAAACCTGGTTAAATGCCTCTGCACCCGCCCCAGTGTAATCATTTCCTTCCTATAATGTGGTGACCAGAACTGCACACAGTACTTCAACTGTCGCCTCACCAATATTCTATGTAACTGCAACATTTTAAAAAATAAATTTAGAGTACCCAATTATTTTTTCCAATTAAGGGGCACTGTATTCGCTAAATTGCGTGGCCAATCCACCTAACCTGCACATCTTTGGGTTGTGGGGGTGAAACCCACGCAGACATGAGGAGAATGTGCAAACTCCACACGGACAGTGACCCAGGGCCGGGATTCAAACCCGGATCCTCAGCACCTTAGGCAGCAATGCTAAGCACTGTGTCACCGTGCTGCCCTATGTAACTCCAACATGACCGCCCTGCTTTTGTAATCTATGCCACGATTGACAAAGGCAAGTGGACCTATGACTTTTTCACCAGCCTATTAACCACTTCTGCCTCCGAGATCTATTTACAAACATGCCAAGATCTCTTTGTTCCTCAGGACTTCCCAATGTGGGGACTTCCGGTGGTGGCCATGGAGGAGTAGGTCGCACATTTGATAGCTTCCGCCTGTGATGGACTTTTGGATCTTTCAACCCCCCCCCCCCCCCCCCCCCCCCCCCCCCGTTTCCCCCCGGATTTTGTGGGATAAATCGGTGAAGAGTGAGACAGTGAGGAGGAATCCCCCTCCGGTGTATGGAGAATTGAACCAGAAGTGGTCGTGTGAGAAGATAAAGTCCTATAAGGTGGAAGACGTGAGCAGAGCCGTAACGCGGGAAAGCAAGGTGGAGAGCAAGGGCCACGTGGAGACTGCATAGTGGTCGACAGGGCAGCTGGTGGAGTTTTTCGAAGATTGCTTCGCCAAGCTGAAGAAGGACACGCTGGACCCGATTTTAAGGCTTCGATTGATCAAGTTGTGCAGAATCAAGAAACCCACAGACGTGCGATCCAGGAGATGGAGATAAAGGTGTCCGAGCACGAGGAGTACATAACCGTGCTGGAGACCAAGGTGGAGATGATGAACGACCGCCAGAAAAGAATGCAGGAGAAGCTGGAGGACCTGGAGAACAGGTCCAGGAGGCAGAATCTTAGAATTGTCGGCCTCCCTGAAGGCAGTGAGGGATCTGATGCGAGGACTTATGTGACGGACATGTTGGAGAAGTTGATGGGGGCTGAGGCGCTCCCTCGGCCCCTGGAAGTGGATATAGCGCACCGAGCCCTCGCGAAGAAGCCCCAAGCGAGCGAGCCGCCGAGGGCAATGGTGGTACGTTTCACCGATTCCTGGACAAGGAACACATTCTGCGGTGGGCCAAGAAGGAACGGAGCAGCAAGTGGGAGAATTGTGAGCTGCGCATTTATCAGGTCCTGGGAGAGGATCTGGCCAAGAGGCGAGCTGGGTTTAATCGGGCAAAAACGGCCCTCTTTAAGAAGGGGTTGAAGTTTGCGATGCTGTACCTAGCCTGTCTGTGGGTCACACATGAGGAACGGGACTTCTACTTTGAAACACCAGACAAAGTGTGGATTTTTATTAAAGAAAAGAGGCTGCAGGCGAATTAAAAGACACTGAAGCCTTGGAGAAGTATTGTGGTGGCGATTTGTTGTGCTGGGTTGTATAAGTGTAAGTAGTGCTATGTGTAATAAGGGGCTGTTTCGATGGCTAAAGGTAACTTTGTCTTGCAGGGAGCTGGTTAGAGGGGGGGATGGGCTTTGGGGTTGGTTCTGTTTTTTGGGTGATTTTTTTTCTAAAATGGCTGTTTCTTCACTTTTTTTTTCTCTGATGTTTGTTTACCGGGGAATGTGATGCTTTTAATATGTTTGTCCAAGTGGGGGGAGAGGGGCGAGAACAATGTGGAGACAGACAGCCAGGGGTGGGTGCTATCAAGTCAGCCCGGGTCAGCTGACTCTCTGAAGCGCAGTGGGGTGTGAGCAGGTGTTAAGCTGGAGCTTGACTTGGGGGGGGGGGTGGGGAGGGGGGTTGAGCTTCTAGTGTTGTTGCTAGGGGGAGAGAAGTGGGGGGGAGCTGCTTTGCTGACAGGGGAGGAACTGTTACTAGGGGACAAATGGGAGGTCGGGAACGGCGAATGCCGGAGAGGGGGCTCGAGGAGGCAGACGGCGCGAGCTAGAGGCTGGCTGAAAAAGGGTGATAACTAGGCGGCAGGGGTGTTGGGGTGGGGGGAGAAAGCTGGAAGCCCCCTGACCAGGCTGATTACATGGAACGTCAGAGGACCCGCATGTTTGCGCATTTGAGGGGGCAGAAGGCGGACGTGGCAATGCTACAAGAGACACACCTAAAGGCTACAGACCAGACGAGATTGAGAAAGGGGTGGGTTAGCCAAGTATTCCACTCAGGGCTGGACGCAAAGACCAGGGGAGTAGCGATCTTGATCAACAAATGAGTGCCAGTCGAGGCAGGGAGAATCTTGTCAGACAGGGGGGTAGGTACATAATGGTGAGTGGGAAGCTGGAGAGGGTGCGGGTGGTACTCGTAAACATATCTGCTCCGAATTGGGACAATATGGAATTTATGAGGCGGGTTTTAGGTAAGATCCCAGACTTAGCGTTACATAACCTGATCATGGGAGGAGACTTTAACACAGTCATTGATCCGCAATTGGACCGGTTAAAATCCAGGACAGGGCGGCAAAGAAAATTAAGGGGTTTATGGAACAGATGGGGGGAGTAGACCCATTGAGGTTTGCACGGCCAAGGGCGAAGGAGTTTTCCTTTTTCTCACATGTCCACAAGGTATACATCGACTATTTTGTTCTGAGCAGGCGCTAATACCGGAGGTGGTAGATACTGAGTACTCGGCAATCGCAGGGTCGGATCATGCCCCGAATTGGGTAGATCTCCGTGTTAGTGTGGAGAGAGGGCAACGCCCGCTGTGGAGACTGGATGTGGGGTTGCTAGTGAACGAAGCGATCTGTGGGGGGGTTAACAAGTCCATCCAGAACTACCTGAAACAAATGATACGGGGGAGGTCTCTGCAGCGACGGTTTGGGAAGCTCTGAAGGCAGTGGTCAGAGGGGAATTAATCTTGATACGGGCCCACAGAGAAAAGGCGGAATGGGCTAAGAGGGATAGGTTAGTGGAGGAGCTGCTGCAGGTGGACAGGAGATACTCGGGGCCCCAGATGCTGGGCTACTGAAGGAGCGGCGAAAGTTACAGGCGGAATTTGGGCTGTTGACCACAGGGGAAACGGTGGAACAGTTGAGGAATAAGGGGGGCGATTTATGAGTATGGGGAAGCAGAATGTTGGCGCACCAGCTCAGGAAAAGGGAGGTGGCCAGGGAGATAGGTAAAGTAAAGAGCAGAGGGTGGGATTACTGTCCTGGTCCCAGTGGGGGTGAACAAGGTGTTTAAGGACTTCTATATTAAATTATATTTGTCGGAATCCCCGGCTGGGGTGGAGGGGATAAGGCAGTTTTTGGATCAGTTGAGGTTTCCGAGGGTAGATGAGGATCTGGTGGAAGGACTGGCAGCCGCAATTGAGATTGAGGAAATAATCAAGGGGCTGGAGGGCATGCAGTCGTGCAAGGGGCTACCCAGTGGAATTCTATAAGACATTTTCAGAGATATTGAGCCCACTGCTGGTAAGGACATTTAATGAAGCAAGAGAGAAGGGAGCCCTCCCCCCAACAATGTCGCAGGCCTCGATTTCATTGATCCTGATAGGGGAGAAGGATCCGGAGCAATTCCTCAACTGAATGTGGACGCCAAACTGCTGGCTAAGATACTGGCCGCAAGGATAGAGGACTGTGTCCCGGGGGTGATAGGGGAGGACCAGACAGGATTTGTAAAGGGCAGGTAACTCGAGGCCAATGTTCGAAGGCTTTTGAATGTTATTATGATGCCCTCAGAAGGAGCGGAGGTGGAGATAGTGGTAGCGATGGATGTGGAGATGACTTTTGATTGGATGGAGTGGAATTACCTGTGGGAGGCACTGGGAAGGTTTGTGTTTGGTGAGGGCTTTATTGACTGGGTGCGGTTGCTCTATCAGGCACCAGTAGCGAGTGTGTACATGAACTGACTGAGGTCGGGGTACTTTAAACTACACTGAGGAACGAGGCAAGGGTGCCCCCCTCTCCCCGTTACTGTTTACTCTGGCCATAAAGCCATTGGCCATGGCGTTAAGAGCCTCTAGGAACTGGAAAGGGCTGGTTCCGGGGGGGAGGGGGGTGGAGCACCGGGTCTCTCTTTACGCGGATGACCTGCTCTTGTATATTTCAGACCCATTGGAAGGGTTTGGGGAAGTAATGCGAATCCTGGGGGAGTTTGGCAATTTTACAGGGTATAAATTGAACATGGGGAAAAGAGAGATGTTTGCGTTCCAGGCAAGAGGACAGGAGAAGAGATTGGGAAAGCTACTGCTTAGAATGGTAGGGAAGAGCTTTAGGTATCTGGGAATCCAGGTGGCTCGGGAATGGGAGGCACTGCACAAGTTAAACCTATCCCGGCTGGTAGAACAAATGGAAGGGGACTTTAAGAGATGGGACATGCTCCCGCTATCACTGGCGGGGAGGGTACAGACTGTGAAAATGACGGTCCTCCACAGATTTCTGTTTGTCTTTCAGTGCCTCCCCATCTTCATTCCAAAAAAACCTTTTTCAAGGCCATTGGGATGAAGATGGGGAGGCACTGAAAGAATAAGCGGGTGAATAAGATTATTTCAGGCTTTGTGTGGGCTGATAAAACCCCGCAAGTGAAGAAAGTGTGCTGGAGCGCAGTCAGGGGGAGGGTGGGTTGGCGCTGCCGAACTTCTGCAATTACTACTGGGCGGCTAATATAGCCATGATTATGAAGTGGGTAGTGGGGGAGGGGTCGGCATGGGAGCAGAAGGAGGTGGCGTCATATAAAGACAAAGTTTGGGAGCACATAACGGCACCACTTCCATTCTCGTCGGCCCGATACTCCACAGGTCCAGTGGTGGTGGCAGCTCTGAGAATCTGGTGGCAATGGAGGAGATAGAAGAGAGTGGAGGGAGCATCGGTTTGGACCCTGATTTATAATAATCATCGGTTTGTACTAGGTAGGCTGGATGGTGGGTTCTGGAGTTGGCAGAGGGCAGGAATTAGAAGGATGGGGGATCTATTTATAGATGGGAGCTTTCCCAGCTTGAAAGCCTTGGAGGATAAATTTGAATTGCCAGCAGGGAACGGGTTTAGATATTTGCAGGTGCGAGACTTCCTGAGAAAACAGGTGCCGGCCTTTCCGTTGCTGCCGCCACGGGGGATACAGGATAGAGTAGTCTCCAGAACCTGGGTGGGAGAGGGGAAGGTTTCACATATTTACCAGGAGCTTTCGGAGGTGGAGGAAACTCCGATGGAGGAGCTTAAGGGTAAGTGGGAGGACGAGTTAGGAGGAGAGATAGAGGCGGGTCTATGGGCGGATGCCCTAAGCAGGGTTAATACCTCCTCCTCATGTGCCAGGCTTGGCCTGATACAATTTAAAGTAGTCCACACATGACAGCAGCTAGGACGAGTAAGTTTTTCGGGGTAGAGAATAGGTGTGCAAGGTGCGCGGGAAGCCCAGCAAAACATGTCCACATGTTTTGGGCATGCCCGAAGCTTAGAGTTTTGGCAGGGTTTTGCTAAGGCAATGTTCACGGTGCTTAAAACATGGGTGGTGCCGAGTCTGGAGGTACCGATCTTTGGAGTATTGGAAGAGCCGGGAGTTCACGTGGCAAAAGAGGTTGACGTCTTGGCCTTTGTCTACCTGGTAGCCTGGAGACGGATCTTGTTAATGTGGAGGAATGCGAAGCCCCCATGTGTAGAGACCAGTGTTAGTGACATGGCTGGGTTTCTCAGTCTCGAGAAGATAACGTTTGCCTTAAGAGGGTCAATGGTCCGGTTCACCCGGAGGTGGCAGCTGTTCGTCGACTTTCTCGGGGAAAATTAAAATGTTAGCAGATGCAATGTTCCAAGTGTTGAGGGGGGAGGGGAGGAGGAGAGGGCCAAGTTGTTTTATGGTTGGGGTGTGTAAAGATGGGGGGTTGCGGGGGAAATGTTTATTATACCATGTTGATGTCATTGTTAATGTTATTTTTATAACATTTTTGAAATACCTTAAGTATAAAAAAAGGACTTCCCAGTGTGGTGCCATTCATTGAATAATTCCTTATCAAATTGCCCCTTCTAAAATGTACCACCTCACAGTTTTCAGGATTGCATTCCATCTGACACTTTTCTGCTCATTTGACCTTCCCATCTATATCTTCCTGTAACCTAAGACACCCAGCCTCACCATTAACCCATCTCTGTGTCATCCACTAACTTACTGATCCTACCCTACACATAGTCATCTAGGTCATTAAATAAGTGACAAATAAGAGCGCACCCAGCACAGATCCCTGTGGTATGCCACTGGTCACTGGCTTTCAGTCACTAAAGCAGCCGTCTGTCATCACCCTGTGTTTCCTTCAGTTCAGCCAGTTTTGAATCCTTCTTCATAAGTCTCCCATCATCTACACACTACTACCCTCATCTACACACTTAATCTCGAGCTCAAGAAATTCAATTAAATTTATTAGGCATGACCTCCCTCTAACAAAGCCGTGCTGACTATTCCTGATCAAACCTTGCCTCTCCAAGTGGAGATAGATTCTCTCCTTCAGAATTTTCTCCATTAGAATCATAGAATTTACAGTGCAGAAAGAGGCCATTTGGCCCTCGAGTCTGCACCAGCTCTTGGAAAGAGCACCCTACCCAAGCCCACACTTCCACCCTATCCCCAAAACCCAGTAACCCCATCCAACACCAAGGGCAATTTTGGACACTAAGGGCAATTTAGCATGGCCAATCCACCTAACCTGCACATCTTTGGACTGTGGGAGGAAACTGGAGCACCCGGAGGAAACCCATGCACACACTGGAAGAATGTGCAGATTCCGCACAGACAGTGACCCAAGCTGGGAATCAAACCTGGGACCCTGGAGCTGTGAAATAATTGTGCTAACCAGTATGCTACCGTGCTGCACTTAGTATCCCCAGCACTGATTTGCAACGGGGCGGCCTGTAGTTTCCTTGGCTAATCCATACAGCCGTTCTTAAATAGTGGGACCAGTCTCCTGGCACCTCTCCCATGGCGAGAGAAGAATTTAAAAAATGTAATCAGCGCCGCTGCGATCTCCTCCCTTGCCTCCCACAGTAACCTGAAACACAATTCATCCGGACCTGGAGATTTCTCCACTTTTAAGTCTGCCAACACCTGGACTACCTTGTCCCTCCCTATGACAACTTGTTCAATAACCACACAGTTTCTTTCCCAGAGTTCCATATTTGCATCCTCATTCTCTAGGGTGAAGACAGATGTGAAATATTTATTTAACACCCGACCAATGTTCTCTGGCTGCGCCCACAGATTTCCCCCCTCGGCCCCTAATAGGCTCCACTTTTTCCCGAGTTATTCTCTTCCCATTGATATACTTATAGAATATCCAGGGACTTTCCCAACTTTTACCAGCGAGAGATTTCTCATATCCCGTCTTTGCTCTCCTAATTGCTTTCTTTAGCTCTATCCTGCACTTTCTGTACTCCACTAATGCCTTGTTAATTTGCTTCCCTTGTACTTATTAAAAGCTTCTCTCTTCCTTCTCATCTTGAATATCTCTGGTCATCCATGGTTCTTTGGGCTTGTTACTCCTTCTTATTACCCTAGAGGGAACATGTTGGGCCTGTAGCATCCCTATTTCCTCTTTGAACACCCTCCACTGCTCTTCTGTTGATCTCCCCACCAGAAACTTGTTCCAATCTACCTTGGCAAGATCATGCCTTATTTTACTAAAGCCTGCTCGCCTCCAGTCCAATACCTTTTTCTGCAATTTGTTTATTTTCTTGCCCTATAACAAATTAAATTGCACTATATTGTGATTGCTATCACTAAAATGCTCCCCATCATCACATCAACCACTTGTTCATTCCCCAGAATTGGGTCCAGCACTACACCACCCCTTGTTGTGCTAAAAGGTTCTCTTGTAAACATTTTACGAACTCTGATTGGAAAAATTTGACATTCCACAAATATAAAATTAGTTTTTCAAGGCCTGTAAATTGTTCAGTAACTCTCCAGAAATTAGTCAGGTGCAGACGAGTCATGGAGGTGACTCTATGTTTACTCAATGTGTTTACTCTGCTGTGTTTCCTCAATGTGTATACTTTGCTGTGTTTACTCAACGTGGATCTATACAGATTGATAGTGATGTAATATAAAATTGCAAGGCAGATGTCGCAAAACAAATTCTTGCTGTTGATGGATCTTTAATTACTAGTCTTATTACGAGAAACATTACTCATGAGGTTAATTGTGGTCATTTGTAAGGTAGATTGTGCATTCCATTTGAAATGCACATTACATTCTGGCAACGTTTTCATATGTGATGTAGCCTGTTTGTGCGATATTCAAATCCTGTGATCAGATAGGGGAATGATAGACCCTGCTATTGTGAAAACTTTATCATGCTGTTCTTGTTAACCACTTGAGACACCTTGCAACATAAAGGAGTGCGATTCTCCCAAAAGGGAACAAAGTCCCCGAGCAAGCGTGATTAGCTGCATGCTTCCCGGTACGAACTACATTGAATAAAGTGCCTGAACACGGAACGGGTGGCTGAGGTCGCACATAGCTCTGTTTTATACAGTGGAGAGCTTTGCTCGCCAGAACTTCCCATTGTAGCGAGAGTTCGGGATGCCATTTTAAAATGGCACACCAGCTGGCAGTGCCACCAAGGCATCTTGGCAGTGCCAGACTGGCACTCAGATGGCACTGCCAAAATACCAGGCTGACACCCAGGTGGCACTGCCAGGGTGCCAGGCTGGCACTGCCAGGGTATCCAGGTAGCACCAACAGGGCCAGGGCACCACCCTGCACAAAGGGCATGCAGCTGGGGCCTCTGATCCCCTGGGAGACTCCCACAAGTGCGTTCTGTTTGGTCCCCGTTTGTGGGCGTTTCACCCCACTCCTTCACGCCGGAGTTGCCCGCCCTACCGGTTTCTGAAGCTGAAGCATTCAGAGCTGAATGGTGCTCCCTCAAGGTCGCTGAGGTGAAGATGATGAATCCAAAAGCCTCAAGTACTTCGGGAATCTGCACATTAGAGTGCGGCTTACTGCCACTCTCTAACATACAGATTTGCCAATACGTAATCCTGCCCATTGTGGGCGGGATTCACATTGCAACGTTTTGCAAGGTGTGGCGAGCCAGGTAGATCCCAGGAGCGGGGTCTCCCCACAGTCAACAGCCACGCTGCAACGCGCAAGCTGTTTTTCAGGTGCAACGTGGCCGTTGGATCACACCCAAAGTTTCATCCTATTCAATTCACTCTGCATTGAAATTTCTATTCTCCTCTAGCACATTTTAAGAAACTGAAGAAATTAAGAGATGCCTTTTTGTGTTGGTACACTTCTAAGGTCTTTTCTGTTAAAATGTGGTTTACTTGAGGATTCGTTTGCAGTAAGTTTCATTCTTCCAACCAGCACTGTTATGTTTTTAAGGGTAATTCGACAGCAAACTAATACTAGATTCAGTTTATAGTAAGTAAATTTCTGTATAAAGTCTGTGGGCGGAATTCTCCGCAAGGCCCGACGCCGTCATGAAACCTGGAGAGGTTCACGACGGCGTCGGAAGCCTCTCCCGGCCCCCTATTCTCCCCCACCCAGGCGGATACGCTGAATCTAGTATTAGTTTGCTGTCAAATTACCCTTAAAAACAACAGTGCGGGCCGTACAGGGAAATTCGGCGGCCGGGCCTTGTCCCTGGCTTCAAGGCCCAGCGCGCCAAGGATGACGCAGGGGCGGCGCCTAATGACGTCAGCCGCGCATGCACGGATTGGACAGCTCAAACCCGCGCATGCGCGGTTGCCGTCTTTCCCCTCAGCCGCCCTGCAAGACATGGCGGCTTGATCTTGCGGGGCGGCGGAGGGGAAAGAGTGCGTCCCCTTGAGACGCCGGCCGGACGATCGGTGGCCACCGATCGCGGGCCAGTGCCAACCGAGCACGGTCATGATGCTCGATCCCCGAACCGCCCCCCCCTAGGCCCCACACTTACCTGGCGTGCCATGTTCACGACGGCAGCGACCAGGTGTGGTTGCCGCTGACGTGAACAGGTCGGGAGCGGCAGGCCGCTCGGCCCATCCGGGTCGGAGAATCACGGCGGCCCGCGTTTCTCCGAGCGGCGTGTCGGAAAACCGGACACGCCATTTTGGGGGGGGGGGGGGGGGAGGGTGGGAGGATAGTGGGAGGTGCGGGAACGGACCTCCCGCTATTCTCCCACCCATCGTGGTTGCCTATGTCTTGAAATAAATAAGTTTCTGTGTAAAGTCTGCGCTTTGTGTTTTATGCCAAGAGCGATTGAGAAATAGACTTCACAATATTAATTTTATTTTACTGTTCATTTATCTGTCCTTGTGTAAATAAATCTATTTGTTGCCTGAAGGTCTGTATCTTCATTTGTGAGAGTATATAAGTAGCCCGCCTCTTGAACATAAAAGGCATGGTAATGGATGTTATTTTCCTAAAATATGGGGTGGGATTCTCCAACCCCCCGCCGGGTCGGAGAATCGGTTGGGGGGGTGTGGGGGGGGGGGCGGGTGTGGCGTAAATCCCGCCCCTGCCAAAATCTCTGGCGCCGGGGATTTGGCGGGGGCTGGAATCGCGCCGCACCGGTCGGCGGCCGCTGGCAGCGGCCCCTCCCCTGCGATTCTCCAGTCCGCGATGGGCCGAGTGGCCGCCCATTTTTGGCGGGTGATGCGGGCGTATGTTACGACACGTACGTACCGACAAGACCTGCCGGGGGTGCGGGGCACAGTCCACCGATCTGTGCCTGTGCCGTGGGGGCACTCTATTCCTCTGCGCCGGCTGGTGTACCGGTCCATGATGGTCGGCGCGGAGATGAAACCCCTGCGCATGTGCTTGGATGATGCCAGCACATGCTGGCACACCTGAGCATGCGGCAACTTGTGCCAGCTGGCAGAGGCCTTTCGGCGCCAGTTGGCATGGTGCCAAGCCCCTTCCACGCCGGCCGGCACGGCGCAAACCACTCCAGTGCCGGCTTGGCCCCTGAAGGTGCGGAGGATTCCGCACCTTCTGGGCGGCCCAATGCCGGAGTGGTTCACGCCACTCCTTCGCGCCGGAGTTGTCCGCCCTACCGGTTTCTGAAGAATCCCGCCCATGATGGGGTTCTCAGTCTCTTTTACTTTGATATTAGGCAGCAGATAATCCACACTGTTGAGGATGTGAGGTCTGCTTATGGACGTCAGAAGTTGTACTACAAATGAGTGACATTACTCATCCAATCTCAGCTTCCTTCCTTTTCTAGCCTCCTTTCACATCACTGAATTTTTAAAATCCCTCCAACATTACTCGCATTGCAGACCTTAGCTTTACAGGCCCCTAGCTCTGGGGATTCTTTCTAGATGGATCATTGTCATATTTTGTTTGATGTTGTTCCTGTCATGCACCTTGGGATATTTTAGTACAGTAAATTGCACCCCTCCCAAATTTGCTGTTGATGTGAATGTCATTTGCATGGCTTCAAAATGTTCATATTGTCAATTTGAGTACAATAATGAAGTATAAACTGCTGTTATTTTCTATATAAATTAATAGGAATCACCTTATTATGTTTGAGTCATGATAATTGAGAGTATTTTTCAGTTAAAGTTGAGTGAGCTTGAGGTCTTAGGCTGTGTTACATTTTCGTGTCAAAAGATCTAAACATGCCAATCTCTGAAATAGTACATCAGGTTCTCTGATATTGCAGTGTGGCTTCAGTGCAGTTCTCCCATAGTGTCATAACCTTAACTAAAAATAATCAACCCAACTTATAGGTAACCTCCAGATTGGCTCACTTTTCCATTATAGGTTCCTTCAGGCTTGTGCAGAATAGTTTTGTACTGTTGAATTGACCCTGAAGATGGGCCCTTTGCCGACATGAACCCATAATATTTCCCTTGTTGAATGCAAGTAACTTGTGGACGACATTTCAAGTTCTTCCACAGCAGCAACTCAAACTTCCTTACAACGAAACTATCGCTTTTTGAATTGATACTGAAAGGTCTTTGTCTCCTCTTGGTTTTTCAGATCTCTTTAGTACTAGATTGGATAAGAAAGAAAAGAAGCTTTTAGCAGGTACAAAGGGAGCAAATCAGCTGAGGTTTTAGAACATAGAACAGTACATAGAAGAGTACAGCACAGAACAGGCCCTTCGGCCCTCGATGTTGTGCCGAGCCATGATCACCCTACTCAAACCCACGTATCCACCCTATACCCGTAACCCAACAATCACCCCCCCTTAACCTTACTTTTTAGGACACTATGGGCAACTTAGCATGGCCAATCCACCTAACCCGCACATCTTTGGACTGTGGGAGGAAACCGGAGCACCCGGAGGAAACCCACGCACACACGGGGAGGACGTGCAGACTCCGCACAGACAGTGACCCAGCCGGGAATCGAACCTGGGACCCTGGAGCTGTGAAGCATTTATGCTAACTACCGTGTTGCCCCTTTTAGTTTTGGTGGAGTAAAGAAGGAAATTAGGAGTGCAAAGAGGGGGCATGATAAAGCATTGGTGTGTAAGGTTAGGGAGAATCTCACGGTATTTTAGAAGTATGTTAAAGGGAAGAGGATAAGCAGGGAAAAAGTATGGTCCATTGTGGACCAAAGTGGCAATCTGTGCGTGGAGCCAGAGGGCATCATTGGCAGGGTGTTAAATGAGTACTTCACATCTGTCTTCACTCGGGAGAATGAGAGTGTAGGTACATAATTCGGTGGAGTGACTGTCAAGTTCTTGAATAGTTTGACATGGGGAGTGAGGAGGTATTGGAGATTTTGGCTGACTTAATTCTTTAGATCCCCAGGTCTGGATGAATTTTTAATTCCTCTCTGGTCATGGGGAGGTGTCAGAGGATTGTAGGATAGCTAACGTAGTTCCGCTGTTCAAGAAGGGTGGTAGAGATAAACCAGAGAATTACAGACCAATGAGTCACACATCAGTGGTGGGGAAACTATTGGAGAAAATTCTGAAGCAGAGTTAGTCTCCACTTGGCACGGTTTGATCAGGGATAGTCAGCATGGCTTTGTCAGAGGCAGATCATATCTGACAAATTTGATTGAATTCTTCAGCGAGGTGATTAGTTGTGTAGATGAGGGTAGTGCAGTTGATATAATTTGAATGGATTTCAGCAAAGCCTCCCACGTCGGAAACTGATAAAGAAGGTAAAAACACATAGGATCTCGGGGACTTGGCAAGTTGGATCCAAAACTGGCTTAGTGGTAGGAGATGAGGGTGGTGGAAAAAGGCTGTTGATGTGACTGAAGGCCGGTATCCAGTGGCATACCACAGGTCCCTTATTTTAAAAAAATGTTTTTGTTGGAGCTTTTAATTTTATACAATATAAAATAGACAAATCTGTACAAACCTAATACCATTTACAAAAGCCAAACATTAGAAATAACCCCCAAACCCCCTTACTCCCGACGTCTTTCCCATTATTTTAGTTCGAAATATTTTTATTGGAATTTTGCAAGTTTTGACATAGTTTGCAAAAGGTGATTATCGTGTATTTACATCTGTATAGTTCTTCTTTCCTCCTCCCCCAACCACCCCTATGTTCCCTTCACATCTTGGTCTATTTTGTCTTATATTCTTGTGCTGACTCCGACAGGGCCCCAGGCCGTGTCATTGCCCCTATTAGTCTGCTGGTTGTTATTGACTTTTCCGGCTGTGTTGGGGGAGGGGGTGGAGTTGGTTCCCCTCCCTGTACTGAGCAGTTCGGCCTGCTAGGTCCCTTGTGGTTTGTGATATATATATAAACGGTATAGATGAGAATATGGGGGAAATGATAAGTTAAGTTTGCAGATGACATGAAGATTGGCAGGGTGGTTAATAGTGAGCAGGAGGTCGTAGTTGCAGGAAGATGTAGAAGGGTTGGTCAGATGGGCAGATCAATAGCAGATTTGAATTTAGTCCTGAAAAGCGCTAGGTGATGCACTTCAGAAGGAGTATAAAGACAACAGAGTACTCAATAAATGGCAGGACAGTAGGAAGCTCCGAGGAACCAAGGGATCTTGGGTGCTTGTCCACAGATCCCAGAAGGTGAAAGAACAGGTTAATAGTGTAGTTAGAAGGGCAGCACGGTGGTGTAGTGGTTAGCACTGGTGCCTGACATCGCCGAGGTCCCAGGTTCGATCCCGGCTCTGGATCACTGTCCGTGTGGAGTTTGCACATTCTTCCCGTGTTTGTGTGGGTTTCGCCCCCCACAACCCAAAGATGTGCAGGGTAGGTGGATTGGCCATGCTAAATTGCCCCTTAATTGGAAAAATGAATTGGGTACTCTAAATTTAAAAAACAAAATAGGGTTGCTGGGAAGGCAGACGGGACAATTGCCTTTATGATAAAAGCAGGAAGGTTATGTTTGAGCTGTATAAAACTTTGGTTAGGCCACAGTTGGAGTGCAGTTCTGGTTGCCTCAGTATAGGAAGGATGTGATTGCACTGGAGAGGGTGCAGAGGAGATTCACCAGCACATTGCTTGAGATGGAACATTTAAACAATGAGGAAAGGCTGGATAAGCTCAGGTTGTTTTCTTTAGAGCAGAAAAGGCTGAGGGGGGACCTGATTGAAGTGGATCAGATTATGAGGGGTATGGACAGTGTGAATAGCAAGCAGCTAATCCCCTTAGTTGAAAGATCAATAAGAAGGGGGCATTAAGGTGAGGCGCAGGAGGTTTAGAGGGGATTGAAGAAAGATCTTTCACCCAGAGGGGATGGGAGTCATGAATGCACTGCCTGGGTGGGTAGTAGAGAAGGGAAACCTCACTCTTTTAAAAGGTATGTAGATGAGCACTTGAAATGTCATAGCATTCAGGATCGGAACTTTAGCACAGTGGTTAGCACTGCTGCCTACGGCACTGAGGACCCAGGTTTGACCCTGTGTGGAGTTTGCATAATCTCCCCGTGTCTGGGTGGGTTTCACCCCCACAACCCAAAGATGTGCAGGTGAGGTGGATTAGACATGCTAAATTGCCCCTTAATTTGAAAAAAATAATTGGCTATTCTAAATTTAAAAAAGTCATAGCTTTCAAGGCTATGGGCCGTGGAAAGTGGGATTAGTGTAGATTGTGTAGTTTTGTCGCTGCAGACTCAATCTTTGTACTGCATGACTCTATGACTCCTGCTCCATTTTTTGTCTTGTGAGATTTGAAGTGATGCCCAAGAGCTACAATTTCAATCTCTAACATTAGTTGCCATTTTGTTCCTGGAAAAATTACTTAATTGATATGATAGTTGCAGATTGATACAATTCCTCTGGTTGCATTAAGGGGAAGAGAGTCAATTTTGTTTTACCAAGAATGAACCTTTCCATTGCCCAACTTTGTGAAGGTGTATTGGGTATGAAATTGGCCTTGAGTGCTATTACAAAATGACCACAACAAAAGGGCATTTTCCATTTTGCCCAATTTTCTTTTCCATTGACTTCAATGTGAAATAGATTGCTAATTTGTTGTTGCCCATCTTGTGATGCTGCCACCACTAATTTCATCCCCAGTATTTTACTGGATTCAGCTTCATCTTCACGCCCTCGTCATTACAATCCTAGTCATTAGAATTATCACTGAACGTCTTTGATGCCACTGGTGCAAGTGCAGATTCCAGGAAGCGGGGTTCATAGCGAGAGAATAGTTTAATCTGTTTTAGATTTCTGAATGGAACTAGTCTCTGATTTTGCTTAACTTTAAAAAAAGATTAGTGGAAGGGCATAAAATGTCACTAACTGCTGCTCAATTCGTGTTGCAAATGCAGGACATCTAGTTGAGGAAATGAAAACACTTGTGGAGATGAAAGCACTTTTCTGAGTCTGAAGATGAGTGTGAGGTCAGGTGTAATGCCTGGATTTGGTATGTGTCTCTTGTGGGGACCATGAATTGGATTCAATTTGAATTTGAAGTGGTTTTTGGAGCAGGCAAGGAGCTGGATTAGGGGTTTGCCCCTGTCCACACTCTGAGCTCTGGCTTTGTAACTCTGATAAAGTAAAAAAAAAGCTGAGGCATAAGTAGCTGGACTGTTACTCTGTATTGGAGTGAGATGTATTTGACCAGGCAGTTTTTAAATGTTGGGCTCAATTCTCCTTGATTGGTTAATCTGACTCAATTTGGACAGCATTGTTATGAATAATAAAAGAAATGCAGGCAAATTGACTCACTGCTGCCTTGACACCCAACCTGTAATGTCTTAATTGTGTGTGTTAAGCAAGTAAAGGGAGTTAGTTATTCAGTTCCTGACAGATTTTCCTCGTATTTGATATTGGGGAAAGGTGACCTTTGGTATCCTTGTGGAGGAAGAGAATCTGGTCACAGTGTCTCTTCCTCTGGTCAAGCTCCCAGTGCTAACTGTTGAAAACGTCCGAGGCTTTGTGTGTGTTTCTGTCCCTTTAAAATTCCTTGTTAGCTCTTCTGGTTTTGCTGCATCACTGTTGCTGGATGGTTGATGCTCTACACTCTGAGCACTGGCAGGTTCCCTCTTGGCAGCAGGAATTCCCACTGAGAACCCATTATGCATTCTGATGAGCTCTAACCTCTGAAAATAGGTCAGGGTGGAAGTGTTTAAATTCTACGCGGTTGGAAATCTGCCATGGTGTAATAAAATGCACCGAGGACTACACTCACCACCTTGCAATTTTAAAATCAATTTGGCATTGTTCCGCCCCCCCCAACCATTTTACACATTACAACTTAAAAGTCTGAACCCATGTTCCAGCCAAAACATGGCCTGTAATGAAGCTTATTGGCTAGGACAAGGCTTCCCTGACAGAAAGGTTATTTGAAACTCTGAGAAAGCCATTGGACCTGTGTTGGAAACTTCTGTTAAAACTGCTGCCAGTTAGAAACAAAATTTCATAATAAGGTGGCAGTGAATAATGTAACTGCAGGCTTATTTTCCAGAAAGCCTGGACAGTTACAATTTAAAGCACAAATGTTAGAAAGTTTATATTAGTATTTTTGAACTACTGCCAACCAACTCTAACAAAGGAAGCACTGTTTCTGTAAACATTTTTCTGGCAGCCATAGATTGTAAATGTGTAAGTCACTGTTTGTTATTTTTACAAAGAAAATTTCAGTTTATTAAAACTAATGCATTGAAATTACAGTCCGACAAACTGTAAAAGTTACAGTTTAAAAAATGTAACTCGGCTACCATGGTTTAAAAAGAGTATTATTTTGTGTTATATTCCTCCTGGCCTTTCGTACACCATTACTGCCTGAATTTGACATTATCTTTGACTGTGAACAGTTTCCCAGCAAAGAGGGCAAGCAGCTTCTGCCAAGGCCACTATGGAAATGGAAGAGACACAAGAGGATCCATGCTGCTTGTTTTGCTTCGATTTCTTTTAAAAAAATTACTACTATTCATTGCTTTTCCTCCAGTGATCTGAGAGTGGGAACTTAGGTCTGGGAACGCGTGGATGCCAACACATGCTGCCACTCCAATGACCTATGTCTTCATGCACCACACTGCCTGTACTTCAACTTTGTTTAAGAATATACATGTACAAGACTGCTCGGTGGTGCAGTGGTTAGTACTGCTGCCTCACGCCACTGAGGACCCGGGTTCGAACCCGGCACCAGGTCACTGTCCATGTGGAGTTTGCTCATTCTCCCATGTCTGCGTGGGTCTCACCCCCACAACCTAAAGATATATAGGATAGGTGGATTGCCACTAAATTGCCCATTAATTGGGGGAAAAAAAAAGAATTGGGCACTCTAAATTTATAATAAAAAAAATACCTGTAATTATGGAATTAATATTTAGTATTGTGGATAGTCATGTAATTTAATCAATGAAAGTAGGAGCAGGGATAGGCCATTCGGCCCTTCAAGCCTGCTCCGCTATCATTATGATCATGGTTAATCATCCAACTCAGTAACCTGTTCCCTCTTTCCCCCAATATCCTTTGATCCCTTTAGGCCCAGGAGCTATATCTAACTCCTTGAAAACTGTTTTGGCCTCAACTACTTTCTGTGGTAGTGAATGTCACAGGCTCACCACTCTTTGGGTGAAGAAATTTTTCCTCATCTCGGTCCTAAATGGTTTACTCCCATATTCTTAGACCGTGACCCCAGGTTCTGGACTTCCCAGCCACCAGGAACATCCTACCTGTGTCTACCCTGTCTAGTGCTGTTAGAATTTTACACGTTTCTATGAGATCCACCCCCTCATTCTTCCAATCTCCAGCGAATATAATCCTAACTGACTCAGTCACTCCTCATACATCAGACCTGCCATGCCAGGAATCAGCCTAGTAAACCTTCATTCACTGCACTCCCTCTATATCAGGAACATCCTTCCTCAGATAAAGAGACCAAAACTGCACACACTATTCCAGGTGTGGCCTCACTAAGGCCCTATATAATTGCAGCAAAACATCCCTGCTCCTGTACACGAATCCTCTCGCTACGAAGGCCAACATACCATTTGCCGCCTTCACTGCCTGTTGCATCTGCAGACTTGCATTCAGCGACTGGTGTACAACAGCACCCAGTTCTCTTTTCACCTTCCCTTCTCTCAATCGAGAGCCATTCAGATAATATTCCTTCCTGTTTTTGCTACCAAAGTGGATAACCTCACATTTATCCACATCATACTGCATCTGCCATGCATTTGCCCACTCGCTCAACTTTGTGTCATCTTCAAATTTAGAGATATTCCATTTATTTCCCTCCTGTAAATCATTAATATATATTGTGAATAGCTAGGGTCCTCGCACTGATCCCTGTGGTACCTCACTAGTCACTGCCTGCCATTTGGAAAAGGACCCATTTATTCCTATTCTTTGTTTCCTGTCTGCCAACGAGTTTTCTATCTACTTAAATACACTACTACCAATCAATGCGCTTTAATTTTACACGCTAATGTGCAACTTTGTCAAAAGATTTCTGACAGTCCAAATAAACCACATCCATTGGTTCCCCTTGTCATCTCTACTAGTTAGATCCTCAAAGAATTCCATTAGATTTGTCAAAACATGATTTCCCTTTTGTCAATCCATGCTGGCTCTGTCCTGCCACTGCTATTAAAACGTTCATGATTGACTTTAGCATTTTCTGCACTTCTGATGTCAGGCTGCCTGGTCTATAATTCCCTGTTTTCTTTCTACCTCCATTTTTAAACAGTGGGGTTACATTAGCTGCCCTCCAACTGTTCCAGATTCTATAGAATCTTGGAAGATGACCACCTATGCATCCACTTTCTGGGATCACTTCCTTAAGTACTCTGGGATCTATGTAGATTATCAGACCTGGGGGATTTATCGGCCTTCAATCCCATCAATATCCCCAGCACTATTTCACTACTAATACTGATCTCCCTCAGTTCCTCCCTCTCACTAAACCCTGTGTTCCCCAACATTTTTGGTATGTTATTTGTGTCTTCCTTTGTGAAGACAGAACCAAAGTATGTATGTAGTGGTCAGCCATTTCTTTTTTCACCATAAAAAAAAATTCCCCTGTTTCTGAATACTAACATTGAATACTTGCTTTCAATGATGCCTGTGTTTCAGTGTTAAAGTTGGACTGTAATCAGACTGTTCAGTGGAGTGATAATTGTTAGAGCAGCAGTTGTGACATGCTGTCATTAGTTGCAGAAAATAGCCCTAGATAAGCAATGCACGATGATAATTATTTTTACCAGTAGCTATATTTTCATGCATGCAGTTCTATTCTTAATCTTTCCCTCCCTCCAGTAAACATACATAAATCTTTCAAAATAATTATTTGTCACTGCAACTGTTCAAAAATCTCCTCATGTTCTCTTAGTTTTAAAAGAATTTCCTACCAGCAGCTCCCTTTTTGCTGCTTATGAAGGTGCAAATGTATCGGGTTTGCATTCCTGAGAGATTTACAAGAGTGACCTGAATTGGAAGTTCATTGTGCATCGAATAGCAGACTGAACCTCTGGTTTCATGCTACTTTTTAAATCGATTTCATCAGTACTCTTCTCTTTTCTTGTTTCTTCCTTATTTACTTATATTTTTAAATTGGGGGACTTGGAACAGTCACCATGACCTATTCAAATGCCTGTAAGATGTCATCTATCTTAAATATTCTTTTTCAGATTTTAAATATGTCTAACCAAAAAATCTAGGGTAGTTGCCAAGTTTGCAATTTAATTGCTGAGCAAACAGTACCAGCCATAAAGCTCTTGTGTTTTCAGCAGCAGTCTAGGAATTTAACTCTTGGAGAACTGAATCAAAGTAGCAAGAAGTTATTTACTTCATACAAAATGCATTGTGAATTATCTAGTATCTGAAGACTAGTATTTGTTAAGGGGGATTTATAAATTTTAATGAGTTTGAAATTAGGTTGTATCTTTCTACAGTCTTGCTGCATGCTTGTGGCCAATTTTATAAAATCAGCTATAGTTCACACCATTAAAAGAAATGGCACAAAATCATAAGGGAAAATTGGCTTTTCTTGAAAGTGCAGTGGAAGCAAAAACTACAGGGAGTTTTGGCATGGTCTGTAGCTATTTTTGGATGGATGGCTTTATTACCCACACCAACAACACTTGAATTGATGTATTTTATGATTCCTCTGAAGAGCTGGCTTGGAGTAGGTATTGAAAGTAATGATGTGAAACAACTAAATCAACAACAGCAGAGGAAAGGCCACTAACTCAATGCTTTATGCTGTCTGTATTCACCGCCCTCACACGATGGTGTTAAAACCAGTTCCATGTCCTGGTGATAATGTTAAAATATTCTGCATTGAAAAACAAACCCATTTCAATCAGTAAAAAATACTGATTTTAAATAAGATAATACATCCAGAGTACTGCAATCTAATCCATTCAAGTACAACTAGGAGTGAACATTCAAGTGACCAAAATATACATTTCAGCAATTGAATGGGTGTCACAGTAGGGTATTGGAGGAGAACCGTTTAAGAAACAAATGAATATGGTGCTGGGACTTCGGCTTGGACGGAAAATTAGGATGAATAGTTTTGTTTTCTCCAGGAGCCTGCTGTGCTTTTGCAATTTTTCATGCATCTACTGCCCAACATAAATAACTTGCTTTAACTTTTCACACATTCTCTGTATTTCATATATGTCTTTTGCTTCACTCATGTTTCCTTTTGACTTACAGTATCATTCCTCCCCCCCCCCCCCCCCATCCCTTAGCTGCTGTTCTCCACCTAATCACTCCAGTTCATTTGTTCACTTTACTTGTGTATGTGCTTTCCCCTCCCTAGGCTTTCCATGGCTTTGTTCCTTGAACTATTCAACTGTAATATTTTCTGAACATTAACATTTCATTTTTTTTTTACAAACATAGTTGCTGAATATTTCCAGCATTTTCAATAAGTCAGGTTCCCAGTATCTGCCATATTTTATGCGTTCTCGTAATTTTGTCCCTCTGGTTAGTCATAATTTATGACATTTTAAGATAGATAACCATTGCAATGTAACATTTCCCTGGCATGTGAAATGTAAGTAATTGTTTCACTCTGAACTGATGGGCCAATTGGAGATTTTCTGCCAATTTCACTAATTGCCACAATATAAAGGGAATTATTGTTCTGCGTAGGCTGGCGGGGATGTGTGAACACTAACACTTGAAAGTTTGTCAGAAAAAATTAAAGCTGAATTAAATTGTCAATCCTTTTTTCCCAACAAAACAAATTCAAATCCATCTTCTTCCCGAATCCACATGTCCAGAATTTTTGAACTGACCAAGATGATATAAGTGATGGGTGATGCAGTGTGCTTTGGTGGAACTGTAGGTCTAATGTTAAGAATTTTCCAATGGGCATCAATTGTTGTGTGGCACAGTGGAAGATGCTTCATGTTTTCTACCAACTGCAAATGCAAAATTTGTATATAGGGTTTGGCTTGCCTGGGCTTGGGCAAACCTGACCTGTGCACATTCACAGCTCGCAAAATGGACACGCGGCTGATGTGTGACTTTACGAGGGATTTTAATCGATTCACATGCATTGGGTTCACACTGTATTTTGCGAGCCGTGATGGAGTGCAAGACTGCTGTGGGTGTGGAGGAGGGCAGATTCCCTCCCCTCCAAAAAAGCAAAGTGTGGCCATTTGCTCACTACAACGGGTCTTCTCATCCATCCAAAGGTTGGGCTCAAAGAACTGAGGAATATTGGGCACGATTTAACCACAGCGTTGCGCCCGCCGCAGATCTGGGCATGCCGGTTAAATAGCTGGAAAGGCCAAAATTGAGATTGGTGCCGGGCGCGAATCAGTTTGTTATCTAGCTGCCCGCTTCCGATGGTGAGTTCCGGATTATGCTCAAATATGATGAGCATATCAGTACCCTTCATTTGCATTAATTTCCATCTCATTAGCGAGATTAAAGTTGAATGCAACGGCCTCCGGGGAAATAACTCACTCCCCAGCGAGAAATCATGAGGGCGTCGTTTAGTACTTTTAAAAAATGTGAAGCTGGTGCAATGGCTGCTGAGGGGAACTGAGGACGTGAATAGCCATTTTTTCATTTTCTGGCATACAGCTCAAGGGCCTTGGATCTGTTGCCGCAGTGCTCAGGAAGGGGGACGGATCGGGGGTCCCCTCAGTGGGACTGGACTTGGTTGGGGGGTTGAAGCATTCCTGGGCTGGGGTTTGGGGGGGGGGGGGGGAGTGAGGGACTTTTCATCTGCGAGGCCTTCAAGCCATCTTTAAATATTGTGGATACCCATTACAGGGGCAACTACAGCTTCTGCCTGTCTGTCCTACCAAAAGTTCCTGGACTGAGCTGTTTGCACCAGGGAGGCTCTCATCCTCAACTGATTCTCATAGGACCAAGCTTTTAAAAAAATAAATTTTAGAGTTTGCAATTCATTTTTTCGAATTAAAGGGCAATTTAGTGAGGCCAATCCAGCTAAACTGCAGAACTTTTGTGTTGTGGGGGCGAAACCCACGCAAACACGGGGAGAATGTGCAAATTCCACACGGACAGTGACCCAGAGCCGGGATCAAACCTGAGACATCGGCGCCCTGAGGAAGCTGTGCTAACCACTGCACCACTGTGCTGCCCCATAGGACCAGACTTTGTCCGTCAGTTACGAGCCCCGTCCCATCTCAACAAAGACCACCCTATCCAAGCCCGCACCTCCATCTAAATCCCTGTGACCCAGTAACCCCCCCCCCCCCATCTCCTTTTGTGGACATGAAGGGCAATTTAGCATGGCCAGTCCACCTAAGCTGCACATCTTTGGGCAGTGGTGGGGAAACCAGAGCACCCGGAGGAAACCCACGCAGACATGAGGACAAAGTGCAGACTCCTCACAGACAGTCCCAAGCCGGGAGTTGAACCTGGGACCCTGGAGCTGTGAAGCGACAGGCTAACCAATGTGCTACCGTGCTGCCCAAATTCACATATTAAGTGCAGTCTTCAATCTTTATTCAAAGTTTGTTGAGAAGAATTGCTAAAACTTGAACTCTTGTATTGGTTTAGAAAATATGATAATGGAAGTGTGATAATATTCTTTATAAGATGATTCTTAAAGCCAACCTCTCTTACCAAGTTTTTGGTCACTAGCCCTAATATCTTTTTATATTGGCTCAGATACAGATTATTTTTGATAGCAATCCTCTGAAGTGACTTGGGGCATCTAATTAAGTTAATGTACTGTTTAAAAGGTATTTTAAGAACTTGCATTTTATCAGTCTGAACTATATGATCTCGCTTCTATGTTTTCTGCCAATGTGGAGAGTTGTGGAGATTATTCCCATTGCATACCCCAAGGCTGGAAGGGTTCACTGTCCTTCTTGCATAGAATCATAGAATCTCTACAGTGCATCAGGAGGCCATTCAGCCCTTTGCGTCTGCACTGACATTCCAAAAGAGCACCCTATCCAGGCCCAATCCCCTGCCTCATCCCCGTAACTCCACCAAACTTTGGACACTTTGGGTAAATTACACATGGCAAATTCCCTAACCTTCCCATCTTTGGATCTTGGGGGGAAACTGGAGAACCTGGAAGAAACCCACACAGACATGGGAAGAATGTGCAAACTGCACACAGTCACCACAGGTCGGAATCGAACCCGGGCACTGAGACAGCAGTGCTAGCCACTCTGCCACCGTCCCACCCCAGTTATTCTCAGAAATGTTTTCAATACTTTTATTTTGGGTCATCGGAAATGCAGGCTCAGGGCAGCATGGTGACACAATGGTTAGCACTACTGCCTCATGACGCTGAGGTCCCAGGTCCGATCCCAGCTCTGGGTCACTGGCCATGTGGAGTTTGCGCATTCTCACCGTGTTAACGTGGGTCTCACCCCCACAACCCAAAGATGCGCAGGCTAGGTGGATTGGCCACGCTAAATTGCCCCTTAATTGGAAAAAACAAATTGGTAATTTATTTGAAAAAAAGGAAATGCAGGCTCACCTATGGAAGCTGACGTCTATGCATATCATTGATATAGAATATTTGAAAATAGCTCAATTTCAACAACTACAACCATTTTGTTAAGTTTCTTCTCTCATCAGTCCTGCAGTGGACCAGAGCTCTGTGGCACGGAAGGAGGTTGTAAGGCCAATTGTCTGGACTGCAGTTGTGCACCTCGCTAAAATGCCTCCAGCATGAGAGCAGATTTTTAGACCATATCACCAGCTGCGGAAACTGTGCAGGTCAAGGAGGTTTTGGAAAGGGGAAGGAACAAAAATAATTACAAGCAAGACATTTATGACTATGGCTGAGCTGATGGGGCCCCTCCATTGTGTTATAGCTTTACAGCTTGCTCCTGGACATCTGTTCTCTGTCTAACGTTGGGTCCAAATTGTGCCTAAATATGGTGTCTCTTCCAATTCTGCCCCTCCCCTGCCTATCCCCACCCTCAACTGCCAGCCCCTGTTAGTAGAACAGGTCTGTGAAATTTGAACACTACAAGAATTGCACAGCATGTCATTTTCTTGAAGGCAACTTAAAAAATAAATTCAGTGCATTAACTTTCAATAAACTTGGCACAAATCACAGCGATCTGTTTGGCAAACATTACAATTACATTTTGTTGGATTGGTGTTTTAATATTGGACTGATTTTGGGTGTGCGGGTGAGGTTAACTAAAATTAAATAGGAGCAGTGTGAAGGATCAAAACATTGTTTCCTCAAAATGAGTTAGTTTTTCACTATCCTCGTAATTCTTATTATCAGTAAAGTTATTGCAACCTCATTTATGGATATAGAATTGCCACAGTGCAGAAGGAAGCCATTTGGCCCATTGTGTCTGCACCGGTTCTTTGAACGAGCATTTCTCCTCTTGCCATTCTCCTGTCTTCTTCCCGTAGCTCTGCACACTGTTTATTTTCAAATAATCATCTAATTCCCTCCTGAAAGCCTCAATTGAACCTCCTCCACCACACTTGCAGGCAGTGCATTCCAGACCCATAACACTCGTTATGTGAACAGTTTTTTTTCTCACATCTCTGTTGCTTGCTTTTTAAAAAACAATTACGTTAAATCCGCATTTTAAATAAATATAAGGAATAGGAGTTGGCCATTCTGCCTCTTGAGCCTGTTTGGGCACTCAATTAGATGATGCACCATAACCTCATTTACTCTGTTTATCTTTCCTCAGTATCTCCTGATACCTTTCACGCAATAAAAATCGTAACATTCTGAGCCCTGAAAATTTTGACCCAGCATGTACAGCCTTCTGGTAAGAGAGTTCCAGATTTCCACTGCACTTCATGAGAGCAAGTGGTTCTTGATATCACTGCTAAATGGTCTTGCTCTAATTTTAAGATCATGCCCTCTTGCTCTAGATTCTCCTACCAGTGGAATTAGTTTCTCTGTAAAATGAATAAAAATCAAGTTTATGCAACCCTCATAATAATGGGCGTGATCTTCCGGTTGCACTGCGCCAGAAAAGCACCTCGCCGCACACTGTGCAGTGTTGTCGGGTGACCCCGCACCCGGGATCAAACTTGGAGGGCCAAAGGGCCTGTTCTTGTGCTCTACTGTTCTTTGTACCTGGCCTGCAACACCTCGCAAGATTTGGCAAGGGGAATCCCACCCGAATGGGTGGGATCAGCTTTTGGCAAATCTGCATATTAGAGCGAGGCAGTAAGCCTTACTCCAATGTGCAGATTTCCAAGGTACCTGAGGCTTTGGGATTCAATCCAAAATTCAATCCCTTCACCTTGGGGACTTCCAGCGAATGCCGTTTGGTTCTGGCACCCACATATGGGGACCAGATGGAACAACACTCGTGGGGGTCTCCAAGAGGATAGGAGGTCCCCAGTTGCATGCCCTTTGGGCAGAGTGGTGCCTTGGCACAGCTGATGCCGTCTGTGTACCTGATAGTGCTTTCCTGGCACCTGGCCACTGCCAGCCTGCCACCTGGGGAACCCTCCAATGTTGCATTCGGGCTGGGCATGAGGTCGGAACTCTTTTGTGGGCCTCGGAGATCGGGATGCCATTTAAAAATGGCATCCCAATCTCGCTACAATGGGGAGTTCCGGCAAGCAGAGCTCCCCATTGTAAAAAATGGGGCGAGCGCGTCCTTGGCCACACGTTCCCCATTTAGGCCACTTATTCAAAGCAAGTCGTGTTGGATAGCCATGTATTTCTTGGCACTGCGAGTGCCGGGAAATACACGGCTAAATGCGCTCGCTCAGGTACTTTGTTCCCTTTTGGGAAGATCGCGCCCTAAGTCTTGGCATAATTCTGGTGAATCTGCACTCTAGTCCTTCCAAATTCAGTACATGTTTCCTGATGTTCGGTGACCATCACCGAATGCAGAGCTAATATTCTGTGTAACTGAAGTAAAACTTCTTCCTCTTTGTATTCCAGCTCCCTTGAGATATAGGCCGACGTTCCATTCGTATTGCGATTTGCTTGTGCAATAACTTATAATCATTTGTGTGCAGCAACACCTAAATCCCTTTGATCCTCCACAGTTTCTAGTTTCTTGCTAATAAGAAATTATATTATTTTAATGCTAGACTGGACTCTGAATATTTAAAAAGAAATTTGACTTTTCCACGTCAATAGATATATTGTTGCTGCAATTAAAGTTGCCAGTTTATTTTCCCCATCTTGGGCCCATTTTCCACTATTATCTTTTGCGGGTGGAGGCAATCTAACAATGAAATTCTCTGGACTGTGGACTGCAGGATAGTCTTTGCTGCTCCACATTAGTGAGTAAAGGCAAGGTCCAGCGTGTTCCCTTTAGTTCATGTAATCCTTTGGCCAGACATAGCAGCGTAGTTTGGTTCTACCCAGGCATTCCACCTGTTCATCTACCACATAGAAGCCATTTTGAGCGTTTCCAGCCTCCATCCATGAGCAGATAATATTTTTATTTAAGTTACTTCTTTGCAAATTGGTATCCACAGAGAACATTTGAGTGTCCTCCATGAGAGCTACCTGTGTGTACAATGTGGGTAACCGCCAAGGGCCCATAGTCAGTAATAAATGAATGAGTCATGGCCAGAGCAGTGTTCTCATATTATGAACATTATGGGCCCGATCGAATGGACAACCTGTGCCCAAAAAACAACTCGCCGCGATGATCTAACGTGATCCCACGAGTCGTTGTGAAGTAAATTCAGCCCATTGTAGGCGGGATCACTTTTGGACAAATCTGCATTTTAGAGTGAGACAGATAGTCTCACTTTAATGTGCAGATTCCTGGTTGGCACTGCCAAGGTGGCATTTTGTGTGCTGCAGATTGGGCCATGGGTTCCCTGCATGGGTGGTGGGGGGGGGGGGGGGGGGGGGAGGGGGGTGCTGGTGGTAATAGTGCATTGAAGTTTGGGGGGTGGTGGCGGTCGCGTTGGGAGCCTTGAAGATAGGGATGCCATTTTTTAAATTACGTCCAGGTCGCTTGCTATACTGAGGAGTTTGACAAGCGGGGCTCCTTAGTGCACAAAATGGGGCCATGTGCAGCCCCGGGCACTTGTTCCTCGCTGAGGCCCCTAATTTAACGCAAATGCCGCTTTATAGCCAAGTGTTTCTCGGCTCCGCAAACAAAGGTCTCTGCAGCCAAGACACATTTTCACATTCCATCCTTCATCCGTGCAGGGCAGCACGGTAGCATGGTGGTTAGCATAAATGCTTCACAGCTCCAGGGTCCCAGGTTCAATTCCCGGCTGGGTCACTGTCTGTGTGGAGTCTGCACGCCCTCCCCGTGTGTGCGTGGGTTTCCTCCGGGTGCTCCGGTTTCCTCCCACAGTCCAAAGATGTGCGGGTTAGGTGGATTGGCCATGCTAAATTGTCCGTAGTGTCCTAAAAAATGTAAGGTTAAGGGGGGGGGGGGGGTTGTTGGGTTACGGGTATAGGGTGGATACGTGGGTTTGAGTAGGGTGATCATGGCTCGGCACAACATCGAGGGCCGAAGGGCCTGTTCTGTGCTGTACTGTTCTATGTTCTATGTTCTATTCTCCATCCTGAATTAATAATCTACAGTCTCATTCCACTCCTTACCGTAACCTACAAATTATCAATGTGAGAACAGAAATAAAATACCAAATGACATTTTACAGGGAACAACAAGACATTGGTATCTGAAAGCAAAATTTATCATGCCTCAATGACTTTAGAAGCTGTACCCCAGAAAATCTGTTTGCACCACTCAGACTGTTTCAGTATACTCCTTAATTCAATGTGACGCTATCCTGTGGTTGCAGCAGATTGGATGCCACTCCTGGAAGCATCCTCCTAATTTGCTGCCCCTGCTAAATTCACCAGAAGGCCTGCTGCTCAGCGTGCTGCGTTGCCAACCAAGAGTTTGCTCCTACCGCACCATCAAATAAACACCAAGTCCAGAAGATTCTTTCTTTTTTCAATTTAGAGTACCCAATTATTTTTTTTCTAATTAAGGGGCAGTTTAGCATGGCCAATCCACCTAACCTACACATCTTTGGGTTGTGGGGGTGAAACCCACACAGACACGGGGATAATGTGCAAACTCCACACGGACAGTGACCTAGGGCCGTGATTCGAACGTGGGTCCGTAGCGCTGTAGGCTGCAGTGCTACCCACTGTGTCACATGCCCCCCCCTCCTCCCAAGTCCAGAAGATTCTGCCTGTTGATGACCTATTGTCAGAATTCTGATGAAAGGTCGTTGTTATGATCTGGAATATGCTGCCTGGCAGGATGGTGGAAAAAGACTTTCAAAGATAAATTGGACATAAACTCAAAAAGGAAACATCTGCAGGTCTATGGAAGCCTTGAAAATAAAGGATTCAATCGGCCCAGATTAGTGAAAAGAAGTAACTCTAAGTAGCAATTAAGAGACTATTGTCATACCTTGCTGGAAAAGACATGAGGATACCTTTTTGAGTGGTTTAACAAAACCAAATTCATCTGTTCTTTTTTGAGTGTACCATGTTCAAGGATGGAGTTAATTAATACAGGTAGAACAATTTGTCTCTTCCTGTTACCGTTTTCTGGCACTACCTTGATTATTTTCTGGAAACAGCTAACATTCCTTGATGGGTGGGAAACCTTATTTAGCGAGCGAGTGTTATAACGTGATTATTTTCTGGAAACAGCTAACATTCCTTGATGGGTGAGAAACCTTATTTAGCGAGCGAGTGTTATAACGTTTGACCTGGAAGCGTTACAGTGAGGAAAATCTGTAATTTCTTTCAGTAACTTCCATGAGTTTGCACCAATTGTAAAGGGATGAGTTGCAGTTTTCTTGGATAATAAATACTGATCCATGTAACCAGGTGATACTGAAAGCAGTACCAACAGGAAAAAGTTAATATACAAGAGCTGTCATGTGGCTGGCAGGCACAGAGGTGAGCTGGAGACAGAAAGTGATCAGCACACAGATGCAGACACACAGAATTGCTGCGGCACTTCGCCTGGTATATTTAGGAACAAGTCAAATTCTCTACAAAAATATAATTTTTCTGTTTTGCAGTAAGAAGAAAAATAGAATTCCAGAAGCTCTTGCACAATATATGACTGAAGTAAAAGGGTCTGAATCCTAAAACTATGTGAAAAAGCTAAGAGACTGTTCAAATCTTCTGAGCAGTGGTGAGGCTGGCCATTATACCATGGCGCGCATTCCTTCTGGAATGTTTTGACCATGGCTCTCATAGAAATGTCCAGTGCAGCATTCCCTGAGAAACTTCATTGGAGTGGCATACAATCGGGGGAAGACAGGGCATACCATCTTTTTTAGCACTTACTGCTGTATTCTGCCTGGCAAGTTTAAATATCCAGTATTTGTGTGTGGGCCAGTGGGTGAATGAGTAAATATGTAGGTGGTCGAGTGGGTAGTTGGTTCGGCAGAGTAGTTGGGTACGGTGTGAGGGGCTAATCGGGTTGGGGAAAGATAGTTGGGGGGGGGAGTAGTCGGGTCAGAGGTGGGTGATTGGGATGGGGGGGGTCAGTTGCGCAGTTGCACATATGGAACAGCACGATGGCACAGTGGTTAGCACTGCTGCCTCACAGCTCCAGGGACCCATGTTCGATTCCAACATCTGGTGACTGTGTGGAGTTTGCACGTTCTTCCCATATCTGTGCGGGTTTCCTCTGGATGTTCTGGTTTCCTTCCACAGACCAAAGATGTGCTTGTTCGGTGAATTGACTGTGTTAAATTACTTTACGGAGTTAGGGTGGGGGACTGGGCTTAGGTGGTGTGCTCTTTTGGAGGGTCTGTGCAGACTCAATGGGTCGAATGGCCTCCTTGTGCACTGTAGGGTTTCTATGATTGTAACCAGTCTAACATTTGCAGGGTACCTATTCAAGTATCATGGATATGTTTCAGGTCTGTGACGCTAGCTCAGAATTGGAGACATTCTCTGAGGGTCCTAGGGAGCAGAGAAATTGGCAATCAATCGTTTAAACTTTCCGGACAATTCCCATAAGATTTCACATGTCAGGACTTTCACAGGGTCATGATGAACATCATCAGTCGTAAGATCCAAAGACCGGAAGGTTTGTACCTTTTTATCAGAGAACAAGATTGTGAACAGGATATTGTTGGTTGGTCAATTCAAAAGGAACTCTGGAAAGCTGCACAGGACTCATGTGACCCAAGTTAGAGAGTTGGTAGAGGTATGCTTTGTCAGTGTTAACCCTACTGGTGAACTTCGAATGGAATACAGCTGCTACCGAGTGCCGAACTGATTGACTGGGAAAGTGAGAGATCCAATATACTGGGGGTCGTGTTAGGAAGACTGTGAGATTGCTCATAGTGCCATGCTTGTGTGGGGAGTGATGCAGGTGTTTGTGGACATTTCGACTATTTAAAGTTAAATTTACCTTTATTGGAAGTGTAATTTACCGTTAATCATGTTTAATTTATGTTGATTCTTATTTGTGTTAAAGTAAAGTTAAGAAAAGTGAAATTTTGGCAAATTATTCAGGTTATTTGATAATTTTTCTAAGGGATTCCCTCATCGGGATCATAACAAGAGATAAACAATGGTAAGAGTACAAAAGATGCAATTTGTGTTTGTAAAAAAAAAAGTAGATCATTCTAAAAATTCTAACAAACCTGTGCTGCTTTATTGGCTGTGGGGTTTTCAGAACCAGAGCGGATTCCAACAAGCCTAAACAAGGTAGAGCAGAATGGTTTGAATATTTCCTTTCAATGCTTGTTGTGTCTTGAATTCTGTTTGAATGTAATTATAAATATCTTCTGGAGGTGGAAAAGGGCAAGAGAAGAGGTTTAATTATAGCTGAGGATTCTCCTTGGGCACAAAACGGCTCCGAAGCATGTGTTTTTTTTTTGGCAGACTTTCAGGATCTGAATTTAAATCTCACAGGATGAAATGCTGTAATTGAACAAAGAAAAGCCCCTTTTATTCGAAAAAAAACCCCCCTTCACCCTAAAGGACAGGCACTAAACTTCTCACTTGCATTTAAAGCTTGCAAAAGCATTTCTGACATATCTGTAATTCTTGTGAGTTGGGTGATCCATAAAGGCTGAACTATGATAGATGTACAAAACCAAAATACTGTAGATGCTGGAAATCTGAAATAAGAACAGGAAGTGCTGGAAATACTCAAAAGGTCAGACAGCATCTGTAGGGGAGAGAGAGAGAGAAAAACCGAGTTAACATTTCCGGTCAATGACCTTATATCAGAAGTGATGAAGGAGAGTCATACAGACTCTTGGAGGGAAGGGTCTCAATCTGATGGCTCTTTCTGGGCTGGACTTCTGGCTGCATGATCCTGAGATAATTATTTAAGATTCCAAATATTATTCATAATTCAGAGAATGCTGGTGCTTCACAGTATCTTATACGCTTCAGATTAAGATACTCAAGTCTGCGGCATGAAATGTTCTCAGAATTTATTGCGCCCCTGATTCTGGAGGCCACAAATAAAAGCCCTCTCATTTTCTCTGTCCAATTCAGAAATATTGTACCGTTTAATTCCGTAATGTAAAGCTGGACCTTCCATTTAGTGTTCATAAAAGGAATTGTCCAAAATTTAAAAAAAACCAAGAAAAATGTTCCAGAGGTTGTACTGATCACGCAATCACAAAGCAGCATGCTTTAAAGCTACCAACTGGTTAAAAAAAAACACGAGTTCCTGGTCATGCCCGAGCCTTGAATCAGAGAGGTGGATTATACCACATTTTATCAATACTATCGCAAGCAGAATTATTGTTTGCCCAAAGAAAATGTAAAACATTTCACACAAAGCAAGGACCTCTTAAATCAGTGTTCTTCAAACATTTTTTCCGGGGACCCATTTTTGCCAACCGGCCAACCTTCGGGACCCAACCCGGCCGACCTTCGCGACCCACACCGGCCGACCTGTGCGACCCACCATTTTCTTTTACCTTGTTTGCTGCTGACAAAAATGGAAGAAATGGTTTTGGGTCCCTTTGCCCTCTTACATGCTCCTCCAATGGAACCTGTTGGATGAAGGTGAAGCCTTCCAGCGTCGGAAAGTATGGAGTCTCCACCTGTCCAAAGTTTTTCCTGTAAAAGTTTATCAAATAAAACCCCCCTGAACTTGTAAAAAAAACCATAAAATGAATAAAATAAATGAAAAAAAATTAAATTAATAAAATAAATGAATAAAACCCCCGAATTTGTAAAACAAAAAGCTGCGACCGATTTTTAAAAAAAGCGGCCGCACTGTGCATGCGTGCCCGATCATTGGCGCGCATGCGCGTAGTTTTGCACATGCGCGCCGATGATCTGGCACACATGCGCAGTATGGCCGCTTTTTTTTCATGTTTGCGGCCATTTTGAAGGCTGCTTGTAGCCGGCGTTATTAAGAGCCGGCTGTTGCGCGCAGATTTGCACGATCGGGATCGCCACAACGGACGGCTCCATGACCCTCCCGACACCCGCCCGCGACCCACCTGCGGGTCGCGTCCCCGAGTATGACAATGCCTGTCTTAAATAACTCAGCACGGACGCAGCAGAGAAAGATGGGAGCCCTCAATAAGAATAAATGTACAGGGACAGATACTCATCTCTTTTCATCCCCCAATGCTCCAAAACTAAATCTTTACTCAATGATAGGCTCCGTAAATTTATCCAGTGGAAAGGACAGCCGTAAATGCCAGGAACATCCCACATTTAATCCCCAGTCTGCTACTGTAATAACTATTCTTAGCTGGCAATTGTTAACTGTGCAACAAGTGCTCTATGTCTTCTTCCTCACCCAAATACAATGATTGCCAGGGACCTACTCTGCACTGCTGTGCAGCAATCCCAGTGGGAGGTGGGTATGTGTGGAAGGCAGATTGAATAGGCCTCCAACAGTTGCTGTTACAGCTCATGCAAAACTAGTGATCCTAATCCATAGGAGCAGTGAACTACAGTACAATTCCATTAAACATCAGAGACCAGGATTATACAGGAATACTAATGTGTAGCCATGTAAGTAAGGTAGTCTGGTAATACAGGAAGCATCAGTGTTTTGATTTAGACTTCAGTTCATGCCAAGCATTGTTATTTTTTTGCAGCCAAAGTTAAACTAAAAAATGTTCTGAAGGGGCCATTTGAAAGTTGTGAATTGAGGTTTGATTGTCTAATGATACAACACAGTTGCCCAAGGCTGTTGAGCAGCAGAATTGATTTGTGCATAGATCCCTATTGAACATGACATCCCGCAATGCTCCAAAACAAAGCCTTTACTGAATAGTAGGCTAGGTGAATTTATCAAATGGTAATGACAGTCGTAAATGCCAGGGACATCCCACATTTAATCCCTAGTCTGTTAACAATTATTCTTAAAATGTTTACTGAACCTTGGAATTGTCATAGAAGTCATAGAATTTACACTGTAGAAGGAGGTTATTCGGCCCGTCGAGTCTACACCGGACACTGAAAGAACACCCTACCTAAGCCCACACCGCCACCCCATCCCCGCACATCAGAAACCCCACCTAACTTTTGGACACTAAGGAGCAAGTTAGCGTGACCAATCGACCTAACCCGCACATATTTGGACTGTAGGAGGAAACTGGAGCATCCGGAGGAAACCCAGGCGGACATGAGGAGAGGGAACAGACTCCGCATAGACAGTGACTCAAGCCGGGAATCTAACCCGGGTCCCTGGCGCTGTGAAGCAACAGTGATAACCACTGTGCTACCGTGCCACCCTTTTTTATTCAGGAGCCGGGGTGCTTATTTCTCTCGAAAAAACGTTTCAAGTGATCAGCTATGACTATGGGCACAATCTTCCCGAAAGTGAACAAAGTCCCCGAGCGAGCACGTTTAGCCGCATGTTTCCTGTCACTCAGTGCCGAGAAATACATGGCTATTCAATGCGACTCGTGTTGAATTAGAGGCCTGAATGGCCAAGGCCGCACATAGCCACATTTTTTTACAATGCAGAGCTCTGCTCGCTGGAACTCCCCGTTGTATCAAGAGATCAGGATGCCATTTAAAAATGGCGTAGCACTCTTCGAGGCCCCAAAAGAACCCTAGACTTCCGAACCCCCCACAGCCTAAATGCAATATGGGAGGGTTCCCTGGACCCCCCAACACATGCCATGCAACCTTGGAGGCCAATCAAACATGTTAAATGTTAGCCTGGCATCGCCAACATGGCACCTTGGCAGTGCCTCTGCCAGTGCCACCTAGGAACCTTGGCAGTGCTAGACTGGCTCCCAGGTACGACTACCAAGGTACCCAGGTGGCACCAGAAGTGCGAGGTTACCACCCTGCCCAAAGAGCATGCAGCTGGGAGCCTCTGATCCCTGGGAGATCCCCACAGGTGCCATTTCATCTGGTCTCCGTTTGTGGGGACCAGTACCAAAAAGCGTTCGCCCAAGGTCTCTGAGGCGAAGGGATTGAATCCCAAAGCCTCAGGTACCTCGTGAATCTGCACATTAGAGTAAAGCGTTTTGCTTTGCTCGAATATGTAGCTTTGCCAAAACGTGATCCTGCCCATTGTGAGTGGGATTCACCTCTCAATGTCTCGGCGTTGAATCGTGCGAGGTGTTGCGAGCCGGGTAGATCCTGGGAGCGCCGTCTCCAGGCTTTCAATGGCCACACTGCGCCACGGCAAGCTGCTTTTCCGGTGCAGCATGGTTGGAGAATCGCACCCATGATAATAAATAATAATTATTGCTTATTGTCACGAGTAGGCTTCAATGAAGTTACTGTGAAAAGCCCCTAGTTGCCACATTCCGACGCCAGTTCAGGGAGGCTGGTACGGGAATTGAAGATGTATTTGATGTATATTTTGTTTATTCATTTGGCTTTGCATTTTAAAAATAAATTTAGAGTATCCAATTATTTTTTTTTTTCCAAATTAAGGGGCAATTTAGTGTGGTCAATCCACCTAACCTGCACATCTTTTGGGTTGTGGGGCTGAAACACAAGCAAACACAGGAAGAATGTGTAAACTCCACACGGACAGTGACCCAGAGTCGGGATCGAACTTGGGACCTCAGTGCTGTGAGGCAGCAGGGCTATCCACTGCTCCACCGTGTTGCCTCTGTCTTTGTATTTTTAACTGTTTCTTCAATCAGCCACTTAAATGTTATTGGATTAGATTTGTTTATTGTCACATAGATTCAGCCTACGTGTCCCCAGCAGGCGGCAGGTGCATTTCACGCGGGGGGGGGGGGGGGGGGGGGGGGGGACCGGGGACCATATCCATAATACGAGAGAGCTGATGATCACTGAAATCAGCAGTCTGCCTTCCATATTTCGATAAGCAATCAAAGGTCAATTTGATGAAGCTGTCAGCCAATGGATTCACACTCCAGAGGGTGGGACTTCCTCTCCAGTGAAGTCCTGGAGTGGGATTCTCCAATCCGCCAGCTGCGTTTTCTGGCCCTGGTCAACCCGAAGGCAGTGGGATTCCCAATTTCTGCAGCCGGTCACCGGGGTTTCCCATTGTGGCCATGTCACGCCGTCGGGAAAACCACGGGCATCTGTGCTGCTGGCGGAGCGGAGGAACCCACTGATGGAGAATTCTACTGCTGAAGTCCCATTCGGTCATGGTAATCGCCCCCATAGTGCTTTATTTGCAGTGGGCTGGGTCGGCTTGGAGCATGTCGTCTCCACGATGTGCCATCTGTTCTTCTGCCCCCACCCCCATCCCTATATTATTCCACCCAGAAATAGTAAGACAAAGCTGTACTTCTGTGCAGAATACAAATGATGCATGGATTAGAGTAGTCGACTTCAACTACCTTGATCATTCCAGCTGTGTGTCAGAATTTGTTAATATTAAAAAACTGAAGCTAGCTGATTTATGACTAAATAATAAAAGTCAGCCTATTGTATATGAGGATTGATATATTTTTACTAGTTGATCTGGTCTTCATAATTCAGTGTGCAATGTTAAAAATGGACACTGGCAATGGATTTTTTTTTTCTTGCTATGAAGCCAAATAAACCATGAAAGGTATATATTAGCAAAATTATTGCTGAAGCAATTTATTTGAAATGTATTGCATGGGTTTCAGCTCCACGTGTATTTAAGACAATATGGGCACAGCTTTGTCACAAATAGATGCTAAATTAAATTACTTCCTTATAATCACTTGAGCCAAAGTGTTGATTATAGAGCAGTGAGAGTGGTATCCCAATGGTCTAAATGAATTGTGTTTGGATAATGATGAGTGCTAAAAAAAATAGCAGCAATAATTTAAATGGGACAAATCCAAACTATCCCTCCTCATCCATCTTCACCTGTCTGCAGCCTTTGGCGCAGTTGATAACACCACCTCTTTTGAATAGCTCCACTGTCATCCAGCTGGATGTGACAGCATTGGCTTGGTTCCATGCTAGTTGTAGTCAGAGAATCAGGCTCCTCTTCCCACTCTAACAACAGCAACAACGCCCCCTCCCTCCCCCGGATCATTCTCAGCACCATCGTCCGAAAAGCCAACAGCAGTTTCCACATGTATGCTGAAAATATCAGTTCTAGCTTACGCACGACCTCTCTGATGTCTCCGAATTGTCAGACTGCTTCTCTGACATTAAGTACTGGATGAGTAGAAATGTTATCCAATTAAATATTGGGAAGGCAAGAACTTTGTTTTCATGCGACCAATTTCATCCCTTTCCATTGCAACCATCTGAGGTTAAACCAGGTTGGGGGACTCTCACTGATAATCGGGGGCCCCTGGGTGGTTAGGCTCTGGGCAGGATGGTATCTTGGCACCCCGATGCCACCTGGGAACTGTGACACTACCAGTCTCAAACTGTAGCAGGGTGGCACCCATCAAGCTGGCAGGGGCATTGCCAGGCTAACAGTGCCAGGGTGCACATGCGGCATCCTGTCTGTGCCAGGGATCGGGACCGTGGGTGCCCTGCTCTTGTGAGGTGGGGTTCAGGGCGTTTGCTGACCCCCTTATTGGTGAATTCGGTATAGGGTGGAGTCCGGAGGCCAAGATGGGAGGGTCTATGGATCGGGTGCCATTTAAAAATTGTGTCCCGACCCCGCTCTGTAGTGAAGAAATTGGACAAGTGCAGCCTCAGTGCGGCATTCCTCACCGAGGCCCAGAAATGAAGCAGTCCCGGTAAATAGCGGACCGTTCTCGGCACTAGCAATGCTGGTGAAACTCCCAGCTAAACGCGTTCAATACGAGACTGTTTCATTTCTGTTAAATCCGCCCAATACCTTTGTGATGCACCTCGGGATCTTTTATTGTGTTAGTTGGGTTCTATGGTTTGTAATGCAGACCACATGGAGTGAAAGAATCAATAACCTTGTATCCTTGGATATAAAGTTGGCCTTCTAGGATATCTGTAAAGCAATTTTGAGCTTCATTGTCGTCATGTAAAAGTACTTTAATGACTTTTAAAAAATATGCCCTCAGGTAACAGGATTGGAAAGGAGAATGATCAATTGGAATTCAAATCCTACCAGTGGTTTGGAGCATCCGTAAGAACTCAAGGCAACAGAATTTTGGTGAGTGAGTCCTTCATCTGACACTGTTCATTGTCGACGTCCATTTGAAATTATTTTAATCCTTCCTTAACACCTGTCCTTGGTTATATTTTAATCAAACTATACCTGTGGTAAGCGATGCTGAAAAACCTCAGTACCGCAGTGACATCTGATAAATTATGAATTGCGTTGGATCCTGTATTTTATTTTATTTAAAGATTATTAGAAATTAAGAATTATTCTAAAGCGTGATTGTGAAGGAAAAGCTTCCCTCTTTTTTCCACTTCTCATTCTCCTATCCATCCTGTCCTTGAAGGCTTTGCCTTGCTGCTGGGATACAATTTTGAGGATGCCAGGTATCCCCTGATGCTATTTATGTGACCTAAATCTGCAATAGTAGTATATTTAACCATGTAGGCAAGGAAGGAAGAGAGATTTGCAACCATGCATAGATGCATACTCCATTCTTACTTATTGTTCACATATGCTCTGCCAACATATGTCACTTGATAGCAATCATCAACAGGAATCCTGGGTTGATCTTCAGGTCACCCGGGTCAGCGTCACTCAACTGTCCACTTCCTTAAGCAGAAAAGCTGCGTGTATGCTTGTTTAGTGTAGAAAGTGGGTGATTATGGCAAGGCAAAATTTACACAGCATCTCGAGTTGCCCTGACCGTTTGGAGTGAGTTGCTACCTTGATGTGCTGAAACCTTTTGCTGTAATAGTGCTCTAATGATGGAAGGAATTTGAGGACATTGATCCAGTGACTATGAAGGAATAATGATGTTTGTGCATGCCATAATGAGTTGTGACTTGGAGATGATAGTGTTCCCATAGTGATAAAGATCATAAGGAAAGAAGATAATTTGATGAATGAAGTGCATCCTTTTGACAGTACTTACTGCAACCACAGTGCATGAGTCCAGTGGTAATGATGCTGATTGATCATCATGTTCTGTCTTTCGGTGTTGAGCCACTTGAATGTGTTTGTGGTCGCATCTATCCAGGCACAGAACTACAGAAAATCAGATGATTCTGTTTTATGCCAGTGTTGAAACTCCACACAATCCTCTTACCATTCTAGTTACTCCTTCCTATGCTTCAGTCCTAATTCCCCTTTTCTCTTCTCCCTTGCATATACGTTGAGTCTACTCTTTCTGCTTCAGGCACTCCCCATGTGAAGGAGAATACCACATTTAAAACACTCTTGTGTAAAGAAATTCCATCTTTGTTGATAGCTGTTGAATACACCATCAATGTGCTTATTTGAAACTTGGTGAACAGATTTTGAAGGGAGGTTAATGGCTGGGTCAGTTGTTGAAATATTGTAGAACTTATGACTTCTGTCTTTCCCTTGTAATAATGCTCTTGATATGGCTAATCCTGTTGTTTCTGGCAGTAGGTAACCCACAATTGGGGTGAGGTGGGATGGGGAATTCGAGCATCAATGGTGCCACTAAAACTTATCAGGCAGTTATTGGGCTATTTCTTGATGGAGATGGTTCTTAGGTGGTGTGAATATTACTTGCCACTAGCTTGGATTTTGTCCAGGCTCTGCTGTAGGCTGACGTGGGCTGTTACATTATTGAAGGAGTTGTGAATAGAATGGAAGCAATCGTATCATCAGGTAACAGGTCCATTCCTGATCCTGTGATGGAGGGAAGATCATCATGGAACTTTAGAATCTAAGTTGAGGATGAGGATGTTTCCTGAAGAAACTCCTTAAACAATGTCCAGGGGCTGCAATAATTGATTTCTGGCAGTAACGATCACTTTTTTTTGTGTCAAGCAAGATTTAATCCCTGACGACTCTCCCTTTGAACTAGGTTTGTCTAAATGTGATATTTGATCAAACAATGCCATGAGACTTTTGGCAGCTATCGTATCCTTATTTCCGTTTCTGGTTCAAGACTGGAATCTAAGTGGATCTGTCAGGACTGAAACTGAACAGTAGTGAGAAGGTGTCACTTGATGGAATTATTGATGACTCATTTACCTTGGAAATGCTTGGGAGGGGCGCAATGGGGTGATTTATCCTGGGTTTTTTTTTATTGGGACATAGCTGAGCAATCTTTCCATTATTGGATCGATGACAGGATGTGCTGTTAATATAAGGAACAAAGACAAGTACAGCACAGGAACAGACCCTTCGGCCCTCCAAGCCTGTGCCAACCATGCTGCCCGTCTGAACTAAAATCTTCTACACTTCTGGGGTCCGTAGCAGGTATTCCCATCCTTTGCAGGTATTTGTCAAGATAATAGAATGCAATCACCACAGGGAATAATTTACTTGAACTCACCATGATGCCAGGCCTGCGATCGGGGGCTACTAATCGGCGGGCGCTTCCGATCGGGGTGGGGGCTACCTTCTTCTGCGTGCACCCGCTGTGTTGCTACGCCATGTTGCGCGGCGCTGGTGTGGAAACGGCCACCATACGCATGCGCTAACATGGGAAACGGCCGCTGCCACGCGCATACACGGACCCGCGCCGGCAGTGCAGGGCTGTGTATCGGGCCAGAGCTCCGTGGAGCACTCCGGCGCCGTGCTGGCCCTCTGTGGGCCACTGAATCGCTGGGAAAAGAGGCCTGTTGACGCCGGCGTGAAACACACTGGTGTTCACGCCGGCGTCAACACTTAGCCAGGAATTTGGAGAATCCCGACCCTCATCTCTGGAATCAATCCAGTGAACCTCCTCTGAACTGCCTCTAATGCAACTACATCCCTTATATAAGTGGGCGAAAACTGTACACAGTACACAAGGTACAGTCTCACCAATGCCTTGTACAGTTGCAGCAACACCCCTACTTTTATACTCTATCTATGAAGTCAACATTCCATTTGCCTTCCTTATTACCTGTTGTACCTGCATGCTAGTTTTCTGCGATTCAGGTATCTGCTGACGATAGAAATTACACAATAGCAAGTGACAATCCTTGTGAAGACAAAGGGCATAAAATTGCCTTGCACAGCAATGCAATGGAGGTTGTGTGACACTCTATCTGCCAACTGCTTGCATGGCCCACACCAGTGTGCATGCAAGCCTGTCCATTGCATGAAAAACCTTGAATAGACATTATCTTGATACCACACAGGCAATTGACTGATATGATGCCAGGCTACCAAATTTGGTCAACAAATGTAGTGTCAGCTTCTTTGTTTTACCCTGCAGTAGCATTATTTAAAAGGCAATATACCAAACATGCAGATAAGATAATTTTTTTCCCAACTCTTTCTATTGTAAAATGACTGGAAATGGTTTTGAGTCTGTGCAAAAGTATTTTGGTGAGTTCCTCAATTTGCCAGAGCGTGTTGATGCTCAGCCCTCTCAGACTTCCTGCAGGAGTGCTTTTGGGACAATTTGGAACAGCAGCCCTGGAGAGGGAAAGCTCGTCTGTCACTATCCAGGAGCACACAGGAGTTTGGTGATGTTAGCTGGTAGATGTTGGGCAGATTTCACCGTTACCGACGTCGATATCGTAATCGACGATTGGACGGACAATCCCTTCCGACGCCGAAATCGGGGGCGGCACCGGTTTGACGCCGGTTTTCTATCCTCTGCCCCCCCCTGAAATGGCCTCATCGTGTCGCGTGGTGTATCACGTGGTGAACGCCGTTAGAACGCCATTGGCGGGTCACCTGAAGGCCCTCCCTGATGCTCAGCCTCCCAATGGTCCGGATCCCGACCGCGCAGGGGATGTGTGGTCTCAGCGGTCGGGAACTCGGCATAGAATTTACAGTGCAGAAGGAGGCCATTCGGCCCATCGAGTCTGCACCGGCTCCTGGAAAGAGCACCCTACCCAAGGTTAACACTCCCACCCTATCCCCATAACCCAGTAACCCCACCCAACACTAAGGGCAATTTTGGACACTAAGGGCAATATATCATGGCCAATCCGCCTAACCTGCACATCTTTGGACTGTGGGAGGAAACCGGAGCACCCGGCGGAAACCCACGCACACACGGGGAGGATGTGCAGACTCCGCACAGACAGTGACCCAAGCCGGAATCGAACCTGGGACCTTGGAGCTGTGAAGCGATTGTGCTATCCACAATGCTACCATGCTGCCCTAAGCAGCATGGCGGCTGCAGACATGCTGCTCGCCAGAGGAGCTACCAGGGGCTGTTTAGCTCACTGGGCTAATCGCTGGCTTTGAAAGCAGACCAAGGCAAGCCAGCAGCACGGTTCTATTCCCGTAACAGCCTCCCCGAACAGGCGCCGGAATGTGGCGACTAGGGGTTTTTCACAGTAACTTCATTTGAAGCCTACTCGTGACAATAAGCGATTTTCATTTCATTTCATGAGGGCTGGTGGGGGGTGGCCATGGGGTGGCCTATGGGGCTGCGGATGGTGTGTCGGGTCCGCACATGGCAGGGCCATGTTATATGGCTGACCACTGCAGGTCAGCGCCATGCGCGGCCACGGACCCAGCCAATCTCCAGCCGTTTGTATTGTGGGAGCCGGGAGTTTTACTCAGCATGACTGCTAACCTCCCACAGTTTCCACCCTGGCTTCAGCACTTAGCCTCCAAAACGGTGAATCCAGCCCGTTGACTCTCTGATGAGCTTTCCCAGCTGGGGTACCAGTCCTCTGAGTTTTGACGAGAACTTTGCAGGATTGATTTAGCCAAGATTTACAACAGTCTTCCAACAGTCATTGCTGATTGGTCCATTCTTTTTCTTGATTATTGGACTTGTTCTATAGTAGTATACCTGGCCACACCACCAAAGAGAATATTAAGGTTCAATTCAGCACCTCTCGTACTTATTTTTCTAGTATTACCCCACAGGTTACCAGAGTAATTAAATTCAGATTGCCTTTGGGATACTTAAATTATTATCTCTGAATTTGCTAGCCCTGAGCCACAGAAACTCTTACCACACCCATTTTGCAACTGGGAAAGAAACTTGACAAGTTGTTCACACACTATACCGACTGTGTACAGTAACTAACATTCGGCAGACAGTGTACTTATTTCCCCTCTCTCTGATGATCTCTCTTTGCAATCAGAGAAGTATGCTGGGATCTCTTTTATGTTGGCTTGATTAATGCTTTATTGCAGCAGAATGAAGAAAATGAGGAATGGCACGGAGTTCTCCCCCTTTGTGATTTTCTAAATTAATCAAAGTAATTTTGATATTCAGGGACAACTTCCAGTGAAGGCAGGTCCATGCACAATAGCAAAAACCCCTAAGGCCATCACACACACCTTGATATTTGCTTTTGATGTTGGGATATGAATTTAATGTATTAAAATGTAAATACAAAGGTAGGCTTCCAACATCGCACACTTCATATTAGCGACGAAATCGGGGGTGGGGGGCAGCACGGTAGCATTGTGGATAGCACAATTGCTTCACAGCTCCAGGGTCCCAGGTTCGATTCCAGCTTGGGTCACTGTCTGTGCGGAGCCTGCACATCCTCCCCGTGTGTGCGTGGGTATCCTCCGGGTGCTCCGGTTTCCTCCCACAGTCCAAAGATCTGCCGGTTAGGTGGATTGGCCATGATATATTGCCCATAGTGTCCAAAAATGCCCTTGGTGTTGGGTGGGATTACTGGGTTATGGGAATAGGGTGGAGGTGTTGATCTTGGGTAGGGTGCTCTTTCCAAGAGCCGGTGCAGACTCGATGGGCCGAATGGCCTCCTTCTGCACTGTAAATTCTATGATAATCTATGATATTGTATTGCTATTCACCACTACAGCACTTTGCTGCTGAAAATATTACCATTACAGTGAGAATCAATTTCTAAAATCTCACCTTGAACAAAATTCAGCTAATTTCGACCATCTTCAGTCTCGCACACAAATCCCTATGTCCTCATTATTCCATCTCCATTATGCAGTGCTGGCTCTCTGTATCCCAGGAAATCAGTTTCAAGTTCTTCACTTCAAAATCCAAGTACACCATCACTCCCAGCATCGCAAACCTTCTTCAGTCCTTTGACCCAGCCTGGACTGTCTAATCTTCAGATTGGATTGCTGCTTGCACACTCGCCAAATGAAGACTGATAAATGTTTCACGCATGACACTTCGAACTCTGAAATAACTGTCCATATCCATCTTGCCTTGCTATCATTCTCTGCCTTCAAACCTTGCATATTTGCTTGTGCCTGTCATCCCTAGTAAGGCAGGTCATGATGTTCCAAACTTGAAAAGTTAAAGTATACTCATTGTGGAATCTTCTGAAACTGACTTTCTTTTAAAAATTGAAAAACCAGAAACTAGAAAAGAGAGCCACCAAAGATCATCTGACTTGGTCTGTGGATTCAAAACTGCCACACTGTCTTGAAAGAACAAAGGATACATAGAAACATAGAAAACAGGAGCAGAAGCAGGTCATTCTGCCCTTTTTGCCTGCTTCACTATTCAATCTGATCATGGTTGTTCCTCTATTTCAACGCCATACTCCCACTCTCTCCCCATACCCCTTGAGAATCTAGAAATTTTAAATATTTCCTTCTTAATGTAGGCAGCACAGTAGCATAGTGGTTAGCACTATGGCTTTACAGCACTAGGGTCTCTGGTTCGATTCCCGGCTTGGGTCACTCTATGCGGAGTCTGCACGTTCTCCCTCTGCGTGGGTTTCCTCCGGATGCTCTGGTTTCCTCCCACACTCCAAAGACATGCTTGTTAGATGAATTGCACATTCTGAATTTTCCCTCTGTGTACCCAAACAGGCGGCGGAATGTGGCGTCTAGCGACCTTTCACAGTAACGTCATTGCATTAATGTAAGCGTATTTGTGACATTAAAAAATTATTATAAATATATTTAGCGATGGCTTCCACAGCCTTCTGTGGTAGAGAATTCCACAGGCTCACCATCCTCTGAGTGAAGAAGTTTCTCCTTATCTGAGCCCTAAATGGCTGACCCCATATTCTGAGACTCTAATCCCTTGTTCTAGATCTTCCCAGCCAGAAGAAACATTATCCCTTCATCCAGTCTGCCCAGACCTGCCAGAATGTTGCATGTTTCAATGAGATCGCCACTCAAAGACCCAGTCGGCACAATACCTACTCAGACGACAATCCTGTCATCCCAGGATTGCGTTCCAAACTGAGAAGTGTCATTACCCAACTCATTGACACCTTTCAAAAGACATTTCTTGACTTTAATGGTTTGTTCTGAGACACAGATTGTGATTGTCTCAACTCTCCCATCCCAAGGTGTCTTCAAACAATAATGCAGGTTGTGGCGAATTCATTTAAGCCCAACACCATGGGCAGGATTCTCCTGCAACTGGCCAGATGGCCCGACGCCGGTGCTAAGAGTGCCGCGAGCCACTCCTCCGTTGGGCCGACCGGAAGGTGCAGAATCCTCCGCACTTCAGGGGGCTAGGTCGGCGCTGGAGGGGTTGGCACTGCGCCAACTGGCACCGAAGGGTCAGCAGGAGTTGGCCCGTGCGCAGAACCGCCGGCGTAGTTCCGCTCACGCGCAGACCGTCCGGCGTGTTTCTTGTGCATGCGCAGAGGGGTTCTTCTCCGCGCCAGCCATGGCGGAGCACTACAGGGGCCGGCGCGGAAGGAAAGAGTGCCCCCACGACACAGGCCCGTCCGCAGATCGGTGGGCCCCGATCGCGGGCCAGGGAACTATGCCCCCCCTCCGCCGAGGACTTACCTAGCCGGCCTACAAGCCAGGTCCCGCCGTGATGGGCCATGTCCATTTCACGCCGGCAGGACTGGCCATGAAACGATGGTCGCTCGGCCCATTAGGGCCCGGAGAATTGCTGGGCAGGGGCGCTGCCAACCGGCGCGGCGTAAATCCCACCCCCGCCCGAAAACCGACACCGGAGATTACGGCAGCCGGTGTTGGAGCGGCAGGGCGAGATTTGCGGCGCCTGCCGGGGATTCTCTGACCCGGTGGGTGGTTGGAGAATCCTGCCCCATATTTCGTAAAGGAACTGTGAGAAACCATGGGACAGCCCTGTTGGTTTCCCTATTTAATCTTTAAGTGCTGACAGCAGAGAAAAGCTATAGCAGCATAAAGGGGAGGAAAGTCTATGTCTTAAGAGCAGGAGACTGTAACATCGTAAGGTCTTTGAGCCTGTTCCTTTTCAAGTTAACCAATAAAGCAAAACAACCTCTTGGCAACGAGACTACAAGTTTTGTGACCTGCAGAATGTCCATTTTTTTGAGAGTATCCCTGTAGTGTCTTTGGTGTATGACTTTGGCTTTCCCTCCTAAACTACACTTCAGTATGGAAAATGTCTTCTCAGGACTATAACATGAGTTTTCCAAGACAAACTAATCTTGTGAATTGTGAACATTTCCTTTTGTTTATAACTTGTAATAGTGCACTATTCTCTTAAAAAAAAATTTTTTTTTTAAGAGTACCCAATTCTTTTTTTTTCCCAATTAAGGGGCAATTTAGTGTTGCCGATTCATCTACTCTGCACATCTTTGGGTTGAGACCCACTCAGGCATGGGGAGAATATGCAAACTCCACACGGCCAGTGACCTGGGGCCGGGATCGAACCCGGGTCCTCGGTGCCGTGAAGCAGCAGTGCTAACCACTTCGCCGCCATGCCGCCCCATTATTCTCTTTAAATGCATTTTCCTTGAGTGTGTGACTGGATGAATGAGTGATGCAGTGCTAGATTTTTGGGGTGAGCCTATGAATAAACAATATTTATTCAAACACATGAAAAGCTTACTGTTGGTTATTCAAATTGCCCACATACTCAGAAGTTGCTAAAAGCTGGCTGACAATTAGGAGCAGAGGTGTCCTTGCTTACACTTTTATTTCTGTGTCCAGGCTTGTGCTCCCCGTTATCACTGGAGAACATTAGGAACTCAAGAACGTGAACCAGTGGGTACTTGTTTCCTTGCAGATGGGGATACGATAGTGGAGTATGCACCGTGTCGAACAACAGGTTAGTTTGACAGGATGACTTTTCACTGGAGCTTTATGTATACTACTTTAGAATAAAATAGCAGATCTCTAACATGATATGAACATGAAAATTGCTTGAAAAGCCAATGTTGCCAAAAGGATCCTTTCTAAAACCATACGAAGAATGGTCAGAAACCTTTTTATTGCTTTATTTCTGGTGTTTGTGAATTATATTTTGAAACAATGAACAACAGTCCAAATATGTGCAGGTTAGGTGGGATTATGAGGCTGGGGCGGGGAGTAGGCCTAGGTAGGGTGCTCTTTCAGAAAGTTGGTGCAGACTAAATTTGCTGTATGGCCTCCTGCATTGGAATGCTTCTATAGATTCTATGGAATGAAACATTGACATACTTTGTTTGATCAGATTGGGGTAAAGCTTTCTGGCATCCATTGCATCAACTGCATTGTTAGGGCCTTGCATTCAGTCAGCAGCTTATCGAAGAACCATGCGTGCATTGACTGTGATCTTTCCATCAAAGTCAATGGATAGAAAATCGCAAGGAAGTCAGTTCTCTTTTCACCTGATGAGGCCTCATATTTAAATTTATATTCTCTTATGCTATGTTCTTAGGAGCAGAAATAGGCTATTCATTCCTTCAAGTATGCTTTGCCATTAAATACGATCATGGCTAATCTGATTGTGGCACAGTGGGTAGAGTCCCTGGACTGGATTCTCCGGAGCCTGTTGCCAAAATCATGTTCGGTGGTTGGGCGGAGAATGGATTTTCACGCCGAAATCGGGGCTGGCGCCGGTTTGCCGCTGGTCTGCCATGCTCCGCCCCCTGCAAACTGGCATCATCATGGCGTGCCATGTGGCATTTCAACGGCGTTGGCACGTCATCGGCTGGCCCACCGCCCCCGCTCTCAATGGACCGAGTTGCCGACAGTGTGGGCCACGTTTGGTCCCAACCGTGCTTGAACCTGGCGTGATGGCTGCGGACTGTGTCCAGCGCCACCACACACGGCAGGGATCCATGCTGCTGGCGGGGGGGGGGGGGGGGGGCTCCTGCTAGGGCTGGGACTGGTGGGGGGTGGCCAGGGGATGGGCTGCGGAGTCGCGCTTGGCGGGTTGGGGTCACGTACAGCCGGCGCCATGTTGTACGGCGCGACCGGTGCAGGTCGTCAGCCGTGCACATGGGCGGCCCGGGTCTGGCCATTTCATGCAGTGCCGGTGCTAGCCCTTAACTGGTGCCGGAATCGGTGAGGGGTTCACGCTGATTTGCCAGTCGTGAAAACCATGGATCCTACGCTGGCGTCGGCACTTAGCTGCAGAAACTGAGAATTCCGTCCCATGTCTCTGAGCCAGGAGCTCCGGGTTTGATTCCCACTCCAGGATTTGATGGCTATGGAAGGTGCATTCAAACATGGCCAAACAGGTTGTTTATAAATCCTATGGCAGGTGGTAAGAAGAAGAGAGTCTTCTGGTGAGCCATGCTTGATGCAGAGTGACACCTACCAAACTATAACCTTTGGCGACAGGCTAGCGACCTTTTCCAGGAAAAACTAACCATAGAAACAGATTTAAGCACGTGCTTTGTCTGCTTTTTTGCCATTTGGCCTGGGAAGAGCAAAGAAGAATGTCTGTAAGGGCCCACAGTTTCAAACTCATGAAAAGTAGCTTTAGGACTAATAGAAATTCTTCTTCACAAAATGATTAACACATAGATGGAAGTCCTGAATTAGACAGTGAAAGCAATAGCTATGGAATCCTATAATCAAACAGCTGAAGTATGTGATGTAGAGAGGAAACTATTTTTGTTGGATGAATAGGATAGGATGGGCCAAAAAGGGGAACTTCATCTTTATCTATCTTGTGCCTTCATTTTGGAACTGGTTTGGATAGTTGTAGCTGTGCAAGGCAGTTAAATTACTACCAACATAGAAGTAATCATTAACTTGGATTGATAACTGTCTGCATTCTGATTGCTTTTACTTGGGAGCTTGACGGTTAATTATGAGCCAGATCATTCTTGGTAATGAAATCAACATTTGCTTTAAAAATATCACCAACAAATTCCACAGAAAAACAAGTAGCCTGCCAAAATTACAAAGAATTATTTGCAATTAATATTTCATAATGTTGTGATGGTTTCAAGATAAAAATGTTCACCCATCATTGCAATCTCTGGTCATTAAGGGTCAAATTCGCTGCTTTCATTCCCATGTAGGAGTAGTTATCTCATCTGATCCCCATGTGAATAGAACATAGAACATAGAACAGTACAGCACAGAACAGGCCCTTCGGCCCTCGATGTTGTGCCGAGCAATGATCACCCTACTTGAACCCACGTAACCCGTATACCCGTAACCCAACAATCCCCCCATTAACCTTACACTACGGGCAATTTAGCATGGCCAATCCACCTAACCCGCACATCTTTGGACTGTGGGAGGAAACCGGAGCACCCGGAGGAAACCCACGCACACACAGGGAGGACGTGCAGACTCCACACAGACAGTGACCCAGCCGGGAATCGAACCTGGGACCCTGGAGCTGTGAAGCATTGATGCTAACCACCATGCTACCGTGAGGCCCCAATAGTCTTCATGAGTGAAAGTTGAGTCTTTAACAAATGATTTGATAGAATACATGGTGCAGTTTCTTTTAAATACTAACCAATGTCATTGGGGCCTATTTGAAGTGTTTCAAAATGTACTTTTTTTAGAGTACAGTAGGAATATCCACTCATGGAGGTCGTGCAGCATCCAAATTCCTCTTTTTCTTCAATAAATTATATTTGTCAGTCCTTAACTGCAGAGAGGGCCATGAATATCCCTTTCTGATTGGCAAACAACTGAGCCTCTGCTTTGATTTGTCAGATTGTAGTTGAGCAAAGGAACTTTGCTTCACTACTTAAAATAAAGACTCACATTTCGAGGTTTTTACAAATGCATTGATCAGGAATCTCCGTTCCGCCAGCCCCGTTTTCCAGCGTGGCGCAATCCAGCTGGTAGCGGTATTCTCCGTTCCCGCAGCTGGCCAATGGGGTTTCACATTGTGGCCACCCCCTTGCCATCGGGAAACCCGCGGGCTGCCGGTGAAGCGGAGGATCCCATCGATGGAGAATCCCGCAGATTATATCCCAAGGTGTTTATAGAAATGCAGTCCTTTTCGAAGTACAGCTGCTGCCTCAATATGGAAAACACGACAGCCAATTTGCTTATAGCAAACTCTAGCATCAATGACAAGATAATTAGTTTCAATGATGTTGATTGAGGAATGTTGGCCAGGACAATGTGGATAACTCTCCAGCTGTTTGAAATAGTGCAATGGGATTGTTTGAGCCTACCTAAAGCAAACGGGACCTTTGTTTAACATCTCATCTTAAAGATTGCATTCCTGACAGTGCAGCGCTCCCTCTGTATCATTCTGGAGTGTCAGTCTAGATTCTCTGATGTCTCCACTGAGGCATTCTCTTGGATGTGGCAGAATGGGTGAAGGATTGACATTGACATGGTCCTTCCAGTCAGACATGCAAAGGTTAATTATGGCAGGGGGAGAATTTGAGACATCACAAGAATTGTGGAGGACACGAGGCGATCAGGCCAGGTGCAGTTTAAAGGGTTAGCTTGCTGGGGCTGAAAGAAACATAGCCCTTCATGGCTCACAAACAATGCTGTAAAGCAACTTAGTTACAAATCCAGCCTTTTTCGTCTCCTTTTACCCAGGAAACTGGCTGGAGTGCTAAAAATAAAAACATTGTTAAAATGAAAGCAGGCATCAGGTCAAGTTTTTGTTGACTGACTCACCTCCCAAGCATTGATCGGTCAACTGCCCCTCATCCTGTTTTGGTTAGGACTGGAAATGGGAAGATTCAAGGTGGCTTGGAGTCGAATTTGAAATTTTCAACATTTTATCTTCCTACATGACTCAAACGTACCTAGAAGGACAAATCTTCCTGTTCATGTTACCCTGCACTCTCAAAGCAAAACTAACAATATAAGTACTGTGGAAATAATTTTAAAACCATTATCTCAACAATAACTTCTGCCTTGTTTTTCTCTTTTTTAAGTCAGAACTGGGGCTGATGGCCAAGGATTTTGTCAGGGAGGTTTCAGCATTGACTTTACAACGGTAGGAACAGAATATACTTTTCATTTTGGCCAAATTTGATTTTAATTCATTAACTGTTTTGTACCTTTTATTTAGAAATTTCTGACCCATGACCAATGTGCACATGTATGAATGACCTTTTCCACTTTCATATAAGTGAAGTGTGACTTTCTCATGGGCTAGCATTTTATGTGCTATCGACGACTCTCGGAAGCCCACTGCCAATTAACGCTCACATGAGCAATGATTGGCAGTGGGCAGGACTTCTGTCTGTCTTCGGAATGAAATCTCTAACACATCCAGCCACAGCGCTGCAATGGTCATAAGAAGTACTGCAGCGCTCTGCCTGGAACTAAGCCTTGAGACCGTCCTCAAGGTAAGTCCTGGGAGCAGGTCGATAGGGGATGCCCTGGGGAGGGGGGCAGGAGCAGGAAGATCGCGGCGTTGGGGATTAGGCCAGTGGAGAGGGAGGACCGGAGCTCCAAAGTACCATTAAGAAGGCACCTCAATTCTGAATGGGGCATCAGATTGACACTACCACCTGAGAGTCTGTACGACACTTCTTCAGAGAAAAGTAAGTTAATACTGGACAGTCAATATTGCTTTGTCAAGGGCAGGTCATGTTTGACAAATTTAATTGAGTTCTTTGATGAGGTGAGACAGGCAGTGAAGGTAGTGCCATGGGTGTTGTATATTTGGACTTTCAGAAAGCATTTGATACAATACCACATGGCAGGTTGATTAACAAATTTAAAATGTTTGGGAATGATGGGTCCTTGGCAGCATGGAATAGAAGTTGACTAAGAGATAGTAAACAGAGAATCGGTACAGATGGGCATTTCTCAGACTGGAAACGAGTTGAAAGTGGTGTTCTACTTTCTGGGGGAGTTAGTGCACTGCCTTCCTGGTGGATAGCAGGTTAAAGTCCATTTGTTTATTCTCCCTAGCTTAGTATCATCTGCAAATTTAGAGATTTTGCCCTCAACACCCACTTTTAAATCATTTATATAAATCCGAAAAAGTGAGGGTCCCTAGGCTCAGTGTAGGGACCCTCGCTTTGTAATTGGGTCACGGTCAAGGGGGTCGCGTAAAGAAATTCCGCGTCTCCGTCTGATGTGGCTGTGCGGTGGGTGGTCACTGGATTCATGGGTGCCTGATCTATCTGCTCTGTGGGGGGTTGGGGTGCTTTTCTTTTTTGGGGCTTTCCTTGCGCACATGTTCCCTGTACATATCTATGCGCTGTCTCATTTAGTTCTTGCCAATCAGGGCCGTCTTCTTCATCTAACTGGGATCCAAAGGTGCTTTGAAACCCATTTTGAACTGAAAGCAAAGACTGCAGTTCTGCAATCTGCTTCCGGCATTTTGCATGATCCACTGAGCTTTGTCTCTGCTCCGTGGTGGCAGCATGGAGTGCTCTTAACTCTGCTTTTAGATCGCTGCACTGCTTTTGCAATGCCTCTACCTGTTTCTCTATCTCTTCTCTTACCAGGACTGCACATTGTGTGTCCTGATAGGCCTTATCGTATTGGGTTTGGAAGCTGCTCAGGTGCACTAGATAAGACTGGCGTGGCCTCTTGGCATCATCCACCTCTCCGTCCTTTGCTGCTAACTTCCTTCTCAATTCTATATTCTCTTTCTCGATCTCACTAACATCGACTTTACTCATTCGATGTCTCTCTTCTATCTCTTTGCGGAGCTTCCAAACGACCTCCTCTGTGACAGGACACAATTGCCATTGGCTTGCGAGCTTTCCCTAAGCTCTTCTTATGGATTTTGCTCAGGTTCTCCCACCAAGTATGTCCTATACTCCCGGGACCTGTTTCCTCATTTGAAGAAAAGTCACTTCAAAGGGGCCATCCCTTCCCTTTGAGGTACCTTCTAATCTCGACTTCCCAAATGGGACACTGACCTACTCTGCTGGTCGCTGCGACCACGAATTCTTGAGGGTTCATGAGGCGTTCCATTACCTTCATTGCCATTTTTTCCTATCTGAATGCTCTCTTTTAAATTTGGAATGAGGGGTACTAAGGCGGTGCTGTGAACACTGGTACGGCTTTCGCTATTTTCCGGAATACAAACACCCGACAGTTTTTCGCAACAAAATCTATCGGTTTTACCTTATAACCCTGTTAATACGCATGCATTAACCCACTTCCGAATTATGAGGATTGACCAGAACTGCTTGAACACTTGTGGTTATTTCTGTTCCCAATTGGATTCTAATTCAAATTTATGGGTTCTCTCGGAGTTGGGGGGGGGGGGGGGGGGCACTTCTAAGTCGAGTCCCGTCAGAGTTCGTCACTAAATGTTGCTCGTTGTGTTAAGTGTGCTTTACACTTAATTTGCTCTGTTTAATCACCTTGCTCTAGAGTCACCAGGTATCTTTATGATACCACCACGAGGTTCAAGTTCAAGTGCTGATCAATACACCAGTTAGTAAGGTTCAAATCAAAACACATTTATTATATACACAGTCAATCGCTACTCATGCATAAAATACTACTCACTAAACTATTTCTAACACTAAAAGGCCAATACTTAGCTTTGGAACATGTTCCAATCAATTGATTTGATTTCCCCAATACTGTGGCTGTTCCCTGATCGCTGGGTGGTTCCTAAGTGTCTGTTGGCCTTCCTTTGTCTTGGCTCCCGCTGGCACCGAGGAGTCTGGCTTGGCCTCGATTATCTTAAATTTTTCCAATTGTTCCCGGGGATCGCTCATCAATATGTAGATGGTTGTTAGTTTCAGTGCTGTCTGGGTTTCTGCAAATTCTAATATACAGGAGATTTTTCACCTGCTTGTTTTCCTGCGTTTGGCCATTTCTCCCTGCATTCTTAGCGGATCTCCATTTTAAAGTCGTGAAGTGGCCAACCCAGGTGGCTATGGTACAACTAAAAACTTGAAACTCTCGACCCTTTCTACTTCATTCCCATTGATGTAGACAGGGGCATGTTCTCTACTATGCTTCCTGAAGTCGATGATAATCTCCTTCGTTTTGTTGACATTGAGGGAGAGATTATTGTCATAGCACCAGTTCACCAGATTCTCTATCTCATTCCTATACTCTGTCTCATCATTGTTTGCCACTTTATGCAGCTCGGACCCACGGAACGGCTGGAAGGAGATAATGAGGCTGCTGGAAGAGTTTGTGGCCTTCTCGGGCTACAAACTCAACCTGCGCAAGAGTGAGGTATTCCCAGTGAACCCAAACAGGGGAGGGACGGAGCTGAAGTGTCTACCATTCAAACTAGCCCAATACAACTTCCGCTACCTGGGGATTCAGATAGCCCACGATTGACACTGATTCATAAATGGAATCTGACCAGTCTGGCGGCGGGCGTTAAAAAGGACCTACAGAGATGGGATGCAGTCCCGTTCTCCCTGGCAGGGAGGGTGCAGATGATCAAGATGAACATACTGCCAAGGTTCCTTTTCCTGTTTAGATCCATATCGATCTTCATCCCCAAGGCCTTTTTCCAAAGAATTGACATAATGATTATGCCGTTTGTGTTGGGGTGCGGGGCGAAGAATCTAAGAATCCCCAAGACTACACTGCAGAGGTGAAGAAACATGTGCGGCCTGGCCCCCTCGAACTTGCAATACTACCACTGGGCAGACACAGCCAAGAGAATGAGGGGGTTGATAAGGGAACCGAGCATGAAATGGGTGAGGCTGGAGAAGTCCTCCTGTAGGGAATCACCTCCGAGCCCTCGCCACGGGAGCGCTCCCATTCTCGCTGACAAAATATATGTCTAGCTCAGTGGTGGTAGCCGCTTTGAAAAGATGGAACCAGATGAACATAAGAACATAAGAACTAGGAGCAGGAGTAGGCCATCTGGCCCCTCGAGCCTGCTCCGCCATTCAATTAGATCATGGCTGATCTTTTGTGGACTCAGCTCCACTTTCCAGCCCGAACACCATAACCCTTAATCCCTTTATTCTTCAAAAAACTATCTATCTTTACCTTAAAAACATGTAATGAAGGAGCCTCAACTGCTTCACTGGGCAAGAAATTCCATAGATTCACAACCCTTTGGGTGAAGAAGTTCCTCCTAAACTCAGTCCTAACTGGCTCAACCGAGATGTTCACCATGGCCCCCATCTGCAGTAACCACATATTCCCATCAGCCATGCTAGACGTCACTTTTAAGAGTGGAGACAGGATGGGGGGAGGGACTTTTACATGGAAGACAGACTCGCAACCCTAGACGAGCTAATGGAGAGACTGGAGCTACCGAATGGAAAGGACTTCCGACATTTACAAATCAAAAACTTTCTCTGCAAGGAGATGACGAGATACCCTTGGGCCCCGAGAGACGCATTGCTGGAGAAACTACTGGATGCAGACCGTATGTGCGGACATTTCGGATGACTTTTAGAAAGGGCGAGACCACCATTAGATGGAGCAAGACTACTCGAGTGGCATCCTAGCTATTCAATTTTAAGAGGTCTCATTTCTGGAAGTAGGGTGGGGACTCTGGAGCAAAGCAGTACGTAGGGCCAACTCCTCCTGCTCCTGTGCAAGGCTAAGCCTCATGCAGTTTAAAGTGGTGCACAGAGTACACCTAATCAAAACCCGAATTAACAGGTTCTGCCCGGAGTATAAATGTGAATGGTGTTAGGGAGGCTTGGCCAACCATTCCCATATGTTCTGGGCCTGCCTCCAACTTGTCGGGTTCTGGACAGCCTTCTTCGAGGCGATGTCCAAGATTGTGAGGGTGAAGGTGAAGCTGTGCCCAAGAGTGGCAGTCTTTGGGGTGTCGGACCAGCCAGAACTACATATGGGGAAGAGGGCCAATGCCCTTGCTTTTTTGCTTCACTAATTGCACACTAAAGAGAATCCTGCTCGGCTGGCGATCATCATCGCCACAAACCGCTACAAACTGGCTGGCCAACCTGTCGGGATTTCTCCACCTGAAAAACGTCAAATACACCATCCGAGGGTCAGACGTGGGGACTAGTCATCAGCCTGTTCCAAGACCTGTTTAAAGCCAATAGCGAATAGGAAGGGAGGGGGGAACGAATGAGGGCAAAGAGGATCGCACAGAACAGATCGGAGTTGAGGGGGGGGAGGAGGGTGCGCGCGCGGCAAGAAAAAAACTCCGGGAAGTAGGAAGGAACGTGGGATAAGAGCAAGGGTGGGGGTGCAGAGAGCCCCTTTAGCAAAGCCATAGGGGCAACATCAACAATCACAAAATGAAAGAAAGAATACAACACTCATGACGGAAGAAGGGACCAAGATGAGCCCAATTAACAATAGGGAGAGGAGGGAGGAAGGGGGAGCAAGCAAGAGGGAGGGCCGATGAAAAGAGTCTAATTCTGTAAATATTATGGGCTGCATTCGGCGATTAGCTGGAGAATCCCTTCTGATGCCGAAATCGGGGATGACGCCATTTTTCGGATGCACCGCCCCCTCATAAACGGCATCATCGCTGAGTACGCCGCCGCACGCCAGTGGGATGGCTTCAGGATGTCACCTGTGGCCCTCCCCCGATGGACCGACTTCCCGGTGACGTGGCGCACATGTACTCACAGCTTTCGGAGACCTCACGTGCGCATTGCGGGCTGTCCCCAGCACCACCACAGCTGGGGGGGCTTCGGCGGGGGCTGGGGGGACTGGTGGAGGGTGGTCCAGGGGTGGCAAGGGTGATTGCAGGGGGTCCGCGCGGCCGGTGCAGTGTTGTATGGCGAGGCCGCTGCAGGTCGTCACCATGCGCATGAGCGGCCACGGACCCGGCAATTCTACGTCCGTATCTGCAGGTAGGAGGCTTTATGTGGCGCAGCTGGTTTGTTTGAGGTTGTGCGGTTGTTTGAAGGCAAGCAGTGGGGGTGCAGGGATGACCTTGGCAAGATGTTTGTCTTCATCGATGACGTGTTGAAGGCTGTGAAGAAGATGTCGTAGTTTTTCCGCTCCGGTGAAGTATTGGGCGACGAAGGGTACTCTGTCGGTTGTGTCCCGTGTTTGTCTTCTGAGGAGGTTGGTGCGGTTTTTTGCTGTGGCGCGTTGGTGAGCCGAGTGCCATATGTTTGCAGCAAACTACCCAGCCTTCAGAACAGCGACCACGACACCACACAACACTGCCATGGCAATCTCTGCAAGACGTGCCAGATCATCTACATGGGTACCACCATTACACGTGAGAACACCACCCACCAGGTACGCGGTACATACTCGTGCCACTCGGCCAACATTGTCTACCTCATATGCTGCAGGAAAGGATGTCCCAAAGCGTGGTACATTGGCGAGACCATGCAGACGCTGCGACAACAGATGAACGGACATCACGCGACAATCACCAGGCAGGAAAGTTCCCTTCCAGTCGGGGAACTCTTCAGCAGTCAAGGGCATTCAGCCTCTGATCTTCGGGTAAGTGTTCTCCAAGGCAGTCTTCAGGACGCGCGACAACGCAGAATCGCTGAGCAGAAACTTATAGCCAAGTTCCGCACACATGAGTACGGCCTCAACTGGGACCTTGGATTCATGTTGCATTATATTCACCCCCCATCATCTGGCCTGGGCTTGCGAAATCCTACCAACTGTCCTGATTTGAGACAATTCACACCTCTTTAATTTGGGATTACCCTTCTCTCTGGATCTGTAAAGACTTAATTACCTGAAAATGCTCACATTCAAAGTATCGTCTTGCATCGTTGACTTTGTCTATATATAGGTTTCTGGAACCCACCTCTTCATTCACCTGAGGAAGTATCAGTGCTCTGTAAACTAGTGATTTGAAATAAACCTGTTGGACTTGAACCTGGTGTTGTAAGACTTCTTACTGTGCTCACCTCAGAACATGCTGGCACCTCCACATCATATTTCGGGTAAAGAATCGTATTAATCACTCCACCACTAGCGTGGCAATTCTCAGCGTAACAGCTTCAGGGAATTAGGTTTCTACATCTATAATAAGAAGAATACAAAGGCCTTTTGTCTTCAGCAGGGTTCTCACTCAATCTGCTCGCACTTTACTGAAAGCTTCCCCAAAGGTGGGTATGGAAATCATAGATTTAGATTGAGACTTCCCCACTACCTGACAGGTCTGGCAGGTTTTTCAGAACCTAACCACATATTTGTGGAGGTGTGGCCAGTAAAAAAGCTGACTCAAGTGGGCTTTTGTATAGTTGTGCTAACATTCCCGACCATGGGGATATAGTGAACCCAATCTCTCAGCTAGGTACAAATCCATCAATGGTGAGTAGGGAAGTACAGACGTACCTCCCACTGGGAGACAAGCTTTACATTCTCTGTGAGCTCCTCTTTCAGAGAGGCTCCGCCTCTCTGCCAGTCACTGCACCATGCTTGGAGTCTGTGTTGCAAGCCTTGCAGGCCAAAAGGCAATTACCAAGACCATTGGGTGAACAAGAAAGCATAATCAGCAATCTGCCTCCCATGCAGCTGTCAGCGAGGGCTGGGCACCATATGTAGTACCTGCAAATGTAAGTTTAGGCATATTGAGCACAGCAATGGGTTTGCACAAGTGGGTTATGTTTTTTTGTGACTATCACATGTATTGATCAGTTAAAATTCGATTTTTTTGTTTTGCTTAAAAATCATAAAGATAAATGACTACTTTGCTCTCAAGACCTTAGGGTCTTGTGTATTCAATGTGTTTTGGCCGAATCAGCACCTGATGAAAGATGTTTGAGGCAGCAAACTTTATTACAGTGATGTGACCTTGGATTCATGACATGTTTGTGAAATAGGGCTGGTTTAGCACAGTGGGCTAAACAGCTGGCTTGTAATGCAGAACAAGGCCGGCAGCCCGGTTCAATTCCCGTGCCAGCCTCCCCGAACAGGCGCCGGAATGTGGCGACTAGGACCTTTTCACAGAAACTTAATTGAAGCCTACTTGTGTCAATAAGCGTTTATTATTATTTATTAAATGGTTGTGAAGGAGGTGGTGCCCTGGTCTCAGATGGAAGACAAGTCTTGACAGCCTAGCTGAAGGAATGCTGAATCAAGGGCTCCCTGGTGTCATTGTCTTCCTGAAAGGTCCTCATGTCAGGCTCCTCATGCTCACCATGTGCCTGCCAGGCCTTTGCATCTGAGTGATCATTGGATTCCTCCGAGTGTCCTCTTGGTCCACTGGTTCACACTTTAAAGAGGGAGATTATGCAGAGCACAGCTGAACCACGATGAGTGAACCCGTGCTGGCAGATATTCCATGGTGCCCCCGCAGCTGTTTAGGCATTGGAACCTCATTTTTAGCAGGCCTATTGGCCTCTCCGCCACCTCTCTTGTGGAGAGACGGCAGCGATCGTATCTTTCCTCTGTCTCTGTCCAAGGGATCCTGAGTGGCATCATCAATTACCTTTTCAAAGGAGAGCCCCTATCACCCAACAACCATCCATCAAGGCGAGTTGAAGTTGTACCTTACATAAGCCTTTAGAATCTGGGTCCTCTGTTTGCACGCAATGTGAACAGTCATTGATTTATACACCCTTCCTATTGACGAAGGCTCCCGGCTGGAACCTTGTTGGTCACATGGGAGCAATTAATGGCATCCTGAATGGCGGTGAGGTGGTGGTGGGCTCTGCAATTGCTGAAAAGCCTCTACACCACTTAGGTTTGCTGGCTTGGTCTGTGCTGAAATGGATGAATACGCTTACCCGCCTGGACAAAGCATCTGTCACCAGATTGACGCATCTATGCACAGCTGACTGGGAGACTCCACAAAAATCACCCACTGACCCCTGGAAATATCCTGGAGCATAAAATGTTGAAAACTACAGTGACTGTGGCAACCACGGGCATTTGTGTCCACCCACAGAGTTGGAGACTATCTCCAGCCCAATCATCCAGCAAATGGACATGATTGTTTCCCTTGAAAGCTGTGTGCTAATCTAAAAATCATAAAGGCAATGTAAAATCTAAGTGAATTAGTGTATAAATCACTTAAATTGCCTTCTTCATTGTTGGTAGGTATGCACCAGACTCACGCTTGCGCCCACCTACCAAAACTATTGCGACGGTGAACGATAATGTCAGAATATGTGCTCGACATCTTCTTGCGCAATTTTGTGCACTTCTGGAAGGGGCGTGCACCCGCCCGAACAATGTAAAATTCTGGCCTACGGATACAACTAGATTAAAGGAAGTTAAATGCAGTGAATAGGATTTTATCAATTCGAGTGTTTTTATAATAGTAAATTCATCAGTGGCTGCTTAAGAACTTTAGGGCACAATTCAGTGGACGCAAGTAAATGGGCAAGATCGTCCCAAAAGAGACCAAAGAGCAAAGGTGAGCCGCAGGTTTCCCGGCACTCGCAGTGTGCTTTGAGGCCACACATAACCCCGTTTTTTACAATGGGGAGCTCCGCTCGCTGGAACTTATCATTGTAGTGAGAGATCGGGATACCATTTTTAAATGGCGGCCCGATCTCCGAGGCCCTATTCAACGGCACTTTGATGGTTTTTTTTGACTCATTGAGGAACTCCCCGTCAAGGCCACTCTTCTAAGTCATTTCCTGCAAACTGAGCTCGCCAGTGTAGGAAAGACTACTCGTGGATTAGGCACCATTTATAAAGGCAGCCCTGCTCTTTCAAACCCTCTACTCTGCACCCCCACCTTGACTACAGATCCCCACGTCACCCAACCCACAAACGGGGCCTGATGAATCGGCACTCGTGGGGTCTTCTGCGGTCCTTGATTTCCACCCTTGCCTCTTTTCTTTGTGGAAAGGCACCCATAGTCCTGACCACTGATGGGCAACCTGGGCACTGCCAGCAAGACACCTTGGCAGTGCCCTAGCCAGCCTGTGATTGCATAGAGCCCCCCGAGGTGCCATTGCAACATGTTCACAACTTTGTGAACCAGTACCAAACAGCATCTGGTTGAGGAATCCTTGGCCTGGGCCCCGGGTGAATTGGGCGAGAGCATATTCGGCTCATTACAGCATGCGGACCTGGATCTTGCCCAGCGAGACCACGATCCAGATTGTGACGCGCCAAGGGATTCTGTAGTATCTTGCGAGATTCTTCATTCTCGTCCCTAGCTGGGCTTGTCGAGGCTACTAAATCGCGCCCTTAATCTCAGCATGGACCCTGACCCTGTCCAAGGTGGATGCTGGGTGAATTAGTAGGTGCAAGGACAAAGTGTGTTCAGTGCAGGGCATGAGTTGGTAATAAATTGGTGTGGGGCTATAAAGGGTCATGGGGGCTGATAAAGGGCCATAAGTTGGCATGGATGTTATGAAGGGCCGTGGGGGTGTTTGGGAGTTATAGTTTGGCTTGAAGGATCATGGGGTTGGGTGCAGCCATGAGGTGGCATGGGCTGGCATGGAAGGGGCATGCAGAGTATGTGAATGGGGTTGAGGGATGAGGACTGGAGGACTGTTTTTTGTTTTGTTGTTTTCTTCTATAGTTTTGACAAAGTGCTGGTGCACCCAGGCCAACCTCTTACCAGCCCGCCTTTGTACCTGGCAGCCTCCAACCCCTTTCCAGGGTCACCCGCCATGACTCCTGTTTTCACCCCTCCCTTGAATGAAAACCCAAATTTCCAGTGCACACTTTTATCTGGGTCAGGTTTGCAGAGTTGGGAATTGTTCGAACACTGCGCTTCCGAGCCGGGAGTGAAAATTCAAGCCTGTATATTCCAACACTTGCACTTAAGAGCATTTCTGATCATGTTGCTTTATAGTACATTTATTCACTGAGCCATTTGTGAGTGCAGTTAAATTAAATTTTGATTTAATCAAAAGATCAAGAAAGAACATTTGTTGCTCTGTTAACCTCCTTTTGTAAGCTTGAAACCCTTCATAAGATACAAATTCCTTTTGCCTCGAATAGTATAGTATGTACCCAAGTGGCTGATAACTTTGTACAATACCACATGATAATAACTGTTTTGCAGAACAGCTCTCACTGTGTATTTATCCCTTCATGAATTGCAGGCTGGCAGAGTGGTCCTTGGGGGACCTGGCAGCTTTTACTGGCAAGGTAAAAATAAAATACTGCATAATTATAATAAAGCATTGTGCATTTGTCGTAGATCTAAAGTAACTGCTGACTTGACCACTTACTATTGATTTCATCAACTTTGTTTTGATACTTGAAAAGGCAAGAATTTAATGTATTAACCTGACATTCAAAAATGAGGGGGAAAGTATATTTTCCTCAAGTAATATTGTTAATATTAAAGCATCTTTATTATAATAGGTATTAAGCTACCGTATATACTCGCGTATCATGCGATCTCGCGTATCATGCAACCCCTAAATTTTCGTCCCCAAAACATGATTTTATGCTATATCTCATGTATCATGCGAGTCACTTTTTTGGAAATTAATGCCCAAACTAAAACTTCCAAATGGTATCATTGTCTGTGGATTCTGCAGAGTGGATTCTGTTGTGAAAGCTGTTTGCGAATCGAACAGCTTTCCAGCTGGCTTTACTAGCGTCGTTCTGCCACTTGACGTTTCTATTCATAAAAACGGCAAGTAAAACACCCGCGAATTCTGTATCGGAAAAAGACGGCCATGTATTGAATAAACTACCCATATGATCAGGAATACTACTCTTCAGATTTTGACCACAGCATTCTGATGGGAAGATGTTCAGCGACTTGACGTTTCCATTCATGTTTTTATGAATGGAAACGTCAAGTGGCTGAACATCTTCCCATCAGAAAAAACAGCAAGTAAAACACCCGCGAATTTTGTATCTCGCTTATCATGCGACCCCCCAAATTTAGGTTACAATTTACGTCTTCAAAAGTCGCATGATACGCGAGTATATACGGTAGGTTTTTTTAATAGTTCTTGTGCTGTAATGTATTGAAGCATTTATACATTAAATACTTTTTCCATTAGTAAAACCTACTGTGTAATTCCACAGGTCAGTTAATCTCTGATGAAGTACAGGAAATTGTGACGATGTACAATCGTTCAGAGATTACCACAAAGTTTCAGAATCAAGTTGCAACCCGTAGTGCAGCAGCTGATTATGATGACAGCTACCTTGGTAAGTAATGCTTAACTTTTCAAATAGCACCACTGGAACAAACATAACATTATCAACATGTTGGGGGTTACCATTGACCAGAAACTGAACTGGGCTAGCAATGTAAATACTGTGGATGCAAGAATAGGTCAGAGGCGATCGGGGACGGGGGTGGAACTGAAGATGGAGGGGTGGGGAGTGGCAGGGCGAAAGCGCGGGCTTTCCTCTGGTTTCCCGCGTGCGGGGCAGAGGAGGGAGGAGGGTGGGAGGAAGGGGCGTGGTCAGCAATGGCTCCCTTTCCCGCGCTGGAGCGGGGTCAAGGAGGGGTGGTAAGGGGGGGGATGTCCCCCATGCCGGGAGGAGTCGGATTGTGGCAGGGGCAGCCGGGTCAGCGTAAACCAGCTGACTTACGGAAGTACTATGGAGGGTGCATCGCGGCTAGGAAGGGTCCTAGCCTGGGGGGGGGAGGGGGGTGGGGGGGGGGGGGGGGGGAGGGGGAGGGGGGAAGGGGGGGGCTACCGGGTTGCTGCTGAAAAGGGCAGGGAGGAGAAGTTGAGGACCGGAGGGGTGGGGGGAGGGCGCCATCGCCATGGGGAGCGGGTCAGAAGGGGAGGGCTGACTCGGGGCGAGCAGGTGACAGGATATGGCTAGTCGGCAGGGGAGAGGGGCGGGCTGCCCTTCGACCCGGCTGATCACTTGGAATGTGAGGGGGCTGAATGGGCCGGTCAAGAGAACGAGAGTAATCTCGCATTTGAAGGGACTGAAGGCGGATGTAGCAATGCTATAAGAGACCCATTTGAAGGTGGCGGACCAGGTCCGCCTGAGAAGGGGGTGGGTGGGACAGGTGTTCCACTCAGGACTGGACGCAAAGAACCGAGGGGTGGCGATCCTGGTAGGGAAGAGGGTGTCGTTCGTGGCGGCGGAGGTGGTGGCGGATAAAGAGGGTAGATATGTCATGGTGAAGGGTAGGCTACAGGGGGAGAAAGTGGTGATGGTTAATGTGTATGCCCCGAATTGGGACGACGCTGGCTTCATGAGGCGCCTACTGGGCCTCATTCCGGACCTGGAGGCAGGGGGCCTGATCATGGGGGGGGACTTCAACACAGTGCTGGACCCCGTGCTGGACAGATCGAGTTCAAGGACGAGTAGGAGGCCGGCAGCGGCAGAAGTTTTAAAGGGGTTTATGGAGCAGATGGGAGGGGTAGATCCCTGGAGGTTTGGGAGGCCGAGGGCGAGGGAGTATTCCTTTTTCTCCCATGTCCACAGAGTCTATTCTAGAATTGACTTTTTTGTATTGAGCAGGGGACTGATCCCGAAAGTACGGGAAGTGGAGTACTCGGCCATAGCGGTCTCAGACCATGCGCCACACAGGGTAGATTTGGAAATGGGGGAGGCGCGAGACCAGCGTCCGCTGTGGCGCCTGGATGTGGGGTTGCTGGCGGATGAGGAGGTGTGTAAGAGGGTCCGGAAAAGCATTGAAAGATATCTGGACACTAATGACACGGGGGAGGTGCAGGTGGGGATGGTCTGGGAGGCCCTGAAGGCGGTGATCCGGGGGGAGCTGATCTCCATACGGGCACATAGGGAAAGGAGGGAGAGACAGGAGAGGGAGAGGCTGGTGGGGGAGCTTTTGGACGTGGATAGGAGATATGCGGAGGCACCAGAGGAGGGGCTGTTGGGGGAACGGCGCAGTTTGCAGGCTAAGTTCGACCTGTTGACCACCAGAAAGGCAGAGACACAGTGGAGAAGGGCGCAGGGCGCGATTTATGAATATGGGGAGAAGGCGAGTAGGATGTTGGCGCATCAGCTCCGCAAGCGGGATGCGGCTAGAGAAATTGGGGGAGTGAGGGAGAGGGGTGGGAACGTAGTGCAGAAGGGGCCAGAAGTAAATGGGGTCTTCAGAGACTTCTATAAGGAGCTGTATCGGTCAGAGCCGCCGACGAGGGGAGGGGGGATGGAGGGCTTCTTGAACAAATTGAGGTTCCCCAAGGTCCAAGAGGAGCTGGTAGAGGGGCTGGGGGCGCCGATAGGGTTAGAGGAGCTAGTCAAGGGGATTGGGCATATGCAGACGGGGAAGGCGCCGGGGCCAGACGGGTTCCCGGTGGAATTTTACAAAAAATATGCGGATTTGGTGGGCCCTGTTGCTGGTATGAGCGTTCAACGAGGCATGGGAGGGGGGGGCTCTGCCCCCGACAATGTCGCAGGCACTGATCTCTCTGATCTTGAAGCGGGACAAGGACCCCGTGCAGTGTGGGTCATATAGGCCTATCTCGCTCCTGAATGTGGACGCCAAGTTGCTGGCAAAGATCCTGGCTACCAGGATAGAGGATTGTGTGCCAGGGGTGATACACGAGGACCAGACGGGTTTTGTGAAAGGGCGGCAGCTTAATACGAACGTGCGGAGACTGCTAAACGTCATCATGATGCCGGCAGTGGAGGGTGAGACGGAGATAGTGGTGGCATTGGACGCGGAGAAAGCATTTGATAGGGTGGAGTGGAAGTACCTGTGGGAGACGCTGGAACGGTTTGGATTTGGGGAGGGATTTATTAAATGGGTGAAGCTGCTCTATTCGGCCCCGACGGCAAGTGTAGTGACGAATGGTAGGAGATCGGAGTATTTTGGGCTCCACCGGGGGACCAGACAGGGGTGCCCCTTGTCCCCCCTGCTCTTCGCACTGGCAATTGAACCGTTGGCGATGGCACTGAGGGGCTCAGGGGGGTGGAGAGGGCTGACAAGGGGCGGGGAGGAGCACCGGGTATCGCTATACGCGGACGACCTGCTGCTATACGTGGCAGACCCAGAAGGGGGAATGCCGGAGGTGATGGAACTGCTAGCAGAATTTGGGGACTTTTCGGGGTACAAGCTAAACTTGGGCAAGAGTGAGGTATTTGTGATACACCCAGGGGACCAGGAAGAGGGAATCGGGAGACTCCCGTTTAAGAGAGCAGGAAAGAGTTTTAGATATTTAGGGGTGCAGGTGGCAAGGAACTGGGGGACTCTCCACAAGCTGAACTTCTCCAGGCTGGTGGATCAGATGGAGGAGGAATTTAAAAGGTGGGACCTGGTGCCGCTGTCGCTGGCGGGCAGAGTGCAGTCCGTTAAAATGACGGTCCTCCCGAGGTTTTTGTTTTTATTTCAGTGCTTGCCCATCTTCCTCCCTAGGGCCTTCTTCAAAAAGGTGACGAGTAGCATCATGAGCTACGTGTGGACGCACGGCACCCCAAGGGTGAGGAGGGTCTTCTTGGAGCGGAGTAGGGATAGTGGAGGGCTGGCATTACCCAATCTTTCGGGGTATTACTGGGCGGCAAATGTATCGATGGTGCGCAAGTGGATGATGGAAGGGGAGGGGGCAGCTTGGAAACGAATGGAGAGGGCGTCCTGTGGCAACATAAGCCTGGGGGCCCTAGTAACGGCGCCATGGCCGCTCCCTCCCACGAGGTACACCACGAGCCCGGTGGTGGCGGCCACCCTCAAGATCTGGGGGCAGTGGAGGCGACACAGGGGGGAAGTGGGAGGTCTGATGGAGGCACCGTTAAGAGGGAACCATAGATTCATCCCGGGGAACATGGACGGGGGATTTCAGAGCTGGCACAGGGTGGGCATCAGGCAGCTGAAGGATCTGTTTGTAGATGGGAGGTTTGTGAGCCTGAGAGAGCTGGAGGAGAAATTCGGGCTCCCCCCGGGAAACATGTTTAGACATTTGCAGGTGAAGACATTTGCTAGACGCCAGGTGGAAGGGTTTCCCTTGCTCCCCAGTAGGGGGGCGAGTGATAGGGTGCTCTCGGGGGTCTGGGTCGGAGGGGGGAGGATATCGGACATCTACAAAATAATGCAGGAGGCGGAGGAGGCATCAGTAGAGGAGCTGAAAGCCAAGTGGGAGGGGGAGCTGGGAGAACAGATAGAGGATGGGACATGGGCTGATGCCCTGGAGAGGGTTAATTCTTCCTCCTCGTGTGCGAGGCTTAGCCTCATTCAATTTAAGGTGCTACATAGAGCCCATATGACGGGGACAAGGATGAGTCGGTTCTTTGGGGGTGAGGACAGATGTGTCAGGTGTTCGGGAAGTCCAGCGAACCATGTCCATATGTTTTGGGCATGTCCGGCACTGGAGGAGTTCTGGAAGGGGGTGGCAAGGACGGTGTCGAGGGTGGTGGGATCCAGGGTCAAACCAGGATGGGGACTTGCGATCTTTGGGGTTGGGGTGGAGCCGGGGGTACAGGAGGCGAGAGAGGCCGGAGTACTGGCCTTTGCGTCCCTTGTTGCTCGAAGAAGGATACTAATACAGTGGAAGGACGCGAGGCCTCCAAGCGTGGAAACTTGGATTAATGACATGGCAAGCTTTATTCAGTTGGAAAGGGTCAAATTCGCCCTGAGAGGGTCGGTACAAGGGTTCTTCAGGCGGTGGCAGCCTTTCCTCGACTTTTTGGCTCAGAGATAGGGTACAGAGGTCGCAGCAGCAGCAACCCGGGGGGGAGGGGAGGGGGGGGGGGGTGGCAGCAACGGTTGTGGTGGGTTATTTACGGTTGAAATGCGGGCAAATTTGCTCGCAGTTCATGTTTGATGTTGATTGTTGCTTTGTTTGTTTTTGGGGGAGGGGGGGAGGGACAACGCGCGCGCGAGTTCGGGCGGGGGGGGATATTTGTTAAGAGGGAATATTTTGTAATATTTTATAGTTAGTTGGGGTAAATATCTTCATGTAAAAAATTCTTTCAATAAAAATTATTAAAAAAAAAAAGAATAGGTCAGAGGCTAGGAATCCTACAGCGAGTAACTCCCCTCACTCCCCAAAGCCTGCCCATCATCTGCAAGATGCAAGTCAATTCCACTTGCCTGGATGAGTGCAGCTCCAACAACACTCGAGGAGCTGAACACCATCCAGCTCACTTGATTGGCATCCCTTTCACAATTATTCACTCCCCTCCACCACCAACGAACAGCGGCAGCAGTGTGCATCCTCTACACGATGCACTGCAGGCACTTACCAAGGCTGCTCAGGCAGCAACTTCCAAACCCACAACCTCTACCATCTACAAGGGCAATGGCAGCAGACACCTGAGAGCACCAGCACCTGGAGGTTCCCCTCCATTGCTGCTCGCCACCCTCACGTGGAAATATATTACTGCCTCTTCACTGTTCCTGGGTCAAAATCCAAGAACTCCCTCCTTAACAACACTGAGTGTATTTATGCCACAGGGACTGAAGGCAGCTCACCCCTACCTTCTCAGGAGAAATTAGGGATGGGCAATAAATGGTGGCTAAGACAGTGAAGCCCACATCACATGAATAAATATATTAAAAAATAGTTATTAAACTTCCTTTACATTTTAAAACACTTTAAATATGAATACCTAACAAAAACAAGTTAATTATTCATCTATTTTTGACAATTTGTTAGAATTGGGGATGCGGAGAACATTTTACAAGGACAGGCAGGAAAATCCATTATTGCATCTGCTCTCGGAATAATACGGAAGTCAGCAGGACATCAAAAGAAAATGGCATAACGTCAAATTATAAAATAAAACTGTTGAGGCCCGGGACACATTTAAGGAAATTTTCGGATGCCTCTAATTATTACGAGTACCCATTTGACGCTGTACTGAATAATGGAAATAATATTTACATTTTTAAGTTTGTCAGCTTTTTGCTCAAAACCTGATGGATCAGGAGTTGCAAAGTGATCATTTCCTTCAGAAAATACTTTTAAAAAATAAATTTAGAGTACTCAATTCTTTTTTTCCAATTAAGGGGCAATTTAGCGTGGCCAATTCACCTACCCTGCACATCTTTGGGCTGTAGGGATGAGACCCACGCAGATATGGGGAGAATGTGCAAACTCCCACACAGACAGTGACCCAGAGCTGGGATCGAATCCGGGTCCTCTAGCGCTCTGAGGCAACAGTGCTAACCACTGCAGCACCGTGCCGCCCTGTAATTTGAGAAAAGATACCCAAAGATTATCATCTTTGTTTGGGTAATATGTTTTTCCCTATATTTTGGCACTTACAATTTGTCAAAATTATTTCAAACTGGTTTTAAATGTCTGATCTTATTTAAAGAACAGTTGATAGATTTTGAATGTTTTTGCAGTAACTATTTGTCATATTCAAAACCTAGTTATCTAGAAGGCTCTGAAATGGGTTAAGACAAAATTTTGATTGTGCAGGAAATAATAATCTTTATTGTCACAGGTAGGCTTACATTAACAATTCAATGAAGTTACTATGAAAAGCCATATTTTGTCAACTGAGATGTTTCCGTATCAAACGCTGTGGTGCAAGTCTCCAGCCCTGACACTGCAGGGCATCGCTGCGGGTGGGACGGGAAATTTGGAGAACCATTAACTTTTAATGCTCTCCAAATTTTCCCGTGCTGCTTGCGATGATGCCTGCCGATGCCGGGGCTGTAAACTTTCACCCTGGATATCGATGACTGGTCAAACATCAATTTTGACCCATTTTCTAAATAATGTAATTTCTTCTATTAGGCTATTCGGTTGCTGTTGGAAATTTTACCAATGATTCAGTGGAAGGTAAGCAAGGATTCTGTGTGGATATTTAAAGACAGCAGGGAAATTACAGTTTTAATGCGTCACAGTTGTCTGTGCAGTTGCCCTGACCTTAAAATCAGGAAGGTCCCAGAATCAATCCAACAGCACTAAGTTGTTGAAGTAGCTGTAAGGGAAGTGTAATTGAGACTCATGTCCCTCTGCCAGGAGTAGAGAATTGATGCAAGTTTTTTTTCGCTGTCTTAAATGGGAGAGCCCTTATTTTTAAATTGTGCTCCCTCGTTCGTGAGTCTCCCACAAGAAGAAACATTCTTCTTTTTTTATTCTTCATGCCAAAATGGACAAGCTTACATTTTCCCACATTATACTCCATTTGCGCCAGTTTTTGCCTATTAACTTAATCAAATTCCCTTTTCAAACTCTTTGTCTCCTCTTCACAGCTTGCTTACCTCTCATTGGGTGTGAGCTACCCGAATGGGGACAGAGTCCTGTAGCGAGAAGGTAGCCGGGTATTTCCCGGTGCTAGGAACACCAGGAAACACCCCGCTATCTAATGCTTATCCGGGTAGATTGGGCAACTCAACAGGGAACTCCCCGATGGGGCGCACTTAACCCGTTTTCTGCCCTGAGGAGCTCCGCTCGCCAGAACTCCTCAGTGCAGCGAGAGATTGGGACATCATTTCCGTCCTGATGTCTCAGGCTCCCGTGTGACCCCCAAACTCATTTCCCCCACCCCCAACTCACAATAAGGAGGACCCCGGACCCACTCCACACCCGTGCAGGGCACATGCTGGCACGATCTTCACACAACAAATGCCAGCCTGGCGCCCTGGCAGTGCCCCCTGCCAGCTGGCAGTGCCACCTGGGCACCAGAACAGTGCCAGGCTGGTAGTGCCAGGCTGCCCAGGTGGCACCAGCAGTGCCAGGGTAGCACCCTGCCCAGAGGGAATGCACCTGAGGGCCTCAAATCACCTGGGAAGCTCCCACATGTGCTGTTCCGTCTGTTCCCCATTTTTGGAGACCAGTACTGAATGGTGCTCATCCGAGGCCTCCAAGGCGAGGGAGTTAGATCCCACGCCTTGGTTAGATCTCGGAAACACATAGTAGTGTGAGACGAGCTGTCTCACTCTAATATGGAGGTTTGCCAGAAAGAGATCCTGCCCACAATGGGCGAGATTCACATTGCGACGTCTCACGAGATTGCGTTAGATTGCACGAGGCGCGGCGAGCTGGATAAATCCAGGAAATGGGATCTCCAAGCATCTACCAGTCTTGTTGCGCTGTGCTTCTTTTCTGGCACAACACAACCGGCAGATCCCACCATTTGTGTCATCAGCAAAGGTAGCTACCGTCCACTCTGGGCTGCAATTCACATGCCCCTGCTAGGTGTGTTTTAAGTGGGGAAGCACACCATCCTGAACTTGCTCAAACCGTTCCTGCCCAAGAACCAGGACTTGCCTGTTTCTGGGATGCATTGGGTTGCTGCTGCCTTTCCCATTATAATCCTGGCAGCACCCATTAATGCGCTCTCGGTGCTGCTGGGACTGTTGTAGCTACTGACCAATCAGATGGCCGGCAGTTCACGATAGTGGGTCCTCGGGGCCAGAAGTCCCACGCTGCCCTTATTTAGCCGACCTGACTTTGCTTCCAGGTCCAGGGCGGGTCAGCTGTGCCCCCCCTTCCCCTTAACCCCCAACGTTCTGCTCTCCTGTTCATCCTTGTCATTAATATCGATTGTAAATAGTTGAGGCACCAGCACTGATTCCTGTGGCACTCCACTCTTTATATCATGTTAACCCAAAAATGACCCATTTAGTCAGACTTTCTGTTGCCTGTTAACTAACCCATCCTCTATCCATGCTAATATGTTAGCCCTAATACCATAAACTCCAATTTTTCTGCAGTAACTTCTCATGTTTCACCTTATTGAATTTTGGAAATTCAAATAAACCACACCTACTGACTCCCTATTAACTATCCTGCTTGGTACTTTCTCAATCAGCTCTAATAAATTAATCAAACACACTTTCCCTTTCTCAAAAGTATGTTGCCTCTGTCTAATTAGGATATGATTTCCTCCATTCCCTTCCTAATAATAGGTTCACTGGTCCATAGTTTCCTGCTTTCTGTCTCCCTTCTTTCTTGAATAGATCTGTTACATTTGTGATTTTCCAGTCCACTGAGACTTTTCCAGAATCTAGATTATAACCATTGCATCCACTATCTCTGCAGCTATTTCCTTTAAGACCCTAGGATGCAGGTCCTCAGGCACAGGAGACTTGTCAGCCTTCAATCACAATGGTTTTCCCAATACTTTTTCCTCAGAAATTCTTCTAGTCTCTTGATTTTCAACTGTTTTTCAGATTTTGTTTTGTTGTCTCTTATAGGAAAACTGGTACAAAACACCCGTTCAATACTTTTATTATTCTTTTGTTTCCCAATATCAACTCCCCACACTGTCTTCTAAAAGACAAATGCTCACTTTAGCTACTCTTTTCCTTTTTTATATACTTGGCTTCTGTGTGCTGAAAATGCCATTCTTTTCCAAGTATGACATTACCATTTTTAAATATTGACCCATTTAGTCTTCCTTTTAGTCCAGCACAATCTCAGACCTAGTAAACTGTTAATGACGTCAGCAAGAGGTTTTCAAGGTACAATCTGCATTTCTTCAAACATAGCATATGTTTACTGCTTGCTGAGGCCCCAAAGTAAAATTGCCACTGATGACACATTGATGTTCGAAAGAAGCAGCAGATTAAATGAAGGATAATGGGCCACGTCATCAAACTCCTGTCATGCTATAGTGTTGGATGTTAGTATGCAAACGTGCTGTGTATGTAAATGTGTTTTTACAGCAATGTTGTTTGCATACAAGTTTAAATTTTAATGTGAAATAATTGATTCTTTCTTTTAGATTTTGTAACTGGTATCCCAAGAGGAGCAAAGTCCCTTGGCTACGTAAGAAGTGCTCATTTTACATCCCCGTATCAGAAGAATGGTTTATTTAATTAACACAAAAATTAACGTTGTTTCTACATCACCATATCATTCTTTGAACACCTCAAAGAACTTCTCAAATTAATCTTTTTTGAATGCACGTGCAGCATGAGAAGCAAATAAAGCAGTTAATTTACACATGTTGGCAGCCACTCAAATAAATGACAATTTTGATGGCACTGATTAAGGAAGTAATGTTGGCCAGGTTACCTCAAGGATTGGAATGAAATCTTCCATACCCAATTGACAGGCATAATTTTATAAAGGAAAAAAAAGACAGTTCTTGACGGTGTACCACCAATTTAGTGCAATACTGAATGTTCAGATAATGTGCTGAAATTCCAGAATGTGCATGCATGAATGTCTTTGTGACTCAGGCACGGGTGTGTGTGTGTCCATCATGGGAATCTAAAGTTAAATGTGTAACGGGAATTATTCATCTTTATTTGGAGAATTTATTTGGAGAGTTAACTGTGCTTATTATTGACAGGTGACTATTTTAAATGGAGTGAATATGACATCCCTCTACAATTTTACTGGGGAACAGGTAAACTTTTCTGGCGGTATATTTGGGAATAATTTTGTGCGATTTTAGCATGTTTTATTATCAATAGTGAAAAGAGTGACTCTGGTTCTGTTCTTTTCACAGATGGCTGCTTACTTCGGTTACTCTGTTGCTGTTACCGATCTCAACAATGATGGGTAAGGAGCTGGCATATTTGGCAAGAAATATTGAAGAACCTTGGGCGGGAGTTTCCTTCCCATCCCTGGCGTGTTCTGCAGCGGCGGCAGTTGGCTCGCCAGTGGCTGCTGGTGGGGTCTTCTGGTACCGCCGTTGCCGACGAGGTTCCCCGTTGAACACACTCCTCACCACCGCAAAATCCGTGGCAGGGGTGTGTCGGCGGGACTGTAAGCTCCCGCCAGTGTGAACGCCCAGAAAATCACCCCGCCCCCCTCTTTTGTTTGGTGGATCACCCTAACCACTTGACTGTGTCTGTGGATTGTTTAATTGAACTGCAATTTAAAGGGCAAAGTTACTGGGTGAACTGTAAATTCTTTATTTTAAGAAAAGGGCTAATTACATCAGCTGCCACTATTTCTGTGTTGATTTTTTTACTTTTAAATGTAGTTTGGTTTATTGAAAATGTACTGCATTGATAAGTGTCAAATGGGATGCCTCAGGGAGCGGTACTTGGAACCACTACTCTTTCTAATTTATTCAAATCACCAACTTGGATTCAAAAAGCAAATGCAAATTGGTCAAATTTACAGATAAAACTAAATTACAAGGAGCAATTGATTTTGATGAAATGGCTTCGTAAGCACAAAAAATAGTTGATCGAAGTAAGTAATGAGCAGAACAATAGCTGGTGAAATTTAAGATGAAAGTATAAAATGGTGAGTTTTGGAAGAAAATTGTGCGATTGTTCATTCATCATAAACGGAGTCTAAATAGGCCAGGATGAAGGTGAAAGGAGCTGTAATGGATTTGACATTCAACAGGCGCAATTTACCCAAATGGGAACAGAGTCCCGGGGTTCTGAGAAACACCATGCTAGCAAACACCATTCGGGTAGATGGGGGACTTCAGCGGGGAATGTTCTGCTGAAGCCACACTTAGTCCCATTTTTGCCAGAGCTCCTCAGTGCAGAGAGAGATCTCTCGACCCCCGAGACTCTCCCCAAACCCCAACTCCTGGCAGCACCCCTGTCAGCTGGCAGTGCCACCTGGACACCTTGGCAGTGCCAGGATGGCAGTGTCCTTGGTAGTGCCAGGATGCTACCCTGCACATAGGGAAGGCCCCTGGGGGCTCATAATCCCCTGGGAGACCCCCGCGAGTGTCGTTTCGTCTGGCCCCCGTTTGTGAAGGCCAGCACTGAACAATGCTCACGCAAGATCTCCAAGGCGAGGAAGCTAGATCCCACGTCTTGGGTAGATGTTGGGAATGCATATAAGAATGAGATTAGCTGTCTCACTCTCGTATGCAGATTTGCCAAAGGTGATCCTTCCCACAATGGGCAGGATTCACATTGCGACATCTCACGAGATCACATTAGATCTCGTCAGATGTGGCGAACCGGTTAGATCTCGAAAAAGGGATCGCCCAGCATCTACCGGTCGCGTTGCGCCGCGCTGAACTGGCTTTCGAGCTTAATGCGGCCAGTAGATCTCCCCCCATGTCCCAACAATTGCAGAGTAGCACTCTTTATTGAATTCTGAACAGAGTACATGTCAGAGGGAGTATACTGAAATATGTACAGTATTGTAGTCAGAACATACTTTGACAAGAATTGAGCACTGTATTCATTGAGACACACAGAAGAGATTGAAGCACTGAAGGAATTTCAAGGAAGATTGGCAGAATTAAATACTTCAGGTGTTGGGAAAGGCTAGAGCAATTTGTGAATTAAGGCTTGAAAGGAGATGTCAGAGTTGATCTTCTAAACTTGTAAGACATTAAGTAATACTGAAAAGATAAATCCGTCGTGGGAAAAATTGAAAACAAATGGTAAATCCACAGGACTAATTGAGAGAAAGATTAGAAACTGAGTTAAACATTCATTTAGGAGCGATACATGGGACAGATTCTATGTGGAATAATAGAGACTAAAAACCCATTAATTAAGGAACAATTGCATTCTGCATTAGGAGCATCATAGGGTTTTGCTGGATAGATTCATTAAGGTGAAACAAGCAACTTTCCTTATTTGTATTTATCTTGTGACCACTTCTATTCATGCAATGTTTATTCAGGCCTGATCAGAATTCAATTATCTATCTAACCTCATACAGTTGTTTGCATCATAAATCTTCACTGTCATCAACTGGCTATAGAAGGAATGTTACAAGTTTGGGTTGTACCGGATATGAAACGGGTCAAGAACTACACTATTTGATTTTGTAGCATTGTCTGATGTTAAATAAAAGAACATTCTTGTTACTGTGATTTGCGTACTGGACATGTCACAAGCTCTTTGTATCCTTCTAGGCTCTGGATAGAGGAAAAACAATCATCGTTAGATTGTGTGGTTTATAGTATAATCTGCAAATCAGTAAACAAATTAACAAATATTATTACAGTAAATTTGAACCTGAAGACTGAATTGGTATTAACTGAGGAATACATCTCTTTAAACTTGAGGAGAAATAATCAATGCATTCTCCTCAAGTCAAATGGCATCAAAAGCATCTTTTACAATTATTTTAAGATGCTAATTATAGTAAGGGGCAACATTATCAGTCAGGCCTTCTGGAGTCTGTTTTTGCTGCTTTGAGCTCATTAGTTAGTTTCCAGTGGACAGCTGGAGGATGTGATGAATGCAGAATTTTAGATATATTGGATTATAACCATTTGTAAATTTAAGGGTTAAACTCCTGGGGTTAGGGTGTGTTTGACTGTAGTAGTCATTGTTTAACAAGAATCTTGTTTTGCAAGTCCAGAAAGCTTTTAGGAACCGGAGGTGAAATTGACCAGAGTAATGTGTTTTCAGCCTGGACTAATGCACTACTATTTAACCAGGGAGCAGCCCAGGGGAGTTTTTAAAAAATATATTTTTATTCTCCTCCTTTTTCAAATGATCTCCCAAATTTGCACCCAACAACAATAAACAATCAGCAATAACGAATATAATGTCAATCCCCATATCAACAACAACAATCCCATCCTCCCACCAACCCCCAAACAACTGCCCACATGTTAACATAAACAAACAATAAAAAGGAATCTAGAATCACCCATAGTCACCATTAACATATACAGTACCCCCCCCCATTAATGTTCGAAGTTATCCAATTCTTGTAAGTGCATGATGAATAACGCCCATGAATTGTAGAACCCCTCCATCCTTCCCCTCAGTTCAAACTTCACCTTCACAGGAGTCAAGCAATCCAACAGGTCACCCCCCCCCCCCCCCCCCCCCCCCCCCCGCCATGTCAGGGCACAGGGTGGAGAGGCTACTCTCTATCCCAACATCTGCCTTCGGACGATCAACGAGGCGGAGGCTACATCATCTGCCTCCGCACCCGTTTCCAACCTATGCTGGTCCGACACCCCAAATATGGCCTCCCGGGGGCGCGGGTCCAGTTTCACGTGCACCACTTTAGAGATTACCCTAAAAACCTCCTTCCACTAATCCTCCAGCTTGGGACAGGACCAAAACATATGAACGTGATTTGCGGGCACCCACTCCCGCAACATTCACACCCATCTTCTACTCCTTCAAAGAATCGACTCATCCTCACCCTTGTGAGGTGTGCTCTGTATACCACCTACAGCTGTATCAGCCCCAACCTCATGCACGAGGTGGAGGCGTTCACTCACCCGAGCACCTCACACCAGAACCCCTCCTCCATACCCTCTACCAATTCTTCCTTCCATTTTGCTTTGATCCTTTCCAGTGGTGCCTTCTCCTTTTCCAAAATAGCCGTGTAAACTGCCGACACTGCCTCCTTCTCCAGTCCCCCTGTCGTCATCACCTCATCCAGCAATGTGGAGGCCGGCTCCACCGGGGAGCTCTGTATGTCCTTCCTGGCAAAATCTCGAACCTGCATGTATCTAAACATTTTTAGGCCAGCTGTTTAGCGAAGGGATGAGGATAATACAAAGAGTCTATAGAGGGATAAAACAGGCTAAGTGAGTGGGAAAAAACATGGCAGATAGAGTATGATGTAAGAAAATGTGAAGTTGTGCATTTTGGCAGGAAGAATAAAGGAGCCAAATATTATTTAAATAGAGAAAGACTGCAGAAAGCTGCAGCACGGAGGGTATGGGGTGTTTTTGTGCAAAGATCTCAAAAAGCTTGCAAGAAATTTCAGCAGGTAATGGGGAAAGTACATGGAAGGTTGGGCCTTTAGTTAAAGTAATGGAGTATAAAAATAGGGAAGTCTTGCTAAAACTATACAAGGCACTAATTAGACTGCACCTGGAACACTGCAAATAATTTTTGTCCTCTTTATCTAAGGAAAGATATATTGGCATTGATGGCTGTCTAGAGAAGGTTGATCCTGGGTATGGAGGGATTTTCTGATGAGAGATTGAGTAGGTTGTGGCTGCACTCACTGGAGTTTAGAAGAACAAAAGGTGACCTTATTGAGACACATAAGAATCTCAGGAGGCATGACATGGCAGATGCTGAGAGGATGTTTCTTCTTGTGGGAGAGTCTAGGATCAGAGGACAAAATCTCAGAGCAAGAGGTCACCCAGTTAAGTCAGAGATGAGGAGAAATATCTTCTCTCAGAGGGTAGTGGGTCTGTGGAATTATTTACTGCAGAGGGCTATAGAGGCTGGGTTGTTAAGCATGTTCAAGGCTGAGATAAACAGATTTTTAATTAGTAAGGGAATCAAGGCACATAAGGATAAGGTGGGAAAGTGGAGTTGAGTATTATCACAGCATGATCTAATTGAATGGCGGAGTAGACTAAATGGGCCGAATGGCCTGCTTCTGCTCCTATGTCTTATGGTTTGAACTCAGTTGGAGTAGTGGTAGAGATCTCCGCATACCTGACCTATGATTGAGAAATATCACCAGTGATCCTGTTGAAGAGTACTTGTGTGCTGACATTAAATTAATGTTGGTTCCCCTAATCGGATAGACATCCAGCACCAACTAGGTTTACTTGCTGAAGTACTGGAAGGTCATTGGTCTTGGAGTCATGGTTGAGGATGAAATTAGGAATAAATAGCACTATTATTCTGCAATGTGAAATGTGTGAATTCTCTAGAGCTCATTGTTTAGCCTAAAGTAGATTATTTTTTATTGACTTGTCAACAGATTTGAGTGCTTTGGACTATATACTGTCATCACAAAATTACTACTGTTCCTTTTAAGTGCATTGAGAACAAATACTTTTTGTAGCTATATGGTAATGCTCTAAGCAATTATATCTCCAGTATTTTAATGCTAATGTTCTGTCTTCTAGACTTGATGACCTTTTGGTTGGAGCACCTCTTTACATGGTTCGTGGTTCTGATGGGAAGTATAGAGAAGTGGGGCAGGTGTATGTTTATCTACAAGGTGACTCGATGCGCTTCACAAATTCCCCAAAGCTGACTGGCACGGATACCTATGCCAGGTTTGGGTCTTCAATTGCACCTCTCGGAGACCTTGATCAAGATGGTTATAATGGTGTGTAATTTTTATTTACTTGTTTAATTAAAATGTCCTGTGGACTTTGGCAGCGGTGTGGAGGAGGATGAAATTGTATGAATAGACCATGGGTGGGATTCTGCGGGAATCAGTGGAGCGGGCAACTCCGGCGTGAGGGAGTGGCGTGAACCACTCCAGCGTCGGGCCGCTCCAAAGGTGCAGAACCTCTGCACCTTCAGGGGCTAGGCTGGTGCCGGAGTGGTTTGCGCCGCGCCGACCAGCGGGGAAGGGGGTTGACGCCACGTCAACCAGCGCCGAAGGGCCTCCGCCAGCAGGCGCAGACAGGTTCATCTCCGCGTCGGCGATCGCAGAGGACCACAGCGGCTACTCGGCCCTTTGCGGGCCAGAGAATCGCCAGGGGGGCCGCCGTCAGCGGCCGCCGACCAGCGCGGCACGATTCCCGCTCCCGCCAAATCCCCGACGCCGGAGCATTTGGCAGCCAGCGGGTTCAGGATTCATGCCCCCCCCCCCACCCCCCCCTCCGCCGATTCCCCGACCCGGCGTGGGGGTCAGAGACTCCTGCCCAATATCTCATTGACATGCACCATTTCAGATGTACATGCTAATGGGAGTATCATGTATTTTACAATCTTCTTGGAATCTGCCAGTCAAAACAAAATGTAATTTCACAACTTTCCCTCTTTCTGTTTTGTAAAAATTTTTAAAAAAAAAATTTAGAGTGCCCAATTCATTTTTTCCAATTAAGGGGCAATTCACCTAGGCCAATCCACCTAGCCTGCACATCATTGGGTTGTGGGGGCGAAAGCCACAGGGAGAATGTGCAAACTCCACACAGACAGTAACCCAGAGCTGAGATTGAACCTGGGACCTCAGCGCCGTGAGGCAACAGGGCTAACCTACTGCGCCACTGTGCTGCCCCTGTTTTGTAAAGATAGTATGTTATATTGATCTACACTGGTGGCATGGTTGTACTTCGTCTGGGACATTGGAAAATCCGAAGAGGAGGCAATGAACCTATTTTGCAGCAGGATTATGTGCCCAGGCTGTGCTTGGTTCACTATAGGCTCATGATTGTAATATTGCAGTGCAGTGCTTCCTTTTAAAGGTGTGAAAGTAATGTTCATTCAGGGAACGTTAATTGAGAGTAGGGGAAGTTCCCAATTTGGCAACTTGTGTTCTCTGATCCATATATGCAACATCATTGAAAGTCCATTCGAAATAGATGAATGTGCACATTTATTCCCTGGCCATTGGCTGGGATATTCTGGGATATTCCGCTCCTGTTTTTCTCGGTCGTGTTTGCTGATGGGAGTGGAAAATCTTGCAAGATGTCCAAATAGCGTTTCACCCCGACGTAAACATATGACGCAGTTGTCCTTCTCCCCTTGCCAATGATGTAGCATCTTTGCCCCCACCACAGACTTAGCATCTTTCCACTGTTGGGAAATATCATTTCCATGCGTTAGCATATAATTATCAGGACTCTACAACTGAATCATCCAAGAACGTCCCCCTCCCCCCTTAAGAAGGGCCATTCAAATTGTTAGTAGAGCAGACCAGCATGCAGCCTGACTGGCTTCTCAAGGCATGCAGCTGGCGACCAGACCTCCCAGAGGAGCTCGGATGAATGCATCACTCGGGGGGAGAAGGTCATGCCTGGGTACTGCCACCTGGCACTACTCCCTGGCAGTCGACTGGATGCATGATGGGGGGGGTTCCTGGATGCATGATCAGGGGGTTCCTGATGAACTATTGTGTTTTAGGACAGCCGTTGGAAATTATGCTATTATCTCACATTACTAAGTTGCAGGTGAGGCATACTCCACCAGAACCTGCCTTGCCAGTGTTATGTCGTGGGACCTGCCCCTTGAGGTTTTTGAGCCTAAGTCCTGAGCGATGCGACAGCAAAAGCCACTGTTACTACCGGCGGCTTAAACATTAATTTTCCCGCCCACTATCGGCCTTTGTTGATTTCCGGAAAAATATTGCCCTTAGTTTCTTATAGCTAGCTGTGCCGAGCTGAATTGGTAGAAATGTGAAACGGTACACTTTCTTTCTTGTGGCTTACTTTTGTTGCATTTAGTTTGGTGCAAGGTTTTGTCTGGCAAAGATTTCTCAGTGTTGGTCTTGAAAGCACCACTTGTTGAAATATCCACAGACCTCTGTGAGAGACTTCGGGAGTTCGATAAACATTTGTGTGTAAAAGCGCTCCCCGCTTTCCCTCCTAATAAATGGCATGGTTCTGATTTCAAGGTTCTGACCTCTTCTTCACAATTTCCTCCACCAGGGGAAATTATTTTCTTTACCAACCCTACCAAATCCCTTTAACATTGTGAACACCTTGATCACAGCACTCCTTAATCTTTCATACTCGGGGCAATACAAGACAAGGTTATGCAATCTGTCCTCATAAGCCCTGGTTTCCTTCTGCAAATAAGAGCTCATCCAATATTTGAAGCCAGGCCTCCTGTATATTTCAAACAACAGCCTTGGAAACAAGGATCATACCCTGAGACCAAGTAGCACCTATGTTTCAACAGGGACGTTGTCTCATAACTTTTACTTAAAATCCAACCTGCAAAACTTTTTGCATAACAATGATGATGCTCTTGTTGGTGAAGGAAAGATGTGTTTTTTTTTTACAATTCCGTGTGTTGCATTTGTATGCAACTCGCTCCTTTTTAAATTGCTTTGCATGTCATGGTGGATTGGTCATCACACAAAGCAGTGCTGTACCATCAAGTTACTGATGCTCTGATTGGAAGGTATAAAGGGATTTTTCATTTTATAAAGGAATGTTACCGTCAGCAGGAGAGCACCGTGCACATTTCCTGAGTAGTTAAGTTCCTAAGAGTGCATGGCTATTTGGGCTCTTTTCAGAAATGCAAACAATATTGTCAAATAGGGTGAGGCTCCATACAGTTTAAAATTAGTTTATTTGGCCATCACTCTGCATTATGGATATACTTTAGTAGTTGCCATAATACATTTCATAGAATTATAGAATTTACAGTGCAGAAGGAGGCCATTCAGCCCATCGAGTCTGCACTGGCTCATGGAAAGAGCACCCTACTTAAGCCCACATCCCCGTAAACCAGCAACCCCATCTAACCTAAGGGCACTTTAACATGGCCAATCCACCTAACCTTCACATCTTTGGACTGTGGGAGGAAACCTACGCAGACACGGGGAGAACGTGCAGACTCCGCACAGACAGTGACCTAAGCCAGGAATAGAACCTGGGACCCTGGAGCTGCGAAGCCATAATGCTAACCACTGTGCTACTGTGCTGCCCATTTATTCTCTGTTAGTTATATTGATTGGTGAAATATCAAGATTGGATAAGTTGGATCCTGAAGGAGAAGTAGCTTTTGAGCTGTAGCTTGCGACACTGCTTCAAAATCGATGAACTGTGGCTGAAAGAAAATGTACAACCATAGAATAGTTACAGCATAGGAGGAGGCGAGTTGGCCCATTGTGCCTATGCCAGCTCTCTGGAAGAGAGGCACATGCTTCCATAACAAAAAAAATTGAGTTGGTAGGCTGAAGCAAAGATTCTTCTGCTGTTTGGGCTGATGTACAATCTCTAAAGATATTGAAAGTCAAAAGGGTGGAACTTTCCTAAAAATTGGCAATGTGTCAGGTTCTGACTGAAAGCCAGCCTATTTCTCCCTGGAAGAACAGCCAGCTTTTCATTCCAGATATTCGGACACTTGGTCAAAAAAAAGCACGGGGTGTATTTTGCACCATCATTCTGTTGGGGTGGGGCATGATGGAGCTAGCAAATCCGGCTCCACAGAGACCTTTTAAAAAGGGCACCCCAATCTCAAAGGACACAGGGCCCCGTGGGCAGACAAGGGGAAGATTCCCAACATTAGAAGACAAAGGGGGCAACCTCGCCCCACCATTCTGTTCGAGTCACCCCCCTCCCCCATACCATGTAGGTATCAGGGCGACTAGCCCATCCCCCACCCCACCCTGTCCCATCCCGTGGGGTTCCCTCTAGAGCAGTGCATCTCAAACTATCTGATGTGGCGTACCGGCAGTTTTTTTTTTCAATGTGCCAGGGACCGGTGAGCGAAACAAGCCAATCCAGGATTACTGTCTCTTTCTTTTCTGGAAACACTCCAAGTACCGGCAGACGATGGCTCGTGTACCGGTATCACACTTTGAGAAGCACTGCTCTAGAGGATCCACCCCAGCAGTGCCAATCTGGCTCTGCCAACCCGGCATTGCCAGGGTGATGTGCCAAGGCCCTCACCACTGATAACCCTTCAGCGTGGTCATCACGATGGGTTTCTGGTTTTGGAAACGAATAGTGAGTCCCACCGTGTAACCACCCTGGAAGCAACGGCATTTGGCTGTTTAAGAATAATTTAATTTAGTAATTTTCATGGTAATCAGGTTCACACCCTCGCTGGCCGTGACCCTGATTACGTTGCCACTGGCGGGTGAGGAGTGGGGGTGAGGAAGATCTCAAACTTGAGATCTCACCACCAGAAGTCCTGTTATGGCCCTCTCACGAGAGTTAGTGGCCATAATGGGATTTGCGCTTGAGGTGAACAGGCCCAGAAAATCACTGCCGAAGTGATGTTGCTAAACCCTGCATAGTTATAGGGCAGGATTCTCCATTGTCCGACGCCAAAATCGTAATCGCCGATCAGGCGGTGAATCGATTCTGATGCCGGGATTGGGGCCGGTGCCAGTTTGACGCCGGTTCCGATTGTCCACCCTCGCCAAACTGGTGTCATTGTGAAATATTTGTGGAGCCGCCTCCTCCAGTTAGCTGTTTAATTGCCCACCACCATTCATGGTTGGATGTGCAGGACTACAGAGCTTACATCTGATACATTCATTGTGCAATCACTTAGCTCTGTCTATTACTTGCTAGTTATGATGTTTGGCACACAAGTAGTCCTGTGTTGTAGCTTCACCAGGTTGACACCTCATTTTTCGGTATACCTGATGTTGCTCCTGGCATTCTATCCTGCACTCTTCATTTAACCAGAGTTGATCCCCTGGCTTGGTGGTAATGGTAGAGTGGGAGCTATGCCGGGACATGATGTTGCAGATTCTGGTTGAATACAATTCTGCTGATGGCCCACAGCGCCTCCTGAATGCCCAGACTTGAGCTGCTAGATCTGTTCAAAGTCTATCCCATTTAGCATGGTGGTAGTGCCACACAACACGATGGAGGGTACCCTCAATGTGAAGGTGGGACTTTGTCTATTATCTGATTCCTTAAAAAACAATTTAGAGTACCTACTTTTTTTTCCAATTAAGGGGCAATTTAGGGTGACCAATTCACCTACCCTGCACATCTTTTTGGGTTGTGGGGGTGAGAACCACACAGACACAGGGAGAATGTGCAAACTCCATAAGTTCATAAGATATAGGAACAGAATTAGGCTATTCAGCCCATCGGGTCTGCTCCGCCATTCTATCATGGCTGATGTGTTCCTCGTCTCCTACCTACAATGTTACAGACTAAGAGCTGGATTGCAAAATCAGCCAGAGCATCTCCTCTCTAGAACACATGACCTAGGAGCGGGGGTAGGCAATTTAGCCTCCCAAGCCTAACACCCTCAATGTGATCAGGGCTGATCCCATCCCGGCCTCAACTCCACCGTCCTGCCCCTTCTCCATAACCCTTCAAGCCATTACCAATTAAAGATCTGTCTAACTCTTCCTTAAATTTACTCACTGTCCTTGCATCCACCGTACTCTAGGGTAGCGAATTCCACAGATTCACAACCCTTTCGGAGAAGTAGTTTTTCCTCAAATCTGTTTTAAATTTGATACCTCTTATTCTAAGATTATAACCTCTCGTTTTAGAATGCCCCACAAGAGGAAGCATCAGCTCCACATCTACTTTATCCATACCTTTTAGCATCTTGTATACCTCAATTAGATCCCTCTTCATTCTTCTAAACTCGAGAGAATATCGGCCTAAATTGTTCAATATCTCCTCATACGAGAAACCCCTCCTCTCTGGAATCAATCTAGCGAACCTCCTCTGAACTGCCTCCAATGCCACTACATCTTTCTTCAAATAAGGGGACCAAAACTGTGCACAATTCTCCAGGTGTGGTCTTACCAATGCCTTGTGTAGTTACACCAACACTTGCTTACCTTCACCATCAATTCCTTTTGGTACAAATGCCAACATTCCATTTGCTTTCCTTATTATCTGCTGCACCTGCACGCTCGTTTTCTGTGACTCATGCACGAGCACACCCAGATCCCTCTGCATCGGAACACTCCAAAGTCACTCCCCATTTAGATAATTTGCCTTTCCATTTTTTCAACCAAAATGAATGACCTCACACTTATCCACGTTAAACTCCATCTGCCACATTTTGACCCACGCTCCTAACCTATCTATATCCATTTGTAAGGTTCTTATTTCCTCATTGCAACTTACTGCCCCATCTATTTTTGTGTTATCTGCAAATTTGGCTATAGATCCTCTATCCCTGTAATAAAATGGTTAATATAGATTGTAAATAGCTGGGGCCCAAGGATCAAACCCTCTGGCACCCCACTAGTTACATCTTGCCATCCAGAAAAAGACGCATTTATCCCAACTCTCTGTCTCCTGTCCGTCAGCCAGTCTTCTCTCCAAGCTAATAAGTTACCCCTAATCCCATGTGCGCTCACCTTGTGAATCAATTTTCTGTGCGCCACCGTACCAAATTCCTTCCTCAAGTCCAGATATACTATATCTACAGGATCCCCATTATCCACTTTGCTTGTTACATCTTCGAAGAGCTCAAGCAAATTAGTGAAGCATGATTTGCCATTCATAAAACCATGCTGACTCTGATGGACAGCACTTTGGCTTTCCAAATGTCCTGACATTATGTCCTTGAAAATTGATTCTAATAATTTTCCAAAAACAGATGTTAAACGAACTGGTCTGTAATTTCCCACGTTCTGTGTCCCTTCCTTTTTGCATAAGCATTAGCATTTTTCCAATCCACTGGAACCTTTCCCACGTCCATGGAATTTTGGAATATCATAACCAATGGATCCACTATCTCTGCTACCGCTTCCTTTAACTCCCTAGGATGTAGGTCATCAGGCCCTGGGTACTTGTCAGCCCTCAATCCCAAGTGTTTTTTTAAAATTTAGATTACCCAATTATTTTTTCCAATTAAGGGGCAATTTAGCATGGCCAATCCACCTACTCTGCACATTTTTGGGTTGTGGGGGCGAAACCCACGCAGACACGGGGAAAATGTGCAAACTCCACACAGACAGTGACCCAGAGCCGGGATCGAACCTGGGACCTCAGCGCCGTGAGACGGTTGTGCTAACCACTAGGCCACCGTGCTGCCCTATCCCAAGTGTTTGTTGAGTACTGTTTCTCTATTGATGCTGATTGTTCCAAGTTCACCCTTTCTATTACCTCTGAATTGCCCGTTCCTGTAGGAATGGTATTAGTACCCTCCACCGTGAAATCTGAGGCAAAGTATTGATTTAGCATCATTGCCATTTCTGTGTTCCTCATCAGTTAACTCATCAGTTTCCTCTTCCAAGGGACTAATCACCTTAGCAACTCTCTTCCCTTTTATGTACCTGTAGAAACTTTTGCTCTCCTTTTTGATTTTCTGTGATAGTTTTTTTCAGAATCTCACGTAGCTTTTTAAAATTACTTTTTTAGTATTCCTTTGTTTATGTTTGAAAGTTTCTGAATCTTCCAGCCTGCCACTGACCTTTGCAATATGATATAACTTAGCTTTTGTCTTTACAATGTCCTTGACCACCGTTGTTTAGCCATGGATGTTTTTTACCACTCTTAGCATCTTTCTTCCTCACTGGGATATATTTTAGTTGTAAGGAATTGAGTATCTCCTTAAACAACTGCCACTACTCATCAGCTGTCCTACCTTTTAGCATTCCTGCCCAGTCCAGACGGGCCAAATCTGTCCTCAAGCCTATGTAATTTCCTTTGTTTAATTCCAGAACATCGAGTGTGGGACTCCACTTTCTCGCCCCCAAACTGAATCTTGAATTCTGTCATACTATGTGGATCATACTGTCCAGTGGATCCTTAACTATGAGGTCATTAATTAATCCCTCCTCATTACAAAATACCAAATCGAGAGTAGCCTCCTCCCTGGTTGGTTCCCCAACGTACTGTTCCAGGAAACAATCTCTAATACATTCAATCAACTCTGCCTCCAGGCTACCCTTGACAATTTGTTTCCTCCAGTCTATGTGCATATTAAAACCATCCATTATTTTTGCCGTACCTTTCTTACAAGCCCCAGTATTTCTTCATTTATGCTGTGCCCCACTGTAGAACTACTGTTTGGGGACATATAGATTACTCCTGCCGAGGACTTCTTCCCTTTGTTAATCCTTATTTCTACCTAAACTGATTCAACATCTTGATCTCCAGTGCTTATATCATTTCTCATTACAGCACTGATCCCTTTCCTCACCAGCAGGGCTACGCTACCTCCTTTTCCTTTTTCCCGAAATCGGTCCCTGGAGAATCGCTCGCGCGCAGGTAGGTGGCCATTGACAGAGGCTCCTCCACGTGATTCTCCGCCCAAAACTGGCCAAGTCCCCGACGGATTGGACTCCGTTTGAGGCTGCCCTAGTGGGGGGGCAGGGGGATCGATCACCGGGGGGGGGGCGTCATGAACGGCCAGGGGAACAATCGGGCAGCACAGACTCACGGCTGCGCCGATCTCGGGCGGGGGGGGGGAGGCGCTACATTTTTGATGATGGTCCGCGGTGTGAGTGTGCCATCTCGCATGCTCACATGGTGCGGCCGCCGCAGTCCACTGCCGTGCGCATGCGCGGACTCTTGACCAGAAGTACGGGGCCACATATCTGCAGCCAAAGCTGCGAGAAGCACTCTGTGGCCCTGCAGGTAGGACAATCACTCAGGACTTTCTTAAGGAAAGTCCAGAGTGAAATGCCAGCGTTTCTACACTGGCGTAGGGACATAGCCCCATTTTTGGAGAATTCAGCCCCCTATCTTTCCAAAATACTGCGTACCCTTGGATATCGAATTCACAGACCAGGGGCGAAATTCTCCGACGCCCAGCAGGGTCGGAGAATCGCCTAGGGCCGCCGAAAATCCCGCCCCCGCCGTGGCAGAGATTCTCCGCCACCCGGGAATTGGCGAGGGCGGGAATCACGCCACTCCGATCGGCGAGGCCCCTGCGGCGATTCTCCGGCCCGGATGGGCCGAAGTCCCGCCGCTGAGAGGCCTCTCCCGCTGCCGAGGTTTGAACCACCTCTGGTGGCGGCGGGATCGGCGCCGCGACTGGGCCCCCGGGGTCCTGGGCGGGGCGCGGGGTGATCGGACCCCGGGGGGTGCCCCCACGGTGGCCAGGCCTGCGATCGGGGCCCCCCGCTCAGACTCCGGACCAATGCCCTGGGTGCACTCTTTCTCCTCCGCCGCTGCCACGGCCTCCGCCATGGCGGAAGCGGAAGAGAAACCCACATTGCGCATACGCAGGCGGTGACGTCAACGGCCGCCGCCCCCAAAGGTGCGGAGAATTCCCCACCTTTGGGGAGGCCCGACCCCGGAGTGGTTGGCGCCACTCCCCTACGCCGGGACCCCCCGTCACGCCGGGTAGGGGAGAATCCCGCCTATGGTCTCCCTGTAACCACGTTTCAGTAATCCCCACCAAGTCATAACCTTTAGTTTCTATTTGCGCCATCAGCTTATTAATGTTGTTACGAATGCTTCTTGCATTTAGATACAAAGCTTTTAAATTTGTTTGACTGTTGGATTTCCCTACTCTTGTATAATTCCTTGTTTCATAAAGACAATCACCTGTTCTGCCCCTCACTTTTGTTTTCTGGTAACAATCCACCACATTGCTAACCTGCACTCTTACCTCCTCCATACGGACAGTGACTCGGGGCCAGGATTGAACCCGGGTCCTCGGTGGTGTGAGGCAGCAGTGCTAACCACTGCGCCACCATGCTGCCCCTAAACTATTATCTGATTCCTAATTCCCACTTTGACTTGCCCCAATCTCTATACACACACACACACAAGACAGACATCACAGAGGGGAGGAGAAGGGTGAAAATAACAAAGATGAAAGTCAAAAGATAAGAGTCTTTGTTTCAGATGGTTGTTTCAAAACCCTTTTCTTCAAACTTTGCTTTCAGTTCAAGGATTTCACTGTAGATTAATTCAGATCTCTGTAGGTTCAGAAATACATCAACTCACAGCCTTTTGTGGAGAGAGAGGCAGGGAGGGAGTAAGAGAGAGAGAAAAGAGAGAGAGACCGAGTGGTCAGGGTACAAACTGAGATCCTTGGGTGTCTGAACATCATTCCACTCAGGCAGTATCCAATCACCACCTGTTACTGGGCCACCAATTCATTGGCCACCAGTGAATCAATTGAACCGAGTCCCACCCCATCTCTCAGATGCTGAGAAGTCTCGGTCTTGTCCAAAGTTAACAGCACTATATACTACTTTGTAACTTCTTGAATTCCTCCTTGTCTCTGCTGCTTGACTTAAAGATACATGTCTATTAAGTATTCATGGATATAAATGATAACAGCAAAAATAAAGGGGAAATAAGGGACTCAAACAAAATGAATCTTCATTCCATACACAAGAGTATCTTCTCCCTAGCCTCAGCCACGGAACATGCATATATCTTCATCTTATGGTAATGAAATGTTTCCAGTACAGATGTACCCTCTATGCAATAAAATACAAATTAAGTTTATTTTTTTACCCTCTGTGTTTTGTATATTTTTGAGAATTTATTTTTTCCTCTGCCACAAAAGGTGGGTAGAAGTAATGTTTTCATCCCTGTTAGTAATGGATAGATTTCAGTGAAACATGGTACAGATAGAGAATGGCCCAAGGAAGATCTGATTAGATTTTGGTGAAAATGCAGATCATTTCCTGATATTTACTCAAAGGATATATTAACAGTACAAGATAGGGCATTATTTTTGAATGTTGTAAGTTTAATTGATAATATTATTGATTGTTTTAGTATATTGGGTGAAATTGTATGGTCCCGTCACAGAGAAGTGGGGCCGTAAAATGTGGTGAGCTGTTCAAAGGTTCAAGGTTCAAAGGCCTTTGGTGGGATTGGAAGATCCTGCTGGCGGGAAGGACTGTAAAGTTCTACCCATTGGGCGCGATTCTCCGCTCCCCACGCCGCGTGGGAGAATCGCGGGAGGGCCCCCCGACTAATTTCATGACCCCCTGGCGCCCCCGCGATTCTCACACCCCCCGCTCGGAAGAATCGGCACTCGCTGTTTTTCACAGCGACCGGCGATTCTCCGATCTGGATGGGCCAAGCGGCCTGCCATTCGCGACCGGTTCACGACGGCGGCAACCACACCTGGTCGCTGCCATCGTGAAAACACTGTGAGATGCCCGTTTGGGGCTTGTAGGGGGCCTGGTGGGGAATGAGCACCACGACTGTGTTCGGGAGGGGACTGGCCCGCGATAGGTGCCCACCGTTCGTCGGGCCGGCGTCTCAATCGGACGCACTATTTCCCCTCCGCCGCCCCGCAAGATCAAGCCGCCATGTCTTGCGGGGCGGCGGAGGGGAAAGACGGCCGCCGCGCATGCACAGGTTTGGGCTGTCAGCCGTCGTGACGTCAGCCGCGCATGCGTGGTTTAGAGCCGGCCAACCTGCGCATGCGCGGCTGACGTCACATAGGCGCCACCATCGCGTCACTCTCGGTGCGCCGCCCGGCGGCCAAGAGTTATGGAGCGCCGCTCCTAGCCCCGCCGGTAGGTGGGAATAGGGGGCGAGGAGCGGCCTCAGAGGCCGTCGTGAAACTCGGCCGAATTCACGATGGCCCTCCTGATTTTTCCCGGGAGCGGAGAATCGCGGCCATTGTCTCAGCTGCTGTGGTGCAATTTGTCACAGCTGTCAAAATGTGAACAGTTTTTAGAGCATAGAACATAGAACATAGAAAAATACAGCACAGAACAGGCCCTTCGGCCCACGATGTTGTGCCGAACTTTTGTCCTAGATTAAGAACAAATTAATCTACACCCCATCATTCTACCGGAATCCATGTACCTATCTGTTTTGTTATGCTCTTGACGTAGCATAAGCGGATCCTTGATGTGTACTCTGACAAAGGAAGGTTCAGACTTGGAGATAGCTTTAACACATTTATTAATCTGTTAACGATTCTCCTACTTAGATTCGACTCTCCTGTTAATCCTGCTATAACTACTCAGACTGACGAACCATGTGTGCTGTGTCCTTATATATGGGTTGGTGTAATGCCCCCCTGGTGGTAGTGTCATCTCTGTGTGTGTGTGTCGTGACTGCCCATTGGTCGTGTCCTATCTTACTGACCTATTGGTTGAATGTCTGTGTGTCATGTCTCTGTTCCTCCCTCTAGTGTCTATCTAGTCTACATGTATTTACATTAACCCCTTGTGTATTTACAGTGATGCATATCACCACATCCCCCCCTTTTTCGTGTTACATATTTTCTGTACAGTGTTAAAGAAAATTGAACAAAAACAGGTAGATAAGTGATGCTCTGTACAAGTTATGATAACAGTGATCATTAAACAATAAGTCCAAATCATATGCATGAGTCTAAAATTCATTAATTATTATGGTCGAGTGTCTTTCTTGTTTGGTTGGTGAGGTTGTGATGTTGATGGTGGCATTGCTTTGTAAACGCCGTCAGTGTCCCTGTGCGTAAGGAACCAAGAAGTGGTCACATCACTTTGTTGTTTGATTTGGAGTCTTTTTTTCTTCCGATGCTTGTGGTAGCGATGTATGCAATCTGTGTCGTCCTGCCATGGTATGTCATTGTACTGAGCTGAGCAGTAACAGTGTCCCACATTTGGTGGTTGGATGTGGATTGGCTGAAGCCTCTTCAGTGAAATGGAAGCTCTTCGAAAAAAATATTTATTTTTTCAGATTTGTAGTTACAACACATCATCCAGGCAGGAATAAAACATCAAAGAAGAGCTGTGTAATTGTAATAACACTGAGTTAACACAGCATGGTAGAAGAATGCACTCTCCCGAGTGCTCTTTTCACTTGTTTCCCCTTAATCTTCTCCCATTCCTTCTATTTATATTCCTTCTCTTATTCCTCCTCTTCCCTAATTCCTTTTATTCTGGTTCTCAGATTAATTTTGAAACATCCTGATGATTTCTTCATAGAATTATAAAGCGCATGAAATATCCAATCATCCATTGTTTCCATGCCAGGGCTTTGAAAGAGCTTCTCTGTAATTTAACATAAGCCATCCTGTAAGTGTGACTGACATGTGTCAGATTCTGTATATAGTTCTCAGTTGATGTCTGCACACCCTGTTCTCCTAACTGATTCCAGGTACAATCTCTGTAAAATATTGGGTTTATCCCATTTTGATCAGTTACAGTAGTTTTCTACAATAGGCTATTTTGTGGAAGTATACCACAACATTTTCAGCTGCTATTTAGTTTTACAAGCTGGTGAAATGAATCCAGCTTACATGGCACAGTGGCAAGCACTGCTGCCTCACTCGTCAGGGATGCGGATTCAATTCCGACCTCGGGTGACTGTCTGTTTGGAGTTTCCACATTCTCCGTGACTGCATGGGTTTCCTCCGGGTGCTCCGGTTTCCTCCCACAGTCCAAAGATGTGCAGGTTAGGTGGATTGGCCAAATTAAATTGCCCCTTAGTGTCCAAAGGTTAGGTGGGGTTATGGAATTGGGGGAGTGGACATAGGTAAGATGGTATTTCAGAGGGTCAGTGCATACGCGATGGGCCAAATAGTCTCCTTCTGCACTGTAGAGATTCTGTGATTGCTAGTTAATTATTATGCAATATTATTCATAAATGCCACCCTGCAGCAACTCAAAATTCTGAACTTTGTAAACAGAATAATGGACAGCATTGCAGTAGACTATGGGAACAGGGCAACTTGTTGACTGGGGTTTTGACAGTAATTGTCAGGGATGTTTATAAAAAAAAAATTGCAAAGTTCATGGACATTCCCAAAACTGTGACATTTGGTCAGTGTGGTGGTTACAAATCAGAAAACTCTTGAAACAAACTAACCACTAAAGTCTTACTGCCTGGAGATAATGACAGGCTAACTGGCTATCACTATAACATCAACAAAGGCTGTCCTGAGTCTGCCGTTATTTCTGAATATGTATTGTGAATACCACTAAAATCTACAAAAACAGCAAGAGTTCTCGATCTTACTGGTTATTGAGAATTGCTGACTGTGCATATGAGGGCAGATTAGGATTGGATGTGATCTCATGTGTGATTAAATTATCTTAATTAAATGTCAATATGAGACTGGCAAATGTGACCGTGACAGTATACCTCCATAAACAGTCAACACACTCGGGAGAAAGGAAGTGGAATAAATTAGCCATGGATGAGCAGGAAAACCCGACAGGATTGTTTTAAAAAATATATTTTTAGGCTCTATCCTCCTTGTTCAGAATGATAGAATTAGTAAATGCACTCTATTATTGAGTGCATTGAGGTAGCGATATTATTGAGCCCAATAAAAATAACTGTGATACCTTTGAATGTAATCTTCAACAGTCAAATATTTTAATGTTTTGCTTTTCTACCAGTCACCAGTCACTGAAGGAAAGCGTGCAGGTGCAGCAGGCGGTAAAGAAGGCAAATGGTATGCTAGCCTTCATGGCAAGAAGATTCAAATACAGGAGCAGGGATGTCTTGCTGCAATTATACAGGGCCCTGGTGAGGCCACACCTGGAATATTGTGTGCAGTTTTGGTCTCCTTAGGAAGGATGTTCTAGCTATAGATTCAGCGAAGGTTTACCAGACTGATTCCTGGGATGTCAAGACTGATGTACGAGGAGAAATTGAATCAGTTAGGATTGTATTCACGGGGGAAGCTCAGTGGCGCAGTGGTTAGCATTGCTGCCTCAAGGTGCCGAGGTCCAACGGTTCGATCTCGGCTCTGGGTCACTGTCTGTGTGGAGTTTGCACATTCTCCCCATGTTTGTGTGGGTTCCGCCACCACAACCCAAAGATGTGCAGGGTAGGTGGATTGGCCATGCTAAATTGTCCCTTAAGTGGAAAAAATACATTGGGTACTCTAAATTTATTTTGAAAAAAGATTGTATTCGCTGGAGCTCAGAAGAATGAGGGGGGATCTCATCGAAACCTATACAATTCGAACAGGATTGGACAGGATGTTCCCGATGGTGGGTGTGTCCAGAACCAAAGGTCACAGTCTGAGGATACGGGGAGATCATTTAGGACAGAGATGAGTAGAAATATCTTCTCCCAGAGAGTGGTGAGCCTGTCGAACGCATTACCACAGGAATAGTTGAGTCCAAAACATTGTATAGTTACAAGAAACAGTTAGATATAGCACTTAGGGCAAAGGGCATCAAAGGATATGAGGGAAAGTGGGATTAGGCTATTGAGTTGGATGATCAGCCATCAACATAATGAATGGAGGAGCAGTCTTGAAGGGACGAATAACCTCCTCCTGCTCCTACTTTTTCTATATTTCTACTCTTTGGGGATTCTTCTGCCACAATGGGAGCAATCTGCAATGCAGCTGAATTACTTACTGTCCACGGCAGTACATCTGCTGGTTTAGCACAGTGGGCTAAACAGCTGGCTTATAATGCAGAACAATGCCAGCAGCGCGGGTTCAATTCCTGTACCGGCCTCCCCGAACAGGCGCCAGAATATGGCGACTGGGTGCTTTTCACAGCAACTTCATTGAAGCCTACTTGTGACAATAAGTGATTATTATTATTATTATTAAGATGTGGGGATGCCGGCGTTGTACTGGGATGGACACAGTAAGAAGTCTTACAGGTTTGTTTTGAATCACTAGCTTTTGGAGCGCAGCTCCTTCCACCTGAGCTAATGATTCAAAACAAACCTGTTACATCTGGAGTAAGGCAGATGCTTCTGCATGTCAGTCACTTTTTTAATGCCTTGACTGGTTTGGGTTGGTTCTGTTCCAAGAAACATAGAGATACTTGAGCTGATCAGAATCTTGAAGTATTCCACAACAGATGTTGCTTATGACATTTTTGCCAGTGTGTGGGTGTTCTTTTACAACTTGCTTTGTTTAACTTTGCACATCATTGTTTTTTCCATCTTCTAGTGGTTTATGTAACATATGTTTCAAAAGTAGTTCAAAGCAATGTTGTGGACCTATTTCATGACATAATCTCCTTTTTCAAACTTAAATTTTTTGTCCGTCTGTCACCTGAAGGCAATCATTGATGCAAGGATATGATTACACACACATGAACCAGCATGTTCTAATTATCCCTGCACCTTCACCCCTCTCAGTGGGCAGTCAACATGCATGAGAGTGTGAATGCCAGTTGAATATTTGACTGTTGGGGGCCTTCATAGCTGAGATCTATCTTTAACTGATGTCATATGCACAAATGCCTTGCAACAGCTGTCTTAAAGTAGATGTCAGACTGGTTGTTTTCTGTTTATTTTACCTGCGCCTTGCAATATGAGACCATTCGTATCATGACCACTGTCATTCTGGCTGAGATCAGCCTGTCACCTTCCGTCTAACTCTTGCAGATGGTCAGATAACTGAGATTTTCTTTGTTTGTCAAAACAAGTGGCAAAACAAGTCACAAAAAGATAGCGCATTAAGCAGAACTGAAGCATGGAGAATATTTTCTTATTGTCGACAAACTGAATTTAAAAAAAACGTAAATTGCACTTTATCTATTTATGAGAGACAAACTTGTAAAAGGACTAAAAGTTAACTCAACTATGTTTAATTTATAGATATTGCAATAGGAGTTCCTTATGCAGGGGAAAATCATAAAGGTCTCGTTTACATTTATAATGGACAACCTTCTGGTCTAAACACACAACCGTCTCAGACTTTGAAAGGGCAGTGGGCCTCAGACAAAGTGCCTGCAAGCTTTGGTTATGCCCTGCAAGGTGCTGTTGATATTGACACAAATGGATATCCAGGTATGTTCAACAATCTAAAATGATCCTAAATTGGTAATCATTCAAATAGATTAGACTTTTGTGTGTTTTGTCTGGGTAGTGCATTCTTCAGTGTCATTCTAGAAATCCTTAAATAACATTTATTTCTTTTAAAACAATCAACATTTGTTTATTCAGCCATATCTATCTGAAGTAGTTGTACACCAATTGTATGTGTGAATCTCTATTAACATCACTCCTGGGATTGTAGCCATGTACGATGCATTACATTTGAACTGTAGACATACTATGCATTGAATAAGTTTTATAGAAGATAAAGCTGCAATTCACATTCCATTTTGTCTTTAATTAACAATGCCAACTCAATGTTCAAGAGACCCAAATACATTTGCATTACTTTGATATAATCAAAAGTGCTGTGACACTACCTACTGAAGAAGCAAAACTTAATTCATGAGAAATTATTGCACATAATCTCAAACTCAGATTGTTGCAGTTTTGTTTCTGGTGACAATTATGACTGGCCTCGTCAGCATTATAAATGTGTGTGAATAATAATGTTTTTGATTATACTTTGTTTATACTTATGTAACATCCTCCATCAAACAGCCTATCTTCAAACCCATTAAACATTTCTAAAACTTGGACATTATTACTTATATTTATTGAACATATGTGCTGGTCTTACTGAACCTATATGTTCTATCAAAATCTGTCCTATGTTCTTATTTGTAAGGATAGTGATAAGTGTTCTGTTGGATCTGGATTGAATTGTGCATATTTGTATGATGTCCTTGGAGTCATGCATGATGCACGAGAAGGTACTATAGTGTGCTGTGCTTAGTCACGTATCCAGTATGTCTTGTGTCAAGTTGTTGTTTTTGAGTCATAATTTGTTTTCTCTCCAAAGGAATGCCTTGTAAATAAAAGCATACTTGTTTAAGCCAAATATTTACAGCAATTATTTTTCCTTGTCTATTTTCCTTTTCTTTGGCTGTTTCTCTGAAAGATTTTGGGCAGGATTCTCCGTTTGGGAAACTATGGTCTCAATTCTCCGCTGTTGGAATTCTCCATTGCGCCGGCAACTGGGGATTTCCCGACGACGTGGGGCTGCCCACAATGGGAAACCCGTTTGGCCAGCTGATGAGACGGAGAATCCTGGGGAGGCGCCGCACCAGAAATTTAGTGTGGCGCGATGGGGAATCCCGCTCTATGTTCTCCCATCGGAGCTGAACTGCACTAGTTTCACGATCCCCTTGTGATCATAAAGCAGGATGCGATTCCGTGTAACTTGCCATGCAAATATATGCATGGTGTGGAATACCAGGGGATTCCCGGGGGAATCCTGATATCGGGCTGCTCCCCACCCCCGGATTGCCTGGGTGCCCCCCACCTATCCTCAAGTATATGGGTGACCTGACACCACCCCTACCCCCCCTCACCCCATGAACCCCTGTAATAGGGGAACGCCCCAAAGGGCACCCTGTCTAAAGGAATCCCCTGTACAGAACCCCCTGCACAGAACCCCCTGCACACACACTGACCCTCCCCACACTTAAAAATCCTCCCGACAAAGAAACCCCACCCCCAGAAAAGAGACCCCCATTTGGAAGCTAGAGAGTAGTCCAGACAGGGGCTGTAGGAATCATTATAGCTGTAATACTTACCTTGAAGCTCCACGTGTCCATTCCTCAAAGGTGAGCAGTTGTGCCTACATCTGGTTCCACAGATTTATTGTCTACAATCCAGTCATGGCTTTCTTAGTGGTTTGTAATTTACAGCCCATTAAAAACTATTTGCCACTTTGATCCATTCATCGCCCTTCAACATCAGTGGGCAAAGCGGTGAAATTGCAATGTTTGTAAACATTACCCTCATCAAAGAGAGGTAAGTGCAGTGAAATCACACGATTGAGTGGTTGAATTCACTTAGTGCAACTTGCATCTCTTTTATGGTGCAATGTTTACAGACATGGGGACTTCTCCACTTAGACCACTGAAGAATGAAGGGAGATGAATGGGTCGCAGCGGCAGATGGTTTTTACAAGCTGTCAATCACAAACCATCACTTTAAGTCCATGAATAGATTTCAGACAGTGAATCTGTGGGAACCAGATGCAGGCACAGCTGTGGTCCTTTGAGGAATGGTCACATGGAGCTGCAAGGTTAGTAGTACAGCTATAATGCATCACATCCCCTTTCTGGAATGTCCTCTAGCTTCCAGACAGGGGTCTCTTTTGTGGTGTGTGTGTGTGCGCGTGTGCGCCTTTAGGCAGTGGGTCCCTTTGCTGGAGTCCCCGTATTACAGGGGTCCCTGTGGGGGGGGGGGGGGGGGGGGGGGGGTGGGATCCTCCTACTACAGGAATCCCTGTGGCGGATCTCCCCATTACAGCGGTCCCTGGGGAGTCCTCCTGAATCACGGGTCCCTATGGGGGCCTTCCTAAAGGAGCTCCCCTATGGGAGGGTGGGTCAGGTCACCTCAATATGTGGGGTTGGGGGCTGCTATGTAGTGTTGGAGGTTGGGAGAGTCAGGGCTGATTTGCGAGTGGGGGATGGGGGGGGGGGGGGGCAGTGGGGATAGCCTCAGATGGTCTCTGCAATTGTGGCCCTAACGTGGTGGAGCCGTGGTGGTCCAAGTGGGCCCTTTGGCCCACCACATCAGGTTCACGATTGTAGAGACCACAAGTGAGCCTAACCCACATGCTCCTTGGCTGCGGGGACCGGAGATTCATGGAATGGTGGAGCATAGGGCTCTGGGACCACTAAATAGATGCAAATCAGTCAGTACAACCCATTTGCATTTATTCGCATAATCCTGCTGGCGTGCAGCGTGGAACTCGTGAGGGGTCGGAGCATGGCATTCGGGCTGGTGCCCGGCGCGATCCTTATTTCACCCCAACGCCCAATTCTCCGTCCCATCGGGGAACACATTCTGGGCGTCCCTGGAACGGAGAATCACAACCATTGGCTTCTTACTATAAATTGACACCTTTTACAAATGGTCATTATTTCCAAGTAAGTCTTGATAGTGAATTTGGTGAGGTTAATTAACCGTATAAAGTGGAATGGAGAGCCACAAGTGAGACTGACTCACCACTGATTTTTCGATGGTTCACGAGGGGTCATTTCCGCCTTCCTAATTTTGGGACCTATGAGGTTAATACCCTACTGATGCTGCATGCCGAGATAGATCTAGCCTGTCGATCAAACTTTCTTGATCTATATGTTCACTGGATGAATTCTCCAAGCTATCAAAAAAGACCCATTCATGAAACTCTGGCGATTAGACAAAGATTTAGTATACTATACTTGAAGTATGATGTGTGTGGGAGTGGGAGCACTGCTGTGGCCTTTAGTGGGAATGTAAAGGGAATTTTGCCTTCTCCTATTTCTGGTAATTTCTCAATTTCCCCAACTGATTCCAAGCAAATTTCCTTCACATGGTGCTCAGATAATGTACAAATGGCTAAAAGGCGCAGATTGATACACAGGAAATTGTACCAACTGGAGTCCAGTCAACATTTTTGTGGTTGAAAAAATGAACTAAGACAGCCATAAAATCATTTTAAAATCTGGAATGGAAAATACAAGATTTTTTTAAATTACTTCTTATAAGAAGTTGATCTTCCTTCATGAGGAACTAATTTTGTGCAACTTTTTTCTAGACTTGATTGTGGGAGCTTTTGGTGTTGACAAAGCAGTAGTTTACAGGTAGGTACTATTATTTTCTACAGTCAAACAAGATTTATTTTGTGCATGTCTGAACTTGAAATTTAATATTTTATTTGAAAGGAATTATTTCTGACCCTTTTTTTACATCCTATATTGGATTTGCATGTTTGTCAGAGTACTGCATACATGCCAACCTGGAAAACTCTCAACTAAGTTTTCCTGAATTGCAGTGATAAGCTGCCAGCTTCTGTGAACTGTTCTTTTCGTTCTTCTCCAACTCTTGTCTTGCAGCCTGCACATGGAGACTGAGTTGTGATGGGCGATGGACTAGCTTCACAGAGGCAGAACTAGGGAATTGTGAGATGCCTTCATTTTAAACATAAATATGGACAAAATGAACAAGACTCCAGATGCTGATACCAAATGATGTTGTAAACTGCAGACTGGTTGGTTGGGCGGATTTGTAAAATGTATTTTCGATTGGACTTGTGGCAAAATTTGTTCTTCATCTGCTCTCTTTTAACATTAACTGGACCTAAAGACATAACATGTCACAACATATTTACAAAAGCTTTAAAAATATTTTAAGTTACTGTTAAAAAGTGGTTTGAAATATGTGATCTGGCTCCTTTTAGGTTAATAAATGTTTAAAAAGGCATCTACTTTTTCTTAGATTTGGCATTGACACACACACAAACCATTGTAAAGGGAAGAGGCTTTATTTGGGATTATCTCTCATGCGGGAATTATCATAACCAGTGATAAACTGCAAATCTCAGAACAGGGATTTAGGTTTTTGGAGTTTAATTAATAGCAGGCCTCAGCCAATCCTTACATGTGTCAGATCCCTACTTTAGAATGAGAATTTCTACCTCACCACAATCAAAAATGTCCTGTCAGAGGATGTACTGAGGTTCTCCATAAGCCGAATGGGGAAAGACAAAGGACGGTATACTCCGGACCCCCAGCCTTTTGTTTCTCGGTGGCACGCCATTTGCTAGCGGCGGGATTTACTACTCCTGCCGCCAATGGGTCCCATTGAAGCCACCCCTCACTACCGAGAAACCTGCAGGTGGGGTGCACTACCGGCAGGCAGTGAAAAGTCCAAAGGCCGGGTGATTTCTTGCCAAAGTCTGGTGTAGCACCAAGTCAGGCAGATGGGAAGGTCCCACGTTCAAATCTCGATTTGTGCTATTTACTGACTTTCAGCAGGGGCTTGTTATAATTGGGCTTAATTTCCCCAGGTTTGGCATGGGAAAATTGGCTACGGGGGCGGGGGGGGGGGGGGGGGGGGGGGGGGGGTGTTTCCATTTCTAATTGTTATTCAGTCCCCTTTTTGGAATGAACACATGAATAAACAGCATGTGACTTGATTGTGACATCTTCACCTTTAAATAGATTCCTGCTGTTTAATAGTAGCAATAGAATGATGTTAGTACCCGTGCAAATGTATATCAGTAAGAATCTGTACCTTTAGGTGAAGGGGAAAAGAATTAGAAAAACATTTGCCGAGATACAATCTTCTATAATTTTCCAAGTAAGCCAGAAATGGATTTTGCTTCCAGAAGCTGAACAAGCAGCTTTTTTTGGAAAGTACAACAGCAAAAATAGAAAAATCTCTATGCCTCTCTGTTTAGCACTTAGTAGGTTGTGCACTTATGTGGATTATGCAATTTAGTAAACGGAAATTGCGACAGGAAAATTTTTCAGAAATGAAAATAATTCTTCAATTGTCTGTAGTGACCACCGTTAGCAGCTTTAGTCCCGTAGCATTTTCATGAGGCTGGAAGTTAAATAAAGGAGCTGGGATGCTCTTAACCAATGATTCTGGAATGAGCCTGATACAGCAGTTTAAAGTTTATGGTTGGATTGCTGTTCTTTAAAGCACTATGAGGCATGATTCTCCGTCCCGCTGTACCAGTTTTCTGTTCCCACCAGCAGCGGGATTTTTTGTTTCACCAGCCGGCCAATGGGGTTTCCCATTTTTACATAGAATTTACAGTGCAGAAGGAGGCCATTCGGCCCATCGAGTCTGCTCCGGCTCTTGGAAAGAGCATCCTACCCAAGGTCAACACCTCCACCCTGTCCCCATAACCCAGTAACCCCACCCAACACTAAGGGCAATTTTGGACACTAAGGGCAACTTAGCATGGCCAATCCACCTAACCTGCACATCTTTGGACTGTGGGAGGAAACCGGAGTACCCGGAGGAAACCCACACACACACGGGGAGGACGTGCAGACTCCGCACAGACAGTGACCCAAGCCAGAATCGAACCTGGGACCCTGGAGCTGTGAAGCGATTGTGCTATCCACAATGCTACCGTGCTGCCCTGTGGGCAGCCCCACGGTGTCGGCAAATCCCCGGGCGTGGGCGCACTGCTGGCGCAATGGAAAATCCCGCCAGCGGAGAATCCAGCCCTATATTAATATTAATCAGGGTTGCTTTTTCTTATAATCTTCAACAACATTTTTTTTGTTTCTCTGCATGGTCTCACCAAATATTTTTTTGCGTCTTCGGTCATGGCCCGAAAACACAACAGAGTGGCATTGGATAGTGGGATCTTTCCCGATGGTTAAATCGCGCCCATAGTTTCAGCCTTTTTAAAGTCTTTGCCCAGTTTCTTTTAAATTTTAGGAAGGAACCATATTAATATGCAAATTGTCATAAAAATGTAGTGTGAGGTATTGGCTCTGTATCATTGGAAATATGTGCAATTTTGCACTGGCACACCAGAAATAAAATCTGCTACACAGTGTTGCAAATGGTTTCTATTGTACCAAAATCAGAAGTAGGATGCATTCCACATCCCAGTGGTACGAGTGGCATCTTTGGCAAATGTTATGCACATAAATTAATGAAATAGGTAACACCTCAAATTGATTTGGTTGCTAGTCTATTCACTGATACCAAACAGAATGTCATCCCTAGGCAGCATGTCAGGCAAAGTGAACCTCAAAGTGTTTTTCGTCTAACCTGACTGTGCCTCTATTTCACTAGCACGCAATAAACTACTGGCATTGCCCATGCCATCTGGTGATACCAGGGTGCCCAGGTGACACGAGCAGTGCCAGGGCACCACCCTGCCCAAAGTGTATGCAGCTCGGGGCCTCTGATCCCCTGGGAGACCCCCACAAGTGCGGTTCTGCCTGGTCACCGTTTGTGGGGGCCAGTGCGAACGGCACTCGCCAAAGGTCTCTGAGGAGAAGGGGTTGAATCCCAAAGCCTCAGGCACCTCGGGAATCTGCACATTAGAGTGAGGCTTACTGCCTCATTCTAATATGCAGATTTGCTAAAAGTTGATCCCGCCCATTGAGGGTGGGATTCACATCGCAAAGGCTCGCGAGATTGCGTTGAATCTCGCGAGGTGTAGCGAGCCGGGTAGATCCCTGTAGTGGGGTCTCCCGGCTTTCAATGGCCACGCTGCTGGGCCAGAAAGAGCGCATCTGACCTACAACTGTTTATAGATTTTGGTTATGAGGAGCACAAGGCCTACCATTCAGGTGTTATTCAACAGAGGCCGTAAGCATTTTAAATCAAAAACAAAGTTAATTCTAAGAATTCAGCTAACATTTTTATAAACGCATACAGTAAGCATTTATATCAACTACAAACATAAATACCCCACACAGCTACTGTACTCTATATATAACACTTAATAAATTCCCTTTAGCTGTTTCAATTTAATTACAACTTCCTATAAACCAGTACACCCCTTTTCATAGTTGTCGTCCAACATATGGCACTCTTAAGACCAGCGTATGGATGCTTTTGTTGTCTTTTCAAAACATCAGGGGATTAATTCTCTGAAAATGGGGCTGTGGCTCCACGCCTGTGCGAAAACAGGCGCAAATCACTCTGGACTTTCTTGCAGAGTGATTCTCCATTTTGAAGTGGGCTTGCAGGGCCCCGGAGTACTCCACACAGCTCCGGCTGCCGATACGGGGCCCTGCACTTCCGTCCGCGCATGTGCGTGGCGGCCGCCTGTGGCGGCGGCCTCACGCGACATGCCGGACCCACACAGCGGGCCGGTCCCAACAATATAGGTCCCCCCCACAGATCGCGCACGCCCGCCAATCGGTGGCTCCCGATCGCGAGCCTCGCCGTCCTGGAGGTTCATGTGGAACCATGAGTGAACAACGCCGGCGGGAACTCGGCCAACTGCTGGCTGAGAATCGCTGCGGGGGCCTGTTTCAATGGCCCCTGACCAGTGCCGCGTCGACCACATGCGCACGACTGGCGGCGCTTCTCCAGTCCGCGAAGAATCACGGGAAGGCATCGGACCCGATCGCGTGTCTGACATCCCATTCTCCGCCCCGTGCCGAGCACGATTTCAGCACAGAGGCTCGGAGAATCCTGCCCCAGGGTTGAATTCATTCCAGAAAAGCTTTATCACTGTTAAATTATCAAGTGATCTGGAGACACCTTTTAACGTGCAGAGAGAGAGAGACACACACAAGACTTCTCTGCCTGAATTCAGCGTCCAAAAATGTGTAAACAAAAGTAAAACTCGGAGCACAGCCAGCTCCTAACTCAAAAACGAAACAAAAAACCCAGAGCCACATCCCAGCTCCACCCGCACAATTACATCACTGAAGCCATTTGATAATACAAAACATTTCTTAAAGGGACACTCCCATGACACTGCACGTGGCGAGCTGCATTTCTGGCACAGTGTGGCCTTGGATTGCGCCCAAAGTGGTATCAGTTCTGCCTCATTACATTGGGATTATTATAATTGTGCATGTTGTAGGCATGGCTACTCTGTGTTTCTTTTCTCATTTTTCAGTGTCATGGATCTTGTTTTCCCTTTTTCAAACCGCTAAAGAGCCTGACATAACAGTAAAACTAGCTTCTATAAGTATTCATGAATATTGGGTTGATCCTTAAGAATTTAACAACTCAAGTTTTGAGGATGTGTTTAATCAATAGTATAAGCATTAGATTGAGTTCAACAATCTATTTGTTCATTCAATTTACTTCAAATGAGATACATACCTTGGCCGAATAGCTGCAATGATTCTATCCATTAGGATTTTGGGTCATTTCAACCTCGCTCATGAATGAAAAGCCCAGAGATGAAAGCTCATAATTCCTGCATAATTGTACTAAATTGGCAGGATAGTTGCCTCACGTGGTACATATAAATATCATACTGGTTTGAAGTTGGAATTGAACCATTTTATCGTTAGAGTAATAGCTTTATTTTGTTGTTAATTATTTATTATCAACTTTGGAATGTTTATTTGTGACATTTGATACGGATGATGTCTCCCCTTTGCAGCCATCACAGACCTTTGCTGTTTAAAAAGTGCACATGCATGAAAAAGACAAAACCAAAATCATAATCTAAAGTAATTTTCCTGAAAATATTTTCCATTAAAAACTGCCAAAGAACGTTTTCTGCAAATGAGAGATCTGTGTTTTATAGAACAAGTGAAGCAATTGAATTCTCTGGGAAGTTCTAAATGAAAACATTTACTGGTGATCCCAGAAAGCATTAGGTAAAGCAGCTTACAGTGTGTGATTAAAATGATTTGCTCAGCTCATGTACAAGATCTAAATGGCACCTTAGGAATTCATTAATTAGATTCAGCTGACATATGCTCAGTGTTTACCACACGTGGTGTCCTCATGTGCTTTGCACTGATGAATACAATACTGTAAGATAAAAGCCATTTTAAAGGCAGGGGCAGAAGTTTCTTATCCCTAAACAATATTTTGGATCATGTTTACTTTAATGCTGGTCTGCTGTAATTCAGTTCAGAAGTAGATGATGGAAATCTAGATACACTGCAGAAAGTTTATATCTAATTGCTTAAAATTAAGTTGCATTGATTATAATTTACTCTCTTGATCTGTTTGTAATAAAATCTTTATTAGTGTCACAAGTGGGCTTCTATTAACATTGCAATGTATCAAGCTTGAACAAAAACCTAAAAATGGCATGTTGTGGGGCCAGTAGTAAGTTTGTACCTTTGCAGAAAATAAATTTAGTTCAGAGGTGCTCAACAGGACACTGTTAATAGAAGTTATTTTTCTTGCATTTCAAACTCTCAGAGCCAGACCCGTAATTCATGTAAATGCTTCATTAGAAGTCAACCCAGCAATCTTGAATGCAGAGAACAAAAGCTGTACACTGAAAGACAGTATCATGGTGACCTGGTAAGTTCAGCCCTGTGTAATGAGAGGGCCAATCTGTGGTCCATTTCACTATTTCTATTTCTCATTTTGCTGTTTGCAGTGACCATTTTGTGCTTTGTCAAACAAATGGAATCGAAGATGTTTTGTCTTTTAGTCTTGTGAGCGATTTTGACTGTGTAATAACTTAAGCTGTATATTGATGATCACAAGCAGCAAAACAAATTTGAAACTTCAATTTCCTTGAAAGCTAGTCATGAATAATATGAATTATGTGCTAAAATGTTTATTTAATTTGAGGAAACGTTCCTCTCCCAACCAAAAACAGATTAATCATCATTCATTTCACTTACTGTTTGTGGACTCTGCTGAGCACAAACCAGCTGCCATATTTGCTTACATAATCAATGTTACTGTACCTCGAAAGCAATCCATTGCTGTGAAGCACTTTGGGACATATTTTTGATCTCCTAAGGTATCAAATGAATGCAATATCGTTTTCTGGTTTCTACTAAAAGAAGCATTAAAAAAGCATTCAGGTTGTTCACATTTACAGCTCACCATGTTGATTAACCCTCTGTGGTTCCTTGGAAACTATTTGACATTTGTATTGGTCATTATACACCCTGCTTGACTTTCCTACTATTGACTTAAATGGACAGGAAGATATGCAAGTGTATATCAGATAGAGTTTAAAAAAAATTCATTTACGGGATGTGGGCGTCGCTGGTTAGGCCAATATTTATTGCCCATCCCTAGTTGCCCTTCGGAAGGTGATGGTGAGCTGCCTTCTTGAACCGCTGCAGTCCTTCAGGTGTAGGTACACCCACTGTGATGTTAGGGAGGGAGTTCCAGGATTTTGCCCCAGCGACAGTGAAGGAACGATGATATATTTCAAAGTCAGGGTGGTGAGTGACTTGGAGGGGAACCTCCAGGTGGTGGGGTTCCCAGGTATTTGCTGCTCTTTCCTTCTAAATGGTAGTGGTCATGGGTTTGGAAGGTGCTGTCTAAGGAACCTTGGTGAGTTATTGCAGTGCATCTTGTAGATGGTAGCTCATGGCTGCCACTGTTCGGCTGTGGTGGAGGGTTTGAATGTTTGTGGAAGGAGGAGCAATCAAGCGGACTGCTTTGTTCTGGATGGTGTCGAGCTAGTTTACTAATGCCCATGTTGTTCTTCCAGTGCTGTATTTTGCCCCCAGGATGTCTTAAGTAAAAAGTGTTCCACGAAGACCTTCACTATGAATGCAAGAAAATTAATTTGAAACAAAAATGTTAAAAGTTGTTATTGTGTGGAAAAAAAATGTTTCCATATCTTTGATAGACAGTTAGATTGAGGACAATAGTGATACAATACTATGCTGTGTTAATTCTATTTAAACTGCTACTGAAGAGGGGATGGGGTCAATTCATCACCGGTGGGATTCTCCATTCTGCTGGCAGTGCACCCCTGCTGATGGGTTTCCCAGCGGTGGGTGGTGGCCACAATGGGAACTCCCATTTGCTGGCCCCGAGAACGGAGAATGCCACTACTGGCGCAGGCTGAGGAACAGGTGGCTGGGGAGGCGAAGAATTCACTCCAACATTTAAAAATGTAACGTCGTAAATTCTAAACATATAAAGTAGTTGAAAAGTTAATATAAGTTGGGTCCAGAAGATTTATTTCCTGTTTTCAATTCCCAATTTCTTTGTGCGACCTGTTGGTAATTAAGGGGTGATTCTCTCAAAAAAAAGCTCTACGAGTCTGCTGCTCTGTTCTCGAAGAAAGAACAGCTGCAAGGCCTGTCCCTTCACTTTGTAAGAAGCTCTTGAGAACAAAGAGGCACACTCAATAAAAAATTGTGGTTGGAGAAACAGCTGCTACGCTGATTAATGGATCCTGGTAGAGCTATAAAAAATAAACTATCTGATTCACCGCTTTGAAGTTCCAGTGACTTGTCAATCACAATGCTTTTAGCAGGCAATGGAATGTGAATTTCAATGTAAACAATCCAGTTCAAAGCAGTCAGTCTCCTAGCCACACACAGTGCCTTCAGTACTTCAAAAGGCAATGAAATCGACTGTGTGAAGACCACTTCAAACGTTTCCACCACTTTGAAGGAGTAACTTTCACCTTCATCTCAGACCGTTAAACTTGACATACTGACAGACTTTTCAAAGGGTACAGGGTGCAGTTTATTTTTACTTTTTTACTTTATTATTGGGGATGTGTGTTTATGAGATATGACTGTCTAAATGGTATGGGGTATAGATCAGCACATTTGCACTTTATTATGGGTAAACCTGACATTTAGGCAGTATGTAACAGTTAAATAGGTTTAAAGGCTATATAGTGATCTCTGTATATGTATATACATAAGGGGTTAATGTATAGTCATTACAGTTAAATGATCACTAGAGGGCAACACTAACGGGGGTATAAAAACAGGCTTAATCTGTTACCCGCTCTCTTCGGGTGTGTTGTGACTAGAGAATAGGGGCGGGATTCTCCGACCCTCCGCCGGGTCGAGAATCACCAAGGGGGTGGCATGAATCCCGCTCCGCGCCGGCTGCGGAATTCTCCGGCGCTGGTTTTCGGGCAGGGGCGGGGATCACGCCACGCCAGTCAGGAGCCGTTGGCAGCGGCCGCCCCGGCAATTCTCCGGGCCCCGATGGGCCGAGTGGCCACCCATTTTCGGCCAGTCCCGCCAGCGTGAAATGAATATGGTCCATCACGGCGGGACCTGGCTTGTCGGCCATCTACTGGAGTCCTTGAGGGGGGGGTGCGGGGGGAGTTCCTTCGGTGGGGGGTTGACGGGGGGGGTCTTCGGTGTCCTGGCCCACAATCGGGGCCCATTAGTCTGTGGGCAACAGGGCATTAGAATAGTGCCCCATGGTTCTTCAGGAGATTATCAATAAAAAAAAATGACCATGCTAAATTACCCCATCATGTCCAAGGATGTGTAGGTTGGGTGGGGTTACAAGGTGCTTTTTCAGAGCATCAGTGCAGACTCACTGGGCTGAGTAGCCTTCTCCTGCACTGTAGGAATTCTATGGTTCTATGGCAAATCTTCTGGTATTCAAAATTAAAGTGTTTTGCATCACATTTAGGGAATTATATCCTCAATATATATAGTTTCTAACTTGGCCATAGTGCTCTGGGTCATTGTTAACATTTCACCTTATAAAGCAATGCTGCTGCACTTCATTCATGTTTTTCTTGCATTTGACTTGCATTTTCATTCATCTTCTCCCTTCCTTCATCAGTTTTACAGTTACATTTTGCTTAAGTGCATTTGGAAAAAGAGCCACAGACAACTTTGGTGAGTTTGATCTTATCAAATATGCACATTTGCAATTTAGTGCAATTTAAATAAAAGCATAGTTCTTCTACATATTCTGGATGGCAATAAATTGAATGGCTGTAGTCTTTTAGGAGCTAGTATAATGAGAAGCCAAACTATGAGACAGCATTGTTTAGAATTGAATGACCCAATTATATTCAGGACTGAACAAAGTTGAAAATTAATTAGATGCGTGATTCACCCAAAAAATTGAAAGGAGTCATTTTGAACAAGTTTGGCGGAATGTTTTGTATCGGCTACAATGGCAAGATCGCAGCCTGTATTCACCCGCACATACTCTGAAAAATAAGCTACCACAAGAATCTCGTCCTGCCTGACCCACTCGCTCTTTGATTCGCCGACTTGCACCTGTGTTGCTTGCCGCGAACAATAGGCAGTTCCCTCAGCACTCACTCCTGGTCACGAAATGAGAATGGCAGCCCCGGAGACCTGCTCCTCATTTTGGAGATGCCGACCTGACAAGGCTTCTCAATGTTGTGGATGAGAGGCGGGCATCCTGTTCCCCCCGAGTGGATTGGAGAACCAGCAGCAGGGTCAGCAATGCCACCTGGAGACAGTGGCAACTACAATGAGTGCAGGCAGCATGACCAGGAGGACTGCCTTCCAATGTCAGAAGAGGCCTAACTACCTCCAAACAAGCTGCAAGGATAAGTTACCACCTCTCTCTCATGGCATAGTCCTGTCTGCCCCCCTCAATTTCCAAACCCCCACCCAACCCATTGGCTGACACCCCGCACCCTCCCAACATCTGACCATCAAGCTTGTAACTCAGAACCCCTGGTACCCACCATCACAACCCCTCATGTTTAGGTGCGGTGCCCACACATGCCACCTGCTATCAACACCTTTTCCCAAAGGTAGAGGAGTCTAGAACTAGAGGGCATAGGTTTAAGGTGAGAGGAGAGAGATACAAAAGTAACCAGAGGGGAAATTTCTTCACATAGAGGGTGGTGAGCATCTGGAATGGGCTGCCAGAGGCAGTGGTAGAGGCGGGAACAATTTATTATTTAAAAAGCAGTTAGACAGTTACATGTGCAGGGTGGTGGGATATGGGCCAAATGCAGGGAAGTGGGACTAGCTTAATGATAGAAACTTGGCGGTATGGACTGTGGTGATATGCATCACTGTAAATACACAAGGGGTTAATGTAGATACACTAGGACACTGTAAATACACAAGGGGTTAATGTGAACACACTACACCTAAATAGACACTAGAGAGGAAGCACCAGAGACAGACAGTCAACCAATAGGCCAGTAAGATAGGACACGACTAATGGGCATTCATGACACACACACAGAGGTGACACTACAACAGGAGGGCATTACACTAACCCATATAAAAGGACACAACACACATGCTCTTCCTCTTTCCAGTGGAGACACTCAGTGAGTACGCAGGGTTGATTTGAAAACATCACACCCGCCACATGGATTGTAGCAGACTGGTTCGTCAGTCTGAGTAGCTATAGCAGGATTAACAGGAGAGTCGAATCAAGTAGGAGAATTGTTAACAGTTTAATAAATGTGTTAAAGCTATCTCCAAGTCTAAACCTTCCTTTGTCAGAGTGCTCATCAAGGAAGCAGCTTATGCAATGTCAAGAGCATAACAAAACATGGGCGGGAGAACACGATGGGAAGGAGAATAGCAGGAGGTCTCCTCCCACATCTCCCGCTATTCTCCCACCCCCCCCAAAATGGCGTGTCCGGTTTCCGACACGCCGCTCGGAGAAACTTTGACCCGGATGGGCCGAGCGGCCTGCCGTTCCTGACCTGTTCACTACGGCAGCAACCACACCTTGTCGCTGCCGTCGTGAACATGGCGCGCCAAGTAAGTGTAAGGCCTAGGGGGGGCGGATCGGAATCGAACACCACGACCGTGCTCGGGAGGGGACTGGCCCGCGATCGGTGCCCACAGATCGTCGGGCCAGCGTCTCAAGGGGATGCACTCTTTCCCCTCCGCCTACCCGCAAGATCAAGCCGCCACATCTTGCGGGGCGGCTGAGGGGAAAGACGGTAACCGCGCATGCGCGGGTTTGAACTGTCCAACCCGCACATGCGTGGCTGACATCATTAGGCTCCGCCGCGGCATCATTCTTGGCACGCCGGGCCTTGAAGCCAGGGAAGGGGAGAATAGGGGGCCGGGAGAGGCTTCCGACGCCGTCGTGAACCTCTCCAGGTTTCACGACGGCGTCGGGCCTTGCAGAGAATTCCGCCCATGGACTAGCTGGGCCGAATGGCCTGTTTCCATGCTGTAAACATCTATGACTCGATGGCACTCCTCGGTGGGTGACATTAATGAACAGATCTCAGGACCACAGTTGCTGATGCATTGCACCTCAGGTGGAGGCAGGAACATCCAAGAGAGACAGTAGTCGGAGGCCTGCTGGATTTCAGGACTCAGCTGGGTCTCTGCCAGATGTCGAGCCTCTGGACAAGGTTCTCCCAGAACTGATGCAGATGATAAGAAGGGGTGTCAGTGACTTTCCAGTGACTGCAAGGCAGATTGGCGGTGTCTCAAAGTCTTCAGGTGCAGGAAATGGTACCAGCAATGCATGACACCGAGGACAACACTGGCAATGACATCTGTGCCTTGGGAAATGGTGTCAAATGCATGGCTCAGTCTGTGATGACCATGGTGGAGGGCCTCAACATCATGTTCCAATCATTGAGCCGTTGGTCATCACATTAAGAATTTTGGGGTATGGAAAGGGGTGACAGAACATAGGGTGTCCTTATCTGCCGATGATATGCTGTTATACGTTTCGGAACTAAGTGTGTCAATAGGGGGAATATTGGAGTTGCTTCGAGTGTTTGGGTCTTTCTCAGGGTACGAACTAAATCTAGACAAGAGTGAGTATTTTGTGGTGTCTCGGCCAGAGGTGGGGGCAGGGGTGGTAGGTCAGGGACTCACTTTAGATACCTGGGGGTGCAGGTTGCCCGGGGGTGGGGGGGGGGGGGGGTGCGGGGAGAGATCCGCAGGTACAACATTTCTAGTTTGATGGAGAGAGTGAAAGCTGATCTGGCAAGGTGGGATAGGTCTCCCTCTATCACTGGCGGGTTGGGTACAGGCGGTTAAAATGAACGTGTTGCCGCAATTTCTGTTTATTTTTCAATGAGAGATTGAGGGAATGATTACTTCGTTCATATGGGGAGGGAAGGTGGCCAGAGTCAGAAAGGGCTGCGACAGAGAGGAAGGCAGGCCGGGGACTTGGGTCTTCTGAATCTGATGTATTATTACTGGGCGGCGAATGTGGAGAAGATGCGGAGCTTGGTAGAGGGGTTGATTCCCAGTGGGTCAGAATGGAGGAGAGTTTGTGCAGGGGGTTGGGATTGAAGGCACTAACAACAGCGCCACTCCCGATGGCCCCGGGGTAATACTCAGAGAGTCTGGTAATAATCGCTTCATTGAGAATTCGGAGACAGTTTCGCCAACACTTCGGGTTGGGGGCAGGGTCAAGGGAAATGCCGATTCGGAGGAAACCACCGATTTGAACCAGGGAAGTGGGATGGAAACTTTCGGAAATGGGAGGTGAAGGGGATTAAGACACTAAAAGATTTGTTTCTTGGTAGTCGGTTTGCAGGATTGAAGAAGCTGGAAGCGAAGTATGGGCTGGAGCAGGGGCAAATGTTTAGATACATGCAGGTTCGAGATTTTGCCAGAAAGGAGATACAGAGTGTCCCGGTGTAGCCGGCCACCACATTGCTGGAGGAGGTGCTGACGACAGGGACTGGAGAAGGGGGTAGTGTCGGCGGTTTACAGAGCTATTTTGGAAGAGGAGAAGGCACCGCTGGAAGGGATCAAAGCAAAGTAGGAGAAAGAGTTGGGAGAGGATATAGAGGAGGGGTTCTGGTGTGAGGTGCTGCAGAGAGTGAACACCTCCACCTCATGCGCGAGGTTGGGGCTGATACAGCTGAAGGTGGTACATGGAGCACACCTCACAAGGGCGAGGTTGAGCCGATTCTTTGAAGGGATAGGAGATGTGTGTGAAAGTTGTGGGGGGGGGGGCGTAAATCACGTTCATATGTTTTGGTCCTGTCCAAAGCTGGAGGATTACTGGAATGAGGTTTTCAGGGTAATCACTAAAGTGGTGAATGTGAAACTGGACCCGGGCCTTCGGGAGGCCATATTCGGGGTGTCGGACCAGCTGGGGTTGGAAACGGGTACGGAGGCCGATGTAGCCTTCGCCTCGTTGATCGCCCGAAGCCGCATCCTGATGGGTTGGAGAGCAACCTCTGCGCCCTGTGCCCTGATGTGGTGGGGGGACCTGTTGGAATTCTTGACTCTTGAGAAGGTTAACTTTGAACTGAGGGGAAGGATGGAAGGGTTCTACAATTCATGGGCATTATTCATCATGCACTTTCAAGAACTGGATAACTTTGAACCTTAGTTGGGTGGGAGTGTTGGGAGAGTTGCGGGGAGGGGGACTGTGTGTGTTAATGGTGACTATGGGTGATTCCTGATTCCTTTTTGTCATTTGTCTATGTGAACATGCGGGCTAATGTTTGGGGTTTGGTAGGAGGATGGGATCGTTGTTATTGATATGGGGATTGGCATATTTGTCACTGATTATTGTTTATGGTTGATGGGTGTAAATTTGGGAGAAAATGTGAAAAAGAATAGAAATATTTAAAAAAACATCATGTTCCAATCATGGAATCCCTACAGTACTGCAGGAGGCCATTCGGCCCATCGCGCCCGCATCAAGCCCCCGAAAGAGAACCCCAACTAGGCCCAATCCCCGCAATCACACCTTGGGACATGATAGTGCAATTTAGCATGGCCAGTCCACCTAATCTGCACATCTTTAGACTGCAGGAGGAAACGGGAGCACTTGGGGGGTAACCCACGGAGTCACAAGGAGAACGAGCAAACTCTACCCAGTCACCCGCGGTCGGAATCTAAACCGGGTCCTGGTGCTGTCAGGCAGCAGTGCTAAACACTGTGCCACCCAGTTGATGAGGGACAGGTCCCAGACACAGGTAGGCATTGCTGAGGCACTCCGAGAGCATTGCCCAGTCACTGAGGACCATCGCTTGGGGAGGGAGAGGTGGGGGCAACAACATGGTGCAGACAATGGAGAGCCTTCAGGAGCTCACTCCAGCTGCCTATCCATCCCATGGAGTCACCCAGGGTCTTATGGCACCCTCTGGGAGGAGGAATCACTGGGGGTTTGCCATCAAGGAGACTATGGCAGTCTCCAGTTCGTCTGAATCCTCCCCCCTGACAGCAGCGCATCTCAAGGGCAGAGAGCAGAACAGGGTGGCACAGCGATGCCTGTGACACCGGTAAGTTGGCTGGGGCTCTCAGCTCTAGGCCCTCTAGAGGACATCCATCAAGGGCATCAAAGGGCACAGGCCGCAGAAAGCAAGAGGCGGCCATCGCCTTTTATGTGCATCCTGCGGGCACACCTAGACTTAGCACTAGACCACGATAGATGAAGAAGAGTGAGGAGCACTAAGTGGGCACTGGTGAGGTCACTGCCGGTAGCTCGGGAGTATGATGGAAATCTGTCACACTAAAATATTCACCATTAAAATATGCTGGTCACTTTAGTTTTCACAGTGGCCCTGCCACACCCCTTGGACGGGGGAAACAGGGAGGTTGGTTAGTGGTCGGAGTGATTGGCGGAGGTGGGGGGGTCTGGTGGTGTTGAGCTGATGGACACAGTCTCGTCCTAGGACAATCTGGGGATGATGAGGGCCTCCTTGTCCTCCTGCCATGTCGTACCATTGCTTCTACCTGTCCTCCATCCTCCAGCTGCTCCTCAGGCTTGTCCTCTAGCCTCCGCCTGCTCTGACAAGGCTGCATGTCCCTCTGTCTCCTCCCCCTCTGGTGGCCGTTCATGATTTAAACATTCAGGAAGTAGAACCTCTTCCTGTTAATATAGAGCACTCCCTGATGCCCTGGTGCTTGCAGGGCGACATGCCTGCCATCGATGGCCTCTTGGACCTGGGGCATCCCAACGATGATGGTGAAACCTGCAGATAGGGCATCCTAGTGGGCATCCTAGTGGACCCAGACCTCCGCCAGCAACATTAGAACCAACATCTCTGTCAGCAACATTAGGGAGAGCGTGCTCAGCTGTTACCTGTTCATCCAGATAGTTTCTTTTTAGCCACAAGTGGGTCCGTAGTGATGAACCTCTGCTCCTTAGTGTTTGATTATTGGTGCTGATGCTCCTAGAGTAAAGGCACACTCTTCAGGCATCAAATATTGCAGGGCATCCAGTCCACTAATCATCCTCTCAGACATGAAGCCTGTTTCATCGAGGAGGCACTTGAGAGTTCAGGAGCGTGCAATTCTCTCACAACTAACAAGGTTAACTCTTCATTTGAACTAGCCTTCAGCTGTGAAGCTAGCGGCTGCACACAATCAAAGGGGATGAAATTGACTTTTGTTGGGGAGTTGGGTGACTCCCAGGAGGTCACTGCATTCAACTTAAATCTTGTTAATGAGATTGGAATGAATACAAATTAGACTTAATGAGCTTCTTGCCATTTTGGGGCGACATCTGGAACTCGCCATCGGGAGCAGCCTGGGTGAATCTGAATTTGGACCTCTCCTGTGATTCACCTGCCGCTGATCCGAGCGTGGAAAAATTGCACCCTAGGTACGTCAGAACACCAGTTGAATCAATAAACCTAGTCAGTGATCCAAATAGAATAAGATGGAACTATCAATCAAGATGTCACTTAACCTCATGTCAAAACAATACCATATGCCAACTAATGTCTGGTTCTGGCTGTCTTTTCAGACCTGAAGTTCTTTAATAGAGCATATAATAATTGGTAAAATATTGGCCAATTAATTGCTGGCCTATGTTGTTGGAGTACTTCATGTTATTTACAAATTAGAATCCGATTCTATTCAACTTAAACTTTGCTGTAATGTAGATCTGACCCAGTAGATCTGACTCCATATTCAGGGACTGAGGGGATCGTCTAACAACGTCTTCCTATTCTGTCAGAAATTGAAGAGGATAGAACTTGCACATGCATGTCAGAAAATTTGCACTTAACGGTTATAGACCAAAATGTCACTAAGCACAGATTTCCTCATTCATTTGCACTGCTCCCAAGTTACTTCCACTGAGACCCCACTTAGCTCTTGAACATAGCTCCATACATGGTTCCCATGTTTAGCTAATTTTAAATGGATGTAAAATTATCCCCACAATTTTAGGTGCAAAAGTACTCAAAGTCACTCATTCTGGCTGAAATTTTCTGGCCATTGGGATACTAACCACAGTTAGTATTTCATTCAGTATGCTGTGCTTTATGATTCTATTCCTCAGGCTATGTAAGGGGCGAACCAACTGTGGTGTTTAAGATAAAGGATTTGATTGGATAATCTACTTCTCTGGTGGAGGAGTCTGGACCAAAAGGGCATAACCTTAAAATTGGAGTGAGGCCATTTGGGCGTGACATCAGAAAGCACTTTTTCACCCAGAGGCTAGTGGAAATCTGTGACTCTCTCAACCAATTAGATGTTGAGACTAGGTCAACTGAAAATTTCGAATGTGATTTAGATCTTTTTGCTAGGTAATGGTTTTAAGGGACATAGAATTAAACCAGATAAATTGAATTAAGGTGCGAATCAGCAGTGATCTAATTAAATTGCCGTTATATGTTTAAAGCTTTCGTTAGATCCTGATTATTTGTTTATGTTGATAACCTGCAGGCTCCACACAATTTCCATATCATGATGTATGCTAATAAGTTTCTCAGGAAGTTTTAGCAGAGGTTGCTGACAGCAAACTCAGTGTGAAAACCAGCATTAATTTCAATGTAAACTGGATCAAGGAAATTCAAGCCAATCCTCTTTATCCTGTGCTCAAACATTTAACGCTTTAGTGCAAAGCAAATGTCACTTCATGAATGGTTAGAGGAGATGTTTTTTATGAGAGAATATTATGGCCCAAAACGTCCAAGGCCTGGGGTGAATAACTGCATGGTAGTGCAAGAATGTATTATGGTGACATCTAGTGTTCGTAAGACAGCACTGCAGCTGTTGGCACTCACCGCCTCAATTTGACACGCTTGCCACACTAGGATGTAGTAAGTCAGTACAATAGTGACTACCTTGGATCTCCCTGAGGCAGATAGTGCTTTTGCAACATGGGTGTACATATAATTCTACGATTTTAGTGTTTCAGAAATTGAACAATTGGTAATTTTTCATCTGAGAGCCTAAACAGCGAATGTTGGTCATTTAATTAACTGGGGAGGACATCACAGATCAACTTTATATATTTTATATTGCACTTTTCATGCAATGAAGCATCTCAAGGCTTCACAGGAGCAGTATAAAACAAAATATAAAACTGAACCATGTAAGGAAATATGACCAAAACTTGATCAAAGAGGTATGTTTTAAGGAGTGTCTTAAAGGATGAAAAGATTGAAGATGTTGTGATCATACACCTGGCAGTACCTTATTCCTCTAAACCATTGGAGAAACTTTGTATTCCTAAACACCAATTTTTAACATGAATAATTAATCCCTCTGTGACATTGCAAAGGCATATATCTAAATTATTTGTTATATTTGCTCTAATCAATCCATTAACTGGTTGAATAGTCTTACTTTTTTCTCATTTTGTACTGTGTACTTAAAGATAATGTTGAGTTTTGTATGTTTGCAGATTTTAAGGTGCAATTGCAGCTGGATAAACTAAAACAGAAGGGTGCCATCAAGAGAGCCATGTTTCTTCACAGTTCTCTTTCCTCTTATGAGAAGAAAATGAAAGTAGGAAATGACCGAAAGAAAGAATGTGAAGAATTGCAAGCTTTTCTGAGAGTATGTCTTTACCATATTGACTGTTTTTCCTATTTGAGCAAAATTGTACTTCTTATTTATTTTGAGAGCAAGAGTTTTGTTCTCCCCAGTGTCCTCAAAGTAAAGCTCAGCTAAGACACCAGGTCAGATGCTCTCATTTGTCCTGCCAATGCTGCCCTGGAATTAGTACCTTAGTGATATATCAATTTGTGATCTGAGTCATGGCACGCAAGGGAGCTTATGGGCGAAATTCTCTACCATTGGGTCGCCAATAGTGGAGTTCCCACTGAGGCGGAGAATCTAGCGTCGGGGAGAAAATGGGCACCGCCGATCCGTTTCTGATGCTCCAGCCTCCCACTGGTGACGGGATCGAGATTCACACCAGTGGGCCGGCACCATGTTCTCTAGGCCGTGTGACTCTCCGATCTATTGGGCTGGGAATCATGTGGCTGAGAATTACTACAGTTGTGGACAAGCATGGCCCTGATATGGTGGACCTTCTGGTGGGCCAAGGAAGCAGAGTTAAATCCACCCAAGAACCACCCCCCTCCACACCTTACGATGCAAGATCTGCCAACCCCACCCCATCAAACACCCACCCCCGAGGCCCCCTAAAAAAAAGAGTCCCCCTATATAAGGGGAGCCCTGAGGCCCCGAAGTAAAGAGACCCCTGCCTGGAAGCTAGAGAACAGTCCAGACAGAGGCAGTGAAATAAATTACTTTTGTAACACTTACCTGGGCAATACACCTGCTGGCTCAGACACGGGAAGCACCACGTGTAATTCCTGGAAAGGTAAACCAGGCAGCTGTGTTTAAACCCCCTCAGATCCTCAAGCTTCCCCACACACACGCGCACACACAGCGCCGGCCCTAGGGTTGCTGGCGCCCCGGGCAAGCTGAACTTTGGCGCCCTTGAGGGGGGCGCCGAGGGGGGGGGGGGGGGGGGGGGGGGGAGGGGGGGCGCGGGCCGAGGGGGGGGGGCGGGGGCCGAGGGAGGGGGGCGGGGCCGAGGGGGGGGCGGGGGGAGCGGACCGAGGGGGGGGAGCGGACCGAGCGGGGGGAGCGGCCCGCGAGGGGGGGCGGACCGGGGGGGGCGGACCGAGGGGGGGGGCCCGCCCTGAGGGAGGGCGGCCCGCCCTGAGGGAGGGCGGCCACCGCGCATGCGCTGGTTGGCACCGGCCTAACTGCGCATGCGCGGGACCCGAGTCTCTGGCGCCCCCTAGCACATGGCGCCCCGGGCGACTGCCCGAGTTGCCGGTGCCTTGAGCCGGCCCTGCACACACACACACCTGTCAGCTTTGCTTCATTCATCTGCCTTCACAGTTGAGTAACTCTGAATTGCTCTAACCAATGTTTATAAACATCAATCACTTCAGAGTTAAGTGCTGTCAATTTCAAGCTGACCACTTCAAAATCACTCCAGCATGAAGGGAGGTGATTGGAAAGTACTTAACTGTTTGAAATAGTTGATATCATTCCTGCGCACACAGCCTCACTCTCACTCCCATGCGCACAGCCTCAATCTCACCGCGCGTGCACACCCTCAATCTCACGTGCACACCCTAGCTCTCACACCCATGTGCACACCCTCACTCCCATGCACACACCCTCTCTCATTCCCACATGCACACCTTCACTCTCACAGACCCAAGTGCTCATGCTCACTCTCTCTGAAATTAAATATTGATGAATTTGGAAATGCACAATTAGAAAGGAAAATTAAGTATGTTTTCAATAAAAAATATATAGCTCATCTTTCTCTTTTGAATCTTGATTAGCCTGCTAGACATCTCCTATTTTATCCTTTATTTAAGGATGTTTTTGTTGGTGATTGGCTGAATATGAACAGCTGCAAGTACCAAAGTACTTTTTTAAATGAAAGGCCTGTTGTAATGTAAGAGAGGTGTTAGAGTAGGTACTTTACTTACTATAGCATTCTCTGAAAATATATTGATCTGTTGTATATCAGCTGCTTTAATCTGCTGCAGCAGAAACTTCTGTAGTGTGGTTTGATTCTAAGTTTTACTTGGAAATAGCTGATGCAGAGATATTGGCATGTCATCATTACTAGTGCAATCTGGGGGGGGGGGGGGATTGTATTATACAGCTGTATGTCACCATGACGTTGGAAGTCCTCATGCAATTATGGTATCACAGTTCATGTCTCCATTATGGTGGACATTGACAACCTGAAACTCTCAGGCAGGGTTTTCCGGCTTCCACATGGCATGTTTCCTGGCAGTAGATGCGACATCCCATTGGCCACTGGTGCAATCTTCCAGTCCTTTTGATGCCTACGCTGTTTTGCCTGGCTCATCCATCCCGCCACTGGGAACCCGCAGCAGGAGGCTCACTTTCGGCAGACTGGAAAATCCTGCCGGTGGGAAGCTTGGCCAAAAAATCCCATTCTCAGTTTCTGAAATTTGAAATGGCTTGATGTTTCATAAAGTGTGTAGAACATGATGTATTTTATCATTTATCAGCTGGTCAGAATTTATTTGCATTTGAAGGACATAATATTTACTAAATTAAATGTTTTATCTTTTAATTCATAGGATGAGAGTGAGTTCAGAGACAAATTGGCTCCTATTGTTATCTACATGGAGTACACCCTAGATGTAAAAGCTTCATCAGAGCAAAATGGACTACAACCAATCCTCAATCAATTTGCCCCAAATGATATCACGAAACAGGTCAGTAACATACGCATCTACTGCTCCATGAACATACCTAGTTATCTGCATGTTTGGTGATTTCTTTTCTTGCACGTGCTTTTTAACCCAATGGGTTTAAAGTGCTAAATATTGCTAAAATTAACTTTTATCCCTTTCTTCAATTTATTTCTCTCTGTCCCTTTTCCCAAAGCCCTCCAAATGTTCAGGCCATGGATCATTCCCTGGCCATTAAAGCAGGTAAGGAACCTGATTGACCCATGCATCGATGTAAACAAACTCATTTTAGGAGGTGCACAAGAGCAGTCTGTTTGACTGCAATGAAACATTCCTACCCTGAAAGGGAAGTGCCAGGTTTCAACTCACAGCTATTTCATTTTTCGTTCCCCATGCCCTTCCCAATCTCTCATCTCTGATACGTACCTGAGATAGGAACTCAGTGATCTATAATAGGAACTTTTTCTCATTTGCTTTTCACATTAATACATATAGACCTATTTTGAGAATTTCCTTAATGTAAGATGCAATATTTTGAACAATCCTTGCAGATCATTTATTTAGCTTGCTTACAGCAGAACCATTTTCTTGCAGTACATGATTTTGATTTGATCAAACCACAGTCTGTACAGGAGCTTGGAATAATGCTATTTTTCTGACAGTTCATCTTAATACTGTTTGTGTGTCTTGGTGATTGCTCAATACAAAGTTTGCATTCTCCACTGACTGGAAAATTGTTATGTAGCTTCTCACAAAACTTTTCTTATTATGTTATTTAGCATAGGAAATAATATTACTTTATTCTTAATAAATCATTTGTTCCAAATTAAATCAAGTTGTATTCTGGGGGTCAAGTGTGATTTGACCAAACTACTGTTCCAATCATGGATCATTATTTGATTGTTTTCTTTCCCTTTTTCAGGCAAGCATTTTACTGGATTGTGGTGATGACAACATCTGTAAACCTGATCTTAAACTCTCTGTGCAAGGGTATGTTCAAATAACTACAACAGCCCATTTCTTTAATTCTGTTATTACAATATTTTTTTAATCAGATTTTTCAAATAGGTGAACTGTTTTAACTTGCTGTGTAATAATTTTTTAATTTTTAAAAATTTTTTTATTACTTTATCTGAGTTACAAAGCCAGGGCTCAGAGTGTGGACAGAGGCGAACCCCTAATCCAGCTCCTTGCCTGCTCCAAAAATCAATTCAAATTGAATCCAATTCATGGTCCCCATAAAGGAGACATACCAGATCTGAGCCAAAAGGCTTAATCTACGCTCGATCTTAGCCAAAAGGCCGAGAAGCGATACTTGCTGTGTAATACTTGATGCTCTAAATTTAAAAATGGTGCTCACTTATGGCACATTTCCTCTTCAGGGATCGAAAACAGCTGTACATCGGTGATGATAATCCCTTAACTCTGACTATAAATGCACAAAATGAAGGTGAAGGAGCCTATGAAGCTGAACTGCACATCGTGTTACCACCACACACAGATTATGTTGGGGTCGTTCGCAACAATAAAGTAGGCAATTTGAACAATTTGTGTATTAAAGTTGTGTGCCTTGCGGAGGTACCAGTGGATTCTAACTCTATAATTTGTGTGGCAGCAAAACTCAGAATTATCACACCTATATAAATATTAACATACACTTCCAGAACAATTCCTCATATTTTCACTAAATACAAAAGGCAAGTGACTGAAATAGTAATTTTAGAATGCTTCAAGAATACAAATGGGGTTTTAAAATAACCTAAACTATTGATGATCGCATGAGAAATGTATTTCTCACAATGAATGTAAGTTAATGCCTCCTCCCTCCCCTGGTGACAAATTTTAAGGCTGGTGGGACATTTAATCAGGGATGAGGGATTAGGGTGGGGACCCCATCGTCTTCCTACCACTTGCCTTAATAAGTCTGGGGCAGGAAGGCTCATGGACAGCCTTCCTGCCCAGATGTAATTGAGGCCCTTAAGTAGGAAAGTAATGCCCCTTAAGGGCATCATCCTACTACTGCTCAAATCTAACCACCTACAGGCAGGTAAGTCATCACTCAAAAAGAAGCTCAAAAAGAAATCCAACTTTAAATACATAATACGGCAGGCCAAACCAGTGAAGGCAACATGAGGCTCTCGCCAGTTCTCCAGCTAGTGAATCAGAACCCCTCAACCTGGAATAAGTATTGGCCCATGTGTACAGTTAATAAATTAAATTGTTTCATAGATAACAGAAATGTTAACTGATTTGATTTGGACTGCACAGATGCTGTAGCATTATTGGTATGAATTAAAATTGTCGCACTCTATTACAATAATACCTCTTCCACCAAGACGAAAAGGCCAGCAAGCCCATTGGAACACCACCATTTGTAAGTTGTCCTCCAAGTGACACACCATCCTGACTTGGATCAATATCACTGTAACTTCACTGGAGCTTGCTCAAAAGCTTGGAACTTACTTCCTAACAACACTGTGGGGGTACCCACATCACATGGATTGTAGCAATTCAAGACGGCAACTCAACACCACTTTTTCCAGAGCAATAAATGCTGACTATGCCTGTGCTGTCCACATCCCATGAATTATTAAGTACTTAATGAGCAAAAAATAGACATGGATTGCTAAACCAATAACGATGACCACACTGCAGGCACTGAAGTGCCTGTAGACCCCGGGGGTTAAGGGACATGTCTGGGGATTGTCCCCTAGCACCCTGGAAGGGGGGGGGGGGTCTGTTGTCCGGGTGTGGGGGACTTGATAAAGGATGCCCCGTTTGCAGATTCCTGGCATTGCATTCCTGATTAGATTTTATTTACTAATAACCCAAAGCTGAAAGTAGCAAGTTAGACAATTTTATATTGGGGGTTATTGACCCATAAGGGATAATTAAGGAATATAAAACCAAAAGTATGCTTTAAAGTACCACTTTACTAATGCACTGTGAAAATGATAGATTGCTTGCAAATCGTGCTGGAAACAAATTATAGAAAAAGTACAGAAAACCCACTCTCACTTTAGGGAACTTGGTTTTTTACCTTTTTCAATAATCAAAGTCATCATCAAATTGAAATATACAATTAAAAAGCTATGTATAGTAAATGCAACTTGAACTTCTTTAATGGCATTTGATATCTAAAATAGAGGCTTTATTGAAGTTGGTGTTAAATGTGTTACGAAATTTAGATATTTGACAATGACAGCAAATTCACGGTTGCAACAAGTTAACTACCTTTTAGAAATTTATCTTTCAAAAATAGACAGAAAGGTATGTAGAAATGATTCAAAGAATGAGTTGATTTGCAATGAAAAACAAAAAATTCAGACGTGGAATTATCACGGGAAGTTGAATGCAGAAGTAAGAAGACATATGTTCAATCAATTTTGATTATTTACTTATTTGATTATTTACTTACTCTAGGCCTCGGGTCACTGTCCGTGTGGAGTTTGCACATTTTTCCCTTGTTTACGTGGGTCTCACCCCAGAAGCAAAGATGTGCAGGGTAGGTTGAATTGGCCACGCTAAATTGCCCCTTAATTGGAAAAAATGGTTTACAAAAACATTTACTACTTTAGTAAATACTTTAGTAAATACTACAGTATTTTCAAACTGAAGAATTAGTTTAACCTTGTAAAAGGTTCAAAATAACTCAATTGAAATTCTAGAATGCACATTTGCTTCCATATGAAAACAAGCTTCTGAGCTACATTTGTTTAGATGTGGGAACAGGTTGGCTAGCTGAGCTATTGAGCAATTATATCATTATGTTTCAAACCCCAGGAACTGACATTTTAGAAAGGTGTTATGGGGTAAACTCTTTATTTACAATTGATGCTGAAAACAGTGAGTGCATCTTCTTTATTTTTCAGAGTCTCACGAGATTGTCCTGTGCTTACAAGGCAGAAAATAAAACCCAGTCTGTAGTTTGTGACCTTGGAAATCCTATGAAAGCTGGAACAAATGTAAGAAATATCATCTTGATACTTGGAGGAATTATTACTCATGATTTTTTTGCTAGTTGCATTGTATCAATACAGATAAGATTCCTTGTATAACTCACCATTTAGCTTCCTCCTTCCATACCCCAACCCTACCTCCTTAAGTATCTGTCCCTGGGAAAAAACTCTCCTCCAATTAGTTTACAACTGCGTTTTCAAAATTTCAATTGTTCGGCCTTTGTCTCTTCATTTGTCACACATTTCTGCAGCTACTGATTTACTCAACTGCATCCTCACCACCATCTTTGATGCTCCCAATAAAACAATTATTCTCTCTCACCCTGGCTGACATAGCAATAATTTCTGCTCCCTTCAGTCCAAGGGATGCAGTCTTAAAAAGATATGGTGGATAACTTGATTATCTCCCCCCCCACACAAACGGGGACCAGACTGAATGGCATTTGTGGGGGTCGCCTAGGGGATCGGAGGCCCCAACAGCATGCCCTTTGGGCAGGGTGGTGCCCTGCACTGCTGGTGTCACCTGGGTACCCTGGCACCGCTAGATGGCCTGGGCAGTGCCAGGGTCCCAGGTCAGCGGTGCAAAGCTGGCTTTTCCGCATATTTGCAATTGGGTCAGGGGTGCCCTGCGTGTGTGTTCAGGGGCTGTGGAGGGCGCCCCCTTGGGGAGCCTCCCATAGTGCATTTGGCTGGGGGGAGGTCAGGGTTCGCTTCTGGTGCCTCGGAATGGTGTTCCAATCTCTCGCTGCACTGTGGAGTTACGGCTGCGCGTTTTCCGTTGAGGCCCCTTATACAACACGAGTCACATTGAATAACCCTGTGTTTCTCAGCACTGCGAGCACCGGGAAACATGCCTGATGTTCGGTATGGGACTTTGTTCCCGTTTGATTGAATCGAACCCGATGATTCTATATCAGTGTTCCTCTAATTCTGGCCTCTTGCGCATTTCCAATTTTATTTGCGTCACCATTGGTGACCTTGCCTACAGTCTCTAGAATACTCTCCCTACACCTTTCTGTTTCTCTCCCTTCCTTCCCTCCCTCAAGACATTTCGGAAAACAAACATCTTTGACCACAATTGTCTCCTAAGATTCACACCTTAATTGTTTTCTTTTGTCGCTACTAGAAATGATAGGTGAGTGCAGCCACTGCACCAATAGTTTGTCTCATCTAACCTAGCATCTCCTTCTGTGGCTTGATCTCATATATGTTGTTCATAATGCTCCTCTGAAGCATCTTGGGATGTTTTATTATATTAAAGGTGCTATATAAACGTAAGTTGCTGTTGAATGAAATAGCTTAATAATTTTGATCAGCATTCTCCTCTGGCATGACTGCCAAAATAAGACCTGGGACTTGCTATGGCAGGCCCATGAGAAGAATGCGGCCCTCTGTGCTAGCCTTTGAACACGGGATGCAGATCTAATCTGGATTCCAGACTTAAATTAAAAACATGGTGGTGAGCCCTTTGTTTCACTTCTTTGCATGCACCTATTTGTCAATGGCCTGATGCATTCTAGGCTATCTGACTCTCCCTTGGGAAAAGGGAAGAGGCAGGGGCATGGAAAAATATGTCCTTGAGCAACTTTCCAGCCATTTTACAGGTACACGAACAGTAGAGTCTAGTGGTCAATGTGCGTTATTCAACAATTGAAGGATTTGTAATTGATTTTTGTTCCTTAGCTCTTAGCTGGTCTCCGATTCAGTGTGCGTGAGCTGCAAGAGGTTGAGGCAGCTGTTACTTTTAACCTGCAAATCCGAAGGTAGGTTTTCGTCTTTACCAACTATTATGGATCTTGTCTATTACTGCATTTGTTGGACATTATAGATTGTGAGCAGGTTAATGAGATCTGTACCTTTGTCACTCAGGATAGTTGAATGCAGCATGAAGAACAACCATACTAATATTTTGTCTCCACATTATTCTAAGGGTGTCTTAATTATCTTTAATGCTTCTCAACAACCATTAAACCAATTTCCAGTGCAGAAATGAAGGCAAATCTGAGAGTGAACTAGATTTCCATTTTACAGTGGGTAATTTTAATATATCAACTCCAAAAAACACCTGGCTTTTTTAGGCGAAATCGGACTGTTTTCAAGCTCTGTGCTATATCTGATACCAAGATGACCTGCTGATTTCATCCCTGCCATCACTAAAACCACCTGCTCCACCTCCATAATATCACCTAATTCTGCCCATGCTTTAGCTCAGAGGTTTGCAATCCGTGTGCCGCATACTGGTGTGCAGTGAAGACTCCACAGGTGTGCCACAGAATAAGGTTGAAAATGATTATGCATTAATGTAAATAAACAAATCTACTCTTTGTTTTCAGCTCCGTGGTCGATAACTCCAAATCCCGATGAACCTCGAGCCTTCCACGCATGTGCCAATTGGGAATGGGCTGCACACGTGTGGTTCGGATTGTTTTATGTTAGTAATCTGAACCGTGCATGCGCCGGCTGAGAATTGGCCACACAAACGTGGTTCAGAATTTATAACACTGGTCATGCACATGGGCCTAATTGATATAAAAAATCAGAACTGCGCATGTGTGACCAGTTCCCGGCCGGCGCATGCACGGTTAGGATTATCAACATAAAACATTCCGAACCATGCATTTGCGGCCCTTTCCTGACTGACGCATGAGATCCTGTTCTTTGGAAATTGGAGATGCCGACCTCAGAGTTGAAAACAAAGGGGCTGTGCGTCTGTGCAAACAGCAAACACATAAAAAGGGCACAAAAGCCTGGGAGAAGTGAGGGAGAAGAAGAGAGGTTGGGAAAAAAGACATTGAGAAGTAAAAAAACCTATTCCCAGTAAAGGAAGAAGAAACAGGAAACAGTAACGTTAAGAAACAGGCCCCAATATTATATTTGACACTCATGTTAAGAAAGCTAAGGCTTTCAATATAAACTTCTTAAACTAATGAAAATTATATTAAATGGTGGCTTGATATGTTTTTAGTAAGTTTTGGAGACAAAAGGGGCGCGATTCTCCGCTTCCCAGGCCGGTGCCCACCGATCGTCGGGCCGGCGTCTCCAAGAGACGCACTCTTTCCCCTCCACTGCCCCGCAAGATCAAGCCGCCATGTCTTGTGGGGCAGCGGAGGGGAAGACGGCAACCGCGCATTCGCGGGTTGGAGCCGGCCAACCTGCGCATGCCGCGTCATTCTCGGCGCGCCGTCTTGACGCCAGCGTCAAGGCCCGGCGGGCGAGTATGACAAAACGCCGCTCCTAGCCCCCCGGAGGGGGGAGAATAGGGGCGAGGAGCAGCCTCCGACGCCGTCGTGAAACACTCCGGGTTTCACGACGCCGTCGGCCGTTGCAGAGAATTCCGCCCAAAGCTTTTGCGAGAGGGCAATTCAGTTGGAGAAAATGTGCCTCAAAAAGTCTTATAGTTGTAAAAGTGTGCCATGACGTAAAACAGGTTGGAAACCACTGCCGTAGCTTATCCACCACAGATGCCCTCATCCATGCCTTTGTTAATCCTACAGTTTAATTTTCAAATGTCCTTGGGGGGGGTGGACGTTTTGCAAGGTAATAGCAAGCTCTGTCGCGGGTGCCATCTGTCTTTGAGCATTTCAAATTAGAGCCTGTTCCTTGCCTCTGTGCAATGCCTGCCCCCACTAATTGGGTGACAAGCTTGCTTCCGACCTAGTTGGTGGCTTTCAGGAACACGGTTACAGCATGTGGTCAGGACTCAGAAATGATTTGGGAATGGACGCAGGTTCCCAACCACAGGTTGAAATTAAGCTTCTAGACTTGACCATTCAAATACTCTCCTGGCTAGCCTCCCATCTTTCCCTCTGCAAAGGCAATCCAAACCTCTGCTGCCCGTATCCTAAAACCCTGTTTATCCATCAATCCTGTGCTCACTGAATCACATTGGCACCCGATTGAACGGTGTCCCGATTTTAACATTCTCATCCGCTTTTTAAAATCTGTCCACCGTCTTGTCCTCCGCAGCTATTGTAGTGAACTCTTCCATCCGTACAGCATTCTGAGATATCTGCACTCCACCAATTCTGGCCTTGCGCATATTTCCAATTTTAATTGATCCACTACTAGCAGGTAGTGAGCCACTGCCCTGGAATTGCCTCCTTGAAGCCTTCCATCTCTATTCCTTCTTTAACATGCTCCTTGCAACTTATATTGTTAACTAAGCTTTTGGGAATGTGTCCTATGTCCTCCACCCCATGTCTCTGAAACTCCACCCCAGTGATTGTCAGAGCCATTGACTCTCAATTAGTTCACATGCCAGTCTAATTAGACTGCACAGTTAGTAACCAATTCTTATTGGAACAAAGGGAGTTTCTGACTCTTAAAATCAAAAAGGAAGAATACACCCAAGGTATAACAACCATAGTATGCTTGAAATTGATATTTTGTTCTAAATTTAAGGTTACCTTCAAAAGGATAAGAAATAAATTGAAACTAAAATCAAAAGCTGAGATATTTAAATCATCGACAGCCACAGAGAGGTGCCTGAAGATTGGAGGGTAGCAAATGTTGTGCCCTTGTTTAAAAAGGGCTGTAGGGATAAGCCTGGGAACTACAGACCAGTTAGCCGTACGTCTGTAATGGTTAAGTTATTAGAAGATATTCTGAGGGACAGGATCTACAGTCATTTAGACAGGCAAGGGCTAATTAGGGAAAGTCAACATGGCTTTGAAAGGGGAAAGTCATGCCTCATGAATTTGATTGAGTTTTTTGAAGGGGTAACCAAGAAGGTAGATGAGGGCAGTGTGGTCGACATTGTCTACAAGGACTTTAGGAAGGCCTTTGACAAGGTACCGCATGGTATGTTGTCGCAAAAGGTTAAATCTCACTTAATCCAGAGTGAGAGAGCCAATTGGATACAAAATTGGTTTGGAAACTGAAGCGAAAGGGTGGTTGTGGAGTGTTGTTTTTCAAACTGGAGGCCTGTGGCCAGCAATGTGCCTCAGGGATCAGTGCTGGGTCCACTCTTATTTGATATATATATTAATGATTTGGATGAGAATGTAGGAGGCATGGTTAATAAATTTGCAGATGACACCAAGATTGGTGGCATGGTGGATAGTGAAGAAGGTTATATAAGATTGCAACAGGATCTTGACCAATTGTGCCAGTTGGCCGATGAATGGCAGATGAAGTTTAATTTGGATAAATGTGAGGTGATGCATTTTGGTAGATAGAATCGGGGCAGGACCTAATCAGTTAACGGTAGGGTGTTGGGAGAGTTATAGAACAAAGATATATGAATACAGGTTCATAGCTCCTTGAAGGTGGAGTCGCAGGTGGACAGTGTGTTGAAGAAGACATTCAGCATGCTAGGTTTTATTGGTCAGAATATTGAATACAGGAGTTGGGACGTCTTGATGAAGTTGTACAAGGAATTGGTAAGACCACACATGGAATACTGTGTTCAGTTCTGACCACCGTATTATAGGAAGGATATTTCTAAACTAGAAAGAGTGTAGAAGAGATATATGAGGATGCTACCAGGATTTGATGGTCTGAGTTCTAAGGCGAGGCTGGATAGGCTGGGACTTTTTTTACCTGGAGCGGAGGAGCCTTAGGGGTGATCTTATAGAGGTCTATAAAATAATGAGGAGCAGAGATAAGCTAGATAGTCAACATCTTGTCCCAAAGGTAGAGGAGTCTAGAAATAGAGGACATAGGTTTAAGGTGAGAGGGGATACAAAAGAGACCAGAGGGGAAATTTCTTCACACAGAGAGTAGTGAGCATCTGGAACGGGGGGGGGGGGGGGGGGGGGGGGGAAGCAGTTAGACAGTTACATCGGCAGGGTGGGTAAAGAGGGATCAGGGCCAAATGCAGGCAAGTGGGAGTAGCTTAGTGATAGAAACTGGGTGGCATGGACAAGCTGGGCCGATGGGCCTGTTTCCATGCTGTAAGCATCTATGACTTTATGAAAATACTAAGTTGCTGATGATCTGAAATAAAAATGCTGGAAAAGCTCAAGAAATAAATTGATCAGAGAAAACTGGACTGAACTGTTAATGGGTAAAACTACAGGCAAATGGTGAGAAGTAGTCAAATAATTATTTGGTACCACACAAATCTGTACAGACCAATAAAGACAAAGGGTGCGATTCTCCAGAAAGATTTCTAGTGTAGCGAGCGGGAATTGCTGCGAGCTTCCTGGCGCTCTGCCCAGCAAGGCCGGCAACACTATTCAATGTTAATTGGTCCACTTAACAAGGCCTCACAGGCTTCTTGCCGCAAGTGAAGGTCAATGACCTACTCCGGGCAGCATGAGTGAGTAGATCCCTCCCCACCACCACCACTGTGAACAACGCGTGTGGCTAACGATGCCCTTCTCAGGAAAAGCTCTCCCGCAATCGCTGAGAGAGGGCCCAGACTGGCAGTGGTGTGCCAGACATCAGGATCCTCACCATCTTCGAGGTGACCGGTGTGGCCAACGATCGGGTGGTCACCAATGCTGAGGCTCGTGGACGCCGCAGAGGTGAGGAACCACTGGGCCCACCCGGAGGATCTGTCAAACGTGAATGGTTATTGCCTTACTGACTGACCCATCCCTCCCACTGACCACGGGCGAAATTCTCCCCTACCCGACGGGGCGGGGGATCCCAGCGTAGCGGAGTGGCGCCAACCACTCCGGCGCGGGCCTCCCCAAACGTGCGGAATTCTCCGCGCCGGAGTGGCTCCCGCTCTGCCGACTGGCGCCAACGGCATTTGGCGCCACGCCGATCGGCGTTGGGGCTGGCCGAAACGCCTTCATTGGTCGGCGTGCGTCCGCGCATGCAACGGAGCGTCAGTGGCCACTGATGTCACCACCGGCGCATGCACGGTGGAGGGGGTCTCTTCCGCCTCCGCCATGGCGGAGGCCGTGGCGGTGGTGGAAGAAAAAGAATGCTCCCACGGCACAGGCCCGCCCGCCGATCGGTGTGCCCCGATCGCTGGCCAGGCCACCATGGGGGCACCCCCCGGAGTCCGATGATCCCCCCGGGCCCGCTCCGCCGCCTGCTCCCGCCGGCACAGAGGTGGTTTAAGCCAGGTCGGTGGGAGAGGCCTGACAGCGGTGGGACTTCGGCCCATCGCTAGTCGGAGAATCGCCGCGGAGGGCCCGCCCACCGGCGGGGCGCGATTCCTGCCCCCGCCGATCCCTGCGGGGAGTCGGAGAATTCCACCACACATGTCCATTCTCCTGCAGGTCTTCCAGCCGACGGCACTGGCCCATCCCGGGTGGCACCCTTTCCAGTCTCCCATGAGACCCCTTCAGAGGAGAGCTCCGAGAATATCACTTCGCCGCGTCACAGCTCTTATCCCCACCCTGCACCAGCGCAGATACACACACCTCAGTGAGACGTGTTAGTGGTCAGGCTTCTGGGCACAATAAGGTGAGCACCACACTGCTGCTGATGTATATCAGGTGGAGGCAGGAACTTCCAGGCAAGACAGTAGTTGGGAGGTCTGCTGGATCCCAGAACCCAGCAAGTGTCGCAGCCTGATGCTGAGCTTGTGGAAGAGGTCATCCTGAACTTGATGGAGACATTAGGATCCGGCCGGGACATTGAGAGGGAGATGTCAGCGTCATTCCAGCAGATGGCGCTTGGAGGAGTCCCAGAGGCTATGGGCGCAGAAGATGTCGTCGGAAATGCATGGCACTGAGGCCAACACTGCTAGAGTGGCTACTGTGGAGAACCTGGTGCACAACGTCGGCATCATTAGCGAGGGTGTCCAAGGCATTGTGCAGTTGGTCACGCCCATGACTGAGGGTCTAGGCAGAATCTCCGCCTCGCTGGGGATGTCACCCAGTACCAGGCTGAGCTTGATGAGGTTCTGTGGAAAATGCCCCACTCTCAGTTGGGTAAGACTGAGGCACTGCGGAATTATTCCCAGTCGCAGGTGGGCATTGCATTGGCACTGAAGAACATGTCCCGGTCACTGAGGAGCATCGTCAAGAGTGTCAACATCATGAAAATTAAATTAAATTAAATGAAATGAAAAATGAAAATCGCTTATTGTCACGAGTAGACTTCAGTGAAGTTACTGTGAAAAGCCCCTCGTCGCCACATTCCAGCGCCTGTTCGGGGAGGCTGGTACGGGAATTGAACCGTGCTGGTGGCCTGCCTCGGTCTGCTTTAAAAGCCAGCGATTTAGCCCAGTGTGCTAAACCAGCATTCTGAGATATCTGGGGCAAAATTCTCCGACCCCACGCAGGGTCAGAGAATCGCCGGGGGCGGGAATCACGCCACGTCGAGCAGCGAGCCCCCGGCGGCGATTCTCCGGCCCGCGATGGGCCGAAATCCCGCCGCTGAGAGGCCTCTCCCGCCGCCGAGGTTTGAACCACCTCTGGTGGCGGCGGGTTCGGCAGAGCGAGCCTGGGGGGGGGGCGCGGGGCGATCGGGGCCCACCGATCGGTGGTCGGGCCAGTGCCTTGGGGGCACTCTTTCTCTTCCGCCACGGCCTCCGCCATGACGGAGGCAGAAGAGAATCCCCCAGCGCGCATGCGCCGGTGGTGACGTCAGCGGCAGGTGCCGCTGACGTCACCATCGGCGCATGCGCGAACCGGCGAAGGCCTTTCGGCCAGCCCCGGCGGCGGGCCTGAAAGGCCGCTGGTGCCGGTTTTCGCGCCAGTCGACGTGGTGCCAACCGCTCCGGCGCGGGCCTAGCCATTGACTCTGAATTAGTCCACATGTCCACATGAATTAGACCTTGGGGACCGCCAGGGCTGGCAGTGCCAGATGATACAGAGACCCATCCAATGGAGTGGCAACGATGGCTACCACCTCCCATGAGCTCACGTTAATTGAATGGAAGTGGGGCTTAAGTGATGATAATTGGTTTCTCACCACGCCACGAGATTCCGATTTGGTCTACGGGAGTGGGCTGATTGCATCGCAAACTTTTTGGTGCCTGACGCAGTTCTTGTATTCTGCCTCTCCTGCTGTTCTCCGGCCTCATTTCGCTTGAGCGAGAGCGTAATCTGGCTGGAGAATCATGTCCTTCAGTTTTACTTGGCTAGTTAAGTAACCATGGTCAACAGATGAGCTAAAAAGAGGTTCACACAAATGCAGGGAAAAGTAAAAATCAAGCAGACTGAGAAAGCTACTAAAATCATCAAAGGGAAACTAAAAAGGGGTTTATAAAGAGAATGTGAAAAATACTTGAACTGATCTCAAAGCTAATTGTAAAGATTGTATAAACAATTTCAAGGTAAGAGTAATAGGTAATGTGGATTTATTAATAACAAATGTGAATGAAATTATAATGGATAATAAGAAAACGGTAACTTGATAAATGAACAGTTTGGGGTGTGATAGCGAGAGGGATCTCCCGCGAGCTTCCTGACACTCAAATCGGCAAGGCCGTCACCACTATAAATTATGAATTGGTCCATTTTTGAGATTAAAAATAAATAAATTTGGAGTACCCAATTATTTATTTTCCAATTAAGGGAAAATTTAGTGTGGCCAATCCACATACCCTGCATATCTTTATTGGGTTGTGGGGGTGAGACCCATGCAGATATGGGGAGAATGGGCAAACTCCACAAGGACAATTAATTGGTCCACTTAACGAGGCCCCACTGGTTTCACGCTGCAAATGATGGTCCCACCGACTGATTGGCAGGGACCGCGCTCGCCAGCCCCCTCCTAACAAGGCAGAGCAGCACTTAAACCGCTCCTACACAATCAACCCCACTCAGCTCGCAGCCATACCACCCAGGAGACCAGCCCCATGATTTGGGGATGCTGACCTGGGCGGATTGTTGGATGTGGTAGAAGCCAGACGGGATGCTCTGTACCCCTGAGGGTCTCGGAGGGTCAGCCGCAGGGCAGTCAGTGCCGCCTGGGAGGAAGTGGCAACGGCAGTCAGCTTGGGGAGCATGACCAGGAGGACCAGCACCAAGTACCGTAAGACGATCAGCGACCTCTTCAAAGCCGCATGGGTGGGTTGACACCAGACTCCCTGCCCCCCTTGAGAATGCACCTGGCACCGCCCCCACCCAGCACCGTTCCGTGCCCAGGCCCATCCATGTCCAGCACTATTGACCATGCTATCCCACCCCCACATGCCCACACTCTTCAACCCCAGCAATGAACGAAGCTTGTGGCTCACGATGCCCCATCTGAGTCCCCGCTAGAGAAATTGGCCCATAACAGACGGAGAGGGCTCAGAGAGGCGGTGGGGCGCCGGACTTCAGATTCCTTGCCCCTTGCAAGGAATGGTTGCTGGAGGTCACGGGGATGGCCGAGGACAGATCTGTCACTGACTTAGAGGTTGGCATGTGGCGCAGAGGTGAGGTTACACCGGTCCCCACTTTGATGATCTGTCACTTGTGCGTTGTTAGTGCCATGCAGACTGACTTATCCCTCCCAATGTCCAAACGTCCATTCTCACGCAGGACCCTCATATGATGGTGCCGGCCCATCCGGTGTGGTTCACCCACCTCCCATAAGAACACCTTGGTGGGGAGCTCCGAGGACACCACCGTATTTGCAGCACAGCTATCATCCCCTCCATCAGCGCAGAGACACACACCTTGGTGCTTGACAGTAATGGACAGACTCTGGGGCATATTCTGGTGAGCACCACACAGTTGCCGATGTAATCAGGTGGAGGCAGCAGTGCCCAGGCAAGACAGCAGTCGGAGGTCTGCTCAATTCCAGGACCCAGCTAGATCCCAGTCAGGTGCTGAGCACCTGAACCAGGATTACCCGAGCTAATGGAGCGGTGTTAGTCAGAGGGGGATGTCAATGACATTCCAGCAGGTCCATAGCCGATTTGAGGAATCCCAGAGACTGCGGGTGCAGGAGATGGTGCCAGCAATGCATGGCACTGAGGCCAACACTGCAAGGGTGGTGACCGCAGTAGAGAACCTGGTGCATGATCTCAGCAGCATGAATGGGGGTGTCCAAGGCCATGGCTGAGTGCCTTGACATCATGTCCCAATCACTGGGGGACATGACCCAGTACCAGGTGCACTTTGGTGAGGCGCTCTAGAGCATGTCCCAGTCACCAAGGAGCATCGCTAAGGGCGTTGACGATGTGCTACAGATATTGGGGAACCGCCGGGACTGGCAGAGCCAGATGATGCAGGGGCAGCCGGGGCTCGATCCAGCTGTGCCTTCATCCCGGGGTGAACCCCAAGATCCTATGGGCACCGATCGGGAGGGCTAATGCTGGATGCCAACCCAGAATCACCAATAGGGATTGGCAATGATGCCCACCAGCTCCCCCGAGATCCATATCCTGACAACGGGATTCAGCACCGGTGCACTTGCTGGCGGAACATGGTGGCATGGGGCGGCAAGCGCCACCGGCAAGTGCGCTAGAGTCCCAGAGGACCCCTGCGGAGGCATTGAAGGCCACGGTAGGAGACAGGCTGCTTCCACATCTGATGTGCATCCTGGGGACACACCAAGGCACAGCAGTAGAGCACAGAAGGCTAGGCACATCGCAAATCACTGAGAGGGCACTGAGGGGGGTTGGGGAAGGGGGGAGGGTGCGTTGAGCATGCCTCTTATCCAGACATGGAGGTCCTGTGTACACCCCCACCTCCAGACTCCGGCAGGTGATGGGTGAGCAAGCTCAGCAGACAGGCAGGGGTCATATTATGGCATAGATTGAGGTGCACCAGCTCTCAGTTGATTATCATCAACCCCCTGCCCTCAGTGACCCTTTGACAGTGCCAACACCTTTCCCTTGAGTGAAGTTACACAAATCCTGTGAGGATGGAGGTGGGAGGGGAATGGGGGGTGAGGGAAGGGGAAAGGCTGAGAAGGATGGGAATCTGAGTAGTGGTGGGGAGGGGGGGGAATGGTGGATGTAGCCACATCCTACGTGAAACGGGCAAGGATGAAGGCCTACCTGGCCCTCTGGGCTGGCAGGCCCCTCGTCGCTACTGCCTGTCCTCCATCTACCAGCTGGTCCTCCCCGGGGACGTCCTCCAGTCCCTCCTGGTCCAGCACCTCCTCGTCCTCATCCTCCATCTCGGAGGTGGCCACATGTTCTTCCACCTCCACGTCGTCCTGCTGCTGTGGCAGGTTGTGGAGGACACAGCAGGGCACCACAAAGCGGGCGACCATCCAGGGGGTGTACTGCAGTGCACCACCAAAGTGGTTGAGGCTTTGGAATTGCATCTTGAGGAGTCCAATGCACCGCTCAGTGACACCCCCGGGTGGGGTTTTCACATAGGTCACCAGTCTCGAACTTGCGTCATTAGCCAGGTCCTCAGCGGGTATCCCTTATCCCCAAGAGCCAATCCCCATCCTGGGGTGGTCCTCAAAGAGGCCGGGGAAGTACAACTGCCCCAGGATGTCGCTGTCATGCACGCTCCCTGGGAAGCATATACACATGTGTATGATCTTCATGTTGGTGGTCGCACACAAGCTGGATGTTCAGGGAGTGGAACCTCTTCCTGTTGTTTAGGGCAGTCTCAGGTGGCCCGGTGAGCATGAGGCGACATGAGTTCCATCTATTAGCCCCAGGACTGGGGGCATCCTGTTGATGGCAGAGAATCCTGCTGGCCAGGTGTCTTGTTAGGCCTGGTCCAGGTAAACTTTTATTTAGATCACTGCCTGGGCAAATCTCTCGGATGCACTTGTGAGCTGCAGCTTGTGAGATGCTGCACCAGTCCCTGCTCGAGGCCTCGAATGATCCTGAAGCATAAATGTTCAGAGCTGCGGTGATCATGATGGGCACCGAGAGCGAGTATCCTCCTCGTCCTACACGTATTGCCAAGTCCGCAAGGACATGGCAAGGATGCCCTTGTTGAGGTGGAGCCTTCTGCTGCACATGCTGTACGTCTTCAGTTCGAAAATCCAACTATGCCTGTACGCTTTGGGCCGTCGCCGGCCTCCGCCCCTGGATTCCTCTTGGCCTATTGGGTGGCTGGGTCCGCAAGGTGTGGGGCAGGGCCCATGGGCCGCATCTCGCTTCTCTGTCGGCGCTGCTGTTGCCTTCTCCGCCATCTGGCCTCCTGGCCTGCCAGTAGTGCAGCTTCTGTAGGTCCAAGATATCGTCCATTGAATTGGGATAGGGTGTGAGACTGACAACCAGTGGCGCCTTCCTCTCCGGGACTCTCCATTCCTCCATTGCTCCTCTCTCCACCCCCACATTCCCTGTCATCAGACATGCCCTGCCCACCCACCCCCAGACGCAGCGGGGATCCCTGCTCACTGGACCCCACACCCTGTACCTCAGGCACTCATATGTAACATTACCTGGACCAGGCAGTGGTCTCCTTCCCGGTGCACACAACCACCATAAAAAAGGTCCTTGGTGCTAAGGCCCAGCCCCTGGGTGTGCGGAGGTTGGCTGCTGCATCCGTGGTGTTGCCTCCACACTGTTCAGGCACAGTGTCCAGGCATCACGGTCTGATTGGGATGCTAGATAATAACTCACATGCGCTACACGGCACTCCTATTCACGGGGATCGACTTGGGAGCTTTGAAGTGCTCAATTAAGTACAATTGTGCCAATTCCCAATTAGAAATAGCATTCAGCTGAGCAGACAGAGACCTGTGCGGTCAGTGGGAGTTATGGGTGGTCGGTGGTGCAGGGGTTGGGGTTCCGGAACGGGACCATACGGTCTAGGGGTCAGCATGGCGGACTTGCAGGCGCTGAGACACCCATCTCCCACCCCCCTCACCCGCCCCTCAGACGAGGCCATGGACGGCCACCCTCCAACAGCTCTGCAAACCCCTAGATGGCAGATGGCGGCCCACCCTGACCGGGACTGGGCCCCCGGGAGCACCTCCACCTCCGGGAGAACAACCCCATTGCCCCCCCCTCCCGCTCATTGCCCGGGAGCAAAGATGGCTACTCACCACCTGGGTTCCCCGCAGCAGCTCTTCCGCCAATTTCATATTTTTGAAAAGGAGTACTAATCGGCGCCTGCATGACCACTTGCTGGGGAGGCGGTTAGTTCATGGGAGGCCATTAGATAGGGTGTCGCTCCCGTTAATTGTTTGGAGATTGCACTTTAAGTATTGATTATCGGTTTATGGCCATGCTGTGGTGGGATCCTGATTTCGCCAACAGGAGCGAGCCGTTAGATCTCAACAGATCGGCATCTGGCGCGTCTCGATTTTGGCCTCTCCCGCGATTTTAACAGCCTTGTCAAGCTTTCGTTTCTTGTTTAAGCGCAACGCAGCCATTAAATCGCGCCCTTTTATATTAATTTCCAGAATGGAGACAATGTGATACAAGGGATCCTAAAGGAGAGAACTTTCGTGGATTTAATATAAGTTCTTAAAAGAAATTGTCATGTTGAAAATAAAGCGGTGAACGACAACAAATCCCCAGGACCAGATGTTTTATACCTAAAAGATTTAATGAGTGCAGAGAAAGTTTACCAAGCTGATTCCTGGTTGGCGGGACTGCTGAAACGAGGAGAGACTAAATCGGTTGGGATTATATTCATTGAAGTTTAGAAGATGAGAGGGATCTCATAGAAACTTATGAAATTCTAATAATAATAATAATCGCTTATTGTTATAAGTAGGCTTCAATGAAGTCATTGTGAAAAGCCCCTAGTCGTCACATTCCAGAGCCTTTTCGGGGAGGCCGGTACGGGAATTGAACCCGCTCTGCTGCCTTGTTCTGCATTACAAGCCAGCTATTTAGCCCAGTGTGCTAAACCAGGATTAGACAGGGTAGATTCAGAAAGAATGTTCCCGACGGTGGGGGAGTCCAGAACTAGGAGCCTTGGTTTGAGAATAAGTGGTAAATCTTTTAGGACTGAGGTGAGGAGAAATTTCTTCACCCAAAGAGTGGTGAATCTGTGGAATTCGCTACTACCCAAAGTAGTTGAGGCCAAAACATTGTGTAATTTCAAGAAGGAATTAGATCTTGCTCTTGGGGTTAAAGGGATCAAGGAAAATGGGGGGAAGGCAGGCTCAGGGTATTGAACTTGATGATCAGCCATGATCGTAATAAATGGTGAAGGAGGCTCGTGGGGCCGAATGGCCTCCTCCTGCTTCTATTTTCTGTGCTTTTATATGTTTCTATGACACTACAACTGCATCAGCCACATTTCCCCAAAATCTTCTGGATTCAGCGTTCCGCCTTTGAATCGGAAAATAACAAACTATATATGAAGTGTGGGAGGGATGGAGAAACCAAACTACAGACCTGGGGCGAAATTCTCCGAAGACCTGCGTGACGCCCATTTCCGGCGGGCAAAAGCGGTGTGCATGACTCCGGCGTCGGAGCCTTCTTTTAAGCCGGTAATATCCGTTCCCGAAAGGGCCAGCAGCGGACTGACGCGATACGCGCCAGTTTCACCCGCTGCAGAAATGGCGCGTTGAGAGAGAGAGAGGGGACCCGGCGTTGAGAGGAGAGGGGGGACCCGGCGTTGAGAGGAGAGGGGGGGACCCGGCGTTGAAAGGAGAGGGGGGGGACCCGGCGTTGAGAGGAGAGGGGGGGACCCGGCGTTGAGAGGAGAGGGGGGGGGGGGGACCCGGCGTTGAGAGGAGAGGGGGGGGGACCCGGCGTTGAGAGGAGAGGGGGGGGGGCCCGGCGTTGAGAGGAGAGGGGGGGGGGGGGGAACGACCCGGCGTTGAGAGGAGAGGGGGGGGACCCGGCGTTGAGAGGACAGGGGGGGGACCCGGCGTTGAGAGGAGAGGGGGGGGTACCCGGCGTTGAGAGGAGAGGGGGGGGACCCGGCGTTGAGAGGAGAGGGGGGAGACCCGGCGTTGAGAGGAGGGGGGGGGGCTGGCGTTGAGAGGAGAGGGGGGGGGGGGAGACCCGGCGTTGAGAGGAGAGGGGTGTGTGGACCCGGCGTTGAGAGGAGAGGGGGGGGGACCCGGTGTTGAGGAGAGGGGGGGGCGGGACCTGGCGTAGGGGAGGGGGCGGCGTTGAGAGGAGAAGGGGGGGGACCCGGCGTTGAGAGGAGAGGGGGGGTACCCGGCGTTGAGGGGGTGGACCCGGCGTTGAGAGGAGAGGGGGGGGAGACCCGGCGTTGAGGGGGGGGGGGGACCCGGCGTTGTGAGGGTGGTGGGTTGCGGCGATGAGGGGGGTGGGGTTGCGGCGTTGAGGGGGGGGGTTGCGGCGTTGAGGGGGGGTTGCGGCGATGAGGGGGGGTTGCGGCGATGAGGGGGGGTTGCGGCGATGAGGGGGGGTTGCGGCGATGAGGGGGGGTTGCGGCATTCAGAGGGGGGGTTGCGGCGTTGGAGGGGGGTAGGGGTGGTGGGGAGAGGGGTAGGGGTGGTGGGGAGGGGGTAGGGGTGGTGAGGGGGGTAGGGGTGGTGAGGTGGTGGGGCGTTGGAGAGGGTAGGGGTGGTGGGTGGGGGTTTGGGGTAGGGGGCAGCGGCGTGCAGAGAGGGGGGGCGACGGTGCGTTGGCCCCGGGCATCCGTCGCCCCCCCCCTCTGCACGCCGCTGCCCCCTACTCCAACCCCCATCCTACCCCCCCTACCCTCTCCAACGCCCCTACCACCTCACCACCCCTACCTCCCTCCAACGCCCCTACCCCCCTCACGACCCCTACCCCCCAACCACCCCTACCCCCCTAACCACCCCTACCCCCCACCCACCCCCCCCCCTCAACGCCGGGTCTCCCCCCCTCTCCTCTCAACGCCGGGTCCCCCCCTCAACGCCGGGTACCTACCTCTCCTCTCAACGCCGGGTCCCCCCCCTTCTCCTCTCAACGCACCGTTGCCCCCACCCCCTTCCAACGCCGCTACCCCCCTCCAACGCCCCTACCCCCTCACCACCCCTACCTCCCTCCAACGCCCCTACCCCCCTCACCACCCCTACCCCCTAACCACCCCTACCCCCTAACCACCCCTACCCCCTAACCACCCCTACCCCCTCCAACGCCCCTACCCCGCTCACCACCCCTACCCCGCTCACCACCCCCTACCCCCCTCACCACCACCCCTACCGCCCCTCCCCACCACCCCTACCCCCCTCCCCACCACCCCTACCCCGCTCCCCACCACCCCTACTCCAACCCCCATCCTACCCCCCCCCACCCTCTCCAACACCCCTACCACCTCACCACCCCTACCTCCCTCCAACGCCCCTACCCCCCCCACCACCCCTACCTCCCTAACCACCCCTACCTCCCTAACCACCCCTACCCCCCTAACCACCCCTACCCCCCTAACCACCCCTACCCCCCTAACCACCCCTACCCCCCTAACCACCCCTACCCCCCTAACCACCCCTACCCCCTAACCACCCCTACCCCCTAACCACCCCTACCCCCTAACCACCCCTACCCCCTCCAACACCCCTACCCCCCTCCCCACCACCCCTACCCCCCCTCCCCACCACCCCTACCCCCCCTCCCCACCACCCCTACCACCCCCTCCCCACCACCCCTACCCCCCTCCCCACCACCCCTACCCCCCTCCCCACCACCCCTACCCCCCTCCCCACCACCCCTACCCCCCTCCCCACCACCCCTACCCCCCTCCAACGCCGCCCGCCCATCTCTCTCAACGCCGGTACCCCCCCTCTCTCAACGCTGCACCCCCCCTCTCATCGCCGCAATCCCCCCCCTCAACTCCGCAACCCCCCCCCCCAAACGCCGGGACGCGCTCTCTCTCCCCCCCTCCCCCCCCCCAAACGCCGGGACACTCTCTCTCCCCCCCTCTCCCCCCCCCCCCCCCGCCCAAACGCCGGGACACTCTCTCTCCCCCCCTCTCCCCCCCCCACCCAAACGCCGGGACACTCTCTCTCTTCACCCCCCCAAACGCCGGGACACTCTCTCTCTCCCCCCCCCCCCACCACCCCCCCAAACGCCCCCCACACAAACGCCGGGGCACTCTCCTCCTCCTCCTCCTCTCCCCCCCCCCCCCCGTGCAGAGAGGGGGGGCGACGGATGCCCGGGGCCAACGCACCGTCGCCCCCCCCTCTGCACGCCGCTGCCCCCTACTCCAACCCCCATTCCACCCCCCTCCAACACCGCTACCCCCCTCCAACGCCCCTACCCCCTCACCACCCCTACCTCCCTCCAACGCCCTACCCCCCTCACCACCCCTACCCCCAACCACCCCTACCCCCTAACCACCCCTACCCTCTCCAACGCCCCTACCCCCCTCACCACCACCCCTACCCCCCTCACCACCACCCCTACCCCCCTCACCACCACCCCTACCCCCCTCCCCACCACCCCTACCCCCCTCCCCACCACCACTACCCCCCTCCCCACCACCCCTACCCTCCTCCAACGCCGGTACCCCCCCTCTCTCTCAACGCCGCAACCCCCCTTTCATCGCCGCAACCCCCCCCCCTCAATGCCGCAAACCCCCCCCTCAATGCCGCAAATCCCCCCCCAAACGCCGGGACACTCTCTCTCCCCCCCCCCCCCCCCAAACGCCGGGACACTCTCTCTCTTCCCCCCCCCCCCCCCAAACGCCGGGACACTCTCTCTCTCTTCCCCCCCCCCCCCCAAACGCCGGGACACTCTCTCTCTCCCCCCCCCCCCCCCACCCCCCCAGCACTCGCCCTAGGTCACTGAACGGCGTCAACCATCATCAATGGTTGACGCCGTTTTAAAGCTACTTCGTTTTTCAGCCCATCCGGCCCGGAGATTTGTTGAAAGTAAAAAAATCAATGACATCCCGCCGGCGCCAGCTGTTTTCAGAGGCTGCCGGCGGGATTTGCACAACGTCGGTTTTTGGCCGCTCGGAGAATTAAAAACCCGGCGGGAGCGGGAATAACGCTGCCGCCGGCCGATTCTCCGACCCTGCGTGGGGTCGGAGAATTTCGCCCCTGTAAATTTTACATCAGCTGTGAAGAAGTTACTATAATCTAGCAGAAGAGACAGTGACAGCACTTGAGCAAGGACAAGGCGCTCAAGCAGTCATGAACTTGTGAAAGTGATACCATGTCTGACTAATTACCTGATTTTTCTCTTCAAGAGGTCATCAGGATGGATGGGGTTAAGGATGAGTCTTTAGATGGTGTCCTTATAAACTTGGAAGGCATCGGGTGAGGTTTTACACAAGAGTTTATGGCAAAAATGAGAATGTATGGAATTGATTGGGATAAAGGATTCATTCTCTGACTGGTATGATATGACAAGGTGTATTCGGCTGCTTCAGCTTCAGCTTCAAATTGCTGACCTGGATAAAGGAACATAATTGTACATCCAATTTTGCAAATGCCACCAAGTTAGGAGGTACACCAACTTGTGGAGATGGGTGAAGAAGGTTACACGTCACATAGATTAAGTGAGTAGGCAAACTATGACAAATGGACTACAAAGTGGGGAAATATAAGGTCATTACTTTGGATCTAAAAAAGAGAATTTGGAATATTTTCATAGTGGTGAGAGATTGAAGTTGTCCACATATACATCATCAAAAGCTAATAAATGCATGGGTCCAAGCAGTAATCAAAATGACTGATGGAATGTTGGCCTTTGTGAAGGGAGTTGTAAAATGCAAGTGATGCTTCAGTCATACAGACTCTTGGGTCAGACCTCATCTGGAATACTGCACTCAGGTTTATTGTGTCAGGAGCTAAAGGGTTAAATTATGCCATCCAGTTATATAAACTTGTCTTGGATTCCTTTGAGTTTAGGAAGTAGGAATGTCATTTAAATAGCGTATTTAAATGATTTAAGGATTCAATTGAATAGATGCAGATAAATTATTTTATCTGCTGGGCGTAATTCAGAACAACTAGTCATTATCTTAAAATTAGAGCTAAGCCCTTAAGGAATTAAAGCAGGGTCCACATTTTCACACACAAGGTAGTGAAAACCTAGAACTTATCCCTCCAAAAGACTGTGGAAATTTCAATCGAAATTTTCAAAATTGATGTCAAACTTTATTGGGTGAGGGCATCAACTGATGTAGAAGAAAGATGTTCTACCAGAGAGAAACCAGGTTCTAGTTGAGTGGCAGAATAGACTTGATGAATTGAATGGCTTATTCCTGTTCCTAACTTCCCAGAAAAGTGTCAAAACATCGCATCGCAAACACCATGACTTAGCCTGTTTATTGTTTCCTGCAGTTCATCACTATTTTTGTGCATTTAAATCGCAGTACCAACACACACAATGCAACGAGTGAGGTGGTTTCCTACACAGTCGACATTACTGTCCTAGCTCAAGTTGACATCCGAGGGTAAGTACTGAAAATTCAAACACAGACCTAAAAGTGCATTTAGACTAAATGCTATAATGTTTGATTCAAAGTTGTTCTCAAAGTTTGGGAGTAAACGATCTATGAAATAATTCATAAAGAATTAACAAAACTTTGTGCAATAATAGAATCACCTTGGAAGAAGCTGGATAGTAGCTTCCTGAAGCAGAGATTATAAAACTAATCTTCAGTCAGAATTCAAAAATGCATGATAGAAAATAGGCCACAAATCATACATCCCCGTTTATGTGATGTATCAAGTGTTTGAGTAGGGGGTGGTGCGTAGTGGTTAGTTTGCTTGTCACCTCATGCTTTCAGCTCTTGCCAATGGCTCGCATTATAAAGTATAAAGAGAGCTGTAATATCCCACATGGGAATACAGGGTGGGAATGCTAGTCTATCCCTTGCTCCTTGCGGAGTGCGAGCTCTCCCCCTAGGGGCAGAGTAGCCCATTTACCCAGTGTATATAAGGTCGGTCAGTAAGGCACTGACCAGAGAGAAACCTGGTATGGGTCTACTGGGAAGTGTACATATCTAATTTTTACTAAGTGTGGATTCCCCGTGGCCTTCTTAAAAGAGCAAAGTACATAAGCCTCTCTCATCAGCACATAGCCTTTTCATCAGCAAGCCCTATGTAGCACGTCTGTTACAACATAAGTAAACTGGATACCTCGTGTGCACAGACTATAAACTGAAAAGGACTTGGAAGAGGCCTAACTCCAGAGATGTGCATACAGGCCCACTGGTGTAATGTTACACCCTAGTGCCCATAAACCAGATTCCCAGTTATGCATTAATTGCTCCAGTAGAGAAGAATTCTGAGGAAGTAAACCCTGTTGAAAACTGGAGCAATGTAGGCCAAAATCTTTCATCTATCAGATAACTTTTTGGCAATTCCTGCAGCAGAGCTGGTACCAAACATTTCTGGCCTCCTTCTTTCCTTTGGCCAATATCAGCAAAACAAAGAGGGGAGCCCTGATGTTGGGAAGCTCACAGTCTGCAAACCATGATTCCATGAAGATGACACACTTTTTGTTGTTTACACTGGCAGAACATGGGGCGAAACAATTACCGGTTATAAACTCTCACTCGATTTGCATGGAGCCAAAGTGCTGGGGTTACTTCCAATGGTGGGAGAGGTCATTGCATACATCGGATAGCCACTGTCTTCCTCAAGCTGGACAGCCCTCAATCAGTTAGATGCTGCCCTAGCACAGCCTATTTGTTTCAATGGGAGCAAGAGATAACTCAATGAGAGTCATATCTTGACAGATAGGTAACTGACATATGCACAAGACAAGACAAACTCAGTAAAGAAGACTGGCCGGGATTCTCCGGCGACTGGAGAATCGGCACCAATGGCGCCTGCGCGGTTGCCGCGTTCGATGGGCCGAATGCCCGCCGGCGTTGTTCGCTTGTGGTCCTACCCGGTGGGACCTCGGCATTCTGGCTGCGGGGGTCCTGGAGGGAGGGCAGGAGGGATCCAACTCCAGGGAGGGCCTCCACAGTGGCCAGGCCTGCGATCGGGGCTACCTATCGGCGGGCAGGCTAATTCCAGGGGGGGGGGGCAATGTTCCTCCGCGCTGGGCCCCTGTTGGGCTCCACCACGTTGCGTGGGGGCCGGTGCGGTTCCGCACATGCGCGTGGGTTGCCGTCTCTTCGCCGGCCCCCATGCAACATGGCGGAGCCCTACAGGGGCCCGGCGTGGAGGAACATAGGCCTCCCCCAGAATTAGCAGCGGTGGTGCGCATGCACAGATCTGTGATGGCCGTGCTGGGGCGCATATCGGCAGCTGGAGCTGCGTGAAGCGTGCTGGCCCCTTGTACGGCACAGGATCGCTGCTCCTAGTGGCCGGATGACGCCGCCGTAAAACACTCCGGCGTTTATGGCGGCGTCAACCCCCATTGTCGGAGAATCCCGTCCACTGTCTTTCGCATCACAAGCAGGAAGGGAAGGACCATGGCCAGGATTCTCCGCCGGGGTCATTTCTCCGTTATGCTGGCGTCCGGGGGTTTCCTGAAGGTGTGGGGCTGCCCCACAATGGGAAACCCCATTGACCGGCTGGCGTAACGGAGAATCTCGCCGGCGGGTCGGGGCTGAAAAGTGGCGTGACGAAGAATCCCATCCCATGTATCCTAGCCTTACCAACTGCCTTCTGCAGTTTGATGATGCAGGAAAGACAGCTGTGATCAACAAAGAACTTAAGACTCACAGTGGATATTGATGCATGCAGCCACCGAGGCTTGCTCACAGTGGCGTCCTAAAAGAGAAATATGACACGTTCTTATGGAAGGCGAAACTTAACATGCAATACATGAACATGGGTTGATGGTTTAAAAAAACACACTCTACTCATGATGATTGAGCCTCCCCGCCCTATCCCCAGATTCAAAGAAACTTCTTGCGCTTTGCTTATCAAAAAGCATGGGTGGACGCTGTTAGCCTTATATGTACATATGCCCCTACACTTAGCTCCACCCTAGATATCAAGGATCAATTCTGTGAGGCACTTGATGTTACCATCAGATGAATTCCTAGCACCAAGGGACTTGCCTTGCAGGGGATTTCAATGTGAGGGTGGGTACTGACTACGAAGCTAGGCCAACATGCTTAGGGCACCAGGGAATTGGCAAGTTGAACGAAAATGGACAGAGGTCACTGGATTGATGCTGCTATCATGAATTCTGTGTGATAAACAACTATTTTCAGACTAAATCATGCCACAAGGTGTCATAGAACATAGAACAGCACAGAACAGGCCCTTCGGCCCTCAATGTTGTGCCGAGCAATGATCACCCTACTCAAACCCACGTATCCACCCTATACCCGTAACCCAACACACCCCCCCCCCCCCAACCTTACTTTTAAGGACACTACGGGCAATTTAGCATGGCCAATCCACCTAACCCGCACATCTTTGGACTGTGGGAGGAAACCGGAGCACCCGGAGGAAACCCACGCACACACGGGGAGGACGTGCAGACTCCGCACAGATAGTGACCCAGCCGGGAATTTAAACCTGGGACCCTGGAGCTGTGAAGCATTTATGCTAACCGCCATGCTACCGTGCTGCCCTGTGTGTCCTACCGTGTGTCCTAGAGACAACTGAGATTGTGCCACTAGCACCAGATAGATTGTATCGCCACTAGATGTACCATGTTCAACAGTGTCCTCATCCATCATATCTATCACAGTATTGACTGTGGCACTGATCGCTTCCTGGTGTGTAGCAACATCAGACTTCAGCCAAGGAAACTATACCACTCCAAACAAAAAAGATCATCCTTGGATCAACACTTGCCATAGCAGACATGTAGAAAGGATAAAGGAGTTCCTTACCATCCTTGATTAGGCTCTTTCGGACAACAGTGTGCAGGGCCACCGCGTGGTGTCAAAATGAGATCATCTGTGCTCGCTAAGTATGGGAAAGGAGATCAGTGGAATGTCGATTGAGGCTTATTGGGCTGAAATAGTCAGTTATTGCATCCAAAAGGAAAGCCCTCCTGAACTACAAGCAAGTCCCCAACAAACAATATCTAGAGGTTCTGAGCTGTCAGAATCAAATCTTGGCCGATAGCACAGCACTATGCCAGTCAATACTGGTTGAAACACTGCAACAATACACGATCTGGGGCTGAATCTGGGGATGCTAGAGAGATATCTGATGGATTCAAGAAAGCAATAGGCCTAGCACAACCAAATGAGCTCCCTTGAAGACGACCAGGATGATCACTGAACCTAGCAAACAGATAGAAAGGTGTGTCATGCATTGCTCTACTAAGTAGGGAATGTTGTCACTGAAGAAATGTATTATTAATCAAATGTGTGCCCTTAGGCATGCCTTCACTAGTTATTGGAAGATACATTGGATGTCCATCATGATTTGCTATCAGTTCCAAAGACAAACAATAATATTGCCAGACCAGTTTATACACAATTAAAATACATGATTGCATTCGCTTTTGGACAAAATAATGTATGGATGCACAACAACATATCAAGAGTACTAGAAACAGGGTGGCACGGTGGCGCAGTGGTTAGCACTGCTGAGGACGCGGGATCGATCCTGGCCCCGGGTCACTGTCCGTGTGGAGTTTGCATATTCTTCCTGTGTTTGCGTGGGTCTCACCTCCACAACCCAAAACGATGTGCAGAGTAGGTGAATTGGCCATGCTAAATTGTCCCTTAATTGGAAAAAAAGAATTGGGTACACTAAATTTATTTTTTAAAAACAGTACTAAAAACAGCATAATAAAAAAATAATTTCACAAAAGGCTAATATGCTTTGTTAGAATTATTTCTTTAATCTTAATAAGCAACAGGGCTTTGAATAAAATAGCAAAATTTGTTTCTTAGTGGACATTTAAGATGAAATATCAGATATGGGGCGGGATCTCCATTTGAGAGACCATGTCCCCTCAACGGAACTGAATTGCAACCAGTTTACGATCCCTCTGTGAGCGCAAACCAGCCATCAATTCAATGTTCCATGGCAGGCGGCCCAATAGTGAGGTCCTGTGGCTGGCCACCCCACCCACCACCCTGGCATTGCACAGCAGCCCCCCACCCCCTGGAGTTCCTGGATGCCCCCTATCCCTAAGTACGGGATTGATCCGGCCCACCCCACCCCCTTCCCCCAAACAGGGGCCACTGTAATAGGGAGACCTCCCACCCCCCACCCCCCCAAAACACACACAGGGACCCCTTTAATAGGGGACCCTCACAGGGTCCCATGTAATAGGGGTTCCCCCGTAGGGGCCCCCATAATGGGGAGAACCCCCAATGGATCCCTGTAGGGGGTTCCCCCCACAATGAACTCCTCCCTCCCCTCTTCCCCCTCCCAGAAAAGAGATCCCTGTCTGAAGCTAGAGAGCAGTCCAGACATGGGCAGTGAGAAGAATTATTGTTGCAACACTTACCTTGCAGATCCACATATCCATTTATGGAAGGAGAGCAGCTGTGACCTGCGTCTGGTTCCCACAGATCCATTAGCTACAAGCCATACTTAGCTTTCTAGTAGTGGTCTGTGATTGACAGCTTCCACAATCCATCTGCAGCTTCTATTCATCCATCTCCCTTTACGGTTCGATGGCCTAAGTGGTGAAACCCCAAAGTTTGTAAACATTGACCACATAAAAGAGATGTAGGTGCATTCCAAGCACTAAGTGCATTCCAATCACTCAAGCTTGTGATTTCACTGCACTTACTTCTCTTGGATGTGGTGAATGTTTACAAACATTGGGGTTTCACCACTAAGGCTGCTGACCTGAATCAGGACAGATTCCCCATGATGTGCATCTGATCAACAGAACCTGCCAGAGGTGCACAAGCGAGTACAGCCCCAGGGGAGTACAGCCCCCAGGGGAGGTCATGTCCAGGCACTGCCTCATGTTAGAGATGGGTTCCGTGGGGGGAGGTGCTGGGCGTTTTGTGGTGGAAGAGGTTCCGTTTCCATGGGGATTCTTTTTCTATTTTTTTTACACCAGAGCGCCCTTTAATAATGACACCCCAATCTTTTGAGAGCCACATTTGCTGGGAGTCCGCCCCACTGGCATGGCATTGTGGGTCTGTCTCCTTTTTTTTGAATGGGTGTCAAAAAATCTTGTGGGAAGAGCTGGCAATGCAGCCCTTTTTTTCCCGCCTGAGTTGACACTTATTCACAAGAATCGGAAAATTCCGCGCAGGATGACTACATACTCCTAATGGCTCAAAATGTAATAAAAATAATAATTTCTGTTGAACTGTACATATACCACAACTCCTGATCTGTCCCCAGCTATCAAAAGGTACTTTGTACCCCGTCATGACTCCTCAGTTTTCTAACTGAGGAATAAGCAATTCCATTTGGCCCTCCTCTTTGTTTCCTGTTTATTCCCTTATTTCTCCTTTATTTTATTATTGCTAGTACCATTTTGATCCATGGATGAGTAATGGACCTGAGACTTTAATGCAGCCGGTATCTTTAAGTCGAGCAGAAGAAATGCCCTGTATATTTAAATCAAGTCGGAAGAATCCAAAAAGCACAGGTGAAGACTCACTTTGATTGACTTGGCTGGTGGCCAATTAATTGGCTCAAATGCCTGTGCCCTGCTCGGTGGCCAATGGCGTTTGGTTCTGGTCCCGCTGACCTGTTTTTCTGTGTCACAAGGCTGGATTTAGTTTCACTTTGGTTCTGAAGCCAGGATGGAGGAGTTCTAACTTTCTCTCTCTCAGATATGATGAATTTGCTCTAGAAATCCAGTGTAGGAGTTCTCCAATAAAGGTTAAAGTGCAAGGAGAGACCAGACTCTTCTCTCTAAGAACAGGCTGATGTGTATCCAGAGGTCTCTCCTGGAAAAGCTGTGAGTAAGATATACTGCTGAGCCGCAAAGCATATGCTGGATTCCAGAGACTAATCCACACTCATACTCTGAAGGAAATGCACTAAAGGACTCATTCGCTGAAGCAAGGACCCTTGTCCCTTCACCTTAATTCGTATTATTTTTCCACCGTTCCCCTCTCTGTGTTTGTCTGTCTTATGTGTGGGGGTAGAGGATGGGGCAGTTAAAGAGGAGTCGGGTATTAGCGTGAAGTAAGCAGCTGTGTTTACTGTATATTTCATATTCGTTCTTGTTCTAAAGAAATCACTCATTATGTTTCAACTTACACACATTGTGACTATAATTATTGGGCAGCCAAGGGCCAAAGATATTGGAAATTTCTATGAGATTTATTGATTGATTCACTTCTGTTTTGGCTCCAGGGCATGTGGGACTGGAATTGACTGCGCACTTGCACAGGGAGGTGTAACACATTTCAACACCATTTTTATTTTTTTACAAAACCTTGCATAAAGTTGCTTGACCAAAAAAGTTTCTACCAAGTATCCATACAAAAGTAGCTAATGCTGGTTAGGTACAATTGCTCTTTTAATTTGCTATTTTGTTGCAAAATATAAAAGTTCCCGTTCCGATCTAATCATTAGTGCTCCAAACAGAGGTATTGTACTGATAATGCTGTAAGAGTAGGGGGCAAGATTTTATTTTTGCCAATGATTGCAGATCGTGGAACTCAGTGCTATGTTCTTTCCCAGTTTGCGTTTATTTTTTTTATTCCCTGGTCTTAGACTAATTTCTGTTTTAAAATTATTTTGCTAGGGTCTCTTCTCCTGACCAGCTGTTTTTACCTATTGCAAACTGGAAGGCAAACCCTGAGCGTGAAGAAGAAGTGGGTCCGCTGGTCATGCATGTCTATGAGGTTTGTATTGATTGACCTTTTTAGTTTGCCTTCTGCATTGCTACCTGAACTGCCTTGTCCTTCCTAATACTGAAATCATAACTTTATGTATCCTGGAAATTCTAACATGGTGCTAAAAATAAAAATGTGTTTTATTTTCCTGTATTTAATATTATATTTATCGTTATGATTTGTCATATTCATATTTACAACATTGAATATTTAATATGTATAGGCTTTAATCTAAATTTCAACTGCCATCACAGAACAAAAGACAGTAAACAGATATGTTTCCTATGGGTTAAAACCTGTGATATTTAAGATGTACAGGCTAACAGTGTACAGGAAAACATTTCATAGGAGTGATCTGTGTACTTTACGGTTTTTCAAATTAATCCTTGGGAAGCTAGGGAGTTGCTGGCAGGTTCAGTTTTTATTTCTCAGTTCTAGTTAGCCTGTGAAGATGGTGGTGGGTCATTGTCTTGGTGGGAAACGCTGGGGGAAATTTATTTACACATACAGTGAAAGTTTGTATAGATCCTTTATTATGTCTTTTTGCATAGAAGAAATTCTTTAACCTATTGGAATTACCGATTTGGGTGGTTTTGTATCCTTTGAGCACTGAGGTATCTTTTTCTATCTTAAAAAAAAAGTGGCCCAGGCCTTTGATTTAAAATGTTTTTTTCCAATTAAGGGGCAATTTAGCGTGGCCAATTCACCAACCCTGCACATCTTTGGATTGTGCGGGTGAGACGCGCGCAGACACGGGGAAAATGTGAAAACACACGGACAGTGACACGGGCCGGGATCGAACCTGGATTTTCGACGTCATGAGGCAGCAGTGCTAACCTCCATGCCGCCCTTTTTTAAAAATTTAATACATTTATTTTTATCATATGCAATGCTACATACATTATATAATAGCGGTGTAACCAGAGCGTTACACAAACTTGTCTTCAAAAATACAAATATCATCAACAAATCAGTGGGGACAAAATGTTGGGCGGGATTCTCCGGTACCCCAGCCATGTGTTTCTCGGTGGCGCACCGTTCACTGTGGTGGGATTCTCCCTTCCTGCTGCTTGTCAATAAGATTTCCCATTGAAGTCACCCCACGCCGCTGGGAAATCCATGGGCGTGGGTGCGCTGCCAACGGGAAAATAGAATCTCAACAACCAGAGAAAAGAGGGGAAAAATTAGCTACAGTACATGATATATCACCAATGGAGTATCAATAGTCTTGATTATATTGTACTGTTCTATGTTCTATGTTCTATGTTTTGCAGTTCTTCATAGTTACGTGGTTTCTAACTGTTTAATGGGAAAATTTAAAATGTTAATTTAAAATCTCTCTTTTAAAGATACGGAATAATGGACCAAGTGCATTCAGTAAAGCTATATTAGACCTACAGTGGCCGTACAGGTATAAGGAGGCTTATCTGTTGTACATAATGAACTACACGTCTGAAGGTCCTATGAACTGTACCTCCGATACAATTATCAACCCACTCAAATTAAAGGTGAATATTGCACTTTTAATGATCAATTCCCCGCGTGCCCTGCACATTTTAACGTGTTCTCAGAATCTGTTGATAAAATTAATGCACTGCACTAATTATAATGAAACGTGAGCGGTTTTAGGTGGGAAATTCCAGTATTTTGATCCAGTGCAATGAAGAAACAACAATATATGTCCAAGCCAAGAAGCAGTGTACCTTGGAGGTGATTAATGTTCCCACAACATTGCAGTTCTTATCTTCTTGGCAGTAGTGGTTGCAGAAGGGAACATTTCCATCATAAGTAACCTTGGGTGTTGCTGCATCTCATGTGGCAACCATGGTATGCTAGTGGTGGAAGGAATTGACATTGAGCCTGGTTGCAGGGATAAGGTAGCAAAACTGCCCTGTTCTGGATTGTGTCAAACTAAAGTGATTTTGAAAATGCATCATCTAGGTGATGGATGAGTATCCCATTGCATTCTTTACATAAGCCTTGGCTTTAAGGGGTCAGGAGGTGAACCATTTGTCACAGCAGTCAAGCCATCCCCTGCTCTTGTCACCAGTGTTGATTTGGCTAGTCCAGTTAAGCTTATGGAGACACTCAGGATATTGATAATGGGGGACTAGACAATGGTAGTGTCATTGAAGGTTAAAGTGAGTAGATAGAACATTATTTTGTTTGAGGTGGTTATTTCCTCCACTTGGGTAATATGAATGTTGGCTGCTGCTTGTCGATCCAAGTCTGACTGCTATCTTGCACATTCTGTAGGCTGACATGAGTTGCTTCATTATAGGAGAGTTGTAAATAGAATTGAATACGGGAACATCATCAGCAACGCCCCACTCTCATTCATATCATGAATTTGATGGTTGAGCTAAGTACAGTTCTCTGAGGGACCCCTGCAGTGATTACCCATGTGGCTGTGATCAATGGCTAGAATCACAGCCATTTTCCTTTATGTTATGTATGACTCCAGAGACTGGAGGGACTTGCTTTTGACCCTTGTTGATTTAAATTTTGCTGGTATTCCTTGGTGCCATACTTGGTCAAATGCTGCCATGATATCTAGGGTAGCCACTTATATTTCTCTTGCATTTAACTCTCGCATCCATTGGATCATGAGGTCTGGAGTGAGTATTCCTGGTCGAAAACAAATAGAGTATTTGTGAGTAAGGTTTTGGTGAACAGACATCACTTGCTGGCCCAATTGATAACTCCATATATCACTTTACTGATAATGGGGAGGAAGCAGATGGGATGGTTATTGACCACATTAAATTTACTTTTTTTCCTGAATTAATGAGATACATCTTGGCAATATCTCACATTGTTAGATAGATACCTGTGTCACAATTATATTACAATATATATAAAAGATAGTTATATATAATACTTAAGGAATGTTCCAATTACTATATTTTACTAATTTCATTATTTTGTTGCAGACTGAAGGTTCGACAGCCGACCAGACAACATCTCCAACTACAAGTCCAAAAAATAAGCATCATGTAAAACGCAGAGAGATAACTGAATCAGAAGGAATTGAGGCGCTGGTATGTCTCTAGATGCTGCTTCATATCCAGTGTAGTAATTTGAGGGTTTTGAGGTGTTTGTATCCATTATATTAATTAGACGGGACTGAGGTGCTGATATGTATCTGGTAAAGTAATTAGAGGAGATTGAGGTGTTTGTATCTAGTATATTAATTAGACGGGATTGAGGTGCTGCTGTGTATCCAGCAATTTAATTAGAGATGACTGAGGTCTTGCTATGTATCCAGCCTATTAACTGGTGGGACTGAGGTGCTGGTATGTGTCCAACGTTTTAACTAGGAGCATTGAGGTGCTGGTCTGTATCTAGTGTATTAACTAGGGGGATTGAGGTGCTGGTCTGTATCTAGCGTATTAACTAGGGGGATTGAGGTGCTGGTCTGTATCTCGCGTATTAACTAGTGGGATTGAGGTGCTGGTCTGTATCTAGCGTATTAACTAGGGGGGATTGAGGTGCTGGTCTGTATCTAGCGTATTAACTAGGGGGATTGAGGTGCTGGTCTGTATCTAGCGTATTAACTAGGGGGATTGAGGTGCTGGTCTGTATCTTGCGTATTAACTAGGGGGATTGAGGTGCTGGTCTGTATCTAGCGTATTAACTAGGGGGATTGAGGTGCTGGTCTGTATCTAGCGTATTAACTAGGGGGATTGAGGTGCTGGTCTGTATCTAGCGTATTAACTAGGTGGATTGAGGTGCTGTTCTGTATCTAGTGTATTAACTAGGGGGATTGAGGTGCTGGTCTGTATCTAGCGTATTAACTAGGGGGATTGAGGTGCTGGTCTGTATCTAGCGTATTAACTAGGGGGATTGAGGTGCTGGTCTGTATCCAGTGTAGTAATTAGAGGGATTGAGAGACTGCTGTGTATCCGGTATAGTAATTAGAGGGGATTGAGAGACTGCTGTGTATCCGGTATAGTAATTAGAGGGGATTGAGAGACTGCTATGTATCCGGTATAGTAATTAGAGGGATTGAGGTGCTGCTATTTATCCAACATATTGATTAGGGGGATTGAGGTGCTGCTGTGTATCCAGCATATTAATTAGAGGGGCTTGAGGTGCTGTTATGTATCTGGTATAGTAATTAGGGGCTGGTATCTGGTATAGTAATTAGGGGCTGGTTTAGCACACTGGGCTAAATCGCTGGTTTTTAAAGCAGACCAAGGCAGGCCAGCTGCACGGTTCAATTTGGGTACCAGCCTCCCCAAACAGGCGCCGGAATGTGGCGACTAGGGGCTTTTCACTAACTTCATTTGAAGCCTACTTGTGACAATAAGTGATTTTCATTTCATTTCATTAGAGGGGATTGAGTTGCTGGTATGTATCCGATATAGTAATTAGAGAGAATTGAGGTGCTGATATGTATCCAGTGTATTAATTAGGGGGATTGAAGTGCTCGTTTGTATACGGTATAGTAATTAGAAGGGATTGAGGTGCTGTTTTGCATCCAGCGTATTAGTTAGAGGGAATTGGGGTGCTTGTATGTATCTGGTATAATAATTAGAGGGGATTGAGTTGCTGCTATTTATCCAGCGTATCAATTAAGGGGGATTGAGGTGCTGCTATGTATCCGATACAGTCATTCGAGGGGATTTAGGTACTGTTGTAAATCCGGTATAGTAATTAGAGGGGACTGAGATGCTGCTATTTATCCAGCGCAATAATTAGGGGGATTGAGGTACTGGTATGTATCCGATATAGTAATTAGAGAGGATTGAGGGTCTGGTTTGCATCCGATATCGTAATTAGAAGGGATTGAGGGTCTGGTATGTATGCAATATCGTAATGAGAGAAAATTGAGGTGCTGGTATGTATCCGGTATAGTAATTAGAGAGGATTGAGGTGCTGCAATGAATCCAGCACATTAATTAGAGGGGATTGAGGTGCTGGTATGTATCCAGTAAATTAATTAGAGGGGATTGAGGTGCTGGTATGTATCCAGTGAATTAATTAGAGGGGATTGAGGTGCTGGTATGTATCCAGTGAATTAATTAGAGGGGATTGAGGTGCTGGTATGTATTCAGTGAATTAATTAGAGGGGATTTAGGTGCTAGTATGTATCCAGCGTATTAATTAGGAGGATTGAAGTGCTGCTATGTATCCATCGTATTAATTAGAGGGATTGAGGTGCTAGTATGTATCCCGTATAGTGATTAGAGAGGACTGAGGTGCTTCTATATATCCAGCATATGGGATTGAGGTGCTGGTATGTATCCGGTATAGTGATTAGAGAGGATTGAGGTGCTGCTATGTATCCAGTGTATTAATTAGGGGGATTGAGGTGTTTGTGTCAGTGTATTAATTAGAGGGGATTAAAGTACTGCTATGTATCCAGTGTATTGATCAGAGCGGATTGAGGTGCTGCTATGTAGCCAGTGTATTTATTAGAGCGGATTGAAGTGCTGCTTGTATCCAGTGTAGTAATTAAATGATTCTGTTTGTCACTACTTTTATGATCGGTATGTTGTCAGATGCATTTGGTCACTGTGCTGCCTGAGCAGTTGCTTGAACAGCATCATTTCCTAATATTTAATACACCATGTTATCTGTTATTTCCCATAAATACTGCCATGAGGATCTTTCAGTCAAAATCTTTGTTAGACTTCAGGATTTCCTGCTGTTTTGAGGGACATCCATGAGTGTCCGTGAACTTCTAATTGACATAAAAGACATCACTTTTTTGTTGGTGATTAATCAAAAAATAAATATTCATGTCCTGTCATTAAAATAGATCATTTTGCCTACGGCACCACTTTTGTTGCTGGTTGGAAGCAAACCACCATTATAATAGGGAACTGGGAGAAGATGTTACAAATTATAAAGTGAAAAAAGATAATTATAAGTGTGAAAGATATGGAGAGGTTGGAGGAGGAAATTCCAGAAGTTTAGGGCTTTGTAAATGCACAAAAATATTTGCCTCCATTTGAGGCTGTGTTTTCAGAAGCATCTTCAAGCATTTTGTTACAATCATTGAGAGATGGTAGAATGGCTCTTGGCTCTTTCCAGCCCTCAGTTGACTACAATAAGTATAAACATACATAGATATCAATCAGGAACAAGAATAGGCCATTTAACCCATTGAACCTGCTCTGCCATTCAGTAAGATCATGGCTGGTCTGATTGTAACCTCAACTCCATATTCCCACCTACACCCCTTTCTTATTAAGAATCTATCTACCTCTGCTTTAAAAATATCCAAATACTCAGCTTCTACTGCCTTTTGAGAAACACATCTGTCCTAAATGGGTGATCCTTTATTTTTTAACAGTGCGCCTTTTACTAGATTCTCCCACAATAAGAAACATTCTCTTCACATCGACCCTGTCAAGACCCCTTTGAATCTTGTATATTTCAATTGATGTCTTTTTCTCTTCTCCAGCGGATACAAGTCCAGCTGTCCCAGCTTTCCTCATAAGACAAATCTCACCACTGTCCTGTATAACTGAAGCAGTTATCCCTACTTTTGTATTCAATTCCCTTTGCATTAAATGATAACATTCTATTACCTTTCATAATTGCTATACCTAGCCTTTTGTGATTCATATAATCTGCAACTCCGAGCTCTGCAATGTCTTACCGTTCAGAAATATGTTTTTAATTTTCCTGCCAATATCAGAAATGTTACAATTTACCACATTATATTCCACTTGCCAGGTCTTTGCCCACCCACTTAACACTTTGTAGCCTCATTTGTAGCTGTGATTTCATAGGACCATAGAGTTCCCACAGTGCAGAAGGAGGCCATTTGGCCTATGGAGTCTGCACTAACCCTCCAAAAGTGTTATCTACCTCGGAACACTCCCCTGCCCTATCCCTGTAATGTCACCTAACCTACACATCTTAAGACTCTTAAGGGGAAATTTAGCATGGCCAATTCACCTAACCTGTACATCTTTGGACTGTGGGAGGAAACCGGAGCACCCAAGGCCAGAATTGAACCTGGGTCCCTGGCGCTGTGAGACAGCAGTGCTAACCACCATGTCATGCCTTCGTATTTGTCCTTATTTAAGTTTAAAATACTAGTACTTGACCCATTCTTCTCTCCCTCAAACTAAATGTAAGCTGTGTATCTTCACTTAGTTCATTAATTAATCCTATCTTGTTGCAGAATACCAGGTCTAATATGGCCTGCTCTCTCTCTGTTTGGTGCCAGAACCTGCTGTTCTAAGAAATTATTCTGAAAATATTCTATGAATTCCCCATTTAGTCTCTTTGACCATCTGATTGTCCCAGTCTATATGCAGATTAAAATGTCTCAAGATTATTGCCATACCTTTCTGACAAGCTCCCATTGTTTCTCCCTTTATACCTGCCATACAATGGGCTGGATTCTCCACAATTGGGGCTATGTCCCCACGCCAGCGTAAAAATGCTGATGCTTCACTCTTGACTTTCATTCAGAAAGTCCTGAGTGATTCTCTGACCTACAGGGTGCTGGCAGAGCCCCGGAGTACCCCTCGCAGCTCTGGCTGCGGATATGGAGCCCCAAACCTCCGGTCGGGAGTCCACGCACACGCACGGCGGCGGCCAGCAGCGGCCGCGCCATGCGCGATGGCGGACTCGGACCGCGAACCATCATCTAAAATATAGGCCCCCCCTGAGATAGCATGGATCCGTGCCACCCGATCGCTGCCCTGGCTATCCATGAGGCCCCCCCGCCCCCCACCAGTGCAGCCGCGGACTGAGTCCGCAGCCGCCACCCGGGTTCCTGAGGGCCAAAACGTGGTTAGAACCACGCCATACAGAACTCGACCAGTTGTGCGCAGAAAATCGCGGGGAGTCCTCTGTCAATGGCCCCCTAGCCGCGTGCGAGCGATTCCCGAGCAATTCTCCGGGGACCGGTCCCGATTTTCTCGTAAGCGGCATTGTCCGCCCCGCGCTGAACGTGATTTAGGTGCGGGGCTGTGGAGAATCTAGCCCAATATGATTACCATTAGGGGACCTGTGTACTAGTCCACAAGTGACTTCTTGCCTTCATCATTTCTCATCAAAACATCTCTACATCCTGTGTTGCGCGTTTTGATCCCAACAGCGTCGCCAATACTGTTGCTAATATTAGTGATGTTGGTGAACCACAATCCTTCCCTTATCTCAATCAAATAACCATACAACCAGTTAGTTAGTTCAAAAGATGGTTGATAAACAAGAGTTATGTTGACATGCAAGCACAATATCTACTACGAGTTAAACTAAACCTATTAGCTACAATAACCTATACTTAACTTCAGGGCGACCGGCACTGTCCAAATAGATACGGCCTTTATCTGGATTTCGCTTGGCTGGTTCGAAGATAGCGGATCTGTCTCTGCTGGGCTCATCCGTCAGGCAGCGATCGTTGGTCTTGAACTTGGCTGGCTGTTCCTGCTACAATTGGTTTGGCACAGGCCAGATCCAAAAGAGTCAGAGCACATGGCTATGCTCTCTTTTATCCCTCTAGGATTTTGCACTCTTTGGGGCGGTCCTTAACCTTGGACCCAATAGCTTGACAGGGCTCTGATCACTGTCTTAGCTTTCGGCCAATAAAGGGGCGGGTGCCTTGGTAGCTGGCCGGGTCCTTAGCGAACATTGACCTTGGCAGTTGGGCTTTCTGAGTAAAGGGAGTGGCGCCGATCAGTCTGTGGCTGTACCACAGTCTGGTACAGACTGGCTGGTTGCTTGATTGGAGTTCTATTGCCCTGGGAAAATGGGCCATTAAACAAGCCGGGGTTTTGATCAGGCCTGGTTACCTGTGTTTCAGATACACATAGGGTGCGATTCTCCGCTCTTGCGGAAAATCGCGAAGGCCGTCGTGAAATCGGCCGACTTTCACGACGGCCTCGGAGCCCACTACCCGCACCTAATTCACCCCCACCCGGGGGGCTAGGAGCGGGGCTCCGTAACTCTCAGCGGCAGGGCCTTGACGCTGGCGTCAAGGCGTTGCGCCGTGAATGACGCGATGGCGGCGCATATGTGACATCAGCCACGCATGCGCAGGTTGGCCGGTTCAAACCCGCACATGCATGGCTGACGTCACGACGCTGACGGCACGAACCCGCGCATGCGCGGAGGCCGTCTTTCCCCTCAGCCGCCCCGCAAGACATGGCGGCTTGATCTTGCGGGGCGGCAGAGGGGAAATAGTGCGTCCGATGTGGACGCCGGCCCGACGATCGGTGGGCACCGATCGCGGGCCTGTCCCCTCCCGAGCACAGTCGTGGTGCTCAGACCCCTGTACTCCCCCCACAAGCCCCAAACAGGCATATCTCGCCGTTTCCACAACGGCAGCGACCAGGTGTGGTTGCTGCCGTCGTGAAACGGCCGCGAACGGCAGGCCACTCGGCCCATCCGGGTCGGAGAATCGGCGTGAAAAGCGGCGAGCAGCGATTCTTCCGGGGGCAGGGGGGGCGTGAATTTTGTCAGGGGGCCCTCCCGCGATTCTCCCACGCCGTGTGGGGAGCGGAGAATCGTGCCCATAGGCTCTGTATCTGTCTGAGTCCTGGGTTGGCCATAATTCCCAATGTCCTTTGCAGGTGGGCATCTTAGATGGCTACACCTGGTTTCCTGAGCTTGGGTCATCGCTCTCTAATGTACTCATAGCATCAGTAATTAACAGAGACACCCCTCCACCTTTTTCTAGCTTCCTGTCCTTCCTAAATATCATGTACCTTTCAGTATTCAGGTCCCAATCTATGTCATCCTGCAACCATATCTCTAATGGCTATCAAGGGGCTGTTTTAGCACAGGGCTAAATCGCTCATTTTTAAAGCAGACCAAGGCAGGCCAGCAGCACGGTTCAATTCCCGTACCAGCCTCCCTGAACAGGCGCCGGAATGTGGAAACTAGGGGCTTTTCATAGTAACTTCATTTGAAGCCTACTTGTGACAATAAGTGATTTTGATTTCATTTTCATTTCATTTTTCACTTACGTATTTCTATTTGCTCTATCAGTTAATCTGTTTACTTTTCAAATGCTACATGCATTCCGATACAGAACCTTTAGTTTTGTCCTTTTGATTTTTGTATCTTCTAGCGTTATCTGATGATTTTTTGGTACTCCCTGTACCTTCAGTCCCTTCCTGTCATGGATTTGTTTATTATTTCCCACATTAATACCCTTCTCTCTTCTCTTTCGTCTACTCTTTGATTTACCGCATCTTCTCAAATTTGATCCCATGCCCCTACTGCTTAGTTTAAAAAACTTTCTACTTTCCTATCATGCAGCTCACTGTATACTGGTTCCAGCGCGGTTCACGTGTAGACCATCCCAATGGTACAGTCCTCACTTTCCCCAGTACTGGTGTCAGAGCCCCAAGAACTGGAACCTACATCTCCCAAACCAGTCTTTGAGCCACCAATTTATCCCTCGAATTTTAAGTAACCTATGCCAATTTACATGTGCCTCAGGTAATAATTCAGAGATTATTACCTTTTGAGGTTCTACTTTTTAATTTAGAGCCTCGCTCCTCATACTTCCATCTATGTTGTAGGTGCCTACACAGGCCACAATAACTAGATCCTCCCCCTTCCCCTGAAAGGTAATTTTCACCCCTGAGCAGATGTCCTGAAGCCTGGCATCAGGCAGGCTATACAGCCACCTGGACTCTTGCTTTTTGCTGCAGAGAACAGTGTTAATCCCCCTCACTATATTGATCCCTCTAGTGGTTAGCACTGTTGCTCCACAGCTCCAGGTTTCCAGGTTCGATTCCCGGCTTGGGTCACTGTCTGTGTAGAGTCTGCACGTTCTCCCCATGTCTGCGTGGGTTTCCTCCAGGTGCTCGGTTTGCTCCCACAAGTCCCGAAAGACGTGCTGTTAGGTAATTTGGACATTCTGAATTCTCCCTCCCTGTCCCCGAATAGGCGGAGTATGGCGACTAATTTCATTGCAGTATTAATGTAAGCCTACTTATGACAATAAAGATTATAAAATTAAATAAATTAAATTTTTGCTTCCTCCACTTGAATGGCATCCTGCACCATGGTAAGTCAGCTCATCAATCCTGCAGCCCCCCCCACCACTCTCATCCAAACAAGCTGATTGGGCAATTGCAAAGGCTGAGGCTGCTGCACTTCTACCCTCTGGGTCCCCTTAACTGCCTCTAGTGTCAGACACCCCTGTCCCTGGCCACGGACCAAATCAAAAGATCTTGGGTGGGATTCTCTGACCCCGGGCCGGGTCGGAGAATCGCCGGGGAGGGCGCAGCACGATTCACGCGACACCAGTCCACGGATTCTCTGGTCACTGGAGAATCGGCACCATTGGCATTGGCGCGGTGGAGTAGTCCCCCGGCGATTCTCCGAACGGGATGGGCCGAGTGGCCGGTGAGATAGGCCGAGTCCCGCCGGCGCATTCACATGTGGTCCCACCCGGCGGGACCTCGCCGTCCATCCTGCGGGGGACGGCCTGGTGGGGGTGCAGACCCCCGGAGCCCATGTGAGGCGCAGGATCGCTGACCTGAGGGCCTGTTGACGTTGTCGTAAAACGTAACGGCGTTTAGGACGAGTGTCAACACTTAGCCTCAGGATCAGAGAATCCCGCCTCCTATCCTAAATGTGTGACTGCCTACTGGTACAAAGCATCCACGTAACTTTCATCCTCCGATTTGTCACAATGGCTGCAGCTCAGCCTCCAGCCCAGTGACTCTGAGCCAAAGCTACTCGAGTCACTCACTGACCTTGGACCACAATGACGTCCCCGAGCTTCCATATATTGTAGCCTTTTTTTTTTAACAGACAATTTTATTGAGGTATTTTTGGCATTGTAAACAGTAACAATAAGCATTAGTGTGCAGATACCAATTACAAAAAACGTAGTGCAAATAACAATACCACTTTCGCAAATAGACCTGCCTATTCTTCCCACCTACTCTACACTATTCTACCCCCCACTCCCCCTGCTGACGATTAGTTCCCCGCGAAGAAGTCAATGAATGGTTGCCACCTCCAGGCGAACCCCGATAGTGAACCCCGTAAGGCGAACTTGATTTTTTCCAAGCCGAGAAAGCTTGCCATGTCCGACAGCCATACTTCGGTCTTTGGGGGCTTTATGTCCCTCCAGGCCAACAGTATTCGTCGCCGGGCTATCAGCACATATCAGGGCCGGCCCAAGGTACCGGCAACTCGGGCAGTCGCCCGGGGTGCCATGTGTTAGGGGGCGCCAGAGACTCTGGTCCCGCGCATGCGCAGTTGGGCCGGTGCCAACCAGCGCATGCGCGGTGGCCGCCCTCCCCCAGGGTGGCCCCCTCCGTCCGCCCCTCCGGCCCCGCCCCCCGCCTCGCCCCCCCGCCTCGGCCCCCCCCCCCCCCCCCCCCCCCCCCCCCCCCCCCCCCGAAGGGCGCTGAAGTTCAGCTTGCCCGGCTAGGGCCGGCGCTGGCACATATTGTAGCCTTGACACATCACCAGTTCTACCATCCTTAATGTGTTTTAATTAATTACCTAATTATATTATCCACTTTGTTTTTATATATTTTATTAACTTCATCACCAGTTCGCACAGTAAACCGTAGGACTGGAATGGACCTTAACTACTTATCAAATACTCATCAAGCAAATAGCTATTTTTCCTTTAGTAGAGTAAGAAACAATTCCTTCAAGGTGAAAAGGTAGTATAAACAAAATGAAATGAACACCTCTCGCCTACTTCTCCTTTTCGTCACTAAACTCCCCCACTCACCAAACTTCCAAGTATGTACTCAGTTCAAAAGCTGTACTTGTTTGCCTCAGCTGCACTAAAAACTCTGCATTGTGCTTTTTAAATAATTTGCTTTCCAATTCGGTGAATGTTAACTGTTTAAGTGCGACGACTGTAACAGACGCACAGATTTTCTTGTACGTTTTTGAAAAGATAGTATTTATTGTTAGTAACACAATCTAAATGAAAGAATAAAAAACCGCGGGCTGGATTCTCCGTTCCTGCAGCTAAGTGCTGACGCCAACGGAGGATCTGTGGAGTTCTACGATGGAAACATCGCACCACACCCGCACTGTTTTCGCTACCAGAGTGGAGTGAGCACCGGCGCCGCGTGGAACACCCGCGGAACATGTGAACATCGGTGGGAGAATCGCCGGGTCTATGATGGACATGCGCAAGGCTGACAAGCTGCATCTAGCGTACACTTACACCCCCGACACATGCATCGATCGCGTTCGAAAAGATGGCGCCGGTTGTGCTGGACCGCAGACCCATCCACCCACCTCCCAGCCACGTATGTAACCACGCTGGACAATGTCCGTATGCCCTCTCTCTCCGCGGCCACCATGCCAGGTTCACAACTGATGAGACTACATGTGGCCCCCGCTGTCGGGAACTCAGCCCATCGGAGGCGTAGCATCGTAGGTGGGCCTGATAATGAGATGCGGATGTGGTCACAATGGTGCGCGACGCAATGGCGCCGATTGGGAGGAGGTGGAGCATTCAGCAGCAGACCGGCGCATGCCGCAATTTTGACGTCGGGAGCTATTCTCTGCCCGATCGCCGTTCCCGATTTCAGCGTTGGGCAATGGAGAATCCCACCCTCAACTCTCATTGACACATGTATTCAACAATTCAGACACACACAGAAATAAGTTATAAGTGGGTAGGTTAAATTGTTAAGAATCTGAGAACAGGACTTCCAGGAGCGGCCATGTTCGATTAGGTCGCGCACACGGCCGCTCTCGGCGAGATCGGACATTTGGGCCCTTTAACGGAGCTTTAGCAGCACTTCGACGGTGATTCCCGGCGTGGCAAGAGACGTTGGAGAGGTTCCCCTCACTGCTGCATGGAGGGGACCAGGAGTGGGGCCGTCAAGAGAGCGATTGCAGGGAAGCGAGCGGAACAAATCCGTGAAGACAAAATGGCGGCCGGCGCAGACCAAGCAACATGGGCCCAGTGGTTGAGACAGCAGCAGGAGTTCCTCAGGAGCTGCTTCGCTGAGCTGAAGATGGAGATGCTGGCCCCTATGAACCTAATGACGGCCTCTATGGAAAGGATGGTGGAGACTCAGAAGGTGCAGGAGAAGGCGATCAAAGAGGTGGAGAGAAAGGTATCTGACAACGAGGATGAAAAATGAAATGAAAATCGCTTATTGTCATGAGTAGGCTTCAATGAAGTTACTGTGAGAAGCCCCTAGTCGCCACATTCCGGCGCCTGTTCGGGGAGGCTGTTACGGGAATTGAACCGTGCTGCTGGCCTACTTGGTCTGCTTTCAAAGCCAGCGATTTAGCCCTGAGCGAAACAGCCCCTGGGCCTGACGGTCAGGGTGGAGGCGCATGAGGCCCTGCACAAGAGATGGCAGGAGAGACTGGATGACCTCGAATATAGGTCCAGGAGACAAAACCTGCGAATTCTGGGCCTCCCTGAAGGTGCGGAGGGGGCGGACACGAGTGCATTTGTGACTACAATGCTGGTGACACTGATAGCCGCGGGGACCTTCCCACGGCCCTTGGAACTGGACAGAGTCCTCGCGAGGAAGCCTAGGGCGAACGAACCATCGGGGGCGATGGTGATAAGGTTCCACTGCTTCACAGACAGGGAGCATGTCTTGCGTTGGGCAAAGAAGGAGCGGAGCAGTAAGTAGGAGAACTGCGAAATGTGTATATGCCAGGACCTGGGACCTGAATTGGCTAAAAGGCGTGCAGGATTCAACCGGGCTAAGTGGGTCCTCCACAACAAAGGGGTGAAGTTCGGGCTGCTGCATCCGGCGAGGCTTTGGGTAACGTACCAGGAAAGGCACCACTACTTCGATACTCTGGACGAGGCGTGGACATTTATTAAGCGTGAAAAGCTGAACACGAACTAATGGACAGCTGCACGTGGGTGAAACGCCCTGGTGGGGATGTGTAACTGGGTGTTGGCCTAATATAAGATTGGTAGTAGAATTTAAGTTGTTTGCCGTTCCTTTTTGTTTGTTGGGTTTTTCTTTTTCCAGGGGGCGGGGTAACGCCCGGGATGTGTTTCTTGTTTCACGGGAAGAATTTGGATGGCTTTCGCTCTCTGACCGTGTGGGAGAGGGGAGGTTGGGGGCCCGAAGGAGGAAACAACAGTTAGATTGGGGATAGAGGCGGGAGCGGCCGGGGTCAGCATGGGTCAGCTGACTTACGGAAGCGTAATTGGGGGGGGAAATCAGTGCTAAGCGGGTGCTTGGCATGGGGGATTGGGATTGGGGGGTTGGGGGAGGGGATGGGGTGCTGCTTTGCTGACTGAAGCGCAGCCGACTTTTGGGTACAAATGGAGTGTCGGGTTGGGGGGCCTCCGGCGGGAGGGCTGGAGCGAGCAGGAGGCGCGGGCACTTGGCTGGCCGAAAAAGGGAGATGGCTAGTCGGCAGGAAGGGGGAGGGGGCGGCAACCCCCCATCCAGGCTGATCACATGGAATGTGAGGGGCCTGAACGGGCCGGTCAAGAGGGCCCGCGTGTTCTCTCACTTAAAGGCGGACGTGGCCATGCTACAGGAGACTCATTTAAAACCCGCTGACCAAACGAGGTTGAGGAAGGGATGGGTGGGCCAGGTGTTCCATTCGGGGCTGGATTTGAAGACCAGAGGGGTGGCAATTCTGGTTAGTAAACGGGTAGCATTCGAGGCAGGGAGTATTGTGGCGGACAAGGGGTGCAGGTACATAGTGGTGAGTGGCAAGCTGCAAGGGGCCTGGACGGTGTTAGTGAATGTCTATGCCCCGAACTGGGACGACGTGGAATTCATGAGGCGCATGCTGGGTAAAATACTGGACTTGGAATCAAGTAATTTGATCATGGGGGGGGGGGGTGGGTGGGGGGACTGCAACACAGTCCTGGATCCGGCATTGGACCGGTCTAAGTCCAGGTCGGGAAAGAGACCGGCGGCGGCCAAGGCCCTGAGGGAGTTCATGGATCAGATGCGGGTGTGTGGACCCATGGAGGATCGCGCGGCCAAGGGCGAATGAGTTCTCTTTTTTTTCTCCCACATTCACAAAGTGTACTCTCAGATTGACTTTTTTGTGCTGAGCAGGGCGTTAATCCCAAGGGTGGGGGGGTCGAGTATTCGGCCATTGCGGTCTCAGACCATGCCCCGCACTGGGTGGACTTGCGACTAGGGGTGGAGGGAGGGCAGCACTCTCTCTGGAGACTAGATGTGGGACTGCTAGCGGATGAAGAGGTGTGTGGGCAGATAAGGAGGAGCATCCAAAACTATGTGACAACAAACGATACAGGGGAGGTAACAGCAGCAGCGGTTTGGGAGGCTATAAAGGCAGTTGTCAGAGGGGAGTTAATTTCTATTGGGTCCAATAGAGAGAAGAGGGAGAGGGCAGAGAGGGAGAGGCTGGTGGGAGAGATACTCGGAGCAGACAGCAGGTACGTGGAGACCCCCTGAGGAGGGGCTGCTAAAGGAGCACTGGAGACTGCAAATGGAGTTTGATCTGCTGACCACTGGGAAGGCGGAAGCACAGCTGAGGAAGGTGAAAGGGGCAGTCTACGAATATGGGGAGAAAGCAAATAGGATGCTGGCACACCAGCTTCGCAGGAGAGAGGCGGCCAGGGAGATTGGGGGAGTGAGGGATAAGGAAGGTAATACGGTCTTGGGGCCCAGAGAAGATCAACAAAGTCTTCAAGAAGTTTTATTGTAAACTGTACGAGTCAGAGCTCCCGGTGGGAGGGGAAGGGATGAAGCAATTTATGGACCAATTGAGGTTCTCAAGGTTGGACGAGGACCTGGTGGAGGGACTGGGGGCCCCGATTGAGTTGGAGGAGATAGTTAAGGGCCTGGATAGTATGCAATCGGGCAAGGCCCCGGGGCCGGATAGCTTCCCTGTAGAATTCTACAAGAAATTCTCGGAGCTGCTGAGCCAACTCCTGCTAAGAGCCTTTAACGAGGCTAAGGAGAGAGGAACCCTCCCCCCGACGATGTCGCCGGCTTCTATCTTGCTCAACCTGACGAGGCAAAGATCCACTTAAATGTGGGTCCGACAGGCTGATATCACTCCTGTACGTGGATGCCAAACTGCTGGATAAAATGTTGGCTACCAGAAGAGAGGACTGTGTCCCGGGAGTGATTGATGAGGATCAGATGGGTTTCGTCAAGGGCAGGCAATTGAACGCAAATGTGAGAAGGCTCCTAAACATTATCATGATGCCCTCTGAAGGAGGGGACGCAGAAGTAGTGGCTGCAATGGATGCAGAGAAAGCCTTTGACCGGGTGGAATGGGAGTACCTGTGGGAAGCACTAGGTAGGTTTGGATTTGGCGAGGAATTCTTAGGGTGGGTCAAGCTACTGTATCAGGCCCACGTAGCAAGTGTATCCACAAACCGGCTGAGGTCGGAGTATTTTAGGCTGCACCGAGGGACGAGGCGGGGTACCCCCTATCCCTGCTACTATTTGCCCTGGCAATTGAGTCGTTGGCCAGAGCGCTGAGGACTTCAAGGAACTGGAGGGGGCTGGTCCGGGGGGGGAGGAGCACCGGGTTTTGCTTTACGCAGATCACCTGCTATTGTATATTTCGGACCCACTAGAGGGGATGGGGGAGGTCATGCGGATCCTAAGAGACTTTGGGAGCTTCTCGGGGTACAACTTGAACGTGGGGAAAAGTGAGCTGTTTGTAATCCACTCTAGGGGTCAGGAGGAGAGACTGGGAGAGCTCCCGCTCAAGATGGTGGAGAGGAGCTTTCGTTACCTAGGAATACAGGTGGCTAGGGACTAGGATGCCCTACACAGGCTCAATCTGTCTTGTCTTGTAAAGCAGATGGAGGAAGATTTTAAAAGGTGGGACATGCTCCCGCTTTCCCTGGTGGGAAGGTGGAGACCGTGAAAATTACAGTCCTCCCCAGATTCCTGTTCATTTTCCAGTGCCTTCCCATCTTCATCCCCAAATCCTTCGTCAAGTGGGTGAACAGAATTATCACGGGATTTGTGTGGGCCAACAAGACCCCACAAGTTAAAAGACTGTTTTTGGAGCGCAGTCCGGTGGGGGGTGGGGGGGGGGGGGAAGGGAGGTTGACGCTTCGGAACTCCTGTAGCTACTACTGGGCGGCTAATGTAGCCATGATTAGGAAATGGGTAATGGAGGATGGGACAGCGTGGGGGTGGCTGGAGGCAGCGTCATGCAAAGGCACCAGCCTAGGGCCACTGGTAACGTCACCGCTGCTGTTCTCGCCGGCACAATACACCACAGGCCCAGTGGTGATGGCGGCATGAGAGTCTGGGGTCAGTGGAGAAGGCACAGGAAGGAGGAGGGGGCCTCAGTTTGGATCCCGATACGGAATAATCATAGATTTGTTCCAGGCAAGATAGACGAGGAGTTTCAAAGCTGGTACAGGGCAGGCATTAAAAGAATGGGGGACCTGTTCATAGATGGGATTTTCCCTAGCTTGAAGGCGCTGGAGGTGAAATTCAGCCTGCCTCCTGGAAATGCCTTCAGATACCTCCAAGTCCGCGACTTTCTCAAAAAACAGGTGGGGACATTTCCGTTACTACCCCCTTGTAGGATTCAGGACAGGATGGTGTCTGGCATCTGGGTAGGAGAGGGGAAGGTGTCGGACATCCACCAAGAACTGCAGGAATGGAGGAAGCCCCAGTGGATGAACTGAAGGGCAAGTTGGAGGAGGAGTTGGGCGAGGAGCTAGATGAGGGCCTGTGGGCTGATGCCCTGGGCAGGGTAAATTCCTCCTCATCATGTGCCAGGCTTAGCTTAATTCAGTTTAAGGTGGTACATCGGGCACACATTACCAGGGCGAGAATGAGTAAGTTCTTTGGAGTGGAGGCTAGCTGTGCGAGATGTTCAGGGAGCCCAGCGAACCATGTCCATATGTTCTGGGCATGCCCGACGCTTAACGAATTCTGGCAAGGCTTTGCGAGGGCTATGTCCAGGATTTTGGACACGGGGGTGAAGCCGAGTCCAGGAATCTTTGAGGTGTCAGAGGATCCGGGAGTGCAGGAAGTGAAAGAGGCCGAGGTTTTGTCCTTTGCCTCCCTGGTAGCCCGGAGACGGATCTTGTTAATGTGGAGAGACTCGAAACCCCCGAGTGTGGAGACCTGGGTTAGTGACATGGCTGGGTTTCTCAGCCTGGAGCTAATAAAGTTTGCCTTGAGAGGTTCCTTGCTGGGGTTCTCCCGGCGGTGGTAACCGTTCATTGACTTTCTCGGAGAATGTTAAGATGTCAGCAGCAGCAGCAATCTGACATTAGGTGGGGAACTGTTTATTTGATGTATATTCTTTTTTTGTATAATGATAACACACACCTAGTTTTGTTAAATATTTTCCTGTTAATTTCTGTTATTGGTTATGTAAAAATTCTGTCTGAAAAAAGTTTTAATAAAAATAAAAAAATAAAAGAATCTGAGAACAATCAATTTTAGGTGAAGCCTTTAGCTTGATAGCTTGGATGGTTTAAGACTGGGGTCAATGGTCTTTTTTGGATTTTGTATCAAATAATTTAAAGGTGTTGATGGGCAATTTATGTCTTTTCTAGAATCAGAAGCTTCTGAGTTGATATTTAAGACACTGCCTGTGAAGAGAGGAAGAGAGCGAAAATGTGTCAAACCAGGGTCTTTCTGGCTTCTCTCTACCTGTACCTCGAAGGAATTTCTAAAAACACAAAAAAGACTTGGCATGCTTATTATATGGTCTCCTCACAAACTCGCCAGTTACCCAGACATTGCCATAGCAAACTGATCCCAGGTCCATTGTTTAAAAATTATAAGATTATGGCCTGCGGAGCTTGGATGAAAGTGATCAAGTCTAATAGCTTTGTCCACAACCCAGCTGAATACAGAAGTTACGCCAGAATATTTCCTGAATGGTTCAGGAGATGGTTCATATTGTTTCTGGTGAGCTACTTCTAGACAGCCTGGCTCCTTGCTGATGGATTTGGAATTTGTAGGGTATAGCACTGGAAATGTTTGAAAGAGATGATAGGGTCAGCCTTTACTAGGGTGTATGGATGTGTGAAATCTGTACTGAGTCAACATTTTCTTTAGAATTATACCTTGATATTTCCCTTTTAATGAAAGATATATTGAATAAAGCTAACATTAGGTGACCATGCTATAAATTTGAATAATATAATTAGTTTCCTAAATGGAGCAATATGATTAGTTTCATAAATGTTCATATTTTATAGAACAAATCTAAAGGAACATGGTCAGTGATTTAAATTTAACAATCTCTTCTGTTGATTCCTGTAGGGATGTGACAAAGCAGAATGTGTGAAAATAAACTGTCAGATTGGCAAACTGGAAAGAGGCAAGAGTGCAGTGCTGCACATCAGATCACGACTGTGGGGTGAAACATTCATGAAGGTGAGTAACAGAGTTTTTGAAATAGACTATGTTGTGTTTGGTCCTTTGTATCTTACGAAAGAATCCACCAAACACTTTGACTTGTCCAAACAGGAATCTTTTATTGATTCTTGTGTGATAAGATAGCAATCTGATACAGAGTTCATTATCATGGAGACTGCTTATTACTCCTCTGGATTCTGCACCTGACACTAACCATTCACTTGGATGCCTTATTACCCTCTCAATCTTCTTCTGAACACGGACGGATGTGTCTCCCCTTATATGGGAGTCACTAGTCACATGACCTTGGTCTAGAGACCGCATGGAATGTCTGCACCACCTGCTGATTGGAGGTCGCACACCATCCATCTATGATATAGCCCATTGGCATTTCACCACAGACATTTTAATTTGGTCGGCATCAATCTTATTATATTTGGTCTCTTCAATTATTTTGTACAGTTTTATTGTTCCTGGTATTATATGAGATAACTAGTGACTTAAAAGGGATGAAATGTCAGTTATTGGGACTGAGCGGCATAGCAGCACAGTGGTTAGCACTGTTGCTTTACAGTGCCAGGATCCCAGGTTCGATTCACGGCTTGGGTCATTGTCTGTACGGAATCTGGACGTTCCCCCATGTCTGCGTGGGTTTCCTCTGGATGCTCTGGTTTCCTCCCACAAGTCCCGAAAGATGTGCTTGTTAGGTGAATTGGACATCCTGAATTCTCCCTCCGTGTACCCAAACAGGTGCCGGAGTGTGGCGGCTAGAGGATTTTCACAGTAACTTCATTGCAGTGTTAATGTCAGCCTGCTTGTGATACTAATAAAGATTATTTTAGAAATAGAGCGGCATGTTTCTCCAGCTTTCTGATCATAAAGTCAATTTTAAAGTGACTTGCAGAAAACACTCTTCAGGTTTTAATTATACATTCAAACCCTGGTGGTGGTCATCACATTTACATGCATTCAAGAAGGATATGGGAAAGAAAAGAGATTTACAAATAGGAATAACATAGAACAAAATAAAACATAGACCGATATTATTTCCCATGAATGTAAGAGTCTAGAATGTCAGAGTTCCTTCACAAAGGAGTTAAAGATCAGGCAAGTTCGGCTAGCTGAAAGAAGTAATTGTTGAATTCCTTCAAAGCTGGTGGTGGTGCTGCAAGATGAAGTTGGTATACAGAGACTTTGTCAGCACTAAAGATGATGGCAGGAATTTTCCTGAGAACCAGGCTTTGAGGACGTTTAGACATGAGGAAGACTTTGTTGTCAGCTTGGAGTCCTGCTTTGCTCTTGATGTTAACGGCTGACTGTCCTGGGAGTTCAGGAATGTAACATTAAAACTTTCCAAAGACCAAGGAGCTTTGGTCATGTGGTATTTTCTACTGAAGAGTCAGTTTCAGGTTAACAATCGCTTTCTATGTCTCTTTTCCTCGGAGATAGATGATAGCTATTAGTACCTCTGTGGGTATTAATGAGGTTTAGTGAGTCTCTTTGTTCTAAGTCGAGGCTTGGGAGACAGACTTTCTGCTGCGCCCTTGTTTCATTGATTATATAATGAGTTTACACAATTTTTATAGGATGTTTCCAGTACTGTAGCGAACTTGCAAATCATGTGACTTGTAGCAGCTATGTTTTTGGTCCAGCGAAGTCCATTTTTAAATGAGTAAAAAGTAAGGTTTGGGTTAACCAGTTTATGATTCATTTCATGTCGTGTGGACGTGACATTATTTTCATTAATATATGTCCTTTTCATTTTTCTTCAATGCAACTAGAAAGAGAATCAATCCTACTCCTTGATGGCTTCAGCATCATACAATGTCATAGAAATGCCATATAAAAACTTCTCTGCAGAACTTCCCAGTGGATCTATTGTGGTAAGCATCAACGTTAGATCCATTAATATTTCTGAAAATAAAACTTCTCTTTTTTAAATCAATGTTTAACCAGCATTTTTTTAATATGTAGGTTACCACCTTAGTGACTTGGGACAAAGTGATAAATCCTCACCCGGTGCCAGTTTGGGTCATTATATTGGCACTCCTAGCTGGTCTACTGCTTCTAGCTCTCTTGGTATTTGTCATGTATAAAGTAAGTACCACACTTTGTCAAGCACCTTTTAGAGTTTTAATCAGTCTGTGTTGCAAATTATAAATATATCATTGGATAGTAGATTTTCAATTACATTGGGCTGGATTCTCCCAAAATGGGGATATGTCTGCTGCACGTCTGTGTTTCCTCAAACAAATACAAGCCGATTCACTTACCTTCAGGGGGCTAGCAGGGACCAGGAGTGCTTCATGCAGCTGCAGATACGGGCCCCTGCACTTCTGGTTTCGAGTCCGCGCATGCGCACGGCGGCGGCTGCACCGAGCGCCATGGCAGACTCGGACCGTGGAGGCAGCTGCGCGCCCTTGCATCCGACCGGCCTGATCTGTTTCCCGGCTGCCCATAAGGCCCCCCACCCCGTCCTCAGCCACCATGCGAGCATCCCAACCGGCAATACCATGTTAGTTCCAGACCGTCAGGAACTCGGCTGGTTGGGAGCGGATGGTCGCTGGGCGGTCCTCTGGCAATGGCCCCCCCGGCCGCGCAGAGTAATTCGCGGATGCAATGATTTTCAGGCCCCGGAAAATCGGGGGACCGCCGGGCTCGATTTCGTCGTGAGAATTGATTCTCCGCCCCCGCGCCAAATGCGATTTCGGCGAGGGGCTGCGGAGAATCCAACCCATTGTCTTTCAGTCATGTGAGACCTAGGGATGGATTCTCCACCTACCGGTAGTGGTGTTCTCGATGTGGTGGAGAATCGCATATTGGTCAAAAAATACCAATCCACTTTCGATGTTCCAATCCTCTGCCGGTCGCAGCAGCGAGCTACACACCCTGTGCGGGGGAAGATGCAAATTGATCATTTGAACACATTTGCATCCAATTAATGGGCTGCGCACCTGATTCTCCACGCCTCCGTGATGTCCCTGCGCTCTCGGCCGTGATTCACGCAGGCTTGGATAGTTGCAAGTGTTTTTAAGGGTGGCACAGCACACCAATAGATTAATAGTCGGCGTGAGTCCGCGTATGCGCCGGAGCGTCAGCAGCTGCTGACGTCATGCGCGGTGGAGGGGATCTCTTCCGCCTCCGCCATGGTGGAGGCTATGGCGGCAGCGGAAGAAAAAGAGTGCCCCCATGGCACAGGCCCGTCCGCCGATCAGCGGGCCCCGATCGCGGGCCATGCCACCGTGGTGGCACCCCCAGGGTCAGATTGCCCCGCACACACACACCCCCCCCCCCCCCCCCCAACCCGGGGCCCACTCGCGCCGCCTGCTCCCGCTGGCACCAGAGGTGGTTTAAAGCACGTCGGCGGGTGAGGCCTGACAGCGGCGGGACTTCGGCCCATCGCTGGCCGGAGAATCGCCGCGGGGGGCCCGCCAACCGGAGCGGCGCTATTCCCACCCCCGCCGATTCCCAGGTGGCGGAGAATCCCGCCCCAGCTTCTTCCCCGCTGTTACCAAACTCCTGAATGACCCTCTTAGCGTTTGAACTGATCTTATGGACTGAACTGATCCTTGTATGCATTTTCTGTACAGTTGTAGCACAATATACCGGATACTTCATCTGCTTATGTATTTTCATTATGTATCCTCATGTACTTATCATATGTTCTATGTTTTCATGTATGGAGCGATCTGCCTGGACTGTACGCATAACAATAATTTTCACTGTACCTCGGCACACGTGACAATTAATCTAAATTTAAAATGGGTATGATATAGTTGGGATTACTGAGACATGGCTCCAAGGTGACCAAGAATGGGAACTAAACTTTGAGGGCTGTTCAGTTTTAGGAAGGACTGACAGAAAGGAAAAAATGGTGAAGTTGCATTGTTGATCAAAGAAAATACTGATACAATATTGAGGAAAGATATTAGCACAGACGATGTGGAATCTGTATGGGTTTAGTTAAGAAACACCACGGGGCAAAAAGACATTTGTAGGGGTGGTTATACAGTCTGCCAAACTGCAGTGGTAATGTTGGGAATAGCATTAGACGAGAAATGAAAGATGCAAAGGAACATCTGTGATTATGGGTGACTTTAATCTGCAAATATATTGGATGAGTCAAATTAGTCACAGTACAGTAGAATAATTTCTATAGTGTGTTCGGGATGGTTTTTATCTCATACGTTGAGTAACCAACAAGGAAACGGGGCATCTTGGACTGGCTGTTGTTCAATGAGAAAGGATTAGTTGGCAACCTAGTTGTAAGAGAACCCTTAGGGACGAGTGACCATAATAAGGTAGAATTATTTATCATGGTGGATAGTGAGTTAGTTGATTCTAAGACTAGGGTCCTGAATCTCAATAAAGGTAACTATGATGACATGAGGCATGATGATGGACTGGGAAACATTATTGAAAGGAAGGACAGTGGAAAGGCAACGGCAGGCATTCAAGGAACACATAGGTGAACTCCAAAAGTTGTTGGCCGCGATTCTCCGCAACCACGATGGGTGGGAGAATAGCGGGAGGTCCGCTCCCGCACCTCCCGCTATTCTCCCACACCCCCCAAAATGGCGTGTCAGGTTTTCCAACACGCCGCTCGGAGAAACGCGGGCCTCCGTTTTTCACAGCGGCCCGCGATTCTCCGACCCGGATGGGCCGAGCGGCCTGCCGTTCCCGACCTGTTCACGACGGCGGCAACCACACCTGGTCGCTGCCGTCGTGAACATGGCGCGCCAGGTAAGTGTGGGGCCTAGGGGGGGGCGGATAGGCGATTGAGCACCACGACCGTGCTCAGGAGGGGACAGACCCGCGATCGGTGCCCACCAATCGTCGGGCCGGCTTCTCAAGGGAACGCACTCTTTCCCCTCCGCCGCTCCGCAAGATCAAGCTGCCACGTCTTGCGGGGCGGCTGAGGGGAAAGACAGCAACCGCGCATGTGCGGGTTTGAGCTGTCCAACCCGTGCATGCGTGGCTGACGTCATTAGGCTCCGCCGCGGCGTCATTCTTGGCGCGGCGGGCCTTGAAGCCAGGGACAAGGCCCGGCCGCCGAATTTCCCGGTGTGGCCCGCCTATCCCCCTGGGTAGGGGAGACTAGGGGGCCGGGAGAGGCTTCCGACGCAGTCGTGAACCTCTCCAGGTTTCACGACGGCGTCGGGCCTTGCGGAGAATTCCGCCCGTTATTCCTATTTGGTGCAATAGTAGAAAGAGAACCATGACAAAACCATAGCTTAAAAGGGAAATTAGAGATAGTATTAGATTCAAAGAAAAGGCATACAAATTAGCAAGGAAAAGCAATAGACCTGAGGATTGGGGACAGTTTAAAATTCAGCGGACCAAAGGATTGATTAAGAAGGCGAAAATACAATATGAAACTAAACTAGCAAGGAACATAAAAACTGACTGTAAAAATAGGCATGTAAAGAGAAAAGGATTGATCAAAATAAATGTAGGCCCCTTACAGTCAGAAACTGGGGAATTCATATGAGGAACAAAGAAATGGCTGATAACTAAATTCGTACTTTGCTTCTGTCTTCACAAAGGAAGATATGAATAATGTACTGGATGTTCTGAGAAACACAAGTTTTAGTGAGGAGCTGAAGGAAATCAATATTAGTAGAAATTGTTTTAGGGAAACTAATGGCATTGAAGGTGCATAAATCTCCAGGGCCTGATAATCTTCATCCCAGAGTACTTAAGTGGCCCTAGAAATAGTAGATCCATTTTTGGTCATTTTCCTAAATTCTTCAGACTCTGGAATGGTTCCTACAGATTGGAGGGTAAATAATGCAACCCCGCTATTCAAAAAGGGAGGTAGACAGAAAACAGGGAACGATAGCCCAGAGAGCCTAACACCGGTAGTACGGAAGTTGCTAGAGTCCGTTATCAAGGATTTCATAGCACAGCATTTGGAAAAAAGTGGTATAATCAGACAAAGTTAGCAGGGATTTAAAAAACGGAAATCATGCTTGACAAATCTACTGGAATTCTTTGAAGATGTAATTAGTAGAGTTGACCAGGAAGACCCGGTGGATGTGGTTTAGACTTTCAAAAGGCATTCAACAAGGTCTCATAGTAGATTACTGTGTAAATTTAAAGCGTATGGATTGCGGGTAGGGTCTTGAAATGGATAGAAAGCTGGTTAGCAGACAGGAAGCAAAAAGTTGGAATAAATGGGTCCTTTTCCGATTGACAGGCAGTGACTAGTGGGGTACCGCAGGGATCTGTGCGTGGACCCCAACTGTTCACATATATTAATGATTTGGACGAGGGTACAATTTGCAGGTGATTCAAAGTTGAGTGGGAGGGTGAACTGTGAGGAAGATGCAGAGATGCTTCAGCGGGATTTGGGCAGGCTGAGTGAGTGGGATATGCATGGCAGATGCAATATAATGTGGATAAACGTGAGGTTATCCACTTTGGTAGCAAAAATAGAAAAGCAGATTATTATTTGAATGGGTGTAAATTGAAAGAGGTGGATATTCAGCAAGACCTTGTTGTACTCGCACACGTACAGCAGGCAGTAAAGGAGGCAAATGGTATGTTGGCCTTCATAGCGAGAGGATTTGAGTATGTGAATAGGAGTGTTTTACTACAATTGTATAGGGCTTCGGTGAGGCCACACCTGGAGTATTGTGTGCAGCTTTGGTGTCCTTATCTGAGGAGGGATGTTCTTACTATGGAGAGAGTGCAGCAAAGGCTGATTCCTGGGATGATGGGACTATCGCATGAGGAGAGACTTAAATTGGTTCGGATTATATTCATTGCAGTTTAAAAGAATGGGAGGGGATCTCATAGAAACTTATAAAATTCTAACAGGATTAGACAGTAGATTCAGAAAGAATGTACCCAATGGTGGGAGAGTCCAGAACTAGGGGTAATAGTTGAGGATAGGGGATAAACCTTCTGGGACTGAGGTGAGAAGAAATTTCTTTACCCATAGAGTGGTGAATCTGTGGAATTCGCTACCACAGAAAGTAGTTGAGGCCAAAACGTTGTGTAATTTCAAGAAGGAATTAGATCTTGCTCTTGGGGTTAAAGGGATCAAGGAAAATGGGGGGAAGGCAAGATCAGGGTATTGAACCTGATGATCAGCTATGATTGTAATGAATGGCAGAGCAGGCTTGAGGGGGTGAATGGCCTCCTCCTACTTCTATTTTCTATGTATGTTTCTACGGATTTCAAACCTAAACTGGATTGAAGTGGATTTTGATCTTCATATTTTAGGATTATTTTCCGCAACAATCAAATTGGCTTGTCTGTCTTTGAAAACTTGGCCCTATCTGTAGAGACACCGACAGTGAACCATATGGGCAGCAAAGCCATTGGCAAGCAAGACTACCAATGTCTTCAACATTTATTTGCTTCTGGCACTGACTGACCTTGTACAAGGATCATCTGCACTGTCAGCTCGTGTTTTATCATAGAGTTTACAGTGCAGAAGGAGGCCATTCAGCCCATCGAGTCTGCACTAGCTCTTGGAAAGAGCACCCGACCCAAGCCCACACCTCCACCCTATCCCCATAACCCAGTAACCCCACCCAAAGGGCAATTTTAGACACTAAGGGCAATTTAGCATGGCCAATCCACCTACACTAAGGGCAATTTAGCATGGCCAATCCACCTAACCCGCACATCTTTGGACTGTGGGAGGAAACCGGAGCACCCGGAGGAAACCCACGCGCACACTGGGAGAACGTGCAGACTCCACACAGACAGCGACCCAAGTCGGGAATCGAACCTGGGACCCTTGCGTTGTGAAGCAATTGTGCTAACCACTATGCTACCGTGTTCTACCCACTTTCTAGTAAACTTGAAACTAGTTACAGAGGACACTTTCCAGCACTCGTATTTGGATCTGGTAAATTACATAATAAGCTAAATTTACTGCAATGATTTCTTTAAGTTGTGCAATTTTCTTCTGCATTTGTTTTTAGATCTTAATGTTTGTACACACGCTGAGATTAACTGACATTTCCTGCCACATGCTTTTTAGTCTTCCCACGTAATTTTTGTCTAACTTCCCCTACCCCCTCTAAACACCTGCCTGTATCAGTCCCAAATATGGTCTAGGAGCTCTCCTGCATAAATTTGTATATATTAAATCAGTCAACCACAGTAGATTCCCTGAGTTGGTGTATTGAATCATTTTAATTGAGTTTTGGAGGTAGGGCCATATTATACAGACCAATGCTGGTCCAGCTGATTATACTGTTTACATCCGATGCATTGAACAGGGGCAACAAACAGTACCATGCCAAGTCAGGTGCATCACTGCAGGAAGGAACACCAATCACCTAGCTGTTGCTATGAGAAATGAAATATTAGCCCTAATCAACATTTGAACATTGCAAGTGCACAGTAAAGTTTGTAGATGATAAAATTCTGCTGACAATTCATTAAATTCAAAATGCAAACTAAGGTTTATTGTGATAGGGCATTGTCCTGTTAGGGTATAACATGTTGATCTGATATCACCCTGGTTACTGGAATGGAAATATTTGTATTTTCCCACTGAGATTAAAATATAGTCTTGATTCTCGTGGCAAACGGGATTATTATTTAAACAATAAAATATTAAAGCATGCTGCTGTGCAGAGAGACCTGGGTGTGCTAGTGCATGAATCACAGAAAGTTGGTTTATAGGTGCAACAGGTGATTAAGAAGGCAAATGGAATTTTGTCCTTCATTGCTAGAGGGATGGAGTTTAAGACTAGGGAGGTTATGCTGCAATTGTATAAGGTGTTAGTGAGGCCACACCTGGAGTATTGTGTTCAGTTTTGGTCTCTTTACTTGAGAAAGGAGGTACTGGCACTGGAGGGTGTGGAGAGGAGATTCACGAGGTTAATCCCAGAGCTGAAGGGGTTGGATTATGAGGAGAGGTTGAGCAGACTGGGACTGTACTCGCTGGAATTTAGAAGGATGAGGGGGGATCTTATCGAAACATTTAAAATTATGACGGGAATAGATAGGATAGATGCGGGCAGGTTGTTTCCACTGACGGGTGAAAGCAGAACTAGGGGGCATAGCCTCAAAATAAGGGGAAGTAGATTTAGGACTGAGTTTAGGAGGAACATCTTCACCCAAAGGGTTGTGAATCTATGGAATTCCTTGCCCAGTGAAGCAGTTGAGGCTCCTTCATTAAATGTTTTTAAGGTAAAGATAGATAGTTTTTTAAAGAAAAAAGGAATTAAGGGTTATGGTGTTCGGGCCGGAAAGTGGAGCTGAGTCCACAAAATATCAGCCATGATCTCATTGGATGGCGGAGCAGGCTCGAGGGGCCAGATGGCCTACTCCTGCTCCTAGTTCTTATGTTCTTATTAGCTAGCAAAGTAACAATTTTGACATTTTTGAATTGAAATTATAAACATGTTCAATAAAAGCCAGCGGCCAAAATTTTTCAGTTCCTGCCAGTGGGATCTTCTGGTCCTGCTGGTGGCGAAGCCCCCACTCCCCCCCCAAATGGAGAGTGCGGGGCATGCAAAAGCCCATATACATCGACGGGGCCGGAAGATTCCGCTGCTGGCCAATGGTGGGATGCCTCCACAAAATACACCTTGGGGAGGCCAGAAAATGCCACCCAGTATGTTTGCTTAGAGTTGAGCGGGTTCAAGATCCTTGGACTGTGCAGTGTTCTCCATTTGCAATTCCAGCAGGATTGTGGGAGAAGGGACAGAAAATAGGCCGTTTGCCATCTCCCACTTCAAATCTCGGATTCTGCAGGATTTTGTAAGGGCCATAGTATTCATTGACTGGCCACGCCATACAAGACAAATGATTTTGGAGGATGTGGGAACTTCCATCTTGGTAGTTGTCCATTGTCGGGGTGAAATCTTGTGCCCTTCCCCATGGTGCATTTGGCAGTGGGAGTCTTGTAATCAGACAGGAGGGGGTGGGTGACGAATGGGGATCCCACCACCTACCCGCCTCTATCTAATCGAAGGCCCATGGACAACCTTCCCGCCATGCCTCCAATTGAGGCCCTTAACCATCATACCGATGCCAAAGAAGAACCAGGCAAACCAGGTAATGTGCCTCAACGACTATTGTCCGGTGGCCTTGGCATCGATCATTATGCACTGCTTCGAGAGGTTGGTCATGAGGCACATCAGCTCCTTACTCCAGAATGCCTAGATCTACTGCAACTCGCATACTGCCACACCATCTCCCTGGCCCTACACACATCCCTGGAGCATCTCGACAACAAAGACTCCTACGTCAGACTCCTATTCATTTACTACAGCTCCGCCTTCAACACCATAATCCTGCCAAACTCATATCAAAGCTCCAAAACATCGGACTTGGCTCCTCCCTCTGCAATTGGATCCTCGACTTTCTGACCCATAGACCACAATCAGTAAGAATAAACAACAACACCTCCTCCACAATAGTCCTCAATACCGGGGCACTGCAAGGCTGCATGCTTAGCCCCCTACTACCTATACACAAATTTTGGCTCCAACTCCATCTACAGGTTTGCTGATGACATGACCCTAGTGGTTCAGATCACAAACAATGATCAATCAGAATACAAGGGAGATAGAGAACATAGTGGAGTGGTGTACTGACTAAAATCTGTCCCTCAATGTTAGCTAAACTAAAGAGCTGGGGCGGGATTCTCCGATTCCCCCGCTGGGTCGGAGAATCGCCCGGGGCTGGCATCAATCCTGCCCCCGCCGTGTTCCGAATTCTCCGTCCCCCCGAGATTCGGCGGGGGCGGGAATCGCGCCCCGCCAGTCGGCGGGCCCCCCGCGGCGATTCTCCAGCCCGCGATGGGCCGAAGTCCCGTTGCTAACGGGCCTCTCCTGCCGGCGTGGATTAAACCACCCACCTAACCGGCAGGATTGGTGGCGCGGGCTGGCGCCGGGGTCCTGGGGGGGTGGGGCGCGGGGCGATCTGACCCCGGGGGGTGGCCTGGCCTGCGATCGGGCACCGTGGGGGCACTCTTTTTCTTCCGTCTTCGCCATGGTCTTCACCATGGCGGAGGCGGAAGAGACCCCCTCCCCTGCACATGCGCCCTTATGACGTCAGCAGCCGCTGACGCTCCAGCGCATGCGCGGACTTACGCCGGCCGACGAAGTCCTTTCGGCCCCAGCTGGTGTGGCGCCAAAGGCCGTTCACACCAGCCGGCGGAGTGGCAACCACTCCGGCACGGGTCTAGCCCCTCAATGTGAGGGCTTGGCCCCTAAAGTTGCGGAGACTTCCGCACCTTTGGGGCGGCCCGACGCCGGAGTGGTTCACGCCATTCCAACATGCCGGGACCCCCCACCCCGCCGGGTAGGGGAGAATCCCGGTCCTGGTCATTGAGTTTCAGAAGCAAAGTATCGTACACACCCCTGTCTGCATCAATGGTGCCAAAGTGGAGATGGTTCACAGCTTCAAATGCACATCACCAACAATCTGTCCTGGTCCACCCATGGCGATGCTATGACCAAGGAAGCACAAAGCGCCTATACGTCATCAGGAAACTACGGAAATTCGGCATGTCCACATTGACTCTTACCAACCTTTACAGATGCACCATAGAAAACATCCTATCTGGCTGCATCACAGCCTGGCATGGCAACTGCTCGGCCCAAGACAATAAGAAACTACAGAGAGTCGTGAACACAGCCCAGTCCATCACACCAACCTGCCTCCCATCCATTGACTCTGTCTACACCTCCCACTGCCTGGGGAAAGCAGGCAGCCTAATCAAATACTCCTCCCACCCGGCTTATTCACTCTTCCAACTTCTTCCATCGGGCAGGAGGTGCAAAAGTTGAGAATGCGCACTAACAGATTCAAAAACAGCTTCTTCCCCGCTGTTACCAACTTCTGAATTACCCTTTTACGGACTGATCTGATCTCTTCACATATCTTCTCTACTGAGTAGTATTACACTCCTGTATGCTTAGCCCAATGCCTGTGTCTATGTATTTACATTGTGCATTTATGATGTACTGTGTTTTTTTTCATGTATGGAATGATCTGTCTGGACTGTACGCAGAACAATACTTTTCACTGTACTTCGGTATACGTGTCTGAAGGGGGGGGGGGGGGGGTCAGCGATGATACCTCTTAAAACTGAATCGTTAGCATGCCACTAGAGTAGTTTTACATAAGTTATTTTATTAAGGATTGAGATGAATTATAGGACTGAGTAATTATTATTAACCATTAAACATGTATTTTTAGGACACAACAGTAATAAGTAATCAAATGGAATTTAGGATAGCTAACTTGACCAAAAGGACATTACTTCTGACATCTTGTCTTTGTGAAACAATTCACGGTGCTGGTTCTGTTGTTCTGTATCTCACAAACAGTCAGCAAGCTGCTGGGATTATAAGCAGCTGTCAGGATGAGGATCAATCATGCGCTGCTTGCCATTCTACTGGGTGAAGTTTAAACACTGCTTGCAATTCTATTGGATAAGTTTAAAAATAGCAGCTTCAGGGATTGGATCGCGTTCAACTGGGGTGGGCTATTGATTTTTGAATGTTGTATAATTACTGTGTTCAGGTTTTTGTTCGGCAGAACAGGTCTTGGCCGATATCCAGTCTGTTCTCCATGTACACGCAACAAACTTGATTAAATAAGCCATCTTTATCCAGGTTGTGGTGTTTTTGTTCCTCTCTGTACTGAGCTGAGCCATAGAGAATAACCCCACATGGAAGCTGACTCAATACACAGGTCTTGAAACCGCTCCTACATCAGTGTCAAAATACAAATCCGAGTGGGCTTGTTATATGGTGAGCACAGCGAGAAAACCTGTGTGGAGTTGCTTGCAGGCTTCCTGAGGGGTGCGAGCAGGTGTTCTTCATTCAAGGCAGTCAGTGCCTAATCGATGGAAAAAGGAGAGGATTGCTGGCAGCCACCTCCTGCCCTTGCAGCTAACCCACTCCCCACCTCTCCTTTGACCTATCCTGCCGTCTGCCTCCCATCATCGCTCACTTGGTTGAGTCACTCAGCAATCCTGGCCTCTGTTGTTAGACTTGGGTCTAACAGTTGGTATACCTAAAGCTAAGAAGTGTAGTGAAGGTGAATGTGGAACGTAGCATTGCATGTATGCTAGAATTGTGACCTAAGTTGTAACCATTTGTGCACAGTATTACCCCTACAACCTGTCCCAACCTTGGTCATCTATGCCCCTGTTCTACAATATGAATTCCCAGATGTATACCTAATGATGTGCTTGCATATTGGCATTTTGTACATCAGGTGAACTACAAATTTTGAATTTTATTTTACAGTTCGGTTTTTTCAAACGTGTCCGACCGCCAAGCAAAGATTCCACTGAACGGCAGCAACTCCAGCCGCATGAAATTAATGGAGATGGGGTTGTAGAAACGTAAATGCCATTTGGGTTTAAACAAACTTCCTGGAGCTAAGATTTCTCTGAACCCTGGACTTGAAATGAACAACTTAACTAACATGGCGTGAAATGAACTACCAAGAATGCAGTCTGCACTAGCATCTTTATTTGTATTGACATGGTGGCAGGTACAAGTATTGAGCAATGGCAATATAAATTTAGCTTTGCTGGTTCCTACTGATGTGGTTCATGTATTTCATTGCACTGATTAGCACTTCAAAATCTGTATAATGTTGCAGGTTCAAGTGGTGAAATTCATTGCCATTGTTGTTGTTATAGCAACCTGTGTTTTAAGTTTTAACTTTGAAGTGCAATATTACAACAAGTTGGTAGATCCTCACTCAAAAACAAATAACTAAAAGTCATTTAAGAACAAGTCCTCTTCAGTTATTAACTGTTGATTTAACACATCTTTTTGTAGCATTAAATGACTGTTGTCAACATATTTGGATGAAAGCAAAATGATTTCACAATGAGAATGTATATTAAAAAGTTTTGGAATGTGATTTGATTGCCCATATTGGGCAAATAGAGGGTAATATGGTCTGTAGGTTTGTCACATTTTATTTCATTCAACATTGAAACATAGTGGGCGGGTGTATGATGCACTATAGTGAGCTATTTTGATGCTATTTACTGTGGACTCTTCTTCCCAGGAACCTTTTTTTTTATTGGTTGCACTGTATAACCTTTTCAGACTTCAGTGTTACTGTACTGAAAACCTAAATAATTCCCACAAATGTAAAGCCCATAAATAAGAGAGAGCTGATCATCACAATATTTAGTGCACTCTTCTTATTTATCCGACTTATACAAACTGGCATATTCAGAATCAGCAGCCAAGTTATATTGCAGTTCGAAAAGAATGCTTACATATGTGGAGCATAAATACAGCTGATTCATTACTAATGATGCTACATTTAATAAAAGGAAATTTGAAAACATTTGTGCATTTTGTTAGGATCAGTCTGTGCCCCTGTAGGTTTAAAACAAAGATAAAAGGGAAATGACTGTTATGCCCTATTTTATTTTTTAAGATTCACATTTGTTCTTTAATTGCTTAAATATGTATTTGGGTGATTGTATTTCATGGCTTTTTAAAGGGAATAAATGGGATATGAATTTTAGGAGTCTGTGTCATTCTTTCACATCAAAAGATTGTTGATTTTCAATCATAAAAATTTGCTTCTTTAACACAGCTTGATGATTGGATCCTTTTAGCCAACCTATGGATTAATAAAATTTGAATTGTCAAAAGTCGGGCATCCTTGCATTGTAAAACATGTTCGTGTTTTGGCATATAGATGGATATTGAGTTCCAAATGAAACAAATCCGTACACTTAATCGGTCAACAGCATCACTTTAGCAGTTATAAATGGTAGAATCAGATGGTCCTGCCAGTGGTGGAAGTGGGGGGAGGGAGCAGAAAATTTGGATTGTGGCCAAAAGTCAGATTCCTGCCAGCAGGAAAACAGAAGGGAATTTACCCCTCAGCACTTTTTTAAAATATAAATGTTTTTATTGGTTTTCACATTTTATGTAACATATTTCAGTTTCAACGTTGAATTACAAATGTCGTACCTGAGTATAATATTTTATAAAAGCAATTAAGGTGAAGTTAAGATTACACAAGAGAAAATAAAATAAACCAAGCACAAACAAACGAGGATGGTATACATATTTACATTTGTCTGTTTTGCCCCCCTTCAGTGGCTGTGGGCCCCATTTAGCCAGTCTACCTCAGTTGCCCTGCCATTTGTTGGCCCTGACTTGTGTTTCCCCACGTATTGCTGATCCCCTTGGTCCTCCGTTTGTGTGGCTGTGCCCCTTGTATCCCAGGGTCTTTTTATGGTTTTTTGCCCCCCTTGCCTTTCCTTTACCATCTGCAGCTCATCTGAGCCCTCCCTCCCCCCGCTCTACTGGCCGTTGGCAACAAACAGGTCCTGGAACAAGTTGGTGAAGGCCTCTTCCGACCCGGATGGCGAGTTAGATTTTCTCCAGTTGGATAAATTCCGACAGGATGGACAGTCAGTCTGCAGCTTTGGGTGGTGCTGCTGATCGCCAGCTGAGCAGGATTCTTCGGCAGGCGATTATGGAGGCAAAGGCTAGGGCATTACCCCCCCCCCCCCCCCCCCCCCCCCCCGCATGAAGAGTTCTTGCTGGTCTAAGACCCTGAAGACTGCCACTTTTGGGCTTGGCTCCACCTTCACCCCACAACCTTGGACATTGCCTCAAAAAAGGCTGCCCAAAACCTGACCAGTCTGGGGCATGCCCAGAACTTGTGGACGTGGTTGGCTGGGCCTCCCTGGCACTGTTCACATTTGTCCTCCGTCTCAGGGACAAACCTGCTAATTCGGGTTCTGGTTAGGTGCGCTCTGTGAACCACCTTCAGCTGCATTAGGCTTAGCCTTGTGCATGTGAAGATGGAGTTTGCCATGATCAGTGCTTCGCTCCAGAGTCCCCATCCTATTTCTATCCCTAGTTCTTCCATTTTTCCCTTGTCTCTGCCAGCGGGAAGCGTGCCTTTCCTAAGAGTCGCCCATACAGGTCCTCGCAGTTCACCCTTCCTAAGCCGCCCACGTCCAAAAGCTCCTCTGCAGTGAGTGTCGCGGTGTCCGTAGGTATGTTGTTATTTCTTTATGGAGGAAGTTTTTGATTTGTATGTGTCATAGTTCATTCCCTTTGGCAGTTGGAACCTCGTCTGGTGTCGCTAGTCTTGTCTATTAGAAGCCCCTAACTGTCAGTGTCCCCACATCCTATCTTCACCTTTTAAAGGTGATGTCCATTATGACTGGTGCGAACCTGTCATTGTTGCAGATGGGGTGACGATGGACATTTTGGTCAGGCTGAAGTGTTGCCTTAGCTGGTTCCATGTCCACAGCGTGGCTATTACCACTGAGCTTGTAGAGTGCTTGGCTGGCAGGGATGGGAGTGTTGCTGTGACAAAGGCCCGGAGGGATGTCCCCATGCAGGAATTCTCCTCCATATTACCCATCCCCTCACTCTTTCTGCTGTGGCTGCCCAGTGGTAGTATTGCGGGTTTGGGAGGTCCAAACCTCCCATGCTTCTTTTTCTTTGTACGATTTATTTGCGGATCCTTGGATTCTCTCTTCTTCCCCTGTCCCCTACAAATGTCATGCTCATTTTGTCTACTGTGTTTAAAAAAAAGACCTTGGGGAAGTAGATCAGTATGGATCTGAACAGGAAGAGGAACCTGGGCAAAACGTTCATCTTGATTGTCTGTGTCCTCCCCGCCAGGGAGAGTGGGAGCGTGTCCCACCTCTGCAGGTCCTTCTTTATTTCCTCCACCAGACTTTTCAGGTTTGTGGATCCCTGTCCAGTAGTGGGCAATTTGGATCCCGAGGTAGTAGAATTTGTTTTCAGCTTGTTTAAGCGGCAGTCCCTCCAGCACTGCCCCTCTCCCTTGCAGGTTCATCAGGAAGATTTCACTTTTGCTCAGGTTGAGATGTAGCCCAAGAAGGCTCCAAACTCATTCAGGAGCATCATGATTCCATCCATGCTGCTTTGGGGGGTTCAAGATGTAGAGGAGCAGGTCATCTGCAAGTGTAAGACTCTGTGCTCTATGCCCCCTCTCTGGATCCCCTTCCATTTTTTTGCTGTTCTGAGGACGATCGGCAGAGGCGGGATTGCCAGGGCAAATAGATGCGGGTACAGCAGACACCCCTGCCTTGTGCCCCTGTGCAGCAAAAAGTATTTTGAGCTGGTGGTGTTAGCTCGCCATGGGAGCACTTTACAGAAGTTTCACCCAGGCGGTGAACGCTGCTCCAAGTCCGAACTACTCCAGTACCTCTATGAAATTAAATGAAAATGAAAGTCACTTATTGTCACAAGTAGGCTTCAAATGAAGTTACTGTGAAAAGCCCATAGTTGCCACATTACCGCGCCTGTTCAGGGAGGCTGGTACGGGAAGGTACTTCGACTTGATTCTGTCGAAGGCCTTTTCTGCGTCCGGGGCAATGATTACCTCTGTTGTTTTCTCCCCAGATGGGGTCATTGTCACATTCAGAAAGCGCCTGATGTTCGATGTTAGCTGCCTACCCTTAACAAAGCCTTTCTGGTCCTTTGTGGTCACCTCTGGTATGCAGTTCTCCAGTCAGCTGGCTAGGATTTTGGCAAGTATTTTCACATCTACATTGAGCAGCAAGATGGGTCTGTAGGACTTGCATTCGGCTGGGTCTTTGCCTTTCTTCGGTATCAGTGAGATTAATGCTTGTGCTAACGTTGGAGGCAAATGCCCTTGCTAGCTAGTCTGTGAACATCTTTTGGTGCAGGGCCAGTGCTGCTTCGGATTTTTTATAGAAGTCTGCTGGAAATCCATCTGGTCCCGGTACCTTCCCTGCCTGCGTGGAGTTAATGCTCTCTATGACTTCTAGTTCTAATGGTGCTTCCAGTCCCTGTTTTCTATCCTCCCCCATGACTGGTATTTCCAGTCCATCAAGGAACTGCTTCATCCTCGAGTCTCCTTCGGGGGGCTTGGAGGTGTACAGCTCTGCTTGAAGGCCTTGAATGCCTTGTTGACCTTTACCGGCTCGGTTACTAGTCTGCCTAATCTCTGCTATTTCCCTTCATGGCTGCCTGCTTTCTCAGCCAGTGAGCCAGCACGTAGCTAGCTTTGTCTCGGTGTTCGTAAAAGGTCCCCCATTTCTGGCGGAGTTAGTGCACTGCCTTCCTAATGGAAAGCAGGTCAAAGTCCATTTGTAGCTTTTTCCTCTCCGCCAGAAGCTCTATGGTCAGGGCTTCGGAGTATTGCCTGTCCACTTCCAGTATGTGGAGCGTGTGTCGGAGATTACGATCGCGGAGTTTTCCACTCTTACTATCCCTGGAAGTACTGCTTTCCCCACCACAAAGAAGTTAATGCACGAGTATACCTTGCATACCTGAGAGAAGGAGAATTCTCTCTCCCCTGGGTGTGTGAACCTCCACTGCCCCCATCTGTTCCACAAATGTGCTAAATTCTTTCGCTAAATTTGAGATCTTCCCCAATTTGGGATTTCATCTGTCGATTGGTGGGTCCTACACACGGTTAAAGTCAACCTCCCCACCCTCCCATGATTAGTTGGTGTGTGTCAGGGATTTTGGCCATGGTCTTCTTTATAAAGTCTGTGTCTCTAGTTGGGAGTGTACTCGTTAAGGATCACCGGTGCACCTTCCAGGACACCTTGACTATGACGTACTATCCCCCTGGGTCTGTAACCATGCTCGTCACAGTAAGCACTGTCCTTATCTTAAACAGTATGGCCACACCCCCTAGCTCTCATCCCATAGCAAGAATGGTAGGTCTGTCCCACCTGGCTCTTTCTTGCCTGCAGATCTTTCTCTCTCTTGGCGGAAGGAAGACTATGTTGGCTTTTACACTTTTCAGGTGGGCGAAGACTCTGGATCTTTTCACCAGACTCAGAATGCGCCCCTGCACTCCGGGGTTTCCCTTTGTTTGGGGGCCATCCAACATGGCCACCAACTTGTGTCTGCCATGTGGGTGAGCCCCTGCACTCTGGGGTTTCCCTTTGGGGACCCTCCAAAGTGGCTGTCTTAGGTGCCCATTTTGTCTCTTGTTGCCATGTGCGGCCTGTTGTAGCCAGCCTAGAGCCCGCCCCCCCCACCCACTTTGTTCCCCCTATGGTTCTGCTTCTCCCCCTCCTTCTTCCTCCCCCTTCCTACTATTATTCCCCCCCTGCTCTTCCCCCTCTCCCCATTTACCCCTCTAACTGTTCCCCCGTTGATGGTGTGTACTACACTGTCTCTTCGCGGCTGGCGATGCACGCGGCCCCTCCCTCACTCGTACCTCCTGGTTCTAGCTTTCTCACTATTGTGGTGGCCCCACTCCTGGGTCGATCTAAGCTTACCCTTTATCTGCTACTTATCTTCCCCCTCTTTCTCCTCTTTACCCTCTCCTGCGCTTTGCTGCCCTTGCCCCTTCTTTTCTGCGTTTTGGGTCCCAGCTTCAGAGTGAGGCAGTACAGTCCCAAGGCCCAGGGAATGCTCTGGGGACCTGTGTCCAAATCCCACCGTGTGGAATTTGAGTTCAATATAAATCTGGAATTAAAGGCTATTGATGACCATGAAACCATTATCGATTGATGTAAAAACCCATCAGGTTCACTGATCTCCTTTGGGGAAGGAAATCTGTCATCCTTAGCTGGTCTGGCCTACATGTGACTCCAGACCCACAGCAAGTGTGGTTGACTCTTAAATGCCCCCATGGGTGGGCAATAAATGCTGGCCCAGCTGACTAAATGCCCCCATAGCTGGGCAATAAATGCTGGCCTAGCTGGCAACACCCACATCCCATGAACGAATAAAGAAAAGATCCTAATCTGGTGTCCTTCCCAGCTGCAGTCTTTGTCTCTCCAGGGTGACGATCTGGTCACTTTGGTCTGGTGGGCCCTTTCCAGTTCTTTGATGGGCCTCCAGTTGCCTTCTGCCTTGTCCAGGGCCACCTGCATGTGGCCAGGATCTCTGTGACCGCTCCTCTGACAGCAGCTTTTATGTCGGCCTTGAGGTCTTCTTTGAGCTCCCTGGTGAGGAACTTTTTCCATCCACCCTCCGGCAAGGGGGGGCTCCGTTTGCGGCTTGTTGGTCCGACGTTTGGTTGTGTCGGCGCTTTTTCACCTCATGGGTCCGCCGTCACGTTCGCTCATTTCTCCTGGCTTCTGCTGATTTTTGCCTCTTTTTGGCCTCTGGAACTGCTGTTGTTCGACATCGCTCCTTGTGCTTCGATTGGAGAGGGTGAGGGGATGCATTTTCCGCCATGGTCCTTGAGGGCTATTTTGGATCGGACATCATTTTGAGTTCTTAGGAGGAGAGCCACCTGTCATGCATCCGCTCAGCACATCCCCATCACTGGAAGTCTCCCCCCCCCCAGCACTTCCATGGTGCCTTAAAGGCTGGATGACTTTCCCACTGATTTAAGTTAGGAACCCTATTTGCATTCATCAGAAGGTCATGACTGCTCATTAAAAATTGCAACTTTCCAGAATAATGTTCTCCCTCCTAATTGTGTGCCACACCAGCAGGAAATAAGACCAGCCTGACACATAACCGGATACAAGGGGCATGCACCTGCCAATCTTCACTCGTGACTTCAAGGTGAATACATACAGATCAGCAATAGCACTGCTGCAACTAGTCACCACTGCGAAAGTTACTCTCATGCCAAACATGGGATTCGCAGACAGAGCTGTTAATATTCAGGGCTGTTTACACTGGATGTTGTGGGGCGTAGGCAGGGTTGCGTGCACTGAGTACTACAGGGTGCAGGCAGGGCTGATCACAGTAGATGTTGCGGTGTGCAGGCAGGGCTGCTCACGCAAGATGCTGTGGGGCATATGCAGAGCTGTACTCTACCACCAGAGACTAGCATGGGATGGTGGTGGGCGGGTTGCAGATTAGAGAGAGATATGAGAATTAAGGGAATAGGGGAGGGAAGAGGGCGGTTGAAGCAGAGGGGTGACTAGGGTGGATGAGGGTACTTAGAACAAAGGAGGGATGATTGGGGTGGGAGAACACGAGCCTGACATAGATGGGGTGCATCCAGACTCAGGAAGAGGTGGGTGGGGTGTGTGCAGCATGAGAGGGAAGGGCTTCATGCAGACTTGGATGGGGAAGTTGACTAATAGCCATGGAGTCCACGTGTCAGGCTGCAATGGCTACTGCAGGCATTGTCCTAGACCAAAAACTGGGGGTGTCAGGGCTGCACAAGAGGAAAGGGCTACAGAGACACTTGACTGGTGGGGGAAGGAGGTTCCTGATGGAAGCATGGACATGCGTACCAGGCAGCCTCGACCTGGAGGTCTGGGAACACATTGTTGGGGTGAGAAATTTAATGCAGTCCTGGGACTTTGTGGGCCAGGCTACAGGACTATGTATGACATGCATGTCATGGCCCCAGTCCAGGGAGGCAAGACCTGTCTGCTTAATGGGTATGCAGGGCATGGTCAGTGGATCTCTCACAGTGGTCCTGGGGGTGGCTACAGATGGGACTAGTACAGAGCTGCAGATGGAACCTGTCATGTGAGACATTTGAAGCCTGTAAATGGGGAAAACATAATTAATAGAATCTAGCTTTATTCATAGTTTTATTCATATAGGTGCTAATTGAATGCATATAGCTAATAGGCTAAATATTAAAAGTGCCTTGACTGTGGGAATTCAGTCAGTGTCTAACCATTCCATTCCAGTGTATTCAGCACTGAGAACATATTGTTCTCTGTCTAATCAACTGATCAGTTCTAGCAAGGTCTCCATCAAACTGTGTAACATTGCAGGTGTGAGAAAACATATCCAGTAATTTTCCTAAGACTGCAAGCAGACACTAAGCTAGTTTTGATAGACACCAGTGAATCTTGAGTAATGTCCAATGTTTGATTAAAAAATCATCCTCCAAGTAACAGACATTCATTTGAACAAACCAGGAGCTCTCAGCTGAGAATCAGAAGCCAATCAAAGTAAATTCCGAGTTAAACCAGAGATAAGGGGCTGGATTCTCCGCCCTGCCGTGCCACATTTCTGTTTCACCACACCGGCGGGATACTCCGTTACGCTGGCTGGTCAATGAGGTTTCCCATTGTGGGGCAGCCCCACACCATCGGAAACTCCTAGGTTGCCGGCAAAACGGAGCATCGCGCCGGCAGAGAATCCGGCCCAAGAATTCCTTAAAAGTAGGACCTAGTGGTCGAGGTCTTTGTTCCTGAATTCCTAAATGATCTATCTGTTTGTGTTAAAGTGATTTTCTTTTGTGCTTTATGCTTTTTGCCATGTGCTTGACTTTTTAAAGCATTTTTTTGAGAGTTTGTTTCTAAGTTTTTATTCAAGTGTGTTCAAGAGAGTAATTAGTTAACAATAATAAAGTTGTATTTTTGACACCTCCCACCAACGGACTACCGATTCTTATTAGAAGATAAAATAAGAGTCCCACAATTTGGTGAACCAACCAGGAGTGCTAGGTGGAAGAGACCAAACTGAGGCATCGGGCAGCGGATCGGCAGAACCGAGGTAAGAGACCCTAACATCTGCATCTGTTAGAGTCGGGTGACATCCTACGCACCCCTTACGAAAACGTCCGGGTTGAAATTGGCCCAAATCCCAGTAACAGGCAGACATCCGATGATGGTATGTGTATATTATATGGCGTTATAGATATAGATATATTGCGATCCCCCGACTAGAGAATACTCTACAACTTGAGGCCCGGGGTTAGAAAATATCATTTTAGAGTTGAAATTTGAGTGGTTTTCAGTTATAGACTTGGCCAATGGCTTTTGGTCAGTACCACTGGCACAGGAGGTGCAACCATGGTTTGCTTTTACCATCCAACAGCAACAGTACACCTGGACAAGACTGCCACAAGGTTTTCATAATAGCCCTACTGTTTTCACATCCCCTTATAGAACCATTTGAGGGAACTGCCGGAGTTTCCATCCACCATTATGCAGTATGTAGATGACATTCTGTTGGCCTCCATTAAAGAAGAGGATCAAGAGAGAGACTTGCGTGTTTTTCTGGACCATCTCAGCCAGAAAGGACATAAAGCCAGCATGGCCAAAGAGAACTGACCCAGGATAGAACAGCGGCAATTGGGCTGCCAAAGAGCCCACCAATGACCAAGAACAGATCTTTTTTGGGTTTGTGTAACTTTAACAGAAATTGGAATGATTCATACACACAGTTAAAGTTGGCACAGCCATTGAATGAGCTTTTGAAGGGAAATCGAAAATCAAAAGAGGAGGTAGTTTTTTATACAGAACAGCAAGAGGTCTTTGTAAATGTGAAACAGAACTTGTGCTCAGCACCAGCTCTAGAAAATCAAATTAATGGGAAACCATCTTGTTTGTCCATGAGAAAAAAGGATACATGACAGCAATTCTAAACCAGGAACATGGGGATCAACAGAGACCAATTGGGTACTATTCGTGAAAACTGGACACAGTAGCTCTTGGATGGGGAAGTTGCCTAACAGCCATGGAGTCCACATGTCAGGCTGCAATGGCTACTGCAGGCATTGTCCTAGACCAAAAACTGACTATTAAATGCCCTCATACACGTTACTCTCAATGAATAGAGTCGCACAAGTCACCACAGCCAGATGGACGAGATGGATAGCAGTTCTGGAGGCGCCTAACCTCCATTTACAATGGGCAAGCCTGGTAAACCCATCATCTACGCTCCCGCCTCCCGAGGAACAAGAGGGAGACGAAGAAGAGCATGACTGTGTTGAAATCACGGAGGAAATGGAGAAGGTGCGTCTGATAGAGGAAGATCCATTACAAAACCCAGACTTAGTTTTATTTACAGGTGGATCCTCCTTTGTTGAAAATGGCATTCAGAAAGCAGGATGGGCATTCACAAACCTATCCACCATTATGGCAAAGGGAAGTTTCCCCCCAGGGTCATCAGCATGTTGTGTGGCAAAAGACCAGACAGCTAACATCTATACAAAATCAAGGTATGGTTTTGGAGTAGCTCATGACTTTGGCCAATTATGGACGAGAAGAGGATTTCTCACCACCACAGGAACACCTATTTGAAGTGGGAACGAGGTACTGGGCCAACTAGAAACCGTAAAACTGTCAGTAAAAGAGGCCATTCTGAAATTTAAGGCCCACATTAAAGAGGACATTGCAGAAGCGCAAGGAAACACCCTTGCAGACTAGGCAGCGAAAGATGCTGCCTCACAAAGCAATTCTCCAGCAAAACCAAAACAAATCTACAGACTGGAAGTGCGCAGCCTGTTACAGGACCTACGTAAAATGTAAGTTGAGTGTTCACGAGAAGAAAAATGGACATGGATGGAAGCAGGTACCAAGTTCTGTGAAGATGGCATTTGGAGACAAGCAGAGTCTGACAGACCAGTTGCACCACAGTCAGTGATGCCCTTTTTGGCCCAACAGATCCACTCATGGGGGCACCTGGCCCGCCAACAGATGCTGGCTCGATTCCAGAAAAGCTGGTGGGGTCGATGATTCAAAAAACATGCTGAGGTGGTGACAGAATACTGCGTCACCTGTCGGAACAATTCAGGACCTATAACATCAATGGCTCAGTTAAGAGCTCCTGCCCCTGCAGGACCATTCCAGCATATACAGGTCAATTACATTACCGATCTGCCATGTCAAAGGTACACTGATGTCTTGGTAATAGTGGACAGGTTCTTCACATGGGTCGAGGCCGTCCCTGCCATGAGATCTACAGCTAGCCACACGGCTAAGGTTCTATAGAGACACTATATTCCCAGATGGGGAGTACTAACTAGCATAGACTCAGACATCGGAACCCACTTTACAGGTGCTGTTTGCAAAGAAGTTTGTCAGCTATTAAATATTAAGTGGGAGCTACATTACGTAAGGTGACCCTCCCGAAGGTGGGTATGACCTTGTGCCATGAGTTAAAGTCTATGTGAAGAAACTGCAGAAGGAGCCGTTGGGGTCCAAGTGGGAAGGACCCCATCAGGTGCTTCTCACAACCCAAAGCGGCTGTGAAGTCCAAGGAAAGAGGTCCTGGATCCATGCCACACATGTTAAAAGAGATCATTATGATTAAAGCTAATTTCTGTAAAATGTTTGCCGCAAATGTATCTGCAGGAGAATGGCAAGAAGCCCTTGATACCTCCCACCAACCGGACTACCGATTCTTATTATAAAGTAAAATATGAGTCCCACAATAATAAAGGAGGGGTACTCGGAGTTCCCGGGGTGTGGGGAAGCATGACTGTATGTGACCATGCACACAACCTCTTCAAACAATCGCTCAACCTCAAACAAACCATTGTTTGCAGCAAACTACCCAACCTTCAGAACAGCGACCATGATACCACACAACCCTGCCATAGCAATCTCTGCAAGATGTGCCAGATCATCAACATGGATACCACCATTACACGTGAGAACACCACCCACCAGGTACGTGGTACATACTCGTGTGACTCGGCCAACGTTGTCTACCTCATACGTTGCAGGAAATGATGTCCTGAAGCGTGGTACATTGATGAGACCATGCAGACGCTGCGACAACGGATGAACGGATATTGCGTGACAATCGCCAGGCAGGAATGTTCCCTTCCAGTCGGGGACTACTTCAGCAGTCAAGGGCATTCAGCCTCTGATCTCCGGGTAAGGGTTCTCCAAGGCGGCCTTCAGGACGCGTGACAACGCAGAATCACAGAACAGAAACTTACAGACAAGTTCCGCACACATGAGTACGGCCTCAACCGGGACCTTGGATTTATATTGTATTACATTCACCTCCCACCATCTGGCCTGAGCTTGCAAATTCCTACCAACCATCCTGGCTTGAGACAATTCACATCTCTTTAACCTGGGATTACCCCTCTCCCTGGATCTGTAAAGATTTAATTACCTGCAAATGCTCGCATTCAAAGCATTGTCTTACATCTTTGACTTTGTCTATATGTGTGTTTCTGGAACCTACCTCTTCATTCACCCGAGGAAGGAGCAGTGCTCCGAAAGCTAGTGATTTGAAACAAACCTGTTGGACTTTAACCTGGTGTTGTAAGACGTCTTACTATGCTCACCCCAATCCAACGTCAGCATCTCCACATCAAACCTCTGGATGGGGAGAGGTGTGGGCCACAAAAGGACATGCATAGTGATGGGTTCAGGGTGGAGGGCAGAAAGGTTCAGAACAGTCACTATGGACTCCAGGGTTACTGGGGGAGGCTGGAGAATTACCATACGGAGACCCACCGTCACATTGTGAGGTTCCAGGATGATCGGAGGGATGTGAAAGTAACGGGAGGACCAAAGCAGGTTTGGAAGTAGAACTACAGCACCACCATGTTAAGACCCTGAATCAATGACAGGGACTTGAGGCAGTGTGGGAGGAGTGCACACTTAGGGGCCTTTTCAGGTGGCAATCTCATACTTCAACATGGAGATCAAGGCTCAACTAAGAGAACTTAATTGAAAAGTTAGATTTGGAACCAGCAACCCATGGTGCACTTTTATGTCAGCCATTCGGTCGCATTAGAGATGGTGTCATTGAGTATTTAACCACCAAAGAAATGTGAAGATGGTAGAAGCAGCGAGCCATTAAGGGTGCACAGCTGTTGGAGAGGTGCAAGAAGGTCTATCAAACCCTGCTAAATACATTGCCGAATTGACATGGGTCACAGAGCACAAGACATCCAATCTTTCTAAAAGTGATGGGGTAATCTCAAATCCAAATTAGGCAGTGTATGAGTGCCTTTAGCGAGCCTCAAAATTACATCTATCCTATATGAGATTACAATGTCAAGTTGTTTACATGGCTCTTAGACACCTATGGTCTGTGAAGGAGTGCCTCAGCTACAAGGATGTGACAGGGAAATGCCTGTGCTTGCACTGTGTGCCTTTCTGCCTTGGAGTGGGATGTCTGTATTTGTTGGGTGAAATACAATCATCTCTTGGATCATTCTGCCCACAGGGAGGAGGAGGTTATGCAGAATAGAGACTGTGGTCATGCTGCCTTCTTGGTGACAGTGCACAGATTGAGAAGAAGAGGGCCCTGTGCCATCTAGCACAGCTTAATGAAGAACACCAGCCTGAGGTGGATAGTCCAGGGGTGCCCCAGGAAGTCATAGAGGCTGAGGAGGTCAGACCCATCCCACGGAGGTGACTGAGATGACCAAAAGAATACCGAGTGTGCTTCATTTTTGGAGATGAAGGAGGACTTGTTGCGCATGTCTACGTTTGTCAAGAGATGTTGTGGCTCATATCTGACACATTCTGCAGGAAGATTTGACACCACATGGACTGGGAGGCCATCCTCTGCCAGTGCCCCTGAAGGTCAACACTACAGTCAATCTCTTTACAAATGACTCATTCCAGGGATCCATAATAACAATCTTTATTGTCACAAGTAGGTTTACACTAACATTGCAATGAAGTTACTGTGAAAAGTTCCTAGTCACCACAATTCGGCGCCTGTTCGGGTACACAGAGGGAGAATTCAGAATGTCTAATTCACCGAACAAGCACATCTTTCACGACTTATGGGAGGAAACACACACAGACACGGGCAGAACGTGCAGACTCCGAAAAGACAGTGACCAAAGCGGGAATTGAATCTGGGACCCTGACGCTGTGAAGCAACAGTGCTAACCACAGTGCTACTGTCATGGGAGAGTTCATTTTAAAAATCAAATGGCTTCAGAACATAGAAAACAGAACATACAGTGCATGAGGAGGCCATTCGGCCCATCGAGTCTGCACCGACCCACTTACGCCCTCACTTCCACCCTAATCCCGTAACCCAATAGCCCGTCCTAACCTTTTTTTGGACATTAAGGGAAATTTAGCATTGCCAATCCACCTAACCTGCACATCTTTGGACTGTGGGAGGAAACCGGAGTACCCGGAGGAAACCCACGCAGACACGTGGAGAAAGTGCTGTCTCCGCACAGACAGTGACCCAGCGGGGAATCGAACCTGGGATCCTGGCGCTGTGAAGCTACAGTGCTATTCACTTGTGCTACCGTGCTGCCCAGTGATGTCATTGTGTGGGTGGAGCTGGGCTGTGGCACTGGGTTTTACTTTTGTTTTCACGTTTGGATGCTGTATTCAGACAGAGAAGTCTTGTCTCTCTCTCTCTCTGCATGATAAAAGTTGTTCCCAGATGACTTGATAACTTAAAAGTGATAACTGTTTTCTGGAAGGAATTCAAACCTCCTGTTTTGTTCAAAGGGTTTTCTGGTTTATGGGATGTTGTTATTAAATTGAAACAGCTTAAAGGGGGAATTTATTATCGTAATATGAAGTACTGTATCTGTGTGGGGTATTTATGTTTGTAGTTGATAAAAATGCTGACTGTTTGTTTATAAAAATGTTAACTAAATTCATAGAATATACTTTGTTTTTGATTAAAAGTGCTTAAGGCCTCTGTTGAATAACACCCTTATACTCCGCGTAACCAAAATCTATAAACAGTTGTAGGTCAGGTGAACTCCATGATATACTTTGGAGTTTTCTGAACCCTGGCCCATAACAAATTGGAGGCTCGTCTGGGATAAAAGTCTATCTTTCGTGATTGGGTTGGCTTAGTGAACTTAAAGACAGTAAGGGGTGAGTATATTTGTGTTTGCTTTTCAGGTGCAGTATTCCAATTTAAGTAGGGAATGTGCTGTAGACAATGGCTCTATCAGTGGCTCAGACGTTTTTGGAGGTGGAGGAGGTCACACGCAGTACCTTACAAACAAAGACTAAAAAAAGTTTTTAAATTTGGCAAAAACATTGCAGTTAACATTACCTGACAAAATACGAAAAGAAGAGGAAATTACGGTGGAGCTGAGCATTTAAAATTGCCTTAGACACAGTCAGAATCATTGGAAATGATAAGAATTCAATTAAAGATCAAGCAGCTTGAGCATGAAAAATAATTAAAGCAGCTTGAATATGAAATGAGAGAAAAAGAAAGAGAAAGGGAGGTACAGATCTGGGCAAAAGAAAAGGAGAGAGAAGAAAGGGAAAAAGAAAGCATAGTCCCAGCAGAACAAAAAGAAAAAGAAAGGGAGGTATGGATCAGGAGAAAAGAAAAAGAGAGATACTTTGAACTTCAGAGAAAATGGTCATGAAACTTGAAAGTCAGTTAAAATTGGCGGATGTAAAGAGAAACTTACTGTTTGAGGATAGTGATGAGGATAGTGAGAAAGAGCGTCAGAGTTGAAGGCTTGGTGGGGATCTATTTAAATATGTCCAAGCATTGCCAAGGTTTGATGAGAAGGACGTTGGAAGCCTTTTTCATTTCATTTGAGAAAGTAGCTAAACAAATGAAATGGCCAAAGGACATGTGGGTATGACTGATTCAAATAAAGTTGGTAGGAAGAGCTAGAAAAGTGTTTGCATCACTATTAGAGGAGGGGCAGAATTCTCCCATTCAGCGGCAGAGTGTCCATGCCGTAAGAAACGGCATAGCGTTTCAGGACGGCGTGAACGGGCTGCTGGGAGTACGAGTTCTGGCCCCTACAGTTCACGCTGCTCCAGCCTCCCATTCCGGCACGTACTGTGTGCAGCGCCAACCCGCACATGTTCGGTGGCCTTCCTCAACGTGCCGGCCCCGTCGCAACCTGGCTCAGGGGTTCAGGGACCGGCGCATAAGAAAATAGGCCCAGGGAACAAGTGGCCGGCCCATCGATCGGTGGGCTCCAATCGTGGGCCATGCCCCATTGGAGGCACCCCCCAGGGTTGAAGCTACCCTCCCCCCCCCCCCCCCCCCCCCCGCCCCCACAGGCCACCCCCCAACCCAGCGCGCAGAGTTCCCACCAGCTGCGACCAGGCGTGGATGGCGCCAGCGGGACTCTGCCTTTTTAGAGCAGCCACTTGGCCCATCTGGGCCAAAGAATCGGTGGCGTGGCCATGTAGAGTGGCCCGCGACTGGCGCCGCGCCGAGGAGAATTGCATGCCAGCTTCGGGGAGCAGTTGCGGGGATTCTCCGGCCTGGCGTGGGGCTGGGAGAATCCCGCCCGAGGTATCTGGGATGAATGAGGAGGTGAAGAAGTCCATCTTAGGTGCATTAGAACCAGTGCCTTAAGCCGACAGAGAAAGGTTCAGAAATTTAAGGAAAGAACCTGGTCAAACATACATGGAGTTTGAAAAGATCAAACAGAGTAATTTTGATAGGTGGATAAGGGCTTTGAAAATAGACCAAACGTATGAAGCTCTCAGAGAAATTATACTTTTGGAGGAATTTAAAAATTCAATTCCTGATGTAGTGAGAACCCATGTGGAAGAGCAGAGGGTTAAAAACTGTGAGATTAGCAGCAGAAATGGCAGATGATTATGAATTAGTTCATGAATCAAAGTTTGGTTATTGACATCAGTTTCAGCCTGTGAGGGATAGAAAAAGAGAAATACTCAAGTGGTAAAGGTAAAGGGGATCTGATGGCAGATAATAAGGAGAATGCACCTCAGATTAAAAAAGAAATCCAGGAGGGTGAAAAAGAAATGAAAAGTTTCAGATGCTTTTACTGTAATAAAATAGGCCATGTAAAGTCACAGTGTTGGGGGTTGAAGAAAAGCACTGGGAAGGCTGATGCGGTAAAACAGGGTAAGCCAGTGGGGTTTGTTAAAGTGGTAAAGAAAAGCCCAATTGAAGCAAAGAAGGTGCAAAAGATTGTATAGCCTGAGCAAGAGGTGATTGATAAGAAGGTGCCAGATCTCTTTAAAGAATTTACTTGGGTGGGTAAAAATTACTCATCTGTACCGGGAGGAGTAGGTAAAGAAGTCAGAATTTTAGGAGATACGGGTGCTAGTCAATCTTTGATGGTAAGAGGAGTTATGTAGTTTGGGAGGAATATTGCCAGAAAAGGTGGTAATATGCGGAATTCAGGGTGAGAAGAGTAGTGTTCCATTATATAAGGTAAAGTTGGAAAGTCCAGTGAAGAGTGGTGAAGTGGTAGTAGGAGAAATAGTGAAACTATCTTGTCCAGGAATACAGTTTATCTTGGGTAATGATATAGCTGGATCGCAAGCGGGAGTGATGCCTACTGTGGTTGATAAGCCAGTGGAAAATCAGACAACTGAAGGGTTGAAGGACCAATATCCTGGGATTTTTCTGGATTGTGTAGTAACCCGGTCGCAAAGTGAGGATAAAGTTCAATTATGAGAAAAAGTTTTGATCAGATGGTTGAAAAAGAAGAACAGGATGGAGGATGAGGGGGATATTTTTAGTTCAGGAAAATTGGTGGAGTTACAACAGAACGATATAGAAATAAAACGGATGTATCAGAAAGCATACACAGAAGAGGATTCTGAGTGTTTACCAGAATGTTATTACCTTAAAAATGATGTCTTAATAAGAAAATGCAGGTGGATGAAAAGTGGGCTGACATTCATTAAGTGGTTACCGATAGGGAAAGGAAGGAGGTGTTGCGAGTAGAACATGAGGTACCAAGAGGAGGTCATTTGGGAGTAAGGAGAACTCAAGCTAAAATACAAAAACATTTTTATTGGCCTGGACTACATAAAGATGTAGTTAAACTTTGTTGAACATGCCACACATGTCAAGTGATAGTGAAACCTCAAACGGTGCTCAAACCAGGCCCCTTAATACCCTTCCAGCATTTGAGGAACATTTACAAGGGTCTTAATTGAATGCATAGGACAGCTTCCGAAAACGAAAAGTGGGAATCAATGGGCGAGATTCTCCGCAAATGCGTAGAATCGTAAAGGCTGCCGTGGGACAGGCCGTGACCCACGGCAGCCTTCACGCCCACTTCCGGGGCCTATTCTCCCCCCCAGGTGGGGCTAGGAGCCCGGCCCTGTGCGTCACGGCGGCGCGGCCTTGACGACAGTCGTCAAGGCCGCACGTCAAGCATCACGCCGGCTGACACGGCCGATGACGTCAGCCGCGCATGCGCAGGTTGGACAACACCAACCCGCGTATGCGCAGTTGCCGTCTTTTCCCTCAGCCGCCCCACAAGACGTGGCGGCTTGATCTTGCGGGGTGGCGGAGGGAAAAGAGTGCGTCCATTACGGACGCATGGCCCCCTTGGCACGGCCGTGGTACTGTCGTGCCAATCAGGCCCCCAGATGCCCAAACGGGCATCTGGCACCTGTTTCACGACGGCAGCGAGCAGGTGTGTTTGCTGCCGTGTTGAAACGGGCGTGAAGGCCCGGCCGCTCAGCCCATCGGCCTCGGAGAATCGCCGCTCACTGTAAAAAATGGCGAGCGGCGATCCGTGGCGTGGGTCGGGCATGAAAAATGTTGGGAGGGCCTCCTGCTATTCTCCCACCCGGCGTGGGGGGCGGAGAATCGCGCCCAATATCTTTTGACTATAATGGATGTGTTCACTAGATTTCCAGAGGCTATTCCAGTGCACAATATTACAGCTAAAAAGATTGTGGAGGAGTTACTTAAATTCGTTACTTGATATGGACTACCCATAGAAATACAATCGAACCAAGGATCAAATTTTACCTCAAGGCTATTCAAGGAAGTTATGGATAGCTTAGGAGAATTTAAATCAACTGCGTACCATCCAGAATAGCAGGGAGCATTGGAATGGTGACATCAAACTTTAAAAGCAATGGCGAGGGCTTATTGTCAAGATTATCCAGAGGATTGGGATAAAGGAATTCCATTCGTACTGCTTGAAATTAGGGATGCACCTAATGAGTCAACCAAATTCAGTCCTTCTGAACTATTTTTTGGTCATGAGAGAAGAGAACCACTTAAATTGGTTAAGGAGAAATTGGTGAGTGAGCAGTCTGAAATTACATTATTGGATTACGTGTCAAATTTTAGGGAATGATTAAATAGAGCAGGTGAATTGGCTGGACAACATTTAAAAGTTGCACAGCACATGATGAAATGAGTAGTGGACAAGAAAGCAAAAGTTCATAGTTTTGCCAGTGGAGATAAAGTTTTAGTATTGTTACCAGTGGTAGGTAAACATTTAAAAGTAAGGTTTTGTGGACCTTATCAGATTGAAAGGAAATTAAGTGAGGTGAATTATGTGGTACGAATGCCAGATAGAAGAAAAACTCATCGAGTGTGTCATGTGGATATGCTTAAAAGGTACTTTGAAAGGGAAGGAGAGCAAAATGAGGAGGTTTTAGTGATTCTAACTCAAAGTAAAGAACTGAATCCAGATGACTCTGAATTTGACATTCCTCAAATTAAATTGGATAACGAGGATGTTCTTAAAAAAATGGGATAAATTTTATGAGTTACCCACCAGAGGAAAAACAAACTGACCTGAAAGATTTATTGATATCACATGGGCAAGTTTGTAGAGATAAATTGGGAAGTACTAAAATGGCTACATATGATGTAGATATGGGAAATACTGTTCCAATTAAACAACATAGATTTAACCCTTTTAAATTGGCAAAGGTTAACAAATAAGTTGAAAATCTGCTAAAAAATGGCATAATTGAAGTGGTTTGCAGCCAATGGAGCTCACCCATAGCGATGGTACTGAAACTGAACGGTACCCAATGATTGTGTGTGGACTATAAAGGTTAATGCAGTTACAAGAACAGTGATCCTATCCCACGTTTGGAGGACTGCATTGAGAAGGTGGGAAAATCCGCTTTTATTTCCAAACTGGATTTACTTAAAGGTTACTGGCAGGTACCTTTATCCGAAAGGGCAAAGGAGATTTCAGGCCATTATCAACTCAAATATATATACAAAGGTGCATGATATGTAAAGTGAGTGAACACCTAGGCCACCCTTGTGCTCTCAGTATTTCTTATTTTTTCATCCTATTGCTATGTCTAGGGACCTCCCAAACAACCACAGCAGAGATAGAGAGAACCTGCTGATGCTATGCCCTGTTGTCTGTGATGATCTTGGTGAGTATTATTTGCTGAGGCCTAGAGGGCCCTGGCCTGCTTTGAGTCTCCTGCTGTTGGTCATGTGCACCCTCCTTGGCCTATGGAGCTGTAACTGATGGAGTCACAGGCAGAGGAGCTCACCAATGGTCAGCCACAAGGAGTCTCCTGGCCAAGAAGGCCCCAGGGTGTCTAGCTGATGGTCCTTTTCACTTCAGGTGCCTGAGGGCCCTTATCTGATTGTTTGAGGAGGCGGTGGCACACTGCTTTGTCGCTAAACTAATAATCCCGAGAACCAGGATAATTAATGATCTGGTGACCAGGGTTCAAATCCCACCATGGCAGGTGATGGAATTTAAACTCAATAAAATATCGTGAATTAAAAATCTAATGATGACTGTAAAGCCATTGTCAATTGTCATTAAAAATCCCATCTGGTTCACTAATGTCCTTTAGAGAAGGAAATCTGCCAACCTTACCTGGTCTGGCCTACATGTGACTTCAGACCCACAGCAATAGAACATAGAACATAGAAAAATACAGCACAGAACAGGCCCTTCGGCCCATGATGTTGTGCCGAACTTTTGTCCTAGATTAAGAACAAATTAATCTACACCCCATCATTTTACCGTAATCTATGTACCTATCTGTTTTGTTATGCTCTTGACGTAGCATAAACTGCTTCCTTGATGTGCACTCTGACAAAGGAAGGTTCAGTCTTGGAGATAGCTTTAACACATTTATTAAACTGTTAATGATTCTCCTACTTAGATTCGACTCTCCTGTTAATCCTGCTATAGCTACTCAGACTGACGAACCAGTCTGCTACAATCCACGTGGTGGGTGTGATGTGTTCAATCAACCCTGTATACTCACTAAGTGTCTCCACTGGAAAGAGAATGATCATGTGCGCTGTGTCCTTATATATGGGTTGGTGTAATGCCCCGCTGTGGTAGTGTCACCTCTGTGTGTGTCATGACTGCCCATTGGTTGTGTCCTATCTTACTGACCTATTGGTTGAATGTCTGTGTGTCACGTCTCTGGTGCACCCTCTAGTGTCTATCTAGTCTACGTGTATTTACAGTAACCCCTTGTGTACTTACAGTGATGCATATCACCACATCCCCCCTTTTTCATGTTACATATTTTCTGTACAGTGTTAAAGAAAATTGAACAAAAACAGGTAGATAAGTGATGCTCTGTACAAGTTATGATAACAGTGATCATTAAACAATAAGTCCAAATCATATGCATGAGTCCAAAATTCATTAATTATTATGGTTGAGTGTCTTTCTTGTTTGGTTGGTGAGGTGGTGATGTTGATGGTGGCATTGCTTTGTAAACACCGTCAGTGTCCCTGTGCGTAAGGAATCAAGAAGTGGTCACATCACTTTGTTGTCTGATTTGGAGTCTTTTTTTCTTCCGATGCCTGTGGTAGCGATGTATGCAATCTGTGTCGTCCTGCCATGGTATGTCATCGTACTGAGCTGAAGAGTAACAGTGTCCCGCATTTGCAGAGTCATACCATGTTGTACCAGTCGTAGTTCCAGTGGCGTTGTGTTTGTCGTGCTTGTTGTCGAGCTGTTGCCTTTGGTACGCTTCTTGTTATCATCTTTGAAGTTGTTGTTGTGTTGGTTGGTATTGTTGTCATGTTTGCTGTGCTCAAGAACCACACTCTGTGAATAATACGAGTCCTTCACACAGTTACTCATGTCAGCGTCCTTTGTGGCATCTTCTGTTGCCTTGAGCATGCCGTCACTGAGTTCGCGGCGCTCCCCGTCTGGAGTCATGTCCGGCTTACTTGAATCAGCTTTGGTTTGTCAGTTCTCCCCGTCTGGAGTCTGGTCTGTTTCACCTGAGTCAGTTTTGGCTTGTCGATGCTCCCTGTCTGGAGCCCTTTCTGATTCACTTGAATCAACTTGGTTTCTTGCCGCTCCCAGTCCGGAGTCATTGCAGATTCACTTGCATCTTCTGAGGTTTCTTGATGCTCCACGTCCGGAGTCAAAATGTTCAGGAATACATTTGCTTGTGGAGAGCCTCGAGCGAATGAGGTTTGAAGTAATGTGGTGTCACCGGAGTCACCAGTAGTCTCACTGTGATTGTCGAGTGCCTCTGTACACACTAGCTGAGGTCTGTCACGTTGCACATCTGGTAGGGGAAGTGGGATGCCGTCGTTACTTGTCTCACATACAGTGGGTAGAGCCTGAGTGTCATCTTGTTGTTCACTTGAACTGGGTAGAATGTCAGAGTCTTCTTCTGGTGGCTCAAATAATCTGGGTGGACTGTCATAGTCGCTTTGTTGTTCACGTGAGCGTGCTAGACTGTCATAGTCTTCTTGCTGTTCACTGGAGCATGGTAGGCTGTCATAGTCTTCTTGCCGTGCACTTGAGCATGGCAGACTTGCATTGTCTGCTGATGGTTGCTCAGAGGAGGTTGGTCTTGTTCGCAAGGACTGCGCTCTGGAGTCTTGCGTACCTTCCATCGTGGAGTCTGTCCATGAGCTCGCTGTGGAGGCTTGTGTCACTCCCTCTATGGAGTCTTGCAGTGTTCCCTGTGTGGAATTGTACATTGGTCTCACTGTGGAGACTGCCATCACTTCTTGTTCATGCAAGGACTGCGCTCTGGAGCCTTGCATTGCGCTGTCCACGAGCTCGCTATGGTGTCTTTCATCGCTTTCTTTGTGGAGGCTGGGACCCTTCGTAGTGCATGGACCACTCTCTGTGTAGCAGCAGGCCGCTCTCTGTTGGCTTCTACCGCTCTCTGTCTCTTGGCCGCAGCATAATCCTGCACTCATGAGTCGGGATGTCATATATGCTGGGCTGAGGATTCCCCAATCCGAAGAACTCGTCGTCGGGGTCTTCAATGTACAACACGTCTAGTTGCGGTTCAGATTTGGTACTGGGGTAGCCACCTCCTAAGATGAAATCTTCGTCTGAGTCATAGTCTTCTCGGACCATATCATCACTTTGGGCGATGCTAACTGCTTGTTGCAGGGTTCTTTCAGATGACTTTCAGATACTGGTCGAATTTCAGGCATTGTGCTGTTATTCCAGGTGAAAGAATCTTGTTTTGAGGCTTTAAAATTTATTTATTTTTGTTTTGGGACAATTCCCGTTTAAGTGGGCGTGGTCCAGGACCTCTGAAATGAAATGAAAATGAAATGAAAATTGCTTATTGTCATGAGTAGGCTTCAATGAAGTTACTGTGAAAAGCCCCTAGTCGCCACATTTCGGCGCCTGTCCGGGGAGGCTGGTACGGGAATCAAACCGTGCTGCTGGCCTGCTTGGTCTGCTTTAAAAGCCAGCGATTTAGCCCAGTGTGCTAAACCAGCCCCTGACATCATGAAGCGTGTGACGTAGAGCGTAGGAAGCGATTGCGCATGTACAGATCGCTGTTCCTTTACTTGGGGCCTTTTTCGCAATTGCGCATGCGCATTCGGGCAACTGTGCATGTGCAGCTCCTTTTTCAAGATGACTGCAAATCAAAACTGCCATTTGTTGCTGCAAGCCTACCTCGTGGTGAGTATTGGTGCCTCTTTTACCTTTTCTTCTTGTATCTTCCTCGCAGATTTCTTGGAATTTGTCCAGGACTGCCTGGAAGTCGTTCTTGTTTTGCCCCTTTGAGTATTTGAAGGTCTGGAAGAATTCAGCTGCTCTTGGATCCGCAATGTTGAGTAGGAGCTTTATTTTCTCTGCATCCGCTACGCCATCTAGGCCGGACACTACCAGGTAGATCTCGAATCTCTGCCTGAACGCACGCCAGTTTTCACTGAGATTGCCGTGGTACCTGAGCTGCTGTGGAACCAGAATCTCGAACAACATCTTGCCTGGGTGCCGTCGCTGGTTGTCACTGTTTGCTGAGTTGTAACTATATGGATTTAAACAGTTCACTCACTGGTACCATGTTTTGTTATGCTCTTGACGTAGCATAAGCTGCTTCCTTGATGTGCACTCTGACAAAGGAAGGTTCAGACTTGGAGATAGCTTTAACACATTTATTAAACTGTTAACAATTCTCCTACTTGGATTCGACTCTCCTGTTAATCCTGCTATAGCTACTTAGATTGACGAACCAGTCTGCTGCAATCCACGTGGTAGGTGTGTTGTGTTCAATCAACCCTGTATACTCATTAAGTGTCTCCACTGGAAAGAGAAAGATCATATATGCTGTGTCCTTATATATGGATTGGTGTAATGCCCCCCCCCCCCCACCCCCCCCCCCCCCCGTGGTATTGTCACCTCTGTGTGTGTCATGACTGCCCATTGTTTGTGTCCTATCTTACTGACCTATTGGTTGAATGTCTGTGTGTCAGGTCTCTGGTGCTCCTTCTAGTGACTATCTAGTCTACGTGTATTTACATTAACCCCTCTTGTATTTACAGTAATGCATATTGTTATGGGAGAGGCGTTTTCAGAACCCCAAAATGTATCATGGAGTTCAACCACCCTCTCCCTTTAATGTGTTGTTGCTTTTGAAGCACATGGCTTGTTCTACAGGTGTGGTATTACAATTATGGACACATGGGTTTTTAAACACAAAACTATGTTTATTCCATGAATTCAACGTAACCTTTTAAATAAACATTGGATCACTTAACACCCCTAACTTCAAAGATAACCTCGATAATAATACAACATTAATAATTCCTCAAAATGTTCCTTTAAGCCTCCAAAAGACTTAACACCATTAAACAGAAACACATCAGGTTAAACACATGACTATTATGAGTTTAAATCACCCAAATGATTCAGAGATAGTCTTTCATGGCAGAGATCACAGCAGATCCAGCTCACTGCAAACACAGACACACCCAAGCTCTTTTCCTCAAAACTGAAACTAAAACTCCCAAGAAGCAGAAGTGAGCTCAGCTCAGCTCCCCCCCCCCCCACCCTCTGACATCACTTCAGTCATATGAGCTGCTTCATTTCTTAAAGGTACATTGCTTAAACATCCATTTCTTAAAGGTATTCTCACATGACACCTCCCCCCAAGAAAAAATAAATAAACCATCAACTTTGAGATGGTTTCATTTTTCACGTTTGCTCCATCCACTAAGAAATGTACACAGTAAATATACTTTTTCGTTTCACAAAAAAAAACACACGCAAACAGGCATAATAATAAAGTCCATCTTTTCCGTTCTTCTTCCTCCAATCAAAATCCTTCCATTCATCACATTCGTGACAAATCATCGGCTATCACATTTTCCCTTCCTGCCACATGTACTATTTTTAAATGAAATGGCTGTAACAATAAACTCCAGCGAAACAGCCTTGCATTGTTATTCTGGAATCGCTCCAAAAACGTCAAAGGATTATGATCAGTATATATAACGGTGTCAGATGGATTGCTGGTCACATAAATGTGGAAATGTTGCAAAGCCAGCATCAAACTCAAAGTCTCCTTCTCAATCGTCGAATACTTTTTCTGGTGAGAATTCAATTTCTTTGAAAAATAACCAACAGGCCACTCTAGCCCTTCGTCGCCATCTTGTAGAAGCACCGCACCTACGCCCACATCACTCGCATCAACAGCCACTTTGAATGGTTTGGCATAATTTGGGATTACTAACACAGGAGCAGTGGTTAACACAGCCTTCAGGCCATTAAATGCCTGTTGACACTCCGCTGTCCACTGGAATTTGTTACGCTTCTTGGGCAAGTCCGTCAGTGGAGCGACCACACTGCTAAAATTTGGTACAGATTTCCAGTCAAATCCACTCATACCAAGAAACCGCATTATTTCCCGTCGTGTTGAGGGTATCGGAAACTCCCCAATAACTTTTGTTTTCACATCCCGTGGGACCATTCAACCCTATCCGATTGTATGGCCAAGGCAAGTGACTTGGGCTTTTCCAAATTCACTTTTGGCTAGGTTTATCACCAAACCCGCCTCCTGAAGTCGATCAAATAACTCCCTCAGATGTTTTAAATGTTCTTTCCCTGTCTGGTTAAACACTACCAGATCATCGATGTATACCGCACAATTGGGTAATCCTGAAACAACTGTATTAGTTAACCGTTGAAATGTGGCTGGGGCGTTTTTCATGCCAAATGGCATAACTTTGAACTGGTATATACCATCTGGAGTCACAAAAGCTGAAGTTTCCTTCATCCTTTCAGATAAAGGTACTTGCCAGTAACTTTTCAGGAAATCCAATTTGGAAATAAAAGCGGATTGTTCCACTTTCTTAATGCAATCCTTCAAAAATGGGATAGGATAAGAGTCCGTTCTTGTAACTGCATTCACCTTTCTGTAGTCCACACACAACCGTTGGGTACTATCTGATTTATGTACCATCACTATGGGTGAGCTCCATTGGCTCCAACCCACTTCAATTATGCCACTTTTCAGCATACTCTCAATCTCTCTGTTAACCTGTGCCAATTTTAAAGGATTAAGTCTATATGGATGTTGTTTGATAGGAACAGCATTTCCCACATCTACATCATGTCTAGCCATTTTAGCACTTCCCAATTTATCTCTACAAACTTGCCCATGTGATATCAATAACTCTTTCAGGTCAGTTCGTTTTTCCTCTGTAAGGTAACAACAATTCATCCCAATTTTTAAGAACATCCTCATTTTCCAATTTAATTTGAGGTATGTCAAATTCACAGTCATCTGGATTTGGTTCGTCACTTTGAGTTAGAATCATTAAAACTTCCTTATTCTCTCCTTCCCTTTCAAAGTACCTTTTAAGCATATTCACATGACACACTCGGTGAGTCTTCCTTCTCTCTGGTGTTTTTAACTGCATAATTTACCTCACTTAATTTCCTTTCAATCTGATACGGTCCACAAAACCTAGCTTTGAAAGGCTCACCTACCATTGGTAACAACACTAAAACTTTATCCCCACTGACAAAACTATGACCTTTGGATTTCTTGTCCGCTACCCGTTTCATCACATTTTGTGCAACTTTCAAATGTTGTCTAGCCAATTCACCTGCTCTATTTAATCGTTCCCTAAAATTTGACACGTAATCCAATAGTGTAATTTCCGATTTCTCACCCACCAATTTTTCCTTAATCAATTTAAGTTGTCCTCTTACCTCATGACCAAAAATTAGTTCAAAAGGACTAAATTTGGTAGACTCATTAGGTGCATCCCTCATTGCAAACAATACGAATGTAATTCCTTTATCCCAATCCTCTGGATAATCTTGACAATACGCCCTCAACATTGTCTTTAATGTCTGATGCCACCTTTCTAATGCTCCCTGCGATTCTGGATGGTACTCAGTTGATTTAAATTGTTTTATTCCTAAGCTATCCATAACTTCTTTGAATAACTTTGAAGTAAAATTCGATTCTTGATCCGATTGAATTTCTTTGGGTAGTCCATATCTAGTAAAAAATTTAAGTAACTCCTCCACAATCCGTTTAGCTGTAATATTACATACTGGAATGGCCTCTGGAAACCGAGTAGACACATCCATTTTTGTCAAAAGATATTGATTCCCACTTTTGTTTTAGGAAGCGGTCCTACACAATCGATTAGGACCCTTGTAAAACGTTCCTCAAATGCTGGAATGGGTATTAAGAGCGCTGGTTCCAGCACTGCTTGAGGTTTCCCTATCACATGACATGTGTGACATGATTGACAAAATTCAACTACATCTTTATGTAGTCCAGACCAATAAAAATGTTTCTGGATTTTAGCTTGAGTTTTCCTTATTCCTAAATGACCTCCCACTGGTACCTCATGTGCAACACCTCCTTTCTATACCCTACCGGCAATACTACTTGATGAACTTCTGCCCACTTTTCATCCACCTGCATATGTACAGGGCTCCATTTTCTCATCAAGACATCACTTTTACGAGAATAAAACTCTGCTATACTCTCAGATTCCTCTTCTGTATATGCTTTCTGATATATCCGTTTTATTTCTACATCTTTCTGTTGTAACTCCGCCAATTTTCCTGAACTAAAAATATCCGCCTCATCCTCCACCTGTTCTTGTTCTTTTTCAACCATCTGATCAAAAATCGTTTCTGATAATTGCACTTCAACTTCATCTTCACTCTTTGATTTCTCCTGTTGTCTTAACCTTTGACTTTGCGACCGGGTTACTACACAATCCGGAAAAATCCCAGGATATTGGTCCTTCAACCCTTCTGTTGGCTGATTTTCCACTGGCTTATCAACCACAGTAGGCATCACTCCCGCTTGCGATCCAGCTATATCATTTCCCAAGATAAACTGTATTCCTGGACAAGATAGTTTCACTATTTCTCCTAGTACCACTTCACCACTCTTCATTGGACTTTCCTACCTTACCTTATATAATGGAACGCTAGTCCTCTCACCCTGAATTCCACATATCACCACCTTTTCAGGCAGCATTCGTCCCAATCTACATAATTCCTCATCTCTTACCATTAAAGATTGACTAGCCCCTGTATCTCTTAAAATTGTAACTTCTTTACCTGCTCCTCCTGATACACATGAGTAGACTTTACTCACACAAGTAAGTTCTTTAAAGACATCTGGCACCTTCTTAACAATTACTTCTTGATCAGGCTGTACAATCATTTGCACATCCTTCGCTTCCCTTGACCTTTCCTTTACCACTCTAACAAATCCCACTGTCATATCCTGTTTTACCACATCGGCGTTCCCAGTGCTTTTCTTCAACCACCAACACTGTGACTTTACATGGCCTAGTTTATTACAGTGAAAACATTTGAAACTTTTCATTTCTTTTCCACCCTCCTGGATTTCCTTTTTAATCTGAGGTACACTCTATTGTCTCCCATCAGATCAACTTTACCTTTACCATTTGAGTATTTCTCATGTCCCCAGTTTCTATCCCTCACTGGCTGAAACTGATGTCGGAAACCAATCTTTGATTTATGAACTAATTCATAATCATCTGCCATTTCTGCTGCTAATCTCGCAGTTTTAACCCTCTGTTCTTCCACATGAGTTCTCACTACATCAGGAATTGAATTTTTAAATTCCTCCAAAAGTATAATTTCTCTGAGAGCTTCATATGTTTGATCTATTTTCAAAGCCCTTATCTACCGATCAAAATTACTCTGTTTGAGCCTTTCAAACTCCATGTATGTTTGACCAAATTTTTTCCTTAAATTTCTAAACCTTTGTCTGTAAGCTTCAGGCACTGGCTCATATGCACTTATGATGGATTTCTTCACCTCCTCATCCGTTCCAGATACCTCCTCCGGTAGTGATGCAAACACTTCACTAGCTCTACCTACCAGCTGTGTTTCAATCAGTAATACCCACATGTCCTGTGGCCATTTCATTTGTTTAGCTACCTTCTCAAATGAAATGAAAAAGGGTTCCGCTTCCTTCTCGTCATACCTTGGCAATGCTTGGATATATTTAAATAGATTCCCACCAAGCCTTCGACTATGACGCTCTTTCTCACTATCCTCATCATTATCAACTAACTGTATGTTTCCCTTTACGTCTGCCAATTTTAATTGACTGTTATGTTTCATGGCCATTTTCTGAAGTTCAAACTCCCTCTCTTTATCTTTTTCCCTGATATATATCTCACTCTCTGTTTGGTTTTGTTCTCTCTCTCTTTCTTTTTCCTCTCTCTCTCTTTCTTTTTCCTCTCTCTCTCTCTCTTTCATATTCAAGCCGCTTTAATTCTTTCTCATGTTCCATTTATTTAATTTGCAACTGAATTTTTGCCATTTCCAATGAGTCAGACTCTCTCTCAGGCAACTTTAAATGCTTAACCACTGCCATAATTACCTCATCTTTCGCATTTTGTCAGGTAATGTTAACTGCAATGTTTTTGCCAAATCTAACAGTCTGCTTTTCGACTCTGTCCATAAGGTACTGCATGTGACATTCTCCACCCCCAAAAACTTCTGAGCCTCTGAAAGAGCCATTGTCCACAACTCAAATACCACACCGGAAAAGCAACAATACTTCACTGTCTTTAAGTTCACAAAAGCCAATCCAATAGATAAACTTTTATCCCCCTCGAACCTCCAATTTCAGAACCCCAAAATGTATCATGGAGTTCAACCAACCTCTCCCTTTAATGTATTGTTGCTTTTGAAGGACACGGTTTGTTCTCCAGCTGTGGTATTACAATTATGGACACGTGGGTTTTTAAACACAAAACAATGTTTTTTCCATGAATTCAACTTAACCTTTTAAATAAACATTAGATCACTTAACACCCCTTACTTCAAAGATAACCCCAAAAATAACCCCGAAAATAATACAACACTAAATAAGTCCTCAAAATGTTCCTTCAAATCTCTGGAGGTTAAAGACATTACTATTATGAGTTTAAATCACCCAAATGATTCAGAGATAGGGCGGAATTCCCCGCAACGGCCGACGTTGTCGTGAAACCCGGAGTGTTTCACGACGGCGTCGGAGGCCGCTCCTTGCCCCATATTCTCCCTCTCCCACCCCGTGGGGCTAGGAGCGGCGTTTCGTGAATGATGCGGCCAGCGGAGCCTTAGTGACGTCAGTCGTGCATGCGCAGGTTGGCCGGCTCCAACACGCGCACGCGCGGTTTCCGTCTTCCCCTCCACTGCCCCACAAGACGTGGCGTCTTGATCTTGCGGGGCGGCGGAGGGGAAAGAGTGCGTCTCTTGGAGACGCCGGCCCGACAATCGGTGGGCACCGATCGCGGGCCAGTCCCCTCTCGAGCACGGCCGTGGTGCCCAATCCCCTCTCCGCCCCCCACAGGCCCCAAACTCACGTTTCACGCGATGTTCACGCCAGCAGCGACCAGGTGTGGTTGCCGCTGGCATGAACCTGTCGGGGTCGTCAAGCCGCTCAGCCCATCTGGGCCGGAGAATCGCCGGTCGCCGGGAAAAACGGCGAGCGTCGATTCTCCGAGCGGGGATGGGAGAATCGCAGGCGGTGCCAGAGCGGCCCTCCCGTGATTCTCCCACCCGGCGTAGGGAGCGGAGAATCGTGTCCATAGTCTTTCAGGGCAGAGATCACAGCAGATCCAGCTCACTGCAAACACAGACACACCCAAGCTCTTTTCCTCAAAACTGAAACTAAAACTCCCAAGAAGCAGAAGTGAGCTCAGCTCAGCTCCTCCCCCCCCCCACCTTCTGACATCACTTCAGTAATATGAGCTGCCCCATTTCGTAAAGGTACATTGCTTAAACATCCATTTCTTAAAGGTATTCTCACATGACAATATCACCACACTATCCAATAGCTGCTTGAAGGTCCCAAATGTTACCGACTCAACTACTTCCACAGGCAGTGCATTCCATGCCCCAACTACTCTCTGAGTAAAGAACCTACCACTAACACCCCCCTATATGTTGCACCATTCACCTTAAATTTATGTCCCCTTGTAATGGTTTCGTCCACCTGGGGAAAAACTGACTGTCTAATCTATCTATTCCCCTGATCATCTTATAAACCTCTATCAAGTCGCCCCTCATCCTTCTCCGTTCTAATGGGAAAAGGCCTAGCACCCTCAACATTTCCTCGTAAAACCTACTCTCCATTCCAGGCAACATCCTGGTAAATCTCATTTGCACCTTTTCCAAAGCTTCCACATTCTTCCTAAAATGAGATGAACAGAACTGCACACAGTACTCCAAATGTGGCCGTACCAAGGTTTTGTGCAGCTGCATCATCACCTTAAGGCTCTTAAATTCAATCCCTCTGCTAATGAACGCTGGCACACCATAGGCCTTCTGCACAGCTCTACCCACTTGAGTGGCAACTTTCAACGATCTACGAACAATGTGGATGTGTTTGACTCTTAAATGCCCTCTGAAATGGCCTAGCAAGCCACTCAGTTGTATTCAACCGCTACAAAAACACAAAAATGGAATGAAACCTTACCGACCACCCGGCATTGAACTAGGCACCGGAAGCGACAACAGCAAACCCAGCCCTGCCGACCCTGCGAAGTCCTCCTTACTAACATCTGGAGGCTTGTGCCAAATTTGGAAGAGCTGTCTCACAGACTAGTTAAGCAACAGCCTGACATAGTCATACTCACAGAATCATATCTTACAGACAATGTCCCAGACACCACTATCACCATTCCTGGGTATGCCTTGTCTCACCGGCAGGACAGATCTAGCAGAGGTGACAGCAGAGTGGTATGCAGTCAGAGGGGAGTTGCCTGCGAGCCCTCAACATCGACTCTGGGCCATGTGAAGTCTCATGGCTTACGGCTAAACATGGGCAAGGCAATTTCCTGCTGATTACCACATACTGGCCACCATCAGTTGATGAATCAATACTCCTCCATGTTGAACACCACTTGGAAGAAGCACTGAGGGTGGCAAGGGTGCCGAATATGCTCTGGGTGGGGGACTTCAATGTCCATCACCAAGAATGGCTCAGTAGTACCAGCACAGTCATAGCTGGAGTTGGTGAGGGAACTAAGAAAGAGGGAAAAACATACTTGACCTCATCCTCACCAATCTGCCTACTGCAGATGCATCTGTCCATGATAATATCGGTAGAAGTGACCACCGCACAGTCCTTGTGGAGACAAAGTCCCACCTTCTTAGTGACGATATCCTCCATCATGTAGTGTGGCACTACCACCGTGCTAAATGGGATAAACTTCAAACAGATTCACAACTCAACACTGGGCATCCATGATCCGCTGTGGGCCATCAGCTGCAGCAGAATTGTATTCAATCACAAACTGCAACCTCACGGTCCGGCATATCGTCCATTCTACATTTACCACCAAGCCAGGGGATCAACCCTGGTTCAATGAAGTGTAGAAGAGCATTCCTGGAGCAACATCAGGCATTTCTAAAAATGAGATGTCAACCTGGTGAAGCTACAATACAGGACTACTTGTGTGCCAAACAGTATAAGCAGCAAGTATTAGAGCTAAGCAATTGCACAACGAACACATCAAATCCAAGCTCTGTAGTCCTGCCACATCCACCCGTGAATGGTGGTGGACAATTAAACAACTCTCTGGAGGAGAAATGTCCCCATCCTCGACAACTGAACTGGAGGGGCATCAATATCCTGGCTGGGAGGTTTGCTAGTATGGTCCGGGTGGGTTTAAACTAATGTGGCAAGGGGTTGGGAATCAGAACAGTAAGCCAGCAACTGTAGAGACTGGGGATGGGCATGGTACCAGGGCCAGGCTGGCTAAGAGTAAGGGCAGGCTTCCTTCACCTATGGTGTGGCTTCACCCACACCTGGCTTCCTAGACCAGGAGGTCGAACTCAGTGGGCCTGGAGGTCTGGAGTGCATCTGCCTCAAGCACGGAATATAAGAGGTAAAACAGATGAATTTCAAGCCTTGATTCATGCACTGAACTTGGATGTGGTTGCAGTAACGGAGACTTGGTTAAAAAAGGGACAGGACTGACAGTTAAATATTCTGGGATATAGTTATTTATTTTAGGTGAGGCAGAGGGGAAGGTAAAAGAGGTGGGGGAGTTGCAATACTGGTTAGAGAACATATTGCAGCTGCACAGTGGGAGGGCACCTTTTGAAGAATCAAGTAACGAGTCACTGTGGGTAGAACTCAGAAACAGGAAGGGGGCAGTCACTATGATGGCGGTGTTGAAGAACAGATATGTGAGCAGATTCTGGATAGATGTAGAAATAATAGGTTGTTGTAGTGGGAGAATTTAATTTTCCTCATATTGACTGCAAATCCCTCAGGACGAGAGGTCCAGGTGGTGAGAGATTTGTTAAGTGTGCCCAGGAAAGTCTTTTGGAACAATATGTGGATAGTTTGACTAGAGAGGGGGCTATACTGGACCTAGAGAGACTTGGGTGTGCTAGTGCATGAGTCACAGAAGGTTGGTTTACAAGTGCAACAGGTGATTAAGAAGGCAAATGGAATTTTGTCCTTCATTGCTAGAGGGATGGAGTTTAAGACTAGGGAGGTTATGTTGCAATTGTATAAGGTGTTAGTGCGGCCACACCTGGAGTATTGTGTTCAGTTTTGGTCTCCTTACTTGAGAAAGGACGTACTGGCGCTGGAGGGTGTGCAGAGGAGATTCACTAGGTTAATCCCAGAGCTGAAGGGGTTGGATTATGAGGAGAGGTTGAGTAGACTGGGACTGTACTCGTTGGAATTTAGAAGGATGAGGGGGGATCTTATAGAAACATTTAAAATTATGAAGGGAATAGATAGGATAGATGCGGGCAGGTTGTTTCCACTGGCGGGTGACAGCAGAACTAGGGGGCATAGCCTCAAAATAAGGGGAAGTAGATTTAGGACTGAGTTTAGGAGGAACTTCTTCACCCAAAGGGTTGTGAATCTATGGAATTCCTTGCCCAGTGAAGCAGTTGAGGCTCCTTCATTACATGTTTTTAAGGTAAAGATAGATAGTTTTTTGAAGAATAAAGGGATTAAGGGTTATGGTGTTCGGGCCGGAAAGTGGAGCTGAGTCCACAAAAGATCAGCCATGATCTAATTGAATGGCGGAGCAGGCTCGAGGGGCCAGATGGCCTACTCCTGCTCCTAGTTCTTATGTTCTTATGTTCTTATGTTCTTATGAATGAGCCCGGCCAGGTCATCTAAGTTGCAGTGGGGGATCATGTGGTGAACAGTGACCACAATTTCTTAAGCTTTCGGATACTCATGGAAAAGGATGATGTTTGTTGTTAGGTTAAGGTGCTAAATTGGGGGAAGGCTAACTACAATCAGATTGGGCAGGATATAGAGGCTGTTGTTTGAGAGAGGCTGTTTGAGGATAAATCCATATTTGGCATGTGGGAGTCTTTTAAGGAACAGTTGAGGGGAGTGCACGATAGGCATGTGTCGATGAAAAGGAAAGACAGGAAAGGCAGGATTCAGGAGCCGTGGATGACCAGGGAAATTGTGAGTCGAGTCAAAAAGAAAAAGGATGCATACATGAGGTCTAGGTAACTAAAAACAGATGAAGTACTTGAAGAATACAGGAAAGTAGAAAAGAGCTCAAACAGGAAGTTAGGAGGGCAAAAAGGGGTCACCAAATGTCCTTGGCAGACAGGATTAAGGAGAATCTCAAGGCATTTTATATGTATATTAGGAACAAGACGGTAGCTAGAGAAAGAGCTGTTCATTCAAGATAAAGGAGGGAAATTATGCATAGAAGCAAAGGAAGTAGGTGAGATCCTAATGAGTACTTCACATCGGTATTCATAAAGGATAGGGCCACGTTGATTGGTGGTGTTTCAGACGCTTATATAAACACTTTAGAACAAGTCATTATTGTGAGGGAGGAAGTGTTAGGTGTGTTAAAAAGCATTAAGGTAGACAAATTCCCAGGGCCAGATGGCATCTATTCCAGATTACTGAGGAAGACAATAGATGAAATTGCTGGGCCTCTAACAGAAATCTTTGTTTCCTCGTTGGCCACATGTGAGGTTCCAGAGGATTGGAGGAAAGCCAATGTTGCCCCGTTATTTAAGAAGGGTAACAAGGATAACCCGGGTAATTATAAGCCAGTGAGCTTGACATCAGTGATAGTGAAATTGTTGGAAAAGATTCTCAGAGATAGGATCTATGCACTTTTGGAAGTGAATGGTCTAATTAGCGACAGAGAGCATAGTTCTGTATGAGGGAGGTCATTTTTCACTGATTGGATTGAGTTTTTTGAGGAGGTGACAAAAATGATTGATGAGGGAAGGACTGTGGATGTTGTCTATATGGACTTTAGTAAAGCATTTGACAAGGTCCCTCATGGCAGGCTGATGCAAAACATTAAATCCCACAGGGTCAGGGGTGAACTAGCTAGATGGATTCAGAACTGGCTTGGCTGTAGAAGACAAAGGGTAGCAGTGGAAGGGTGTTTTTCCAAATGGATATCTCTAACTAGTGGTGTTCGACAGGAATCAGTACTGGGACCTCTGCTGTTTATAATACACATAAATGACTTGGAAGAAAACGTATTTGGTCTGATTAGCAAGTTTGCGGATGATACTAAGATTGCAGGATACTCAGATATATGATGAAGTTTGCTAGAGAATAAAGCAGGATAAAGCAGTAGGGTGATCATGGCTCGGCACAACATTGAGGGCCGAAGGGCCTGTTCTGTGCTGTACTGTTCTATGTTCTAGATAAGCTGCAAAATTGGGCAGAGAAATGGCAGATGGAATTTAACCCGGACAAATGTAAGGTGATCCATTTTGGTAGATCCAATTCAGGTGGGAGCTATAAAACAAATGGCAGAACCGCCAGGAGTATAGATACAGAGAGATCTGGGCATGCAGGTCCACAGTTCCTTTAAAGTGGCAGTACAGGTGGAAACGGTGATAAAGAAAGCATATGGCATGCTTGCCTTCATCGGACGGGCCAACGAGTATAAAAGATCTCAAATTATGTTAGTTATATAGAGCGTTGGTTTGGCCACATTTAGAATACTATGTTCAATTCTGGTCACCACACTACCAGAGGATGTGGCGGCTTTGGAGAGAGTACAGAAAAGGTTTACCAGAATGTTGCCTAGTATGGAGAGTATTAGCTATAAGGAGAGATTAAATAAACTGGGATTGTTCTCCCTTGAAAGACGGAGGCTGAGGGGCGACCTGATAGAAGTTTATAAAATTATTAGGGGTATAGATAGGGTGAACAGTTGGAGGCTTTTCCCAGGGTGGAAATGACAATTACAAGAGGGCACAAGTTCAAGATGAAAGGGGATAGGTTCAGCAGAGATGTGCAGGGAAAATGTTTTACACAGAGGGTGGTAGTGGCTTGGAATGCACTGCCAACTGAGGTAGTTGAGGCAAATGTGTTAGCGACCTTTCTAGATAGACACATAGGGGTAGAGAAGGATACAGGCGGTTGGTCTCGATAGGACACGTGATCGCCGCAGGCTTGGAGGGCAGAAGGCCTGTTCCTGTGCTGTCCTGTTCTTTGCTGGAGGAGCCCAGCACATATGTGCAAAAGACAAGGCTGAGGAATCAGCCAGAAGTGCTGTGTTGATGATCTATCTCAGTCTCCTCCGGAGGTCCCAGCATCACAGATATCATTCTTCAGCCAATTCGATTCACTCCACGTGATATCAAGAAACGGCTGAAGGCACTGGATACTGCAAAGGCTATGGGCCCTGACAGTATACTGGCAATAGTACTGAGAAGACTTGTGCTCCAAAACTGACCGTACCTATAGCCAAGCTGTTCCAGTATGGCTACAACACTGGAACTACCTGGCAATGTGGAAAATTGCCCAGGTGTGTCCTGTACACCAGAAACTAGTCAAATCCAACCCAGCCAATTACCGCCCTATCAGTCTAATCTCCATCATCGCAAAGTGATGGAAGGAGTCATCAACAGTGCTATCAAGCAGCACTTACTCAACAATAACCTGTTCACGGACGCTCAGTTTGGGTTCCTCCAGGGTCACTCAGCTCTTGACCTCATTACAGCCTTGGTTCACCATGGACAGAAGAGCTGAATGCCAGAGGTGAGTTGAGAGTGACTGCCCTTGATATTAAGGCAGCATTTGACCGAGAATGGCATCAAGGAGCCCTTACTAAGCTGCAGTCAATGGGAATCAGGGGAAAACTCTCCATTGGTTGGAGGCTTACCTGGCACAATGGAAGATGGTGGTGGTGGTTGGAGGTCAATCATCTCAGCTCCAGGACATCACTGCAGGAGTTCCTCAGGATAGTGTCCCAGGCCCAACCATCTACAGCTGCTTCATTAATGACCACCCTTCCATCATAAGGTGAGAAGTGGCAATGTTTGCGGATGACTGCACAATGTTCAGCACCATTCGCAACTCGTCAGATAATGAAGCTATCCATATCCAAATTCAGCAAGACCTGGGCAATATCCAGGTTTGTGCTGACAAGTGGCAAGTTACATTTGTGCCACACCATCTCCTACAAGTGAGGATCTAACCACCAGCCCTTGACATTCAATCGCATTACCATCGCTGAATTCCCCACAATCAACATCCTGGAAGTTACCATTGATCAGAAACTGAACTGGACTAGCCATAATACTGTGGCTACCAGGGCCGGTCAAAGGCTAGGAATCCTATGGCGAGTAATTCTTTTCCCGATGCCACCCCCCCAAAACCCGTCCATCATCTAGAAAGCACAAGGCAGGGGTTTAATGGAATACTCTCCACTTGCCTGGATGAGTACAGCTCCAAAAACACTCAAGAAGCTCGACATCATCCAGGACAAAGCAGACTGGTTGATTGCTCCCCCTATCACAAACATTCAAACCCTCCACCACCGATGACCAATGACAGCTATATGTACAATCTACAAGATGCACTGCAGTAACTCACCAAGGTTCTTTAGACAGCACCTTCCAAATCGATGGCCACTACCATCTAGAAGGAAAATAGCAGCAGACACCTGGGAACCCCCCGACCTGGAGGTTTCCCTCCAAGTCACTCACCACCCTGACTTGGAAATATATTGCTGTTCTTTCACTGTTGTTGGGACAACATCCTGGAACTCCTTCCCTAATACAGTGTACTACGCCTCAAGGATTGCAGCAGTTCAAGAAGGCAACTCACCACCACCTTCCGAAGGGCAACTAGGAATGGGTATTAAATACTGGCCTAACCAGCGATGCCCACAACCCGGAAATTAAAAAGTGGCCCCTGGACGAAGGTTGAGGTGCTCCATCGCCTTTTCCTTCTCATATAGCCACTGATGGATCCCACCTGTCTAGAGCAATAGAGTGCAGGTCTAAGTACAAATTTGGCTGTCCAAAGTCGCCAAGTGGTCACCACACTTCCCATGGTGACTTTGTATACAAGAGCCATGACATCAGACATAACAAGGACAGACTCCTCTATCCCTTGCTCTAGTCTGTTGATTGCCTCTCATAACTCTGGCTGTTGTTCACCCCCTATCTTTGCATCTCCAGATTGGGTGCCGTGGCCGTTTCCAGAGGCTCATCATCTGAATCAAACTCAGCAGGTATCTGTTCTCCAGCAGTCTGCCAAGTGATGCAGATAATAAGAATAATGATCTTTATAATCACAAGTAAGCTTACATTAACACTGCAATGATGTTACTGCGAAAATCCCCTAGTCGCCACATTCCATTGCCTGTTCGGGTACACAGAGGGAGAATGCAGAATGTCCAAATTACCTAACAGCACGTCTTTCACGACTTGTGGGAGGAAACCGGAGCACCCGGAGGAAACTTACGCAGACACGGGGAGAAGGTGCAGTCTCTGCACAGACAGTGACCCAAGCCGGGAATTGAACCTGGGACCCTGGAGCTGTGAAGCAACAGTGCTAACCACTGTGCTACCATGCCGCCCAGCTGAGCTGTCACTGCCTCCGGCTGCTGTGTGGACATTTCAGTGGTGTTTTCCAGAAAATGCCTGTGCCTAATCTAGATCTAGCATGACCGAGATGTGTGTCTCTGTGCTGATGAAGGGTACAGTTGAACACTGCAACAGGTATTCATTGATTGGATTCTCATCTGATGTAGACTAGGGCTGATAGACTGGCTGGACTGGTGTCTAAACCTGCTGGTGCCTGCAACATTGCACGTCACTTATTGTGAATGTCGGGGTGTGATGACTTAATATAGGACTCATCCATGCTGGGTTGTTGGGGAAGACTGATCTTCCCTTCACTACAGGAGCAATTCCGGTCTTGCCCTGCCAACTCGGTTGCCTCCTCCTTGAGGGGAGCGAGCTCCTGGATGGCAACTGTCCCTCCCTCCATCTGGGATCTCTCCCACTTGCTGTGTGCCAGCTTGGCCTGCATGAAGATATATAGATGGAATGTGTTGAGAAGGGATGGGGGAAGAGGTTGGAAAGCATATGTGCCTGATACGCACACCAGCACCCCCAGCTCACAGTAAGGGCTGAAGATACTATTTGTGCAGGGTGATGTATGAGATGGTAATGATGTAAGGTGTGCATGAGGCATTCAGTGCTGATGTCCCCTGACTAATTGTGTCAGATCCCCAATGAGTGTAACCCTCTGGTTAGATGCCATTATGACAGTGTCAGTTTGGAGTGAGCAGAAGATTGACACCCTGGCAGAATGGTTGGGTTCATTCATCCTCTTCCTGCACTGCATTTCTTTTTTTGGATCTCAGAGGTACAGATCTCTTCTGCAACCACCTTCCATGCCAGCGAGGTGAGGTCAGTAGACCTCTTGGATCCATCCCTTGATAAGAGGATATCAAGGTGTTTATGGACGGTGTTGAGTAGAACCATCAGAGTCATTGCTCTATTGTGAGGTGCATGGCTTCTTCCTCCTGGAGGTCATCACAGGGAATCCAGACCACATGGCTGGGCTGCAGGGAGTGAATATATGTGTTTGGGTGGTGTTTAAATATGGCAGCAGGTCCTTCCATCCCATAAGTTAATGGTGAGGTAGACAAATCAGTGCCCACCCTGTCGATTTGAGGGCAGCTCGCCAATGCATAATTAATAAGTTTCCAAACTTACAATCAAGCACGAGAACCTACCCTGCTGCCCAGCAGGAAATGCAGTGCTATCCCACCTACCACTACACTTAATGTCCAGAAGGGAAAATTCTGCCACTAGTTACTCTTGGGATGATGACAAAGCAGCACTGTTCATGCAACAGCAATGTTGTTCTGTTCTGTGGGAACAAACATCCAAACTAACCAAGCACCTCAGTATCCTGAACTGTCTCTCAATTAGGAATGGCAACAGGATGATTGAAAGCATTGAGAAGGGCTAAGTGTATTTTGTTGACTCTATGTTATTCTGTTGGCACTTTCATGTATCTTTATGCTATGCTTTATTGGTTGTGTACAGGCAAAGTAGAGATCAAAGGTAAAATTATGTACAAGAAGTGTGAGTGTATGCGGCACTCATAAAGCATGATACGCCAGAACTCAATGCTGCAATTGTGAAGTATGATTATGTTGCAATTGTGAAGGCTCATTAAAGACTTGATTCTGTATTGTTACAATTGTATAGTGTTTACTATGGTGTTTTAAGTAACTAGAATAATTAGAACAATAAAGCAGTTCAATATGTTTCAATAATATAGGGCGAGATTCTCCCAAATCGTAAAGCTGCCGTAAAACCCGGGCGGGTTTTACGGCAGCGCGCCCCTTCCCGACGGGGGACCGATTCTGGTCCCCGGTCGGGGCTAGCAGACCAACGCCGTAGGCTCCGGCAAGACGGGCTTAACGAAAATCGTTAAGCCCGCTTACCGGAGTTAGCGCCGGCTGACGCGTCATATGACGTCAGCCGCGCATGCGCAGTTTGGAAGACTCCAACCCGCGCATGCGCGGGTGACGTCATCGCGTTTTTGCGCGAAACCCGCGCATGCGCGGGCCGGGTTGCCCCTCAGCCGCCCCGCGAATGGATACTGCGGGGCGGCGGAAGGACAAGTAGTGCGCGGGCATCGGGCCCGCTGCCCGCGATCGGTGCCCACCGATCGCGGGCCCATGGCACCCTTGGCACGGCCGTGGTACTGCCGTGCCAATCGGTGCCATGGTTATAAAAAGCGAGTTGGTGACGCCGTTTTTACGAACGGCAAGACCAGGTGTGTTTGCCGTTCGTGAAAACGGCGGAAAGGGCTGGGACTTCGGCCCATCTAACAGCTGTGAATCGCTGCCGGCCGTAAAAAAAAACGGCGGCAGCGATTCGGGTCGGGACTTCGGCGGGGGGGTGGGAGAATAGCGGGAGGGCGGGAAAAATGTCGGGAAGGCCCTCCCGCTATTCTCCCACCCGTCGTGGGGGGCGGAGAATTTCGCCCATAGTATGTGAGTCTCAGTAATGCTACTATTCGTCTTTGAACCATTATCTGTTTAAATTGCTTTCAGAATTTCTTTTGATGTGTTTCAACCTTGATATCGCAAGGATCTGCAAGCACTACATCTAGGACAAGTTTGATGCATGCCATAATGGTGATGATGGTCTCTTGTTCTTGATTTCTGGATAGTAGAACATTAACTGTACAAAAAGAAAATCACATGTTATTTTCAGTAATATTCTGTGTTGTTGGGTTTTGCATGATTATAACTTTTTGAAATTGCAAGAATTGAGTTTGAGAGGATTGAGACAAAAGAAAAGATATAAATATTAAAATATTATCAGAAATGTTGCCAGATTATGGAAAGAGATAATAAATAGGTGATGATGTATTAAGGCCTTTTCCAAACACTTAACCTGCGCATTTTTTCCCCAATGCTGGCAGTGCTACGGTGTATTCCAAGCAGTTTCTTTGCTCTTTTTATATTGCAGTGACACTCTTGTGTGCAAACATCTTTTCAAGTTTGAATAGCTAGTTACTTCCTGTGTCACCACAATTTACATAGTACCAAATGCATGTCACAGCCAGACTATTTAATGGGAGTGGCCAGAATTGCTCGACTTTAAAGAGTATCTAAGATAGAAACATAGCTGCAAATAAAGCATCGTAAAAGTAAGATCATGCTGAAGTTGGGCTAGTGGTCTTTTGTTTAGATATTTTTTTCTTTCATAAATTTAGAGTCCCCACTACATTTTTTTCAATTAAGGGGCAATTTAGCGTGGCCAATCCACCTACCCAGCACATCTTTTGGGTTAGAACATAGAATACAGCACAGAACAGGCCATTCGGCCCTCGATGTTGTGCTGAGCAATGATCACCCTACTCAAACCCACGTATCCACCCTATACCCGTAACCCCCCCCCCCCCCCCCTTAACCTTACTTTTTAGGACACTACGGGCAATTTAGCATGGCCAATCCACCTAACCCGCACATCTTTGGACTGTGGGAGGAAACCGGAGCACCCGGAGGAAACCCACGCACACACGGGGAGGACGTGCAGACTCCGCACAGACAGTGACCCAGCGGGAACTGTACCTGGGACCCTGGAGCTGTGAAGCATTTATGCTAACCACCATGCTACCGTGCTGCCCTAAATGTTGTGGGGGTGAAACCCACGCAAACATGGGAGAATGTGCAAACTCCACATGGACAATGACCCAGAGCCGGGATCGAACCTGCGCCGCTGTGCTGCCCGTCTTTTGTTTATATTAAGAGGGTTTACTGGAGTGTAGATAATTAGAGACATTGGGCGTGATTCAGCAAACTCAAATTAATGCCCGCTGAATAGCGCGTTTAGCGGAGTGTTTCTCGGCACCTGCAGAGCCAAGAAAGATCCCGCTATTCAACAGCATTTTGCATTTTTTTCTCACTCAGCGAGGAACTCCCCTTTGAGGCCACTCTTTAAATCATTTTCCGCATTGGCGAGCTGAACCTGTCAGTGCAGGAAGACTACTCGCGGATCGGAGCACCATTTTTAAAGGCAGCCCCGATCTTTTGATTCTCCTTTGCGCACCCACCATGGCTTCGGGACCCCCACCCCTCATACCTCTTTCCAGGCTGGCATAAATGCCCAGGGAGAGTGCCAGGGTATCACCTGGCCCTGTCCCCGACCACCTGGGGACCTCAACTCCCCAACGAGATTACCCCCCCCCCTCCCACCCCAAGGTGCCATCATGAATGGTTCACGACTTTGTGAACCAATACCAAATGATGCCTGGTTGAGGCCTCGTAGGTGAGGCCAGTGAATCCTGGGCCATGGGTAAATAGGGTGAGCACATATTTAAATGAGCCTAATAGGGTTTGTCCTGACATGAAGTCGGGCACAATGAGGTTACTGAATTGCACTAATTGTGTTTAGTTTAGTTTTAGTTAGTGTCATGTGAGAGTACCTTTAAGAAATGGATGTTTAAGCAATGCACCTTTAAGAAATGTAGCAGCTCATATTACCGAAGTGATGTCAGAGGGGGGAGCTGAGCTGAGATCACTTCTGCTTTTAGTTTCAGTTTGAGAAAGCAGCTGAAAAGTGCCTGGCTGGTTTGCTGTTAGCTGTTTTGAAAGGAGAAAGCCAGTTTTGAGAAAAGAGCTTGGGTGTGTCTTTGTTTCCAGTAAGCTGGATCTGCTGTGATCTTTGCCAGGAAAGAACATCTCTGAATCATTTGGGTGATTTAAACTCATAATAGTAATGTCTTTAATCTGATATGTTTCTGTTTAAAGGTGTTTCTGTTTAAAAGTCTTTTGGAGGCTTGAAGGAACATTTTGATTATTATTTAGTGTTGTATTATTTTAAGTAAGGGGTGTTAAGGGATCCAATGTTTATTTAAGAAGGTTAAGTTGAATTCATGGAATAAACATTGTTTTGTGTTTAAAAACCCACGTGTCCATAATTGTAGTACCACACCTGGAGAACAAGCCCTGTACTTCAAAAGCAACAATACATTAAAGTGGGGGTTGGTTGAACTCCATGATACATTTTGGGGTTCTAAAAACGCTGCTCCCATAACATTAGATTATAAAGTTAATGGGAGGAGCCAAGGGCTGAAGCAGTCAGCTGTTGTTTTCTTCTGTTTGAGTTTTTAGATTGGGATGTGAACAGATAAGAAGCTGTGCTCTCAAACAGTTCAGTTAAAGATCTGACTGTGAATAGAACAACAGTTTCTGGAAAGGCAGGCAGATTAACCAGTAGTTTGACCCAGGCAAGAATCTGGAGCTGATTCCTGAAGGATCTCTCTTTCTCAAAGTGGTTTATACAAGACATCACTTTATAGCAAGTATTCCTGAGTCTGCTAACTGCATTTAAAAATAGATTTTGACTTGAGATGGGGTTATTTCGAGTGGCGATAAAGATAATAGTTAAGGGTAATTTTTTCATTGTATTGATGAGCATTGTTTAACCGGTATTTGAAAGCTATTTGTCTTTATGATGATGTGGAGATGCTGGCATTGGACTGGGGTGAGCACAGTAAGAAGTCCTACAATACCAGGTTAAAGTCCAACAATGCTTTGAATTTGCCTATATATATGTTTCTGGAACATACCTCTTCATTTACCTGAGGAAAGAGCAGTGCTCCGAAAGCTAATGTTTGAAACAAACCTGTTGGACTTTAACTGGTGTTGTAAGACTTTTTACTGACTTTATGATGTTAGTAAATACTGTGTAAGTAATAGTTTGTTTTAATATAGTATATCCCTATTTGCGCATCATGCCTGGTGGCAGGGGGCAGCGAAGGTTGGGGAGGAAGGCGAAGGGGAGAGAATGATGGAGGTAGAGAGAGAGGAGGAGAGGAAAAAGAAGAAAGAGGGGAGGGGGAAAGAGAGAGGCGGGAGAGAGACAGGAGGGGGAGAGATGGAGGGGAAGGGATGAGGAGAGGGGGAAGAGAGAAAGGAAGGGAGAGAGATGGAAAGGGGGAAAAAGTAGGGGAAGGAATAAGAGAGGGGGAGAGGCAAGATTCGGGGAGGGAAGAGAAGAGAACTATTGTAATTTGGGGAGAGTGCATGCAGGAGTGGAAGAAAATGTGTTGGGGATTGGGAGCGTAGGGGTAAAAGCGGTTTATTTCTGTGGAAGGAGATTGTTAGAGGGGGGATGTGGAGGCAGGGTTGTAATGTGATGCGAGTCTTATAGGTTGTGAAGAAAAAATAAAACTAGCTTATCGAAACATTTTTAAAGAGGTCTACCTTTTCTAGGTTAACTTAATATTAGGATGTTTGAAGCTATGGAAATTTTGAAATATGGAACACAAGCATTCAGACACGAAAAACAATCGAGAGTTTAAGTGATGTTGCTAATCACTAATGTTTGAGTGCTGCGGTTTGGACAACTGATGACACTGATTTCTGTTACATTACTTGCAATGTTAAATTATAGATAAATGATTGCTTTCAGTGCAATTATGTCAAACAATGGCTAAATGATTGCAATTCATATCAGATGAATGAAAATGAACGGTATTGAATGCAAATGATGTGAAATTATGTCAAAATGTTTGGGTAGTTTAGTATTGTCACTTCTCCCCAATGTCCAGGAACAGCTATTACCACTCAGAGCTCTCAAACTGCCAACTTATAAGTCCCCACTGTGATAATGAAAGCTCGTGGAATCAGTCGTGCAGTACTAATCCAACAATGATAACCTTCAGGCTTATGTCAACAAGCAGCTCCTTAAATTGCAAATAGTCACAGCAGGCTTATTTTATTAAAAGCTAAAGGGCAGTAGATTTAAATGCCTTGTCAGCTTGATAGTTCCAATGGGTTAATCCACATGTTTATGCACATTCACATCTACTGTTATCGATCCCAAAGGTATCCCTAACCCCTAACCCAACTAAAAGGGTACATTTACCTCTCCAAAATCAAGGCGTGGCTGCATCAGAAGCCAAAGCAGGTCAGTGAGCACAGAGTGATTGGCAGGAGACCGCTTTGGAATAGCCTAATCTGGAGGTAACAAGGGCATGGGATGAACCTTTCCCAGCAGATAAACAGACAGTGTTATCGATGTGCGTTGGGAACTCACCATAGGCTCTAAGAATGGGACTTTAGACTTGGTTCAGTCAGGGCCGGGGAGATGGAAGGGTTATAACGTGACGAATTAGAAATGTAGCAGCAAATCATAGATAAAATTGAAAAATTACATAAAGAAAAACATTGTAGAAACTTGTTCAGCGCTGTGGTTTGAATTAACTATCTCTACTGTATGGCCAGTGTGGATGCTTTTTTTTGAACAGGTGCTGCTGCATTTGTGGGAGTTTACATTGGAGGGCGCCAGCTCCTCCTCCAGCCTCAGTTCCTGGAGAGAAATTTCCATGCGAGAGCAATAAGGAGTGCACCGAGCAGCAGATAAACAAACATGGACATATTGAACCGAATCCTGCAGCTCTCCCTGCCTCCGTGAGGTACCATCTGTTCTCGGCGGAGAAGCAGTACCGTTAAACCATGTACTTGGCGATGCGCGCTTACCTGCTCCTCTCCTTTCTCGTTTTCTGCAACGGGCTGAACGGTTCAGCGGTCACCAGCCGGCTGGCGGGGAAGGTTAGCCCGGAGACGCATCGTAAAACCGGGAGACCGGACGGCAAACATCAGCCCCGGCCGTCGCCGGGGTCCGGGCAGCTCCCGGGGAAAGGTCCAGGTAAGCGAACCGGGGATTGACTGACTAACGGCCGGGGGCTCGCGCTGTTCCCGGTCCCGGGGATTGACTGACTAACGGCCGGGGGCTCGCGCTGTTCCCGGTCCCGGGGATTGACTGACTAACGGCCGGGGGCTCGCGCTGTTCCCGGTCCCGGGGATTGACTGACTAACGGCCGGGGGCTCGCGCTGTTCCCGGTCCCGGGGATTGACTGACTAACGGCCGGGGGCTCGCGCTGTTCCCGGTCCCGGGGATTGACTGACTAACGGCCGGGGGCTCGCGCTGTTCCCGGTCCCGGGGATTGATTGACTAACTGCCGTGGGCTCGCGCTGTTCCCGGTCCCGGGGATTGACTGACTAACTGCCGTGGGCTCGCGCTGTTGCCGGTCCCGGGAATAGACTGACTGTCGATGGTTAACCGACAGCGAACAACGTCGCCAGGCCCGGGCGCTTGTTGCGATGACAACCTGTTATTCCGCTATAATCGTGATAGCCGACGGTGGGAAATTGCCTTCCTCCGTCCCCAGAATTAATCAAACCATCGCAATTTTCCTATAATTTCATTTTCTATTAGCGTTACCGGCGTAGTTCAACGCTATCTGGGAGGGCCCAAGCCAATATTAGATAGCACCTTGCCCCTTCGAACCTATGTTGAGTTTTTATACATGCTTTTAAGGTTATTACAGGGTTTGTTTATATGTAAAATTATTTTTGCAATGGAGATTTTCGACAAATGTTAACGGTTGAATTCTCGACCAGACATCGTTTAATGTGCATAAAATAAGCTTGTGTTGATGATGCTCGAGTTCTGCCATTTAAGCAAACGCTTTTGTTTGTTGAGCACATGATTCTGATTTTTAAAAAATTAACACTGGATGCTAATTATTTTTACGGTTTAAAAAAAATATGTAGAAGGATGGAATGCGCATATGAAGATCAAGATGCCCACTCCCCCCGCCCCCCGACTTTTGGCGGGAGGTTGATGCCTTGAGTAACATACAGTGTGAAAGGGGACACGTGTAACTAACTGTTTATTGTACATTACCCTTAGGATCAGGCCTGAGTATTCATGCCCTGATTGAGCATCACTATCTGATTTTTTTCACGATCGTTATTAGTTACGTTAATTTCAGCACTAATTGTTATTGTGGCCTCTGTTAAGTGTCTGCAGTTTTGTTAACCAGTTTGGTATTTTCGGAAGAACAAGTGTAAATTTGTTTATGTTTTACATATGGTGGCCAAATCAATCACCAGATATCCTAGAAATATCAGACAGTTGTCCCTTTCACGAATGGTGGCCAAATCAATCACAAATATCCTAGAAATGTCAGACAGTTGTTTATTTTACGAATGGTGATTTATGTGATAGAAAGTGCCAGAAAAATGTTTTAAAACTATAGCCCCATAGCAGATTCATAAAAGAGAAAAAAAATTGAAATTGTGATACTTGGTCATTGCCATGACATTTTTAATACCCAACTAAACCTGCAACAGGCAGATAGAACCTTGGTTTAACATTGCATCTCATCTGAAGGTTGCATTTATGTTACATCTTATGGTTCAAATATCCCAAAGTGCTTTACAATGCAGTAAATTACTCTGAAATGCTAGTGATTGTTTTGTGCAATCTGACTGTCGTGCTTGACTACGTAACTGGTTCCACAAACCACATGGGATCGTCTCTCACATCCTACGCTATCATTGAATTTTGGTTATGTTTTAGCATATTATTTACTGGGTAGTATCTGACATGCCAAAATGTACATTATACATTGCTGAACAGAAATTGCAATCCTTTCTGTAATAAGCAAGATTTTAACTTTTTAATAAACTGACAATGAATCACCACCAAAGTCAGTGAATTAAAAAAAAACACTTTTTTTAGATTTCACTAACAGACTTGGAAAAAAATACAGTGACATCTGTCATAGTAATTATTATGGGTTATATTAGTATTCTACCAAATCTTGCAAGAAAGGATGAAGGCTTTTCTATACCAGTGATTTCTTAAACTAGCTACTTTGTTCAAACCATTAAACCAAGGACCGTTTAACAGTTTGGGATTGTTAGGCATCTAGCACAATCCAAAGATGTGCACGTCAGGTGGATCGGCTGTGATAAATTGCCCCTTAGTGTCTGAAAGGTTAGCTGGGGTTACTGGGTTATGGGGATAGGGTGGAGGTGTGGGTTTAAGTTGGGTGCTCTTTCCAAGGGCCGGTGCAGACTCGATGGGCCGAATGGCCTCCTGCACTGTAAATTCTATGAATACGATCATGGCTGTTCTAATTGTGGTCTTGGATCCACTTTCCTAACTGCCCTTTATTCCTTTGATTAACAAAGATCTGCCTTGAATAAAGGTGAAAGGCAATATATAATTATGCACTAATTTATTCATTCTTTCTTTCCTTCCAGCCCTCAAATCGTCCGAATATACTTGTCACAGAATGTAGTGTAGTTATGGACCAAGTTAGATTTTCTGTCCTGTCTTAGTAATTGTGACTTGGGACATGGACTGGGTAAACCAAAAAAACCATATGTACAAAATGCAGTTAAGTGACATTATATCCTCAGTGGCATATGGGTGAAAATTCTCCATGGTGTACGATGAAAACTATCTGACTACAACTGACATTCCTTGGTTTTGAGGATTGAAGAAGACTACTTTTAGAGCCAAGAAGGACTAAAACCTTTGCACCATATTTGATCTTTTGCAAGTCATCCAGACCAGGCAGAAGTTTCTATATGTGCACTTCTTGAAGATCTTTGCTGGCCACAAAGGGACAGATCAGTGGCAGTACAATGGACAAAATGGATACATTAGAACAGGATGTAACTGATCTGGGAGACAGATTCATATAAGAGTGTCAATAATTGTGATTGCAATGGCAGCAGCGTTGGAAGTGTAAAGATGGTATAGTGAGCAGCAATAGGCTATGCTGAATCAGGATGCAGGAGCAGAGATCAGCGGGTGACAAAGTGAAGTACAGGATGTGTGTGGGGTTAATTTGCTGCATATGGAGGATCAGATGTTCTTTGTGTCGGGCGGGAATTTCAAAATTTTGGTGGAAGGAGGCAGGAAGTACTTGCAGGAATTTAACGTTTTAGACACGGTGGGTTTAGATTTCTACTGCTTGGGAGTTTGGATTTTTCAGATGTTTCCTGATTGAATAGAAAAAGTAACTCTGTGACATGAATCCTGACTTGGACTCGGTATGGAATTGGGTGGACAGGACCAGAGTGAACCCCTAAACTCCCTAATGTCAACAACTGGAGGTTTAAACTTTCAGGATGTAACTAAATAATCCCATCAGGCTGAGGGTGTGAGTGGATTATCCAAGGGACAGGAGTCCACTGGACATGATGAAAGGAACAGGTGTCAACACTTGGCTGAGTCACAATAGGAGGGTTTCGGAACAGTTTGTCAGCAAGGTGAATGCTGGGGAGAGGAGACTTAAATGTTCCTTGTGGGGCACTGAGGACCATTTTTCTATCTTCTGGCCACACCAGGAATTTAAAAAAACAACGTGCTTTCTTCTCATCCCAGCTTCTCCTCTTGCTGGCTTCACATGGCAGGAAAGCTAGTCATTCCCTGCCAATTTTAACTGCTTGCCTCTCCATTTCCACCTAAGAAATGTTTCAATCGTTTATGGCCCACTCAGCGATTGTATGCATGGGCTCACTGCCTAATGGTCCAAAAGCTTGACCATCCTTGTCTTAAATAACACTTTAAGAAGATAAAAATAACATTTTAAGAAAATAAATACCAAATATCCTCACGAGATACTTAATTAAATGTTATTCTCATAGTCAGTGAATATATTTTTAAGTAATCCACATGAGTTAATAATGGCACAACATTTCATGATATTGTGGGTTTCTAGTTATCATTTTTCTATTGCAAAAAAGCACATATTCCTCCTCCACCCCCACTTTCCTTGTCATTCCCCTTGTCATTTTGAAGCTGTGAAAAAACAAGAGTCATTGGAAACCCAGCATTACTTAAGTACCTCATTAGGTCATCAGGCACCAAGATTATGTTTCAATACTAATGCATTTCCAATACAGGTCAGATGGGTCCAAGATTGTTAGATTAAGTCCAGTCAGGCTTCAGTCAATGTCTCGTTCCTATTTGAGCTCCGTATTATCTGTAACTAGATATTACTGGAACTCCCAGTGTTAATTAATTGTCTATTTTGTGACTGTATGATTCCATTCAGCTGTTGAAGTCTCTCTCTCTCTCCCCCCCCCCCCCCCCCCCCCACACACACACACACACCTTTTTAATGCTGTTTTCCCTGACTATATAAACCTAAGTAGTGAACAGATATTTCCATTCCCTCTTCACCGCAGACCTACCCTAAGGTAGGTTGGCGGCGACGACGACAACAATTGTCACAAGTAGGTTTACATTAACACTGCAATAAAGTTACTGTGAAAATCCCCAAGTCGCCATACTACGGCTACTTGGTACAGACAGTGACCAGGAATCGAACCTGGGACCCTATCGCTGTGAAGCAACAGTGCTAACCACTGTGCTACCGTGCCACCCTTCCAAAGAGGTCAAAATCAGTTTAAAATTTTTATATTTTGATGCTCTTCATTCTAAGAATGTACACGTGCTGCAGCTTAAGCATTGATATGATGAGCCTGTGTGAAAACCCCTAGAGGAGGTGATGCTGAGATTGACACTGCCTGCAGTACAACTCCTTTGAAGCTGATTTTTAAAAATGCTAAGTTTTTAAACTTTCTCATTATATTTAATTTTTTGGGTGATATGGACACATCTGTCCCCACCATCCCCCGTACTATGAAATTACCACCAGAAGGGAGCTCTGGACAAGCTACTGAGCGCCCCATACACAAAGCCGCCTTCTGGTGAAGGAAATTGAAAATTAAAACCAGGCAGTACACAGGGCACTGCCTATTTGGAATCCATACATAGCTAATGGCCTCTGGACCAGCACGATAATTGCAACTGTAAAAGTAATCAAGGCTCTGTATCTGAATGGTTTACACGTTGTAATCTTGGTATTGGTCGTAAATGCCGTGTCTAACATCCTTTCAATATTGACAGCTGTGTTTTTCAAGCACTTTCCATGTCAAGTCAAAATCTAAGTCAGAAAAATGCTCCTGCTGATTTACTGACTGAATGTTGTGTCCAGTTAGATATTAAAATGGGTAGAAGGTGCAAATGTTAGTCCTGCTGCATTTTGCAAAGTTGCTTAATTGTTGTGCTTGTACTGTGGGTTCCTGGCCAGCAGGACTTGTGCAGCCGCTGCTTTCATCAAACTGCCTGAAATTTGCCAGAGCTGATGGATAAAGAGAGCATAGTGTTTTACTGAATCTTTCTGACTACCGCCAATCTCTGGAATTTGGCAGGTAAGGACCCACAGTTAAATTCAAATGTACGTCTGCTCTCGAATCAGAAAGCAGTATGCAGGCACATGTGGCTGGCTCAGGAGATATTCTGTTATTGATCACGTTGAAAGAGCAATCTGGGTGATACAATCATGTTGCTTCTCTTCTGAGCATGACGTGCTCTTCTGACTGAGTTCTGAGCAATAGAGCCTCCATTTTGCTGCAATTGGTGATATCTGTGTGGTTGGAATCCGTAGTGTCAGAAAAGCTGGCTTCCGCATCGCCATGTGCTAATTAGCATTCAAACTGCAAGGATGAATTGCCAGAACGTGAAAGTAATGTGGACAAAAGCTTCCTGCTGGCTGGCAAGATAGGAATTGCTAAGCTGGAAATCTCTGGTCCCTTCAGAGAAACGATTATTGGGATCTGTTTCATCTGTAAAATTTCCAACTCGTTGGAAATTAAGAGGAGAGGGAAACAGAGATCATGTGTTGAGAACTAATATGTGCAAGCTGTCAGGTACATGTATTCTCTGAGATCCTTGTCAGAATATATGCAAAGGGTGGTAACTGCACGGCGTATATTATGAAACTGACTGAAAAGTTAACAGAACGAGCAGAGAATGCGCAGGGGCCAGCGAACATTTTTAAGGAATACAGGCACCCGACCCTAATATATGGGCTTGGTGAATTCTTTATATATATTTAGATTATCAGATGTTCTAAAAAAGAACCCGTTTTTGCATTATAATTTTTCCACTGCAATGCTGGCTCTTTTCAATGTTTCTGAATCTAAATGTGTATTCAACACTGAATACTTTCACGTTTTAAATAATTTTTCTCTCATTTAAATAATACTCTATTTTCTTTTGCTCCATCTGAAGTAGATAACATCACATTTATCTACATTATACTGCATCTGCCATGTATTTGCCCACTCAAATTGTTAAAATCACCTTGAAGCCTCTCAACAATTATTTTTTTAAATCTTTTTTTCTTTGGCATTTTCAAAATTATACACATTGCCATTCGTTTTCATTTATTGTACAGTACAAAAAGGCTTCTTAGGTTTCACTATTTACAGTATGTCGCCATCTGGTTCAGCGTACAATCCTCCTTACCTCCCCCTCCTGATGCCCTCCCCTTTAATAAATGTTTAAAATACAGTTTTGTTCAAGTTATGGATACAGGTATATACCTTGCAAAACAAATAGGCTTGAGGAAATATAGTCGGATGGGAGGGGTTTTTCCTCCCCTCTCTTCTATTCTTTCCTTTTTCCGATCTTCTAACTGGGCCATTGCTCGTTTTCCCCCTTCCTGTTTTTCTTTGTGTTCTCTCGCTGAGCTGTGGTTGCTGCCACTGTTGTCTTCCAATGTGCTCTCTTTTCTCTTCTTTCCCCCGCCCAACACCCTGTTTTTGTTCTCTTATCTGTTTCGCCCTTCTGGCTCCCCTTTTTTTTTGTCTCCTCCCTTCCCACCCCCCTTCACTGCTGCCCCTCATTCTTTCTTGCTGGGTTTTGCTACCTCACCTTGCACCTTCTCCCTGGCTACTGGCTAGTTATTTATTTATGTATTGGCCACAAACAGTTTTGGAACAGTTGGGTGAATGACTACCTTGTTTTCTGTAAGCCCTCTTCCGACCCACGGTTGGCGAATTTGATTTTCTCCATTTGGAGAAATTGTGATAGATTGGACAGCCAGTCTGCAGCTTTAAGTGATGGTGCGAGCCGGATTCTATGGTGGGTGATCAGGGAGGCAAAGGCAAGGACATCCGCCCTCCTCCCCATGAAGAGATATAGCTGGTCTGATAGCCCCCAAAACCGTCACTTTCGGGCATGGCTCCACCCCCATCCCCACCACTTTGGACATTGCCTTGAAGAAGGCTGTCCAGTGCCCAGCAAGTCTGAGGCAAGACCAGAACATGTGGGCGTGGTTGGCCGTGCCTCCTTGGCACCATTCACATTTATCCTCCACCTCTGGGAAGAACCTGCTCATTTGTGTTCTGGTCAAGTGGGCTCTATGTACCACCTTTAACTGCGTTAGGTTGAGCCTCATGCATGTGGAGGTCGAGTTGACCCTGTGCAGTGCTTCCCTCCAGAATCCCCACCCTATTTTGAACCTCAAGTCTTCCTCCCATTTCCTCCTTGTCATGTTCAGTTCGGTGTCAAACCTCTCTAGCAGTCGTTTGTACGTCACGACAGTACCCTTTGCCTAGGATGTCCAGTAGCTCTTCTAATAGTGTCTTTCGTGGTGGTCACGGGTATTTCCTTGTCTCCTTCTGTAGGAAGTTTTTATATTGCAGGGATCTGAGTTTGTTGCCTTTAGCTAGTTGGAATCTCTGTGTCAGTTCTTCCAGTGTTGTGACCCTACTGTCAGTGTATAGGTCCCTGACCATCAGTGTCCCCCCCCCCCCCGTCCTATCTCCACCTTTTTGAAGGTGGCGCCGGTGAGTGCTGGTGTGAACCTGTGGTTATGGTGGCAGATGGGGGCTTTGGTGGACATTTCGGTCAGTACGAATTGCTGCCGTAATTGGTTCCACGCCTGGAGGGTGTCTTTCACCACTCGGCTGCTGGAGTGTTTCTTGGGTGGGGATTGGAGTGCCGCCGTGGTGAGGGCCGGGAGAGAGGTCCCCTTGTAGGAGGCCATCTCCGCACGCACCCGGCTCCTGGCTCCTTATCCATCCTATCACTCTTTCCGCTGTTGCTGCCCAGTGGTACAATTGTAGGTTTGGGAGGGCTAGCCCTTCCCTGGACTTTGTTTTCTGGAGGACCTTCTTTGGGATCCTGGGATTCTTTTCCCTGCCTGGTGCCCCTGTGCAGCTGGAAGTACTGGGAGCGGCGTTGTTTGTCTGTACGCTTGCCATGGGAACATTGTACTGGAGCTTCACCCATGAGGTGAATCCTTTTCCGAGCCCAAACCGCTCCAGCACCTCTGAGATACTACCACTCGACTCTGTCGAAGGTCTTTTCTGCGTCCAGTGAGACAATCTCCTCGTGTGCTCATCCCCGGATGGGGTCTTGATCACGTTCAGCAGGCACCTGATGTTCGATGTTAGCTGTCGACCTTTGACAAAGCCCGATTGATCCTCTGCGATCACCTCTGGTACGCAGTCCCTTTTGGCTGGGATCTTGGCCAGTATTTTGGTGTCTGCGTTTAGTAGCGAGATGGGTCTGTATAAACTGCATTAAGTCTGTGTCTTTCTTGGGTATTAGCGAGATTGAGGCTTGTGTTAGCGTAGGTGGCAGTGTGCCCCTTGGCAGCAAGTCTGTGAACATCTCCCGCAGGTGTGGGGCCAGTGCTGTCATGAATGTTTTGTAGAAGTCTGCCGGGAACACGTCTGGTCCCGGCGCCTTCCCTGCCTACATGAAGCTTATACTCCATGATCTCTCCCAGTTCTAGCGGTGCTCCCAGGCCCTGTTTTCTGTCCTTTCCCCATGACTGGCATGTCCAGTCCATCGAGGAACTGTTTCATCCCTGGGTCCCCTGGCTCTGAGGTGTACAATCCCCAGTAAAAGTCCTCAAAAGATTTTGTTAACCTTGTCTGGGTCTGTTTCTAGTGTGCCTCTGTTGTCCCTAATTTGCACGATCTCTCTGATGGCAATGCTTTCTCAGCTGGTGTGCCAACAGGCGGCTCGCTTTGTCCCAGTGTTCGTATAGAATCCCCCGTGCCTGGCGGAGTTGATGCACTGTTTTCCTCGTGGAGTAGATCGAAGTCCATTTGTAGCTTTTTCTTCTCTGCCAAGAGCTCTACGGTCGGGGCCTCGGAATATTTACGGTCTACCTCCAGTATGGAGTCGACTAGCTGCTCTCTCCTCTCTATTCCTTTGTGCTTTAAAGGAGCAAATTTCCCTTCTAGTCACGGCCTTTAGCACATCCCAGAATGTGGAGGGTGAGACCTTGCCGTTTTGGTTGTTTGTCGTATACTCTGATATGGCCTGTGATACCCTCTTGTTGAAAGCCTTGTTGGCAAGTAGGGTGGTGTCCAACCTCCATGTGGGGCATTGGGTACTGCCTGTCTCCAACCTCACCTCTGTATAATGTGGAGCGTGGTCAGAGATTATGATTGCGGAGTTAACCACCTTAACCAGCCCTGGGAGCACCGATTTTTCCGACCACAAAGAAGTCAATCCTCGAGTATACGTCGTGTACTAGGGAGAAGAAGGAGAACGCCTTCTCCCCTGGGTGGGTCCACCGCTCCCATTTGCCCCATGAAGCAACCAAGTTCCTTCGCCATGTTCGAGGTCTTCCCCCTTCTGGGGTTCAACCTGGGTCCTGTACAAGTGTCCCCCGCCCCCCCCCGCCCCGCTTCACTGACGATCAGTCGGTGTGTCGCTATGTCGGGGATTTTCACCACGGTCTTTTTAATGAATTTTGTGTCGTCCTAGTTGGGAGCGTAAATGTTGACGTGTGCTATCGGTGCCCCGTCCATGTACTGCTGACCATGATGTACCGTCCTCCTGTGTCCGTTACCGTCCTCGTCGCCTTAAACATCGTCCTCTTACCCCCTGGCCTTCGTCCTGTAGCAGGAATGGTAAGTCTGTCCCACCCAGCCCTTCCTTACCTGCTGTTGGTCCTGCCCTCTTAGTCTCCCTATGTCGACTCTCTTGTTTCTCAGGTGGGTGAAGACGCTGGATCTTTCCACTGGGCTATTAAGTCCCCTGGCATTCCAGGTGCCTATCCTGGTGGGGGGTTTTTGTACTCTGCCCCTGTGGGATTAACCATACTTACCCGGTGGACACGTACCTTCACTCCGCGTTTCCCTTTATTAGGGGGCCGTATAAGATGGCCGCTGTCACTAATTTCCCCATGCGTTCGGGTCCCTGCGCTCCAGGGCTTCACTTTGTCCAGGGGGCACCCAACATGGTCGCCAACTGTATGTCTGCCATGTGGATATGCCCCTGCACTCCGGGGTATCCCTTTGTCCAGGGGGCGCCCAACACGGCTGGCAACAGTGCGTCCGTCACATAGGTAGGCCACTGTACTCCAGGATCTCCCTTTGCCCAGAGACCATACTGGATGCTTGTCTGCAGTGCTTTTTTCCAGGCCCCTGGTTGTGGCCCTAGGTAACCATATTATCATTTGCGCTCCGTTCTTGTCCCTTTCCCCATAATCCCCCCCACCGGGTCCCCTTCTCCCAGCTTTATTCCTCCTTTGCTTCTCCGTCCCAACTGTCCTCCATCCCATCCCCCACGGCAGGCACTGTACCCCTGTACCCTTGTTGGGGGACCGCTGCGGCCTCTTATCTGCTGCATGCACCCGGCACTAGCCCTCCAGCTATTGTGGTGACCGTAGTGTGCGAGTTTCGGCGAGTTAAAAGGGTGATTGTTTCCTGGTTCTGTGGGAGGAGATGTTGACTTTTTTATTTCTATGTGAACCACTAGCTGTTTCTTATATTGACCGAATGACCACACAACTAGTGTATTGGTTCAAAGACAGTTTTTTAAGAACACAAGACTTCTTTCTATATGCAATGATACACGTGACTACGCGCTAAAGTAGACCTAATAACAGATGGCTTTTACTTAACTTTGGGGTGACCGTCTCTGTGCGAGAGATGAGGATCTGTGTCCATGTGGGTCGGTTGGAAGTCTTCCGGTTCGTCTCAGCTGGGCTAGTCATTCAGGTAGCGATCGCGGGTTCTTGAACTTGGCTAGTTGATATGCTGCAATTGGTCGAACACAGGCCAGTCCAAGATAGGGTTTCAATCACCCTCATTGATCCTAGCCAATTAGGGGGCGGATACCTCGGTGGCTGGGCGGGTCCCAGCTATCATTGTCCCAGGCCTTTCCAAATAAGGGGAAGTGGCACCGATTAGTCTGCTACTGTTGTAACTCAGACTTGATTCAGACTCTATTGTCCTGGGGGAAATGGTGATTGACTTTTAATGGTTGCAACTTTTGATCAGGTCTGGTTTCTTTGGTGGAGTTGTGGATAGTGAGGAGGGCTGTTGTCGGCTGCAAAGAGACATAAATAGGATGCAGAGCTGGGCTGAGAAGTGGCAGATGGAGTTTAACCCTGAAAAGTGCGATGTTGTCTATTTTGGAAGAACAAATATGAATGCGGAATACAGGGTTAACGGTAGGGTTCTTGGCAATGTAGAGGACCAGAGTGATCTTGGGGTCTATGTTCATAGATCTTTGAAAGTTGCCACTCAAGTGGATAGAGCTGTGAAGAAGGCCTATGGTGTTCTAGCGTTCATTAACAGGGGAAAGAGCCGTGAGGTGATGATGCAGCTGTACAAAACCTTGGTAAGACCACATTTGAAGTACTGCGTGCAATTCTGATCACCTTGGGCGCGATTCTCCGCTCCCCCGCGGCATCAGGAAGGCCGTCGTGAACTTGGCCGAGTTTCACGACGGCGTTGGAGGCTGCTCCTCGCACCTTACCCCCCCCCCCCCCCAGGGGGGCTATGAGCGGGGTTGTGAGAAACTCGGCCGCCGGGCCTTGACGCTTGCGTCAAAGCGGCGCGCCGAGAATGACGAGACGGCGGCGCCTAAGTGACGCCAGCCGCAAATGTGCGGGTTGGCCGGCTCCAACCTGCGCATGTGCGGTTGCCGTCTTCCCCTCCGCTGCCTCACAAGACATGGTGGCTTGATCTTGCGGGGCGGCGGAGGGGAAAGTGTGCGTCTCTTGGAGACGCCGGCCCGACGATCAGTGGGCACCGATCGCGGGCCAGTCACCTCCTGAGCACGCCCGTGGTGCTCATTCTTCTCTCCGCCCCCACAGGCCCCACACTTGCCTGTCGCGCGATGTTCACGTCGGCAGCGACCAGGTGTGGTTGGCGCCGGCATGAACTGGTCGGGTTTGTCAGGCCGCTCGGCCTATCCGGGCCGGAGAATTGCCGGTCGCCGTGAAAAACAGCGATCGGCAATTCCGCGACACACCATTTTGCGGGGGGGTGGGAGAATCGCAGGGGAGTGCCAGGGTGGCGTGTCGTGATCCACCCGGCCCTCCTGCGATTCTCCCACCCGGCGGGGGAGCGGAGAATTACGCCCCTCATTTTAGGAAGGATGTGGAAGCTGTGGAAAAGGTGCAAAGGAGATTTACCAGGATGTTGCCTGGAATGGAGAGTAGGGCTTACGAGGAAATGTTGAGGGTGCTAGGCCTTTTCCCATTAGAACGGAGAAGGATGAGGGGCAACTTGATAGAGGTTTATAAGATGATCAGGGGAATAGATAGAGTAGACAGTCAAAGACATTTTCCCTGGGTGGAACAAACCATTACAAGGGGACATAAATTTAAGGTGAACGGTGGAAGATATAGGGGGGATGTCAGAGGTAGGTTCTTTACCCAGACAGTAGGGGGGCATGGAATGCACTGCCTGTGGAAGTAGTTGAGTCGGAAACATTAGGGACCTTCAAGCGGCTATTGGATAGGTACATGGATTATGGTAGAATAATGGAGTGTCGATTAATTTGTTCTTAAGGGCAGCACAGTAGCATTGTGGATAGCACAATTGTTTCACAGCTCCAGGGTCCCAGGTTCGATTCCGGCTTGGGTCGCTGTCTGTGTGGAGTCTGCACATCCTCCCAGTGTGTGCGTGGGTTTCCTCCGGGTGCTCCGGTTTCCTCCCACAGTGCAAAGATGTGCAGGTTGGGTGGATTGGCCATGATAAATTGCCCTTAGATTATCATAGAATTTTGGGCACTATGATTAAACTAGGACAAAAGCTCGGCACAATATCGTGGGCCGAAGGGCCTGTTCTATGCTGTATTTCTGTATGTTCTATGTTCGGGGAGGCTGGTGCGGGAATTGAACTTGTGCTGCTGGCCTGCCTTGGTCTGCTTTAAAAGGCAGCTATTTAACCCTGTGCTAAACCAGCACCTGACTGGTTTAGAAGAACCCAGACTTTAATGGCACCCAAGAGATTGGAGGGGTTTGTTTTGATTGGTTAGCTGGTGGCCAATGGATTGGCCAGGGACAGCATTCTGCCCAGAAACCGATAATGATTGGTTCCTGTCAGATGGAGTTTTTCAGAGAGAAGCCACTGGACCCTCAAGGTGGAAGCAACATGCTCTGCTGTCTGAAGGCAGAATCTCCCTCTCCTCCCTCTCCCCCTCTCCCCCTCTCCCTCTCCCCCTCTCTCTCTCTCTCTCTCTCTACGTGTGTGTTGACCTTGGGTATGCTAAAATAAAAGTTAATTCCAAGAGTGTTGCGACACTGGGTCCAGTGGGGCTGGACTTCACCGCGCATTGGCCCAGGGTGTTGTAACAATTACCATTAAGTCTTTCTGAGAAAGAGGTGGTTTTGGCTGTCTAAATTCATAGATAAACTGCAAAGTGGTTCACACTATTGCTTGTACCTGTGGAAACTGGTGCTGTTTAGAAGTCTCATTCAGTTTCTTGCATCATCTGCTATATAGCTATGCAGCACTGCATTTACCCACAATAGACAAGCAGCATAAGGTACTGTGAACACTATTCATCACTTGCAATAAATAGATTGCAGCACAGCATTTTATGCAGAGAGTATAATTTCTGGCTCCCATTGTTACCTGAGAGGTGCATGGGGCCCTCGGATTAGCCATGTCCTGGGAAGTTCTCTGCCCTGTTGTTGTGCCATTTCTTCATTTTTTTTCCATCTGTCATCATTTCATTTCTTTCAGTTAGTGGCCGGTTTAGCTCACTTGGCTAGTCAGCTGGTTTGTGATGCCAGCAGCCTGGGTTCAATTCTCGTACCGGCTGAGGTTATTCATGAAGGCCCCACCATCTCAACCTTGCCTCTTGCCTGAGATATGGTGATCCTAGGATTAAATCACCACCAGTCAGCTCTCCCCTTCAAAGGGGAAAGGAACCCAAGATCATCTGGGACTTTGCCGACCTCACCGTTACCTCTTTCAGTTACAATTCAACTTGTAATGATAAATATTCCACACATTAAATTCTTGTAACTAGTGAATTATAATAAATGTTAATCCATGCCTTGCCATAGTTTAGTAGTTCTTAATGAGCATCAATTAACTTAATTCTTCTGTGTGCAAAATTCTTTCTGAATATTGAACCAGTGAATACAAACAAATGAATTTACTGATTTATATTAATGCAATGGTCAAAAATAAACTTTGCACAGTTCTCCTTTTAAGAAATCATAAGATGAGTTGTTATCCAGGAAATAGTCAACAACAAAACAGAATTAGTAGTCAAAATGGTCCAGACTCTGTTTTACTTACTTTTTGTTCTTATTGATGCTCTTGTTGCTGCCAATTTACAATTGCAGAATTAGCATTTTCTAGACTGCTGTTGGTGGTTGGCTAATGCTGCTGTGTTCTATACTTTTGATGTCGTTACAGTCCTACGGTTGTAGTTGCATTCCTGAACAGTATAACTTAAAGCATATCAGATGTTCCCTTTACAACCTATGTGAAAGGTGTAGTTAGGTTCTGCAGGACCTTTCTCATCAGAAAAAAACATCAAAATATTTCATTGCTAAATTCCTAGACTGGGAAATGAAATAACGTGAAATAAAATTTTAATGAAATGAATAATTGAAAATGAAAATCGCTTATTGTCACAAGTAGGCTTCAATGAAGTTACTGTGATAAGCCCTTAGTCGCCACATTCTGGCACCTGTCCGGGGAGGCTGGTACGGGAATCCAACTGTGCTGCTGGCCTGCTTGGTCTGCTTTAAAAGCCAGCGATTTAGCCCAGTGAGCTAAACCAGCTCCCATTGTTACCTGAGAGGTGCATGGGACCCTCGGATTAGCCATGTCCTGGGAAGTTCTCTGCCCTGTTGTTGTGCCATTTCTTCATTTTTTTCCATCTCTACTTTCCTTCTGTTCACTGTCCTTTCTACTTTTCCTTCTGTTCACTGTCTCTCCTGTTCGCTGATGATCCTCTGGCTCGCCACCCATCTTGTCCCCTACTCTCCCTCTTTCCATCTGTCCCACTCCCCAACTCCCACACTCCCACTGATCCCACTCGCTGAATCACCCACTCAAACACATTCTGCCCCTGACCCACTCGTCAACCCGCCCTCTTGCTGAATCTCTCCACTAGCTGCTTCCCATTCATGAACCCTTTCTGAAAGCGAGGACACCAGAAGCGAGAGGCAGGAAGAACAGCTTTGACTTGCAAGAGGTAACCAGAGAGGTGGCAAGAAGGAGGATTGCAACCAGAAATGTCAAGAAGTGGGAGAGACTGCAAGCAGGTGCGTCAGCAGTGACTGGATGCTTCAGGGACCGGGAGAGGCCATGACCGACAGAGTTTGCAGCGACTGAAAGGGTTGGGGTAGGGGTGGCCACGAGCTGGAGGGTCAGCAGTGACTGGGAGAGGCCATGAGCCAGAGGGTTGGTGCAAAGGAGGATCGGGGAGCGGAAGAGGCCACTCTAAAATGGTGCCCATCAGGCTACCTAGCTCCACATTAGGCCGAGAGTGAAATGACTTAAATGATACTCTATCGTTAATCATTAATATGAACTCCATTGACTGACGGACATTAAAATTGAATGACAAAGTTGGGACTTGCTGTACTGCTAGAAATTTGGTGCCTGTCTGCCACTGACTGCCCGACCACCTCCTGCTCCCCGAAAATATACTGTGCTGTTTCATACGATTCAACTCCTATCACACATAGCTACTACTCCACTAACAACAAATGTGGTATTTATTTTCGTGAAATCTCATCTTAATCGCAAGAGCAAATGTAATATTTTATTGGATCATTTTGAATGTCATAATCTCTGACTGTACTCCAAAAGAAAAGTCTGTTGCTTGAGAAAAAACTATTTTGTCAATTTTCCCTGTAATCGTTCTGCCTTCAATTGATATGCAGATGCTGTTGGTTGTCTCGTACTCTTAGAACGCTGGTTATCATTTAGTTATCCACAGTGGTGCTTGAAGCAAAGCATCAAACAATAGCTAAGACAGCATTTCTAAAAGACAAGAGCAGGTAACGTCTTGTGTTCCTCCTCCTTGGCAATGTTCCAAATATGTCTCCAAAAGGCCTGTCGAATGTCAGGGTAGGATCTGGGGGAAAGGAGGGGCAATGTGAGAGAAACAATAGTGGAGGCAGGAATGTTCAATAGGCTGAATAACTTGCGATTGTGTAGTCGAAACCTGCTTGCTGAAACTAAAAATTACCTGAGTGAGACAATAAAAGACAAGGGAGAGGCCACATAGAAAGAAGAGAGGCTGCAGATATTGGAAATGAAAACCAAAAATTGGTGGGAATACACAGTTGGCTGAAGTTTAATTTCAAACGAACTGGTGGAATTGGCTCCGGTAGGAGTTTAAGCTCCATTTTCTGACTCAAACACCCCTGCAACTGAAGCTGGAAGTTGGACAGGCAGCAACCCACTCCAAGGAAATGGTTAGATCTTGAAATGTAATAATGAGACTGTGATCCTCATTCTACTTTTGTTGTTGTCATAGAGGAATCATAGAAGCATGATAGAAACCATGCAGTGCAGAAGAAGGATGCCATTCGGCCCATCGGTTTTCACCGACCCTCTGAAAGAACACCCGATCCCCGTAACCCTACCTAACCTTTCTAAACACAAAGGGGTAATTTAGCATGGCTAATCCACCTAACTTGCTCACCTTTTGGACTGTGGGAGGAAACTGGAGCACCTAGAGGAAACCCACGCAGACAGTGGGAGAACGGGTAAACTCCAAACAGTCACCCAATGCTGGAATTGAACCCGAGTCCCTGGCTGTGAGTCAGCAGTGCTAACCACTGTGCCACCGCGCCACCCTCAATTGTTGGTTTATTGGTGAGGTCGTCCTAAACTTTGGGGAATTTAGCAGCTTCCTCAAGGTTAGGATTCAGGAGGTAAGTGCTTCTACCTTGAAGTGCTAATCAGGCTGGGCCCCTGGACAGGGAACTGATCACTGACATTAGAGACACTCTGCAAAGTTATAACTCCAGTGTGTGGAGGAATCCTGAATCATAGTTTCCTCCGACCTCTGATCAACCTGCTCCCTGCAACAAATAGAACATAGAACAGTACAGCACAGAACAGGCCCTTCGGCCCTCAATGTTGTGCCGAGCAATGATCACCCTACTTAAACCCACGTAACCCGTATACCCGTAACCCAACAATCCCCCCATTAACCTTACACTACGGGCAGTTTAGCATGGCCAATCCACCTAACCCGCACATCTTTGGACTGTGGGAGGAAACCGGAGCACCCGGAGGAAACCCACGCACACACGGGGAGGACGTGCAGACTCCACACAGACAGTGACCCAGCCGGGAATCGAACCTGGGACCCTGGAGCTGTGAAGCATTGATGCTAACCACCATGCTACCGTGAGGCCCATTGCTACCGTGAGGCCCATAATGATAATGAGGAAGGTTCTTCCCTAGAAACTCATCAGTCTTAAAATAGATAATCCGATCCCTGCCCCCACCCCACCCGTTTGAAACCTGAAAATTCAGACATCAGCCCCTCTGCCACCCATCAACGTGATCAGCATAATAACAGGATGGAAAATAATGAATATGCCTGAAACTGTTGAAATCAGTGTGGAGATTCAAGTGCCACGTAGAACAGTAAGAAGTAACAGATAATATTGTGGAGGAGAATGCTGAGACCCAGGCTATTAGAATAGATGGCATTGAAGTGCGTAGGGAAGAAGTGTTGGCAATTCTGGACAAGGTGAAAATAGATAAGTCCCCGGGGCCTGATGGGATTTATCCTAGGATTCTCTGGGAAGCCAGGGAAGAGATTGCTGAGCCTTTGGCTTTGATTTTTAGGTCATCATTGGCTACAGGAATAGTGCCAGAGGACTGGAGGATAGCAAATGTGGTCCCTTTGTTCAAGAAGGGGAGTAGAGATAACCCCGGTAACTATAGGCCGGTGAGCCTAACGTCTGTGGTGGGTAAAGTCTTGGAGAGGATTATAAAAGATACGATTTATAATCATCTAGATAGGAATAATATGATTAGGGATAGTCAGCATGGTTTTGTGAAGGGTAGGTCATGCCTCACAAACCTTATTGAGTTCTTTGAGAAGGTGACTGAACAGGTAGACGAGGGTAGAGCAGTTGATGTGGTGTATATGGATTTCAGTAAAGCGTTTGATAAGGTTCCCCACGGTTGGCTATTGCAGAAAATACGGAGGCTGGGGATTGAGGGTGATTTAGAGATGTGGATCAGAAATTGGCTAGTTGAAAGAAGACAGAGTGGTCGTTGATGGTAAATGTTCAGAATGGAGTTCAGTTACGAGTGGCGTACCACAAGGATCTGTTCTGGGGCCGTTGCTGTTTGTCATTTTTATAAATGACCTAGAGGTCATGGGTGAGTAAATGGGTGAAGGGTGAAGGATGGGTGAGTAAATTTGCAGACGACACTAAAGTCGGTGGAGTTGTAGACAGTGCGGAACGATGTTGCAGGTTACAGAGGGACATAGATAAGCTGCAGAGCTGGGCTGAGAGGTGGCAAATGGAGTTTAATGTGGAGAAGTGTGAGGTGATTCACTTTGGAAAGAATAACAGGAATGCGGAATATTTGGCTAATGGTAAAATTCTTGGTAGTGTGGATGAGCAGAGGGATCTCGGTGTCCATGTACATAGATCCCTGAAAGTTGCCACCCAGGTTGATAGGGTTGTGAAGAAGGCCTATGGTGTGTTGGCCTTTATTGGTAGAGGGATTGAGTTCCGAAGCCATGAGGTCATGTTGCAGTTGTACAAAACTCTAGTACGGCCGCATTTGGAGTATTGCGTACAGTTCTGGTCGCCTCATTATAGGAAGGACGTGGAAGCTTTGGAACGGGTGCAGAGGAGATTTACCAGGATGTTGGCTGGTATGGAGGGAAAATCTTATGAGGAAAGGCTGATGGACTTGAGGTTGTTTTCGTTAGAGAGACGAAAGTTTTTTTTTAAAAATTTTTTTTATTATAAATTTAGATTACCCAATTCATTTTTTCCAATTAAGGGGCAATTTAGCATGGCCAATCCACCTACCCTGCACATCTTTGGGTTGTGGGAACGAAACCCACGCAGACACGGGGAGAATGTGCAAACTCCACACGGACAGTGACCCAGAGCCGGGATCGAACCTGGGACCTCGGCGCCGTGAGGCAACAGGGCTAACCCACTGCGCCACCGTGCTGCCCGAGAGACGAAAGTTAAGAGGTGACTTAATAGAGGCATACAAAATGATCAGAGGGTTAGATAGGGTGGACAGCGAGAGCCTTCTCCCGCGGATGGAGGTGGCTAGCACGAGGGGACATAGCCTTAAATTGAGGGGTAATAGATATAGGACAGAGGTCAGAGGTGGGTTTTTTACGCAAAGAGTGGTGAGGCCGTGGAATGCCCTACCTGCAACAGTAGTGAACTCGCCAACATTGAGGGCATTTAAAAGTTTATTGGATAAGCATATGGATGATAAGGGCATAATGTAGGTTAGATGGCCTTTAGTTTTTTTTCCATGTCGGTGCAACATCGAGGGCCGAAGGGCCTGTACTGCACTGTATCGTTCTATGTTAAGTCTTACAACACCAGGTTAAAGTCCAACAGGTTTGTTTAGAATCACTAGCTTTCGGAGCACTGCTCCTTCCTCAGGTGAACATTGAGGAAGGAGCTCCAACATTAGGAAAGTCTACTTGAGGGCACTTTATCAAACACCTTTTGGGAGCCCATTTACACCTCAATAACAAATTCGTACCTTATCAAAAAACAGCACCCCACCCCCTTTTTGTTGACCCCTCAAATTAAAGAAATCAATAAATGGCTTCCACCTCCAAATGAAGCCATCTGCTGACCCCCTTAAAGCAAACTTGACCTTCTCCAGCCTCAGGAATTTAGCCAGGTTGTTTACCCACATTCCCGCTTTCGGCATCTGTGAGTCCTGCCACCCGAGCAAGATCCGTCTCCAGGCTATCAGGAAGGCAAAAGCCAAAACGTCGGCCTCTCCCGCCCCCTGGACTCTCCAAATATCGCCACCTCGCCACCTCTGGACTCGGAACCACCTCGGCCATCACATCCGCGAACCCCTGCCAGAACCCCATCAGTCTTGGACACGCTCAGAACATGTGGAAGTGATTTGTGCCCCCCCCCCCCCCCCCCCCCCGCACACTGACCACGTCAATACCTCACCGGCGCAATGAATCTAGTCATCCTTGCCACCGTCATATGAGCCCTATGTACCACTTTAAACTGGATGAGGCTTAACCTCACGCCTGATCAGGACACGTTCACCCTCCGCAGGGCCTCCTTCCACAACTCAGTCCCCACTTCCCCTTCCAGCTCTTCCTCCCATTTCCTCTTAATATGCCCACACAAGGGCTCCCTCCCACTCCATCAACTCCTTATCAACATCAAACTCCTTCCCTTCCCTTATTTCATCCTTCGACAATACCTTATCCTGCAGCCCCAAGGACAGCAGCCCAGGAAAGGACGGCACCTCTCTTTTTACAAAGTCCCCAACCTCCAGGTACCTAAAACAGTGAAGGTGTCAACAGCAAAGACCTCAAACCCATACCCTGCACGATGCCGCCTCTATCTGCCCACCCTCCTGACCCCCTCCCCCATAGCCCATTTCCTTACCATAGCGATGTTCACCACCCAATAATAGTTCTTCATGATCAGCAGCGCCTGTTTCTTTCAGAGTATATGCCGCCTCTCCAACCATCTCTACCATTTGGGCAGCACGGTAGCACTATGGCTTCACAGCGCCAGGGTCCCAGGTTCAATTCACTGACTGTGCAGAGTCTGCACGTTCTACCCGTGTCTGCATGTGTTTCTTCCGGGTGATCCGGTTTCCTCGTGCAGGTTAGGTGGATTGGTCATGATAAAATTGCCCTTAGTGACCAAAAGGTTAGGAGGGGTTATTGGGTTACGGGCTTAGGGTGGAAGTGAGGTGGGTGCAGACGCGATGGGCCGAATGGCCTCCTTCTGCACTGTATGTTCTACGTATTATCCCAGACCAACTCGTACCAACATAAATAGTAAAACTCCAAACACACCACCCGCACCCCTCACACCATGCCCAGTCCATGATCTCTGAAGATTTCAGCCTGCTCCAGAGTTTCGAAGTAAAAGTCCTTCGAGTCAAATGTGACTCTCTGCTTTGCTGGGTGCCCCACCCCAAACCGCACTCCTTGATTGTACAGGACAGTCTTCACCTCATTGAAGGCTGCCCATTGCCTTGCCAGCTCAGTGCCGATGTCCTGGTAAATTCTTCCCATGGAACCGTCCCAATCAATGCTCTGGCATTTCTATGCCCAATCCATGACCTACTTTTTCCTTCAAAAATTGTGGAACTGAATGATCACCGCATGTGGTGGCTCATTTGGCTTCTGCTTCTGCCTCAAGGTCCAGTGCGCACTGTCCAGCTCTGAATCCACAAACACCTCCTCTCCGCCCACCAGCTGAGAGAACTTTGCAGAAAAGGCCTTGAGCCCTCGACTGCCGCCAGCAAACCCACCAGTCTCTGGTTCATGCGACCGGACCTGTTCTCCGTGCCATCTAGTTTTGCCTGAGGCCCTTATTTCTGTCGCTGATGAGCACCATTTTGGCTTCCAACGACGCAAGTTGGTCCTCTTGATGAGACGAGGCCTCTTCCACGCTTTTCAACTTCTCAGCCTGCTTGTCTACTGCCTTAGCCGTCCTGCCAAGCTGCTCCCTTATCAGGCCCAAAGCCTCCTCTACCATGGCTTTAAATGACACCCTCATTTCTTGCCATGCCTCTTGATCGCTCGTCCATCTCCCCACTGAACTTGTCCAGTTCCTTTGCCATCACCCTACCATCATATCCAGGGTGATGGGTGTAGTCGCTTCTCCTGCCATTTTTGCTGAATCCTTAGTCAGGCTTGGAGCTTGTGACTTCCCTCCTCCACCTTTCTTCGAGATCGCCCTTGACATCCCACAACCAAACTCCACTTGCTCTGTTGCACCCTCGGGTTAGAGCCTGAAAATTCCTGAGAAAAAAGGGCAAAAGAGCCCAAAGTACTGTGCCCTACATGGGAGCCACCTAATAATGTGAGATTGGCTGTTACATGCCACAGCGGAAGATCCCCTTTGTTTCTAGTTGTGACCCCTAGTTCTAGATTCTCCCACAAGAGGAAACATCCTTTCCACAACCACTCTGTCAAGACTCCCCAGGATCCTATATGCTTCAATCAAGTAACCTCTCGCTCCAAACTCCCAACAGGTACAAGTCCGGCCTGTCCAACCTTTCCTCATAAGTCCCATCATAATTCCCCTCGCAGTAAGCAATAACCTTCTATTAGCTTTCTTCATTGCCTGCTGTACATGCATACTAACCATTCATGATTCATGTGCTAGGAAAACTCAGTTCTACAATCTCACACTGTTTCAGTAACATGCTGCTTTTTTATTCTTCATTCAAAAATGGACAATTTCACATTTTCACACATTATATTCCATTTGCCAGATTTTCGCTTACTTGCCGACCTATCTATATCCCTTTGTAGCCTCTTCATGTCCTCTTGATAATTAACTTTTTTAGCTATTTTGCGCCATTAGCAAATTTAGCAAACACACCTTTGGTGCCTTATCCATGTAGTTTAGATAAGTTGAGACACCAACATTGCCCCTGTGGCACACCACTCGTTACATCTTGCCAACCAGAATATGTCTACACTCTGCTGTTAGCACCCGCATCAATATGTTACCCTCTTCAACATGAGCTTTTATTTTCTGCAATAATCTTTGTGCACCTTATCAGATGCCTTCTGAAAACATTCACTAGTTCCCCCTTATCCACAGCACATTCTTCTTCAAAGAACTCCAATAAATGAGTTAAGCATGATTTCCCTTTCATAAAACCATGTTGATTGCCTGATTATCTTGAATTTTTCGAAGTGCCAATGATATCCTTTTCTAAGCTACAATGGCTTCATTAATAGTTTCTAACATTCCTTATGACATGGTAAGCTAACTGGCCTGTAGTTTTCTCCCCCGCCCCCTTTCTTTTTGAATAAAGCAGTTACGCTCCCTATTTTCCCATCTAATGGACCCTTCCCCGAGTCTAGTGAATTATGGAAAATTAAAACCAATGCTTCAACCAGCTAACCCGTCACTTCTTTCTTTTAGGGGCAGCACGGTAGCACAAGTGGATTCACAGCGCCATGGCTCCCAGGTTCGATTCCCCGCTGGGTGTGTGTGCGGAGTCTGCATATTCTCCCCGTGTCTGTGTGGGTTTCCTCCGGGTGCGCCGGTTTCCTCCCACATCCAAAGACGTGCAGGTTAGGTGGATTGGCCATGCTAAATTGCCCTTAGCGTCCAAAAAAAGGTTAGGAGGGGTTATTGGGCTATGGGGATAGGGTGGAAGTGAGGGCTTAAAGTGGGTTGGTGCAGACTTGATGGGCCGAATGGCCTCCTTCTGCACTGTAAGTTCTATGTTCCAGAACCTTGGGGTGATATCCATCAGGACCGGGGACTTGTCAGCCCGCAGCTCCAACAATTTGCTCACTACCACTTTCTGGTGATAATTTTCTTGCATTCCTCCCTCCTTTCCAATTCCTGGTTTACAGCTGTTTCTGGGATGTTACTTGTATCCGTTATAGTGAGGACTGACCAAAAATATCTGTTCAATTCATCTGCCATTTCCCTATTTTCCTTTTGAGGAAAGGAAAAATAAATAAATATATAGGATGTAAATCTTAGTTGGAAAGGTTTTAAAGCAAACGAGCTCTGCCAGTAAGTGTATTTAAAGTTTTTCATTGAGCAGTGTTGAAATTTTACATAAAATCTGCAGTTGGGACCTGAATTGATTACAGTGGCAAGTGATGAGAGACTCTCTCGAGGGAGGCAGTCTATCGCCTCTGCTATTTCACATCACCAGGAGTTTAATTCCAGTACGATAACCAATTTGGTTTGAATAGTGCTTGGGGGTTCCTTGGAAGTTGTAGTCATTTCAAACATTCAATTAATTAGACAAAGCAGACTCTGCTGCCTATCATGTTAAAATGTACCGTGTAGGAGACGAATTCTGTCCTAGGCAGAAGCTTCAGAGTTTAGGAACTGCCATTGCAGCCACATGTCCGAAATAGGTAGCTACTGTGCAAGTTGCAATTATTGATGAAGTCAATAAATTCTTACCCACCCATGCTCCCTCCTACCATCTTTTACAGACATGCCCATCCACCTCCATGCACGTCAATGCCTCAAATCAAGGAAAATTCAAAGATAATTTATAAATGGTAGAAAGAGCAATTGGATACGGGTGATGTGGCATGTTTCGTAATGAATATTTTGCATCCCTCTTTACAAAAAGAGGGGATGATGCAGACATGGTCTAGGAACATGGGACAGGAGTAGGCCATTCGGCCCCTTGAATGTCCTGCCATTCAGCGAGAAGGCTGACCTAACTCCATATACCTGCCTTTAGCCCATATTCCTTTAATATGTTTGCTGAACAAAAATCTCAGATTTAACATGAACAACTGTTCTAGATTAACTGCTGTTTGTGCGAGAGTTCCCTTTGCATGAAGAAATGCTTCCCAACATCTCTCCTGAATGCTCTATCCCTAATTTTTATACTATGCCTCCTAGTTTTAGAATCTCCAACCAGGGGAAATAATTTATTTTTATCTATCCTGTCATTTCCTCTCAATATCTGAATGTAATGATCATGGCGGTAGCAATTGGCTGCTTGGCATCAGCATTTCCATCCCTTTTAAAGGCAGAGATTCTGCCAGTCAACCGGGGCAGTGACAGCTCGTCTATCCCAGCAGCCACTGAACCTGGTAGCGAGGAGCAGCAACAGTGGAGGTCCTGGAATGGGAGTAAGTGTGTTGTGTCTCACTAGGGCCAGGCAGGCCAGCATGAGGAGGGTTCCAGGGTGTTTTTCAGGACTGATTGGGAACCATTTGAAGGGCCTCCACCAAGATTTGTGTGGACTCCTGAGGCCCAGCCATAATATTTTCAGGCTTGCCATGTCCCCGGCAGGGCGCCCAAGGCGCGGGCCATCCCCCGATGCTCCTGGACTCCTCATCCGGGAATCACGCTAGCACTATATCCAGGCCATCGAGGTACATGTGACACACCTTCTGCCAATCCATTTGAAGGTGCTTCAGCCAATCCTGCCCCGGCAAGCTGGAGCCCGATCCTTGCGCTACCACCAATGGTAGGTTGGCGGACTGCGCCCGGTGCTCCCCTGAAGCCTAAGGTAACTGGAGTTGGACCGGTTGGAACGATTGGATATCATCCTCCCCATGTAATCTGCAGATTGGGCTGCGCCAAGCCAGTCATGAAACCTGACTGCTCTGTGGGGAGACAATAAAATGACGGTAAATCAGGGATCCTGTTTGGACTGTTACCCAGTGCCCAGAATTGAAGACCTTAAGGGCAAAAGACATAGGAGCAGAGTTAGGCCATTCGGCCCTTCAAATCTGCTCTGCCATTCAATCATGGCTGATATGTATCTCATCCCCAATCTCCTGCCTTCTCCCCATAACCCCATATCCCTTTATTAATCAAAAAACTATCTATCTCTGTCTTAAAGACACTCAGTGATTTGGCCTCCACAGCCTTCTACGGCAAGGAGCTCCACAGATTTGCCACCCTCTGACTGAACAGATTCCTCCTCACCTCTGTTTTAAAGGATCATGCCTTCAGTCTGAGGCTGTGCCCTCGGGTTCTAGTCTCTCCTACTAGTAGAAACATCCTCTCCACATCTACTCTATCCAGGCCTCTGTGGTATTCTGTAAATTTCAATGAGATCTCACCCTCCTCCTTCTAAACTCCAATGAGTACAGACCTAGAGTCCTCAACTGCTCCTTTCATTCTTGTGAACTTCCTTTGGACTCTTTCCAAGGCCAGCACATCCTTACTTTGATACGGGACCCAAAACTGCTCTCAATATTCCAAATGGGGTCTGCCCAGAGCCTCAACAGTGCATCCCTGCTCTTGTTTTTCTAGCCCTCTTGACATAAATGCTAACGTTGCCTTCTTAATTGTCAACTGAAACTGCATGTTAACCTTCAGAGAATACTGAACTAGGACACCCAAGTCCCTTTGTGCTTCTGATTTTCCAAGCTTTTTCCCATTTAGAAAATAGTCTATACCTGTATTCTTCCTACCAAAGTGTATAACCTCACACTTTTCCACATTTTATTCCTCTGCCACTTCTTTGTCCATTCTGAAGCCTGTGCTGGTCCTACTGCAGTTTCTCTGCTTCCTCAACAGAACCTTGTCTACATATCCTTGTATCATCTGCAAACATAGCAATGTCCCCAGCTCCTTCTCCCAGATCATTAATGTATATCATGAATAGCTGTCGTCCCAACACTGACCACTGTGGAATGCCACTAGTCACCGGCTGCCATCCTTAAAAGGACCCCTTTATTCCCCCCCCCCCTTTCTGTCTTCTGCCAGTCAGCCAACACTCTATCCATGCCAGTACCTTGCCCCTTAACACCATGGGCTCTTGCCTTATTTAGCAGCCTCCTGTATGGCACCTTGCCAAAGGCCTTCTGGAAATCCAAATAGATCACGTCCACTGGTTCTCCTTTGTCTAACTTCCTTGTTACCTCAAAGAATTCTAACAGATTTGTCAGGCATGATCTCCCCTTGATGAATCCATGCTGACTCAGTCCTATTTTACCATGCACTTTTAAGTACTCTGCAATCTCATTCTTAATAATAGACTCTAAAATCTTACCAACAACCAAAATCATGCTAATCTGCCATGATGTGGAGATGCCGGCGTTGGACTGGGGTGAGCACAGTAAGAAGTCTTGCGACACCATGTTAAAGTCAAACATGTTTGTTTCAAACACTAGCTTTTGGAGCACTGAGCACCTGAGGAAGGAGCAGTGCTCCGAAAGCTAGTGTTTGAAACAAACATGTTGGAATTTAAGCGGGTGTTGTAAGACTTCTTACTATGCTAATCTGCCTATAATTTCCTGTAGAAACTTATACGCTAGGCTCAGTGGTAGGCATACTTTCAATAAGCTCGACACAAGCCATGCTTACTTATAGTTAGTCTTGGACCCGGCCTTGCAGAAATACGTGACTGTCAATACCCATTGGGGTCTTTACGAGTATGTGTGGTTGCCTTTTGGAGTCTCCTCCACCTGTGCCATTTTCCAGCGGGAGATGGAGAGCATTTTCCAGGGACTGCCCCCAAGTCACGGTTTATCTCAATGTATTGATCGGCAAGTCCACTGACTGGGGTTACATGAACAATCTGGAAGACTTGCTACATCGGTTTGAGACTGCTGGAGTTCAGCTGCAACGGGAAAAATATGTTTTTCATGCAAATAAGGCGGTGATGTACTTGGGTTACAGAGTGGACCAAGTCGACTTACACCCAGTAATGATGAGGTACGGGCGATCCGGCAGGCTCCCATCTCGAAGAACCCTACGGAACTTCACTCTTCCCTGAGCTTGATAAATTATTATGGGATGTTAAACCGAATTTGGCGACCGTTCTGGCCCCACTACATCTGTTGCTGAAAAAGTGGCAGCGGTGGTTTTGGGACCCACCATAGCAGATCGCATTTGACGAGATGAAGAAGAGTCTCTTGTCCTCGTGTCTGTTGACTCATTTTGCCCCTGACCTGTGATGCTTTGCCTTGTGGCATCAGGGGTGTCTTGGCACATCGGATGGAGGACAGCAAAACTACCTATTGCGCTTGCTTCACACAAGTTGGAGGCAGCAGAGCAGAAGGAAGGTCTTCACGGTGAAATGGTTCCACTGTTACGGCTGCCCGGACGGGTCGCAGTCCGTTCCAGGCCCATAGATCCCAGAGTCCCAACACGAGTGAATTAACTAATAATTTGTGTTTCCCTGAAATCTTTGACCCCTGACTGCTCCATTAAGTTATAATCACCAGATTTATAAGTGAGGAAAGAATTGGAACTATGGCCTACTAGTCTACCTGTTCCCAAAACTCCGCCCCACCCTCCACCAGACACATATAGACAAGACCGACACATGTAAGGGGAGGGAAGATTTAAACTTTTTCCTTCAATTCTCGTTTTGCTATAAATCTTTGCTGCTACAGTTGTAGTTTCTGTAGGACCCGTCTTATCCGAATGTGACTGTCTGGGGAATGGTTTTATACATGTGATTCAGTCAATGCAATTCTATCCTTTGACCACCAGATGGAGGCCATGTCTCCTGGTGTTATTACTGGAGCTTTAAACCGGAAGAATCACAGACCTTTTCCATTTGCCTGATCTCTGTGCAGAAATACTGGTTGTATTATAAAGAGAGTTCTCAGTTTTGGTTCTGAATATGTGTTGGACTATTGGCCGGGTCGCACGCAGACATCCTCAGCTGACTTCCGCTGTCCAACAGCATGTTAACACCTGCAAACTCGGATGAAGGGATTGCGGCGTTGCACTTCATGAACTCCTTGGCAGTCACAGTGAAGGCGTGGACATAGACGGACTCTCTGTTGGCCGAGGTATCCCACATAGTACTGTGTGGGGCTCAACATCACGCCGTTCTGTGTGCATTCACCATGAAGGTGGCAGGGTTCAGTGTCGTGGATGGCATTCTGCTGTGGGGCTCCCAGTGGTCGTGCCTGAAAGGGACCAGGGGACAACCGTGCAAGACCTCCACAGTGGAAAGCGGGGGGTCCTCAAAGGTGAAGACATTGGTCCAGAGTTGAATATGGTGACCGGGATAGACATTGACAGACACAGACATCGAAACATTGACGAAACAATGTATGCGGTGCCAGGAGCACCAGAAACCGCAGGCCCCCACCGCAGCTCCACTCCACCTACGGGTGTGGCCGGGCCAATCGTGGTCTCGACTCCACGGAGAGTTTGCGGGACCTTTCTGAAGAGCCATGTTGCTCAGCGTAGCCACCAATTCAATTATGGATGGAGTTACACCGCATTTCCACAACGATGTCGCTGGCTATGATTGGAAAAACTCCAACAAACTTTTTTGGCACCCGTGGGCTTCCCAAGGTGTTAGTGTCTAACAATGGTACGGCTTTTACAAGCAGAGAATTTTGTGATTTTAATGAAGATGAATGAGGTTCGCACCTTGCCACCCCTCCTTCAACAGATTGTCTGAACAGGCCATGCAGACTTTTAAGCAAGGAATGCGGAAGCAGCCCACCAGTTCCCCGGAGACTCGTCTGGCCTGTTTACTCTTCTATTAATTAATAATCTTTATTGTCACAAATATACTTACATTAACATTGCAATGAAGTTACCGTAAAAAGCCCCTAGTCGTTACATTCGCCTGATCGGGTACACAGAGGAAGAATTCAGTATGTCCAAATTACCTAACAGCATGTCTTTCGGGACTTCTGGGAGGAAACCAGAGGATACCCACACAGACACAGGGAGAACATGCAGACTCCGCACAGTGACCCAAGCCGGGAATAGAACCTGGGACCATGCCGCAACACTTTTAACCACTGTGCTACTGTACCGCACCATGCCTCGCGTCACTATCGGACTAGCACCTTTGGAGTTGCTGATGGGCTGCCGGCTGTGCGCGCGGTTAAGCCTTCCTGCCGGATATTGGAGAGAAAGTCCGCGACAAGTAGGAACATTCTGAAGTACGTCGGCCCAGGCTTGAGGGAATTCCCCACGAGTAACATGGTCTAAGTCAGGAATTTTGCGGACTGGGTATTGTGGATCCCGGAGGATAGTGTTGTAACAATTGAGCAGTCTCATATTGGGTCAGCGTGCAGGGAAGGGAATCGAATAGACACGTGAATGACCTCCGCATCTGTGCCCTACAGGTCCTTGAGAGAAAATCAAAGCCCCCACGTTCTATGGTGGCACTTCCTGAAGTGCAGCCACCATTGATACCCAGCGAGGCAGATGAGCCCCTCGACCTTGAGATGCGGATGGCGACTCATCAGACCCTGAATCCGACATGGAGATCTCACCAATGGAGGTTGCGAAGGATCCAGGTCTAGCAGAGCAGGCGCTTGAGAGAAAGCCCTGGGCAAGGGGGACGAAGGGGGGTGGGGCGAGGTGTGTTATGGTCAATGTGCAGTTTTGCAACATAAACTGTTTCTGGTTGGGTCTGGCAGAGCACAAGTCCGTTGTATAGCATACAGAAATGATTTAGACTTAAATAAGGGGTATAATTAAGACGTTTGCTGATGAGACCAGATTGGCTCTCTGATTAATTTTGAACATGAAAGCTGTAGACTGCAGGATAGAAATGAACTGGTCAGGTGGGTAGAAAGATAGCAAGTGTATGATAATACATTTGAGGATGGCAAACAAGGCAAGGGACTACACTGTAGGAGACATGTGGAGGAATATTTCATGTCCATAAATCCCTGAAGCTAAGCAGGACAGGTATTTAAGCTGGTTAAGAAGGCCTGCAGCATATTTTTTCTTTAGCTGAGGCATAGAATATAATAGCAGGAAGGGTATGCCAGAAGTGTATAAAATGCTAGTTTGGTCAGAGCTAAAAAACTGCAGACCCTTCTGATCAATGTGATCACACGAGAGAGGGTACGGAGGTGATTTGTGAGGTTTTTGCCAGGACTGGAGAATTTTAGCTTTGAGGAATGATTGGATAGGCTGGAGTTGCTTTCATTGCACCAGTGGAGACTAAGATGAGATTTCATTAAGTTCTTTCAAATTGTGAGGAGCCTGGATAGTGGACAGGAAGGATCTTTTTTCCTTGAGCAGAAAGGTCAACAACTGGGGGTGGGGAGTGTGGATTTAAAGTAATTAAGGGAAGCCTTCAAGGCGAGTTGAGAAAATTTACACCCCGAGGTGGTGAGGACCTGGAATTTGTTGCTTGAAAGGGTTGTAGAGGTAGAAATCCTCATCAGAGGGCAGCACGGTGGTGCAGTGGGTTAGCCCTGCTGTCTCACGGCACTGAAGTCCCAGGTTTGATCCCGGCTCTGGGTCACTGTCCGTGTGGAGTTTGCACATTCTCCCCGCGTTTCGCACCCACAACCCAAAGATGTGCAAGGTAGGTGGATTGGCCACACTAATTGGGAATTAGTTGGAAAAAACGAATCGGGTACTCTAAATTTATATTTAAAAAAAATCCTCATCACATTTGATAAATTACTTGGTTAGGTGGGTTTACGGAAAAGGGCGGGGCGGGGGGGATGGGGGGGGGGGGGGGAGTGGGTCTCGGTTTGGTGCTCTTTCAGAGGGTCAGTGCCGACTTGGTGGGCCAAATGGCCTCCTGAAGGGATTCTTTGATTCTATGAATATGCACTTGAAGTGACGAAACCTATAAGACCAAAAGTTGGAATGTAGGATTGTGCAACATAGCTTTTGGACGGCATGGAGATGATGTATCAAATGGGCTCCTGTGGCATAAATTTCTTTTTTTACTGAACTTGCAGTTGAGGAAACCATTTTGTAAAACTTCTTGTGATATAATGACAAAGGCTTAATAGCTTTCATTCTCTTTACTTCAATCCTCCTGCTCCCATTTCTGTCCATTCAAGTACCTTGTACCTTCCTTTTACTGCCCAATATATCTCACATTTTCTGCTGCCCACCCCGACAATTCCCCAATCTGGCTTGCATGCTAGAACACCCCTTTTAGGCATTTGCCCAAATGTGTGTTCAGGAAAGCCAGTTTTAGAAAAAGCACAGTAAAGCACTTGCCATCAGTTCACTGATCCTGGTCACAGGCCCAGCTTTTAAAAGTGGCGCCCAGCAAATTGCCCTTTCAGCAATTCACTGTAAGCGCATTGAGAAAATGGGCGTGGTTTTCACCAGTTTCAAGTTATACACTCAAAATACATTTGATCGTCAGTGTTTTAATTTATGATACAGCAATTCTTACGGACTGAGAGTTTTTTATTTATGATCTGGAGGGCTTCAATATTCATGATTACATGTATGTTATTGCTTACACATATGTTTATGTTGCAAGTGGGTGCATTTTACAAATTATTGATTCAATTCAAAGCCTCGCACAACAAAAGGACAGACTGCCAAGTTGGCAATGGAATTAATCATTCAAGTAAAAGCTGCAGATGCTGGAGAACAGTCCAACCAATGATTTTCTGGTCATTGAAATTAAGACCTGTGGGGCTCTACCATGTAAAGTTGATCCCATAATGTCTCATGATATTCAAGACTCTTATTAATTAAGTAATCTAACATGGCTTAGTAAAATAATGCAACAATTCATCATGATCACATGTGAGAGGTGCCCAATCTCTTTGCAATGTTTGAATGTTTGGGTTTTCCGTTCCACTGCCTTCATTATCATTCTTTGCTTTGCTTTGGTAAATCTATTTCAACCGGAGGGTCGGTTGAGACTCAATGATCTGATTGGCCTCCTGTACTGACATGGGCTGTTTGAAAATAGTGGAAAGTTTCACTTGTACCAAAATATGCCGATCAAAATGTTTAATAAAGTTTAAAGCCGCACTTTTAAGGGGTAAAACTCTAGTCCCAAACACCTATAGTTTTTAGACTAAAATTCATTGTTGAATTAATATGTTTGGGAGGTAATTGTACACATAGAAGACATCCAACATCTATAAAATAATAATGGTCTGCATGATGGAGAGTCAGTTACTTCAAAAGAATATCTGAATTATAATCTATTTTGAATGAGACTTTAGCAAAACTGTGAACATGAATCTTCTTTTGTTTCAGGGTCGTTATTTACCTTGAAGGTGCAGGTAAACGATGCGGTCACTCGTCATTATCTAGATCAGGTCATTGTTGATGTCTTTGTTAACTACACAAAGACTAACTCGGCCCTTACAGAGGATGGTGGAGGAATTATTTTCAAAGTATCTTACAAGCTGGGCCTTACTCTGACTGTCACAGCACGTAAAGCAGGCTACCTACTATCATCCTTGCCTTGGAAAACCCGAAGAGTGCCAGGTAAACTGTCGCTTTATGATCTTTCTCCAATTTTGATGACTTTTCCCGACTACGTGATTACCTGACTACATTGAGGCAGTGAAGAATGGTTTTGCAGAGGGTATTTGATTCAAGTTAAAGTTTTCTAAAGAAACATCAAGATTTTAGACTTATTTTTTTTCTGAACAATTATTTAAATTGGGTGTTGTATTATTAAATTTTTGCTTTGGAGATTTATTACGTTATATTCTATTTTTTTTAGTTTTCGCCGCTGTAACTCTTTCAATGCTTCCACAAAGCCGAGCAAATCTTTGGCTATTTGAAGACACTATTTTAATCACAGGAGGAAAGATTGGTAGGTGGAATAAATAGTCTTTTTTTTACGCTGAACAGTTTATTTTGTAATTTTGAACTGTTGTTGACAAAAATACATTGATAGAGAATATTTGGTGGTGTACTAAAAACATGACCGAATACCTCAAACGATAAAATGATTATAGTTATAAAAGTTATATGCATGCACCTTCTGTCTCTCATTTGGGGTTTAGTTATAAATGCGGATTTACTGCTAATACCTCTCTGGGTTTGTTGTAGTATTCTCCAATAAATGAGTTGAAGGACTTGCATTTATGGGAGTTGACTCATGTTGCCCTATATGTACATCCAGTAAAGCAGAGGTAAAGATGAGCACCCCATCTTTAATATTGGTCATTCTTTGTTTCGTTTGCTTCTGTATCGCTTCTGCACCTCTCGGATGCTAGAGTTCACAAATGAGATCATTAATGTGCTTTATTAAAGCAACATTCGGGTGTTGGAGCAGGAGTGAAGGATTGGGGCGTTCTCCAACAAGGAGGCATAAAAAAAAACCACATCCACCCAGAATAACAGTTCTGATCAGATTCACTTAGCTTAAATGGGTTAATCTTATTCTTATATAATGGCATGAAAATAATGGAAACAATCATGGAATCCCGACAGATTTGTTGTAACAATTGTGCCAGGGTGAAGCAGGCCATTCAGCCCACCATGTCTGTACAGACTCTATGAAAGAATACTCTACCCAGGTCCAATCCCTCGCCCTACCCCGTAACCTAACCTGTACATCCCTGGACACGAAGGGGCAATTTAGCATGGCCAATCCACCTAATCAGCACATCTTTTAAGGGCAGCATGGTAGCATTGTGGATAGCACAATTGCTTCACAGCTCCAGGGTCCCAAGTTCGATTTCGACTTGGGTCACTCTCTGTGTGGAGTCTGCACATCCTCCCCGTGTGTGCGTGGGTTTCCTCCGGGTACTCCGGTTTCCTCCAACAGTCCAAAGATGTGCAGGTTGGGTGGATTGGCCATGAAAAATTGCCCTTAGTGTCCAAAATTCTATGATTAACCTAGGACAAAAGTTCGGCACAACATCGTGGGCCGAAGGACCTGTTCTGTGCTGTATTTCTCTATCTCTATCTTTGGACTGAGAGAGGAAACCCACGCCTTCAAGGGGAGAACGTGCAAACTCCACGCAGTCACTCAAGGCCAGAATCAAACCCAGATCCCTGGTACTATGAAACAACAGTGCTATCTACTGTGCCGCCCATATACGCCCCCATTTCAGTGTATAATTTTTGTAACAGTGTATCGGGTTTTCTCTCCCTGCCACCTTCAATTTATTCAACCTTCTTGCAGCACTTTACTGCTGATGGCCTCCTGCTGTAAACCATTAGCCTAACTTGGTAATGATTGCAGTAGAGTTCACATTCATAAAATTCTCAGCAATTTGTTTGAATGGTCTCCAGAATAGTTTTTAACTGTCTCTAGTTCAGATGCCCATTCTGAAACTTAACGTATAATTGCCAGGCTTGGAGTTTCGTTAACTCATCCCCTTGAAAGCTAAATTAAATGGCACACTCGCACTTGTCGCAGATGTGCCGATTTGTTGTGCCAGGGTGTAGCTCCAAAGCGAAACCTAGAAATCAGGATTTGAGCCTGATTTGATTAGCAATTTCTATGTGCCAAAGTCAGGAAAAGCCTGTCTAGCCCTTGGAGCACCACTGTCTTGAGTATCCATCCTCCGGGCAGTAAATACAGAGAATTGTGATATACAATACAGGATAATGGTTTTTATCCTGTATTTTAGTACAATGTGAAGAAGGAAGCTTTTTTTTAAACTGTGAAGACATCCTTGTTTAAGTCTAATATCCATACCACTTTACCTGAGCTATCAGAATTTGTTTAAGGGTATTATTCAATTGCAATATGTGAGACGCAGATAAAGTAATCAGTTTTACAAAGGGGGATTTGTGGTCTTTTCCCTCCCCCAATAAGGATATGCACGTAAGAGCGTTGGTAGTAATGATCTCAGCTGAGAGGTTGGGTGGGGGGGTGGGTGCAGAAACATTAACCCTGAGGACATATGAAGTGTGTTCACATTTCCGAAACGTTTGCAGTGCTTGGCGTGTGCTGGAGGTGTAATTGGGACATGATTAGTGGGAATTTGAAATTGGTGAAGGCAGTAAGTGTGAGGCCTGTGCTTTAACAGATGGTGTTACAGGGCTGAGATTTGCATTGGGAAATGAAGCAGTTGAATGTTATGGTCGGCCGATAGCTCCAAATACTGCTAGTTTAGTAAATAAGCTTAATGCTGTGCTACTCTCCTTGTCTGGTGCTACCCTCCATGTTTGGCTTAATTTGACTTTTGAAATGGTAATTTCAATGATTTATAGATAGTATGGTAAAGAAGGATAGTAAAATTCCAGCTAGTCTACCAAGCCCCACTCCAGTTCATGATGCTTGGGGTTCTTGTTCTAGCAATATTATTCCGCTCTAATATAACCCTAATCCTGTCTCATTCACTGCTCCCACCCTGCAGCCATCCATCCTGCCTGTCATCTGAGAGGCAATCAAATCCTTTCTTTATTACATAGTGTTTGAAGATGTTTCAGTTTTATTTTCATTTGTAAATTCTGTACTATCAAGTGTGTTGACATGTCGAACATTTTTCCAGTTTAGTGATTAATATTGAAATGTAGAAAAACATCGGAAGAGCACAAGAAGTCTAAGTCAGAAGGGGTACGCTGTAAAGATGGGGTGATGTCCTGGAGGTCAGGTTAATATTTCTCGAGAGTTTCACCTTCTTGGCAGTTTGACTGTCTTTTTACCCCGTGGTATTGAGCAATTGATTAATGCATGTGAAGAGCTAAATTGTACTGTGGAGGGAGCTGACTGATGAGTGGAATAGATATTTCTCATGCCATCAACCTTCTGCTTTGGAAGAACAAGTAAATTATTTTGTCGTTATTCGGAAAAAGTATTTATCATTGTATGTCCCTCCCAATGCTTCAGTGCTCCACATCAGACATACAACTGTAATGCCAGTAAGTTTCATGTTGTGAGTTTCACTTTTATGTATTAGAGTGAAGAGGATCGTCATGAAAAAGTGTGAGCCTGTAAGAGCAGCAAGTTCACAGTATGACGGGAATATGTTTTACAGTTTTCATTAAAAATTCTATATGTAACAATGTTAATGTTGATTGACAGTCTCTCTAAATTTAAAGCTATTGGCCAGCCAATCTCACTGCCGAATAAAACAATATCATTTCATTGTGCAACACAAAGCAGTTCAGGCTGCTCTTTTCCGTATGTTTGTAATGCAGGCTCTTATTTTTTTTAGATGACCGAAGATATCCCAGTGTCCAATTTCCAAAAGGATTACTGAGATTACCGAAGAACACCTATGTTTCTAATCTGACAGCTTTCCTCACAGCTCCACAGCCTCCCTGGGGAACAGACAACTTTATCCATACAATGGGAACCTTGATGAACAAATCAAGTAAAGTTTTAATCTTTTCTTGCAATTATCACACTGTCTTGTCATTGTATGTTTCACTACGGTAGTGGTGCTCCTAATCCATCCCACCACTTTTGTGGCCCTCGGTAAACCTGCTGCTGCAAGTTTCTCTAGGTCTCTTAACTATCTGTGTGGTTGTGTCTCGTTGACAAAGCTGGAATTCTGTGCTCATCCTTCCTGCAGCTAAATAAATTAAGGCTATTATATTAAAAGGCAGTATTATCACAACTTCCAGCAGGAAGTGAAAGGATTCTGTCAAAATTGAGGCATTTAGTAAACTTGCCGCTCTAATAGTTTGACTTTCTTCCTGTGCAGAAGTGCCAAGTCTCTGCAGAGTGACATAATTGAAGAAAGGAGCTAAGTATGTGGGAAACTGCTCTGACTACTATCACTGCATTGTGAACTGTGAGGGGGATAGTGGACTTCAAGAGGACATGAACAGGCTGGTGTAATTGCCAGACGTGTGGCAAATTAAATTTAATACAGCAAAGTGTGAAGTGATACATTATTGTAGGAAGAGTGAGGAGAGGCAATAGAAAATAAAAGTTATGATTCTAAACCAGTAACATGAGGGGGATAAATCTTTGAAGGTTTCAGGGCAGATTAAGGAAGTGCTTAATAAGGCATATGGGATTCTGAACATTATTATAATCTTTATTAGTGTCACAAGTAGGTTTACATTAATACTGCAATCAAGTTACTGTGAAAATCCTCATGTCACCCACTACAGTACCTGTTCGGGTACACTGAGGGAGAATTCAGAATGTCCAATTCACCTAACAAGTACGTCTTTCAGGACTTGTGGGAGGAAAATGGAGCACCTGGAGGAAACCCACGTAGACACAGGGCAAACGTGCAGACTCCACACAGACAGTGACACAAGCTGGGAATTGAACCAGGGTCTCTAGCTCTCAACAGTGCTAACCACTGTGTAACCGTGCCGCCCATGAATAATGGCAGAGAGTACAGAAACAATGATATTATGGTGAATCTTTATAAAGTACTCGTTCTGCCTCAATGGGAGTGCTATGTCCAATTCTGGCCACCACATTTTTGGAGGGATAAGACTTTTTAGCCGGGAGAGGGTGCACCTTTCCCGGGGAGGGGGTTCAGATTCACTCCCTTACACAGTTGCAGATAATAGAAACCTCTGTTGTGAGGGTAGATTGGTGAGTTGGGACTTTTCTCGTTAGAGAAAGTTGAGAAGAGATTTATTAGAGATCATGAAGGGCCAGGACAGAGTAGATAGGGAAAAACTAATCTTATTGGTGGGAGAGTCGGGAATGAGAGGATGTGAATTTAAGATGATTAGTAATGGAACCACCTGCACGTGAGTACCAGCTGGTTAGGGTCTGGAACAGCCCGAGTGTGGCGGAGACAGTTTCAATTGTGACTTTCAAAAGGAAAACTAGCTGAAACAGAGTAATGGTGAAAGACAAGGTGGAGAGACTAGCTGAGTTTTTTTTACAGAAAGCCGGCACAGACACGATGAGCCAAATGGCTTTCTATAATTCTACCATTCTGTGATTCTGTAAATTAACCACTTGGATCTGCTTTTTAGTGATAATGCCACACGTTGTGTACAGATTGAAATGATAACAGTACTGATGTGGTGACTTGTGGGCAGTGAAATTCATCCAGTCAATAATCTTAGTGATATTGTCAACACGAGTAAGCAATGCTTCCTTTTTTGTATTCTGCCCAAATGTTTCCAGTGTAATTGCCGTCTAGGTAGATTCCATTTTCTTGGCACTTTACATATAATTTGTTACTCTTTTCTAGTGTTATTTTTTTTCTCCTCCTCAAGAACCCTATTCCACATATCCCCTTGAAGATGTGACTAAATTAGTTGATTCCTTCCCTTCCTGGCTGTGCCAAAGTTCTTGTTTTGTTTTCAAAGCTTGACTTTAGAAGCTGTTAGTGGGGAGATTGCAGGTACAAACCTCGTCTGTCACTCGAGTTCACACAATGTTGCGAAGAAAGAACTTGCGATTACTTCTTGTCTTCTAAAACCCCAGGACATCCAAAAAACTTCACAACCAATTCATTAATTTTGAAGCATAGCCAGTATTCGAATATGGGGAAGCACAGCAACCAGTTTGCAAACAGTAAAGTCCCACAAACATCAATAAAGATAAATGGCCAGTCAATCAATTTTATCAGTGCTGGCTGTGGGATCAGTCTTTGCCAAAACATTGGAGAAAACTCTCCTCATCGAGAAATGGGATGAGATTTTTTCATATTAACTTGGAACAGGCAGACAGGACTTTGGTTTACTGTCTTATCCTTAGAATGGCACCTCTAATAATGCAGCACTCTTATCAGTGCCAAATGGGAATGCGACCCTGGATTATGTGCTCCAGGGTCAGGTATTCTGGCATGGAGGCAAGATCCTACCTTAATCTTTTCGTTACTTTTCATTAAATGATCTTTGGAAAATAATTAATGCCAAAACAGATCCAGGGATCATTCTAAAATGGTTTATCAAACTGGTAGCCAGTAAAGTGTACTCTTCTGTATATGTATGATTGTGCCTTAAAACTCAATTTTTTGGAATCTGGAAAGAACTGTCATATAATCAGACAACACAGTGAGATAACCTGGTAAATCCTCTCAAATGACTGAGACCAAAGAAATTGTTGCTGTTATTTTCCCTTGACTCCCACCAAGGATATTTAGGAACAATAAATGTTCATTAGGTGTGGACCGTGGTATCCGGCCTGTCTCTGGGTCACGCATGAGGAACAGTACTTTTATTTCTAGTCGCCTGAGGACGTGCTGGACTTCGCAAAAAGGAAAGGAATGGTGGTGGACTGAGAACTTTTGAACTTTGCTGCAACATTCATGTTTTTTTTCTGTTTCTTTTTTTAAAAAAAAGTTTCTCATTTTTCATTTTGTGGAAACTGTTTGTAATGCCTTTTGCATTGATTTGGGACCAGCGGCAGAGCTGAGTGAGTTAAGGTTTTCATTTGCACTGTTGGGGGATGGAGGTGTGCTTGTTTAGATCTTGGTGTTTTTCTGCCGGGCAATTATGTGGGGATTGTTTGATGTTGGAGTGTGTTTGTATGAGCGGGGGAAGGGTGGGGAGGGAACAATAGGTGGGAGACTATCCGGCGCCAAGGATGGGGGCCGCCAAGCTAGCTGAGTGGGCTGGTTCACAGAAGCACAGTGGGGGATGTGCATACGTTCGGTTCATTAAAGAGGTTGGGTTACAGAATGTTGTTACGGGGGGAGGGGTAAATGTTCTGCTGACGAGGGAGTGACTTGGGCTGAGTGACAGAGAGGAGGTTGGGGGCAGAGGCTGCCTGGGGATGGGCCAGTGGAGGTGCGGAGCATGGGCTGGAGGCGGGCCCAAAAAAGGGGATGGCTGATCGGCGAGGGGCGGGGGGGCAACGAGCCCCCCAACTAGGCTGATCACCTAGAATGTTCGAGGGTTAAATGGGCCGGTCAAGAGGGCACGTGTGTTTGCACATCTTAGGGGACTGAAGGCGGACATGGTAATGTTGCAGGACATGCACCTTAGAGTAACTGGCCAGATTAGATTGAGGAAAGGCTGGGTCAGTCAGGTCTTTCACTCGGTACTAGACTCAAAGACTAGAGGGGTTGCGATTTTGATCAATAAGTGGGTGGTGTTTGAGGTGAGTAAAATAGTCTTGGATGTGGGAGGTCGGTACATTATGGTCAATGAGAACCTGGAGAGGGTGCAGGTGGTATTAGTAAATGTGTATGTGCCAAATTGGGATGATTTGGAGTTTATGAAAAGAATGCTGGGGAAAATACCAGACCTGGACTCGCACCGATTGGTCATGGGAGGGAATTTTAACACCGTTATTGACCCTGGCTTCGGTCAAGCTTGAAAACGGGCAAGGTGCCAGCAATGGCAAAGGAAATAAAAACGTTCATGGAGCAGATGGGGGTGTGGATCCATGGCGATTTGGGCAGCCGAGGGTGAAGGAGTTCTCCTTCTACTCACACGTACATAAAGCGTCCTCCCGGATCGATTTTTAAAATTTTCAGCAGGGCCTTACTGGCAGTGGTGATGGACATTGGGTACTCTGCGATCACAATCTCAGACCATGCTCCAAACTGGGTTGACCTGCAGGTTAGTAAAGACAGTAACCAGCGCCCGCACTGGAGGTTGGATGTGGGACTTGTGGCTGACGAAGGGGTGTGCGAGCGGCTGAGGAAATGTATTCAGAACTACCTGCAGGCCAACGACAAGGGGGAAAATTTCAGCAGCGATGGTCTGGGAAGCACTGAAGGCGGTGGTCAGAGGGGAGCTGATCTCGATCCGGGCCCATAGTGAGAAGGTGGACAGGGCAGAGATGGACCGACTGGTAAAGGAGATACTACAGATCGATAGGAGGTATGTGGAGACCCCAGAGACAGGGCTGTTAAGGGAACAGTGGAGGCTACAGGCGGAGTTCGGCTTGTTAACAACAGGGAGGGCAGTGGAGCAGCTGAGAAAGGCGAGGGGGGAGATCTATGAGTTTGGATAGAAGCCCAGCAGAATGCTTGCACAGCAGCTTAGAAAGAGGGAGGCAGCCAGGGAGATGGAGAAAGTAAATGGCGGAGATGGGAACCTGGTTGGAGATTCAGCAGGGGTGAATAAGGCGTGTAGGGATTTCTACAGTAGGCTGTATAGGTCGGAACCCCCTACGGGGCCGGAGGGGATGAGGCACTTGGAGGGGCTGAATTTCCCAAAGGTGGACGGGGAGCTGGTAGAAGGGCTTGGGGGCCCCGATCGGGTTGGAAGAGATAGTGGAGGATCTGAAGGCCATGCAGTTGGGTAAAGCCCCGGGGCCGGACGGGTACCCAGCGGAGTTCTTTAAAACGTTCTCTGGGATATTGGGGCCGGTGTTGATGAGGATATTCAATGAGGCAAGGGAAAGTGGGATGCTGCCCCAGACAATGTCACAGGCCACGATTTCACTGATTCTCAAGCGGGAAAAGAACCCGGAGCTGTGTGGGTCCTACAGGCTGATATCCCTGTTGAATGTGGATGCCAAATTGCTGGCCAAAACTTTGTCCTCCAGGATTGAGGATTGTGGTCCGGATGTTATTGGGGAGGACCAGACTGGGCTTGGTAAGGGTCGGCAGTTGGTGGCCAATGTAAGAAGGTTGTTAAACATGATCATGATGCCCCTGGAAGGTAGGGAGGTGGAGACAGTGATCGCGATGGATGCAGAAAAGGCTTTTGATCATGTACATAGAACATTACAGCGCAGTACAGGCCCTTCGGCCCTCGATGTTGCGTCAACTTGTGAAACCCCTCTAAAGCCCATCTACACTATTCCTTTATCGTCCATATGCCTATCCAATGACCATTTGAATGTGTTTAGTGTTGGCGAGTCCACTACTGTTGCAGGCAGGGCATTCCACGCCCTTACTACTCTCTGAGTAAATAACCTACCTCTGACATCTGTCCTATATCTATCTCCCCTCAATTTAAAGCAATGTCCCCCTCATGCTAGACATCACCATCCGAGGAAAAAGGCTCTCACTGTCCACCCTATCTAATCCTCTGATCATCTTGTATGCCTCAATTAAGTCACCTCTTAACCTTCTTCTCTCTAACGAAAACAGCCTCAAGTCCCTCAGCCTTCTCTCATAAGATCTTCCCTCCATATCAGGCAACATCCTGGTAAATCTTCTCTGCACCCTTTCCAATGCTTCCACATCCTTCCGATAATGCGGCGACCAGAACTGCACGCAAAACTCCAAATGCGGCCGCACCAGAGTTATGTACAACTGCAACATGACCTCATGGCTCCGAAACGCAATTCCTCTACCAATAAAAGCTAACACACCGTAGGCCTTCTTAGCAACCCTCTCAACCTGGGTGGCAACTTAGAGGGATCTATGTACATGGACACTGAGATCTCTCTGCTCATCCACACTACCAAGAATCTTACCATTAGCCCAGTACTCTGTCTTCCTGTTATTCCTTCCAAAGTGAATCACCTCACACTTTTCTGCATTAAACTCCATTTGCCACCTGTCAGCCCAGCTTTGCAGCTTATCTATGTCCTTCTGTAACTTGTAACATCCTTCTGCACTGTCCACAACTCCACCGACTTTAGTGTCATCTGCAAAATTTGCTCACCCATCCTTCTACTCCCTCCTCCAGGTCATTTATAAAAATGACAAAAGCATGGGATTATCTGTGGCAGCTACTGGGACGGTTCGGATTTGGATGGGGCTTTAATGATTGGGTCAGGTTGCTGTACAAGGCTCCTGTGGCAAGCGTACAGACGAATAGGGCAACATCAGACTATTTTAGAATGCACCGGGGGACGAGACAGGGATGCCCTCTCTCCCCACTGTTGTTAGCGCTAGCTACAGAGCCGTTGGCAATTACCCTGAGAGCCTCAAGTGGCTGGAAGGGCTGGTCCGGGGGAGGGAGGGGTGTGGAGCACAGTCTCGCTCTATGCAGATGACCTGCTTCTGTATGTATAGGACCCAATAGAGGGGATGGAAGAAATCATGAGGATTTTAAGGGAATTTGTCCGGTGTTCGGGATATAAGCTAAATATGGGGAAAAGTGAGATGTTTGCGGTCCAGGCAAGGGGACAAGAGAGGCGATTGGGGGAGTTGCCGTTTAGATTAGTAGGGGGAAGCTTTAGGTACCTGGGCATTCAAGTGGCGCGGAAATGGGACCGGCTGCATAAATTAAATCTGGCCCGACTAGTAGACCAAATGAAGGTCTATTTTTGGAGGTGGGGCGCTCCTCCGTTGTCACTGGCTGGGAGGGTGCAGGCAGTGAAGCTGACCGTCCTCCCGAGATCACTGATCGTGTTTCAATATCTCCCCATATTTATTCGCGGTCCTTTTTTAAACGGGTCAACAAAGTGATGACTTGCTTTGTTTGGGTGGGCAACACCCCGCGGGTAAGGAAGGTAATGCTTGAGTGGAGTCGGGGAGAGGGCGGGTTGGCGCTGCCAAATTTTAGGAACTATTACTGGGCGGCGAATATAGCCATGATCAGGAAATGGGTGGTGGGGGAGGGGTTGGCATGGGAGCATATGGTTTGGTTGGGTATGGTATGGGGCTGGTTTAGCACACTGGGCTAAATTGCTGTCTTTTAAAGCAGACCAAGCAGGCCAGCAGCACGGTTCGATTCCCGTACCAGCCTCCCCGGACAGGCGCCGTAATGTGGTGACTAGGGGCTTTTCACAGTAACTTCATTGAAGCCTACTCGTGACAAGTGATTTTCATATGGAGGTGGCTTCATGCAAGGGCACCAGTCTGGGGGCGTAGGTAACTGCCGCTGCCGTTCCCGCCGGCACGGTACTCCACCAGCCCCGTGGTGGTGGCGGCCCTGAGAGTCTGGGGGCATTGGAGAAGACATGTGGGAGCAGAGGGAGCATCGGTCTGGTCCCCATTCTGTTATAATCACCGATTTGCCCTGGGGAGTATGGATGGAGGGGGTTCCAGATATGGTGGAGAGCAGGGATTGAGAGAATGGGGGATATGTTTATAGAGGGGAGCTTTCCGAGTATAAGGGCGCTGGAGGAGAAGTTTGGGTTGGCGAGGGGAAACGAATTTGGGTATCTGCGGATGTGGGACTTCCTACGTCAACAGGTATCAACCTGCCCACTCCTACCGCTAAGGGGGGTTTGGGACAGGGTAGTTTCCAGAGGGTGGGTAGGAGAGGGGAGTGTCTCTGACATTTACAAGGAACTTATGGGGTCAGAGGAGACGCAGACAGAGGAGCTGAAGCGCAAGTGGGAGGAGGAACTGGGAGGAGAGATAGAGGATTGTCTGTAGGTGGATGCGTGGAGTAGAGTCAACGCGTCCACAACATGTGCCAGGCTCAGCCTGATACAAATCAAGGTCGTTCACCGGGCTCACATGACAGTGGCCCAGATGAGCAGATTCTTTGGGGTGGAAGACAGGTGTGCAAAATGTGCGGGAGGACCAGCGAACCATGTCCACATGTTTTGGACATGTCCGAACCTTCGGGGATTTTGGCAGGGGTTTGCAGATATTATGTCCACGGTGTTAAAAACAAGGGTGGCACTGAGTCCAGAGGTGGCGATTTTCGGGGTGTCGGAAGATCCGGGAAATAAGGAGGAGAAAGAAGCAGACATTCTGGCCTTTGCTTCCCTGGTAGCCCAGAGACGGATACTGTTAGCTTGGAGGGACTCCAAGCCCCCGAAGTCGGAGACCTGGCTATCAGACATGGCTAGCTTTCTCTGTTTGGAGAAAATCAAGTTAGTCAAGGTGGCAGCCGTTCGTCAACTTCTTCGTGGAAAATTAATCGTCAGCAGAAGGGGGTGGGTTAGTTAGCTTCGAGTAGGAGGTTAATAAAGGTGGACCTGTAAGGGGGGGAGACGGCTTTTGCACTGTGTCTATAGTTTCATGTACATTGTTTATTTTGTTGTTATAATACCAAAAATACCTCAATAAAATGTTTATTTAAAAAAAAGTTCATTAGGTGTGTGTCCCTTTTGGTTTGGTTGAATAATGAATCTATATTGACCTCCAAAAACATAATTTCATGTCAACATTAATTTGTTTGCTTTTTTTGTACACAGTTCTTTAACAGTAAATGACTTCTTGTAACAGGACTGAAGAGCATTGAACTGACACCTCTGGCTGCCATTAGTGTTCAGTTGTTTTCTGCTGAAGAAAATGTGAAGGTTGCAGGATCCGTCCAAATTACATTACCTCTTGGACCAACAGATTTAGTGACGCATGCAGATGCTCTTCCAGCCTGGACATTTGACCTCAAAATTGGTATGTGAGCAAATCTCAACATCATAATCCTGATTAATATGGACAAATTTTAATATCTGGTGAGAAGTACATTGTCAGTATGCAGAACTTCAACATTCGAGATGTGAAGCTGTGGGACGTCACTTATTGGTGAAATGGCCTGTTTAAAGTGCGTTCACTGAATAGGAGACTATTAAACTGCAGTTGCACAATATTTATTAAGTCTCTGTGGGGCAGATGCTAACTGAATGTAATTAAATGTATGTAGTAAGTTTGGTCTTTTTAGCTCATAATTCTATAGAAACTCAGATTGTCTCCCATCCTCCTTCATACCTGCAGTATATCCAACTGCATTTTAATTAACTCAAGATATTTTTCCTCCACTATCCTATCATGAGAACCATTCCAGTTCATGATCACTCTTTGACGAAAGTGTGCTCCTTGCCTTGCTTGCCCGTTTGTTCTGCAGTTGTGGCTTACATTTGGAATGGTGTTCAAGGTTAATCGTTTAGTTTTCCATTTCCACTTAGTAGGCCAGAACATCCCTTGCATAATGCCTAGATATTTCCTTGCGGAGTTTTTAACCAAGAAGTGGCAGCATTGAATACTAGCCCTATCCCATACTCTCTGACAACCTGAGCTGAACTCCCATGGCACCTGATAGTGTCAGGAAACTGATTGGCAGGTCAGCCAATGCACCAACCATCTTGGTATGCAGTGTGTACTATACACAGGCTGCAGTGAATAAACCCACCAAAGCTCCACCAAAGGCACCTTCTAAACCTCTGACTACAACCTAGGAGGGTATGGGCAGCAGACGCATGAAAACACCTGGACCTCTTCCTAACAGCACTGTGGGTATACTTACAACAGATAAGACTGCAGCGGCCCAATCGGGTAACTCACCCACCACCTTCTCCAAATGCATTCAGGAATGAGCAATAAATGCTGGCCTTGCCAGTGACATTCATGGCCCATTAAATAATAACTAAATACCCATCAACACTGTCCTATATACTATCCCATCAAGACCCTTGTCGGAGTTTCCTGCTGCAGAATTTGTCTGTCACTTTGCCCTCTCTTGAGCTGATAAACAAACCATTCTTTATCCAGGCTGTAACCCACTCATGCCCACGTGACTCAGCACCTGCAGATCCCAACTGCAGAATAGCTTCCATGGTATGTGTGCAGTACCAGTATCAAAGCTGGTAGTTGCAGTGTCAAACCAAGTGATGGACCTCTTCAGTTCTATGCTGCTGCTTTCTCCCTTCCACCTACGTGGACGGATGGCGGTTCTAAAATGCTGGAACGCGAGGCGAAGGTGTTCATGGTGGGAAGCATGCAGCTTGCTCGTCATTGCCTATTGCAGCATGAGGATGTGCTGGCAGTGAGAAGGAGCGTAAGGCAGGACCATAGCATCATCCTCCATATTCTCAGTGATACTGAATGCCACAGGCCCCTTCAGAGTAAAACTCATGATGCTAAGAGCCATCCCTTCTGCAGGGTTAAGGAGGAGTAGATCTCCTTGTCCTGCAACCTTCTAGTGTGATGACCTAGCAGAATAGCTGTAGAATGTGCTCACAGCAAGAGATGCGTGAGGCTGGCATTATTAGAATGTGTGTGAGGTGTAGAACTCGGATATTAGGCCTCAATCTGTGAGTAATGGAGTGGGATGCATTGAGGAGTCTGATAATCTGGTGGTGTGGTGGATAAGAGATGCATGTGAAGATGTATTCACTGAGAAAACTGTCCGGGTTGTTTGCCAGCTCCTGGGGGTTTTGTCATTCAAAGGCACTCGGTGCTTGATTGAGGGACTTGGCATCGGGCAGGGAGGGGGCCTGCTGAGAGCCAAGCCCCTTCCCTTCTGCCAACCCCTCTTCCCTGCAACCCCAACCTCACGATTCCCCACCTGCTATCACGTCTGTGGCCAGTTTCTTTACGGCTCCTGGGCCTTGGGTGGGTGCATTGCCAGCAGCAACCACTGCACTGCCAGTGGCGCTGCTGAGCAATGAAGAGCTGCCCAGCCCTGACTGATTGGCAGTTGTCTGTGGGTGGAATTTCTGGTCCTGGAAAAAGCCTGCCGCTGTCCAATTTTTAAGGACCTAACTCTACATTTGATAGTAGGCGAGTTTACTATTTGTTATTTAAACTTATTTTTAAATACAATACAAACTGATAACTTGATCCACCATTCTAAATTGAAAAGCAGAATTGCAATTCCAGGTTTAATAGGAAAATGACATAAGCTATTTTTAAGAAGCAATTTAAACTATTATCTAATGTTTCTGCCTCATTGCTTTGCATAAAACTGAATGATTTTCACCTATGATTCACCACCTGGGAGGATCGCATTTTGCAGAAATGGTCCCAGGCATTTCCCTGTGGGCACAGAGACAGTTACTTTTACAAGTTTGTTTGAATTATCAGAGGCCTGGAATAAGTTACCTGTTAGTGTCTCAGCTGGGGTGTTGTGCAAAAACGTCTAGACCTGAGAAGTAGGTAAAAATGTAGAAACTTCAGAAGCATTTTAGTACTTTGTAACTGGTCATAAAATATTTAAATAAGAATTGGAGTCAACCATATAGCCCGGTGAACCTAATGCACCATTCAGAGATCAATATTGATCTATGCTTCATTTCAGTTTACACCTTTACTTATCAAAAGTCTGTTCATTTTCAGTTATAAAAGCAACAATTTATCTTCTATCAATTGCAATTTGTGGAACAGAGTTCCAAACTTATTCCTCCATTTGCATGAACAAACATTTGCTAATTTCACTCCTGAAAAATCTAGCGTCATTTTTTGACTATGCCCCGAACACTAGACCCTCCAATCAGAGGAAACGGTTTACTTCAATCAACACCATCTGTTACCTCTTATATCTTAAACTTCAATAAATTGATTACAGTCAGATTAGCCATGATCTTATCAAATTACACCTACTTTGTATGTTTGTAAATCGCCCGTTGGGAATATCACCCTGGTCTCCTTTACAATTTAACTCTTGAGGTCCAGATATACTTCTGGTAAATCTGCTATGCACTCTCTCCAAGGCTAGTATATATCTCCTGTGGTGTGATGGCCAGAACTGTCCACAATACTCCAGCCACTTCTAGCTACAAAGACCAGCATTCCATTTATCCTTTTGATTATTTTCTGTGCCTGTTCATAATTTTGAATGAAAAGGATCCCCAAGTTTCTTTGGACCTTCTGTCTCTAGATTTTCACAGTTAAAGTATTCCGTTCTACCCTATTTAAATCCAAAGTAAATTACTTTACATTAACTTACAGTGAAATCCATTTTCTACCCATTCACTCAATCTATCAAAATCTCTTTGCATTTTTATGCTTCTTTATGTACTTCTTACTATATCATCTATCTGTGTATTGTAAGGGTCCTTCTGTTTATTCCCTTATTTTCCCTTTTATTTTGCTATTGTGCTTTTGATTCATGGATTACTAATGGACAAACGTATGGGGGGATGGGGATTGATAGACAAAGGAGAATCAGTGGGTGTGATCTACTTGGATTTCCAGAAGCCTTTGACAAGGTGCCAGACAGGAGGCTGCTAAATAAGATTAAAAAGTCCATGGTGTTAGGGGCAAGGTACTGGCATAGTTACAGGATTGGCTGACTGGCAGAAGGCAGAGAGTGGGGATGATGAGGCCTTTTATCAGGATGACAGCCAGTGGTGTTCCACAGAGGTCAGTGTTGGGACCACAACCATTCATGATATACATTAACGATCTTGAAGATGAAGGACATTGTTACTAAGTTTGCAGATGGTACAAAGATGTAGAGGGACAGGTTGTACTCAGGAAGAAAGGAGGCTGCAGGAGGATGGACAAAGAAGTGGCAGATGGAATACGATGTGGAAAAGTGAGTTTATGCACTTTGGTAGGAAGAGTAGAGGCATAGACTATTTACTAAATGGGAAAAGGCTTAGAAAATCAGAAGCAAAAAGGGACTTGGGAGTCCTAGTTCAGGATTTGATTCTATTAAGGTTAACATGCAGGCTCAGATGGTAGTTAGGAAGGCAAATGGAGTGTTAGCATTCCTGTCAAGAGGGCTAGAAAACACAAGCTGGGATGTAATTGTGATGTTCTATAAGACTTTGGTCAGACCCCATTTGGAATATTATGAGCAATTTTGGGCCCCATATCTAAGGAAGGATGTGCTGGCCTTGGAGAAGATCCAGAGGAGGTTCAAAAGAATGATCCTGGGGATGAAGGACTTGTCATATGAGGCGTGGTTGAGGACTCTGGGTCTGTACTCAGTGGAGTTTAGAAGGATGAAAGGGATCTAATTGAAAGTTACAGAATACTGCGAGGCCTAGATAGTGGATGTGGAGAAGATGTTTCCACTAGCATAAGATAATAGAACATACGAGCACAGCCTCAGACTGAAGGGACGGACCTTTAAAACTGAGATGAGGAGGAATTTCTTCAGCCAGAGGGTGGTGAATTTGTGGAACTCAATGCCACAAAATGCTGAGAATGCAGGAGAATGGGGATGAGAAACATATCAGCCATGATTGAATGATGGACCAGACTCTAGTCCCGAATGGCCTAATTCTGCTCCTATATCTCTGGGTCTATGGTCCTATCTCACTTTAAGATGAGAAACCTCCTGTGCCTTTACTTCAAACTACAGAATCCGGAAGGCTGGTTTAAACTGGTGATTGCAGACTGGCCGGTATCAGTGTGGACTCGGTTTAATTGATTGGCTGGTGGTAAATGAATTATCCCAAAAGGCTGTCCTCTGCCCGGTAACAGGTGGTGATTGGATCTGATCCCAGTGATATATTTTTCCGAGTCCAAGGTTTGGGCTTTGGTTTCAGTTTTGATTCTGGCAGCCCGGTGAAAAATCCAATGAACTCTCCTGAGGAAATCCAGCTCATTCTCTCCAGAAGGCCACTTTGAGGACAGACTCTCCAGCAAGCCTCTGGGTGCTATCCTCTTTCGAGGCCTGAAGACCGATCACAAGCTAAAAGCAAAGTTTGAAGTGAAATAAAGTGTCTCTACAGAAAACCTGCTGCCTGAGTACCGAATTTTCTAAACCACAGGGACACTGAATGAGTGAATCTGCAAATAAGATTACTACAGACTGCAAGTCAAAGACTGTAATCTGCAAGCTTGCTGTGATGAAAGTATGCTAAAAGAACCACAAACTTCAGCAAACAGTTTCTTCCAAGGGACTTTCCAGTCAGATATATCAGCCATGGCCTACCCTTTACAAATCCATGCTGGAGATCTTTGATCGGTGGAAAATTTTCAAGGTGTCTGCTCACCTCCGTACCAGCCTCCCCGAACAGGCGCCGGAATGTGGCGATTAGAGGCTTTTCACAGTAACTTCATGAAGCCTACTTGTGACAATAAGCGATTTTCATTTCATTTTTCAGTTCACCTTCTCCTTAACTATAGACTCTATTAATGTGCTGACAATAGATGTTTAGCTAACTAATCCATAATTCCTGCTTTTCCTCTATCAGTTTCCTTCTATAGCGTAATGGCATGCACAATTTTCCAATTCCAATTCAAGTGCACAATTCAAAAGAGCTTAATAGATTATAGTTAGGACATTTAAAATGTTCCTACCTCCTTTCTTTAGTGTTTTTTGTCTGTCATAATTTAAGTCTAATGAGCCTCAATGTTCTTCTTTCGTCAAAGGTGCTTGGGTAAACCGAGGACTTGGAACAGTTAGGAAGGAGGGTGACCGACTTGTCTGGACATACACAGCCCCTCATTTGGGTCACTGGATAGCTGCACCATTACCTTTAACTACAGGTAAATGTGCACATTATCTACTTATTCTTTATATTGCTGAAGAGATATGTCGCCAATAACAGTAACAGAAGAGAATTAGAACCAACGACAGTTAAATACACAAGAACATTGAAACTAATGCCTTAATTATACTTTGGTCACTCAGGAGCTGTGTGACTATGCTGTGATTTTCAAGTGATCTTTGTTGGCCCTGGTGATGGTTGACTTCGTTCAACCGAACTTGTGGGCACAGGAGTAGGTTGAGTATCGGTGCATGAGTGTCCCACTGGGTCACTGTCTGCGAAGTCTGCACATTCTCCTCGTGTTTGTGTGGGTTTCCTCCGGGTGCTCCGGTTTCCCCCCTCAAGTGCCAAAAGACGAGCTTGTTAGATGAACTGAACCCCCCCCCCCCCCCCCCCCCCCCCCCCCCCGTGTACCCAAATAGGCGCCGGAGTGTGGTGACTAGAGGATTTTCACAGTAACTTCATTGCAGTGTTAATGTAAGCCTACTTGAGACACTAATAAAGATTATTATTATAAAAATAGTAGAGTCCACTGGAAGTCCTGGTACAACAGGAACCACTTCTTGTTGAATTTCCACTGCCGCATTTCCTCCTTTCATGTTATCTGGAACCTTTGCAGTTTCCGAGATATGGTGTCGACAGATATGATCTTGGTGCCTGTGAACAACTCTTCCATTATTCATTTTCACTACCAAAGATACTGGCCACTTTGGTTAAGAATAATTCCAGGTAGCCCAATGCTGGTTACTGCCAAAATTCCTGATTCAAACACAATAATTCGGGTTAAAATGTCTTTCCTTAGCATGACAATCATGTCTCTCCTGATTTTCTTGTCTCCTTCCCACTTTGCTTTGATACCTGGATGTAGCAGATCCAGGCAAGACTTTGGTCTACTACCCATCAATAATTCAGCTGGGAAGAGTCCAGTAGTTGTTTGTGGTGTAATACGATATTGAAATAACCTTGTGCTCTGGGTCCCCAAGTATCACTTGACAGCCTCTTCAATCCTTCCCTCAATGTCTGAGTAGCTCACTCAGCCAAACTATTTGAAGCTGGATGAAAAGGCATGGTGGCACATGTCGTATTCCATTCCTTTGCATAAACTCTTGGAGCAACTCACTTGTAAATGTTCTGCCATTATCAGAAACGAGAGAATCAGGTAACCCATGAGTTGCAAAGACTTGGCATATCTTCTCTATAGTACTGGGAACTGTAATGTTGTATACTTATTCTGCTCATGATGTATACTTGGACTGTGCATCCACGATGACTAAAAACAGACCCATAAAAGGAACAGCAAAATCCACATGAATTCTTGACCTGGCTAGACTCTTCATTTGAGAGGCACCAGAATGAACCTGATTAATTTCATCCATTACTTGCGTACTACCAGGGAGTGGTACAATCACACTCGACCCCCACAGTATACAATCACCCTACATATTTCGTCTTTGCACCTCCCAAGTCTTCAACCCATAACCTTCCTTGCATCAGAAATCTTTTAACTTGTGACAGAATGCTTATATGCCGATGACTTGTTAGTATACGTGTCGGAACCAAGTGTGTCAATAGGGGGAATACTGGAGCTGCTTCAGTTGTTTGGGTCTTACTCGCAGTACAAATTAAATCTAGACGTGTGAATATTTTGTGGTGCCGGGGGGGAGACGACTGCCATTCCATAGGGCAGGGGCTTACTTTAGATACCTGGGGGTGCAGGTTGCTCGGGATTGGGTGGGGCTCTGTTGTACAACAGTGTTGTAGTCCTCGCCTCGTTGATCACCTGAAGGCGGATCGACGTTGGGATGGAGATCAACCTCTCCACCGTGTACCCTGGCGTGGTGGGAGGACCTGCTGGAATTCCTGACTCTTGAGAAGGTCAAATTTGAACTGAGGGGAAGGATGGAGGAGTTCTACAATTCATGGGTGTTATTCATTATGCACTTTCGAGAATTGGATTACATCGAACATTAGGGTGGGGGAGGGGTTGGGAGAGTTGTGTGGGGGGGGGGGGGCTGTGTGTGTTAATGGTAACTATGGGTGATTCCTGATTCCTTTTTGTTATTTGTTTATGTTAACATTCGGGCTAATGTTTGGGGGTTTTGTGGGAGGATGCGATTGTTGTTATCAATATGGGGATTGACATTGCATTTGTTACTGATTATTGTTTATTGTTGGGTGTAAATTTGGGAGAAAATGTGAAAAAGGAGAATAAAAATATATTTTTTAAAAACTTGTGACCGAATAGGATCGCTGTCCGTCCATTGCTTAATTCGTTTAGCACTCACTAGTGATTGGGCAAGTCTATAGTAAGAAAATCATCTTGGGAGGACACCATATCTGGGTTGGCAAATCTCGTAAAGGGAGGCAACTTAACGCGTCCGCGTTTGCATTATCCTTCCCTGCCCTGTACACTATCTTGTACTGATACTGACAATGTAAGCATCCAATGCTGTATTCCTGCTGAGGCCAAGGGATGATTATGTTTTGACTCATTGAAAAGGCTAATTAATGATTTGTGGTCTGTACATATGGTGAGTGAAAGAACATTGGGGTACTGAGGGAATATTCTTACCACAGAAGCAATAGCTAGATCTTATTTGCCAAACTGCGAATACCCCTTTTCAGCCTTAGTCAGTGTTCTAGATGCAAAACCAATGGATTTCTTGGACCCCGTTCTCCATTCCATGAGAAGGTACTGCCCCACATCGTGCGCCGAGGCATCGCACAACAGAATAAGTTTCCTGTCTCAAATAATATGGACTAGCAGATATTCTGATTGCAACAACCCTTCCACATCTTTGAATGCCTTCATCTGTGCACACTCCCACTTTCATTTTGTTTCTGTGTGCAGAAGTAAGTACAATGGTGCAAACATTTGTAGACAGGTCAAACAAAATCTTTCCGTAATAGTTCATCAAACCTATAAATGGCCTGAGCTCGGCCATATTTATGGCTTCCTTAATTGCTCGATCTTTACATTTCACAGGAGATCAGCCTTGTGCAGTGATTCGGTAGCCTAGATAATCCATGTTCAGTGCCTGAAAAATGCACTTACTCTGCTTCAGATGAAAGTCCCGCCTCTGAAAACCTTTTTTAAAACTCCATCCAGGTTGCTGAGATGCTCCTCCTCGGTCTTGCCTGAAAGTAAAATGTCATCTAAGTATAGTGCAAACATGCGGAATATCTTGTAACGGGTTGTCCATCGTCCTTTGGAAGACCGCTGGACTGATGGATACTCCAAAAACCAAACTATTATACTTGAACAACCCTTTATGCATGTTGTTGATCACATACTGCTGCGAATCATCCTCCATCAAGACTTGTTGATTGGCTTAGCTCATGTCCAGTTTTGAAAATGTCTTGCCTCCTTCAAAGGTTGAAACACACCTTCTACCCACGGCAGCGGGTAAGCATCCAGCTTGGAAACCTGATTAATGGTGCATTTGTAACCCCCACGTATGCGTACAATACCATCACTTAAGGTCAGGCACAATTGGAGTTGCCCAACATTGATACTGAATGGGCTCAATGATTCCTAGCCTTTGTAGCCGCTCCAACTCCTCTTCCACTTTGCCTTTCATGGCGTATGGCACTATCCTCTCTTTGGAAAAATCGAGGAGTAGGCTGAGGATGTACAAACATTGCTTTGCAATGTGCCCAGTTTGTTTTTGAAAACCTGAAGATATTTCTGAATGATGTCCTCTGATATTTTGTATGCTTTTATCTCTCCCCAGTTCAACTGAATTGTCCTGAGACAGTCATGCCCTAGTAAACTACCTTTTACTGCCAAGATCTGTGCTCTTGCATCTAGACAGATTTATATCCATCTCTAATGCTGTAAGCAATGGTATAGTCTTGCCGGTGTACACCCAAAAGTTGAATCCGGCCTAAAAAAGGGTTGGTGCCTGCTTGGAGCCACAAATGTTCTTGAAGATCTACTCACTGATTAACGATACAGAGACTCCTGTGTCAACTTCCCATCTTAATTTTCTGTCCATTGACCTGCACTGATGGATAAATACGCCCTGCATACCTATCACTTATAGTAAACATGTCAACTCCTCTGCCTGGCCTGAGCTTCAAAGTAATGCATCGTCAACTGAGGCCTTCCTTGCATTTTATGTTCCCTGCTGAGCCTTCGACTTTCTCTCAGCACTGCTTTGTTAAATGCCCCTTGTTGCACTGGTGACTAGCACATATATACTTACAATGATTCACATAGTGTGACTTTCAATACCTAAAACATCCTACTGTCTTCACCTTTTTTACTTGTAGCTTCTTTCTTTACTCGATGCAGTGCATCGGATTGGATTAATTGACTACAGCTCCGCCTTTAACACCATAATCCCAGCCAAGATCACATCAAAGCTCCAAAATGTAGGACTTGGCTCTCCACTCTGCAACTGGATCCTCGATTTTCTGACCAACAGACCACAATCAGTAAGAATGAACACCAACACCTCCACAATAGTCCTCAATACTGGGGCCCCGTAAGGCTGCGTACTTAGCCCTCTACTATACTCCCTGTACACAGGCAACTGTGTGGCAGAATTTGGTTCCAACTCCATCTGCATGTTTGCTGACAACCATAATGGGCTGGATCTCGAATAACGGCGAGTCAGAATACAGGAGGGAGACAGAACCTAGTGGAGTGGTGCAGCGACAACAATCTATTCCTCAATGCCAGCAAAACTAAAGAGCTGGTCATTGACTTCAGGAAGCAAAGTACTGTACACACCCCTGTCTGCATCAATGTGCCAAGGTGGAGATGGTTGACAGTTTCAAATTCCTAGTTGTGCACATCACCAACAATCTGTGCTGGTCCACCCGCGTCGACGCCATCACCAAGAAAGCACAACAGTGCCTATACTTCCTCAGGAAACTAAGGAAATTCGGCATGTCCACATTAACCCTTACCAACTTTTACAGATGCACCATAGAAAGCATCCTATCGGGCTGCATCACACCCTGGTATGGCAACTGCTCGGCCCAGGACTGCAAGGAACTTCAGAGAGTCGTGAATACCGCCCAGTCCATCACACGAACCTGCCTCCCATCCATGGACTCCATCTACACCTCCCGCTGCCTGGGGAAAGCGGGCAGCGTAATCAAGGATCCCTCCCACCCGGCTTACTCACTTTTCCAACTTCTTCCATCGGGCACGAGATACAGAAGTCTGAGAACACGCATGTACTTGCATCTTTTTTTCTTCACAAGATTGCTCTTCAAATAATTAATTTAGTTATGCAGTTATTATAGTTTTGAGCTACTTATCCCACATTTTTACCAATGAACTACCACTGGGGCTGGATGCTTGCAGAAAGACAGAAATTCTGGGCTAGATTTCCAATGAGAGAATGGTGACCCCCCACGCTCAGATCATTACGGGAACCTGACCCCGTATTGCATCTGCTTCACCGACACACTAATGTGCAAAGCTCCTAATTAGGCCATGACCAGCTTGGTGCCCAATTAGTGGTGCTGCCGCTGCCTGCAATCAAAAACAGATTTAGAGTGGAATGCTGAAAGGCAGACAACAGCCATGAATAACAGCGTTTACTTACAGATTGGAGCAGGCAGGAGAGCAAAGAGCCAGCAGCCTCCGGGTGCATACAAATTGCCAAACGGCCAATCACCAGGTACTTGATCTGCTCATGTGATGGTAACATTGTGCCACTGTTTGAACACCTCCGGGTTGAACAACCATTTTTCTTAAACATTGCAATTCGGCAGCAAAATCACAAATGTGCACCAGACAATTCACATTTCAAGCTCACTGTTTTGAACATTTACTGTTAGCAAGCTTTTTAATAAGCTTAATGGGCAGGTATTTGGCAGTGGATGGGTTTCCAGACCCCCTCCCCACCCCTCTCTTCCTCCTCACATAAAAAAATGCAGTGGGGCGTTGGAAGACTGACATACTATCCCGGAGCATTGTTTTCAAAGCTAGCTTGCTGCAGACCTCATCCTCACAGATGTTGAAAATGCTGCTCTCTGTCAGGTTTCTTCACTAACAGGTAGCTGCATTAAACCAGGTTCCAGGATAATGGGGATCAAGGCAAATTACAGCCTTGTCCTTAATATATAAAACACATTTTCAAATTCCATTTGATAACTGCAGTAAACAACCTTCAGGTACATTTCACCCACGTGCTATAAAATAATTAAAGTCTGCCAAAACATTTGTTCATTATCACTCTGAAGGAAATGGGGGCTATGGCTACAGGCAAAAGTTTTTATTACTGTTCTATTTTTGTCTGTGCTGCCATCTCTTAATCTTTAGTTATATGATAATTACAAACAATTTGTTCCCATTTACAACCTTTTCAATTGATTTTAGATGATCAACGTGGACATTTAAAATAGTCCTTGATCATTTTTATTTTTTGCTTTTCGTAATATGAAATAACGTTGGATTAAATTCAAAATATGAACCCTCATGCTCTTAATATCTATCTCTGCTTAAGTTTTTATTTTCTCCCCTCCTTATTTTTGAGTTTGACCCCAGTCCAGCTCAGTGTACCACACCCGGTTTCCAATCTGTCGGAGCTGGCAAAGATTCATCTTCAAGGTCTGTCATTGTCAGCATATAATCAGCAGTAACAGCTGCACATGTCTGATCCTGGGTGTCTTGTGCACTTTATTTATCCTTTCTTCCCTTCTGTCATGTTTCCCCACAGCACTTCCAAACAACAGAGATCAACACAAATCACCTGCTTACACTGACGCTTTGCCACTAACAGCCATCCTGAATTATCAGTGCAGCTGTGGGTCCCGCTGTACTAGATTTTATAAGAATTATGCATTTTAAAATGTTTATAGATAGGGCAGTACAATATTTTGGAAGAGCAACATCATCTGTTGTGTGAAGCATGCAGGAGCTGAGCAATGAGAGTCCGACACAATATGACCAAGAAAGTCTCACAGAATTGTACAGCGGGAAAGACGCAGAGGGGATTGCAGAAAGAGAATTATTTTGTTTTGTTCATTAGCCAGGAAATTAACTAATGTATAACTAAATAGAGCCTCATTCTTTGAGAATATTTCCCATCAGTGACAACAACTGCTTGCATTTATATAGCATCTTTAACCTCATGATACATTGCAAGGTGCTTCACAGGAATGGCATCCACATAGTTTGGAACCGAGTCACAATATTAGAACAGGTAACAAAAAAGCGTAGATAAGATTTAAGGAATGACTAAAGTGCAAGGAGAGATGTAGAGGTTTAGGGACCAGGCAACCAAATGCATGCCTGCAAATGGTTGCGCAGAGATCATAGAATCACTGGAGGAGGCCATTCAGCTCATTGAGTTTGCATTGACCCTCTGTAAGAACACTCTACCTAGACCCATACCGCAACCTATCCCAGTAACCCCACCTAGCCTTTTAGACGCTAAGGATCAATTTGGCACAGGGGTGGGCAAACTACGGCCCGCGGGCCGCATGCGGCCCGACAAAGGTTTTTATGCGGCCCGCCAATGAGGTGCCCGGAATCATAACCGGCATTTTTGAAAAGCCGCCGGGGAAAAGCCGCTGAAGTAAATGCGCTTATTCAATAAGCGCAATTACTTCAGCGGCTTTTCCCCGGCGGCTTTTCCCCGGCGGCTTTTCAAAAATGCCGGTTATGATTCCGGGCACCTCATTGGTGGGCCGCATAAAAAACGCGCGTAGTGGGGTGGATGAGTGGGGCTGCCTTATTGGTCGGTTTAGTTGGGTGTACGACCAATAGGAGTCCAGGTTACAAACAATAAGCCTTATTATTGTTTGTAACCTGGACTCCTATTGGTCGCACACCCAACTAAACCGACCAATAAGGCAGCCCCACTCATCCACCCCACTACGCGCGTTTTTATCGTTGGCTAGGCTGTGCTTCTGTCAGTGTTAAGGATCAGCACAAGCAACTTGACACCTGATTTCAACAAACTGGTAAATGACTGCAGTCAGATGCATCATTCTCATTGACATTGTTCTGTTACTTACTGAGTTACTTTGTTTTTCAAATAAATGTGCTTTTTTTTCTTTAAAGCCCTTTAATTTTGGCTATTTAAAATATTAATTATTTACTTAATATACTACAGTAGTCCCCCGTTATACCGCGCTCCGCAATACCGCGGTTCGCGATATACCGCGGGGGGGCTTATGGACCCCAACTGTCAGTTGTGTCAATTTCAGCGGCCGGCTCACTTTGATCCGGAGAGGGAAGCTGCTCTCTCACTGAAGCAATCAGCCGGCCGCTGAAGTTGACACTGCCGGCTGCTCTCTCCCTCCAATCAGAAACATTAAAACTTAAAAGTTGGATTGGAGGGAGAGAGCAGCGGGCAGTGTCAATTTCAGCGGCCGGCTGATTGTTTCAGTGAGAGAGCAGCTTCCCTCTCCGGATCAAAGTGAGCCGGCCGCTGAAATTGACACTGCCCGCTGCTCTCTCCCTCCAATCCAACTTTTAAGTTTTAATGTTTCTGATTGGAGGGAGAGAGCAGCCGGCAGTGTCAATTTCAGTGGCCAGCTCACTTTGATCCGGAGAGGGAAGCTGCTCTCTCCCTCCAATCAGTACCCCAGCAGCCACAGTACCCCAGCAGCCACAGCCTGAACTCCAGCAGCCACAGTACCCCAGCAGCCACAGCCTGTACCCCAGCTACAGAGGGGAGGGGCGATGTGAGACCATGCTGGTCTTGCAGAGGCCCGTATGACCTCCTCCTGTGTTCTCTGCTCTCTCCCTCCAATCAGCCGGCAGTGTCAATTTCAGCGGCCGGCTCACTTTGATCCGGAGAGGGAAGCTGCTCTCTCACTGAAACAATCAGCCGGCCGCTGAAATTGACACTGCCTGCTGCTCTCTCCCTCCAATCAGAAACATTAAAACTTAAAAGTTGGATTGGAGGGAGAGAGCAGCGGGCAGTGTCAATTTCAGCGGCCGGCTGATTGTTTCAGTGAGAGAGCAGCTTCCCTCTCCGGCCGCTGAAATTGACACTGTTTTAATTAGATCCACGATGGGGGTTTTAAATTTATTTAAAAATCTATGCTAGCGCTTCCCATTGTGAGTCTACGGGGGTCTGACTTCTCCCCCCGCCCCCCGTAGACTCTCAATGGGAAGCGCTAGCATAGATTTTTAAATAAATGTAAAACCCCCATCGTGGATATCCGCGGCTCGGTTGCAACGCGGGTGGCTGTCTTGGACCCCAACACCTGCGTTATAAAGGGGGACTACTGTATGCGGCCCTTTAAAATTGTGAATTTCTGAATGTGGCCCTTGCACGGAAAAGTTTGCCCACCCCTGATTTAGCATGTCCAATCCACAGAGGAAACCCACGCAGACATGGGGACAACATGCAAAGTCCACACAGTCTCCCAAGGTCGGAATCAAACCCAGGTCCCTGACGCGATGAGGCAACAGTGCTAACCACTGTGTCATTGTGCTTGAATTATGGGAAAGCTTGCCAGTTTCTGTAATGTATTGCTAAGCAATTACTCTCGATATTCATATATGAAGAACTGCTGGAATAATGAGGGATGAGCAGATTTAGTCCAGAGAAGAGTTAATTATATTTAATGCATCAATGAGAACCAAGAGGAAATCTGATTTAAAATTCTGAAGGATTTTGATGAGGTAAACACTGAATGGCGAGTCAGGACCGAAACCGGAGCAGTTTAAGATGGGTCAGAAAAGAAATGGTGAGGTTATGGGTTCTTACACTGAAATCTGTTATAACATGAGTCTGAAACTGGTGGAAGCATAATGCTAAATATTTTTTAAAGAAAAAAAATGTAACGTTATCGGAAAATTGATTCCGGCGATAGTTCTTTTACTTAACCAACATTGGTATGATAGGCCAATTAGCTTCTCCCAGTGTTATAAATTCTGTGATTCTCACACATTATGAGATGAGAAAAAGCCGATAGACTTCATTAAAATCCATATTTACTTGTAAAACTAAGTAATCAGATGGACTGTTTACTTCAAGGTATGAAATCATAAAATTCATATCTACTCTGTACTTGGTACAAGGAGAAGATGAGACTTTCTAGTTTCATGCAGGCTCTTGAAGCTGAGTTTGATTTTAAGGCACACTCCATACATCACTGATTTCAATTAAAACCTGCCTTGTTGAATCTAGGTACAATTGGTCGCATTGCAAAGGATATCACTACCTACCATACTCTGCTCATGGTGGCTATATTAGGAGGAACTGCAGTGATTCTTGCAGGATTCGTAGCTGTGCTCTTCTGTTACTGCAGGTAAAGCCATTAGATATCTCTATAAGCATCTGTGCCCTGGAAATTTTGTAAGTTTCAAAAGCTATTTCGTAGCTCTGCATTTTTAGTTGGCTGCAAAATGTGACTTAGTTAAATATAAATAAATCATTGATTGTTGATCATGCAATAATTAAATACACTGATAGTCTAACTCTATTGCTGCAGATTTTCTTGAATGGGGGATGTCATTAACGGAATGGGACCAGGTGCAAAGGGCTCTCAGTAGACCCCATTCCTCCGCCACACTGTGTTTACTCAATGTTGTTCGAATTACAGAGCTCTTCCTTGAGGTTTTCCCTGCCTGGTTGATGCTGTATAACTACAAAGGTGGAAATAAATATTTTATTAAGAGCTTCCATCTCACTGAGACAGCTTCAGGCCAATTCACATCCAACCATCTGCTCTGAAAACTCACTTTTTGGCAATGACCACATTTCTACCATAGCAGTTAAGACCATCCAAAACATTCAAAATAAATCAATTCTAAACAAAATACTTTTTTTTAGTGTAAATGTATTCTGTGTCCCAAAGTTAACGGATCCTTTACTTCACAACGCATTCCTGACTGGTCTCCCACAAATTTTGAGATTAAATACAAGCATGCAAAATACTGGCATTTTCTTCAAATCAATGTGTGGGGCTGTTATATCTGAGCTCCAGAGTATTTTATTGGGGGTACCCTAAAAATCGCTAGGGACTCTCCTTTGGTAGTTCACAAGTAAGGTTTACACAGCAATTTCCCAGAAGTGCAAACTTACTGGGCAATGGCCCTCCACTGGGAACTATCTGAAAATGCAATTGTAAATTGCAACCTTCGGGTCGATCCGACAAGGTTATAACAATAGTTACCCAAAAAGAGTTAAAACCTTTTTGGGAAACTACTGGACAGATCCATGGGCTGTAAAATCGTTGAAAAAATCACATCTTATTGAATGTTTTTAAAATAAATTTAGAGTACACAATTATTTTTTTCCAATTGAGGGGCAATTTAGCAATCCACCTACCCTGCACATCTTTGGGTTGTGGGGGAGAGACTCACGGGGAGAATGTGCAAACTCCACACGGACAGTTTAACCCGGGTCCTCGTCGCCCTGAGGTATTAGTGCTAACCACTGCACCACCCAGTCACCCCTACCTTGTTGAATGTTAATAGTGTGGTGGCAGCCTCCATCTCATGAGATGATGGTTTACACTTGGTGGTCAACTCTAATGTGGTCAGGAGCCTCAATCTGGCACATCTGCTGCAGAGGAAGATAAAGGAGCTGAGAAGGTGCACGATTCACTGGCTTCTGTTTGCATTTGTGTGTCTTCTCGCTCGGATCTCTTGTAATTGGAGACAGCAGACTGCTTGGTTTTAATAACTGGTTCCATCACACTGATGTTATCCTCCAACCATGAACGAATCAGGATTTTTCTGGTTTTGCTTCCCATATTTTGATTATACGATATTGTAGATGGTGTTCAAAATATTCTATTTCACTTCTGCATTCTGTGTGCAAATGCCGAGAGTGCCTGTTCAATTGATTTAAGGCACTTTTCATTTTTAATCTGGCTAGGCAGTATGACTGACAATATCAGGACAACATTTTCTGTGGTGGGGGGTCCCTGGGTGGGGGAGACGGTTCCCCCTATTACTGGGTCGCTGTGTCGAGAGGAGGGTGTCCACCTATTACAGGGGATTCTGGGGTGGGCGGGTTGGGTCATCCCTGTACTTGAGGGTGGGGGGGGGGTGTTACCAAGGCAGTCCGCTGATGGGGGGGGGGGGCAACCGACTGCAGGACCTTGCTATCGGGCCGCCCATCCAAGATGGTGGCATGTAAGCAGGATTCCTTGGGAATCCCTCATATTCCATGCCCTGCATATATTTACTTGACCTGGAACACTGAATTGCATCCCACTTTACGACCACAAGGGGATCTTAAACTGGTGCAGTTCAGCTCTGGCAGGAGAACATAGGGCTGGATTCTCTGATTTTGAGGCTATTCCGGAGGATGTGCCTAGTTTTACAATGAAAAAGTCGGCGGCACCCCCGTACCGATGATCTGCCCCGGTGGGGCGCTAGCAGCAGGGCCGGGTAAAACTCCTGCCGATCCTGACATAAATGGCCAGAGCATTGCTGGGTCCGTGGCCGGGCATGTGCACGGGGAGGAAATGCAGCAGTCGCGCTGTATTGCATGGCACTGGCCGCGCACGGACCCAGCCAGCCATATAGTGTCCCCCTGGACACCCCCCTCGCCACCACCCACCTGTCCCCCCAGCCCTTACGAAGTCCCACCTGCCAGCAGCACGGTTCTCTTCACCCCGCCCCAACCCCCACTATGGCGGCACTGGACACAGTCCGCAGCCGCCATACCGGGTTTATGAAAACAAAGACAACACACAATACTCGCGCCCATCGGGGGAGGGCCTCAAAGCGACGCGCTGTCGCAACGGCGTGCGCTATGCTCCTAGATTACTTCGATTTAGAGGAGGCAGAGCATCCGAAAAACGACGGCCCCGATTCGGTCGCAAACGGGGATTCTCTGCCCGATCGCTGAATACGATTTTGGTGTTCGGCAATGGAGAATCCAGCCCATAGTCTTCCAAACACAGAATCCCACACTATATATTTAGACATCAGTCTGCCTGTGGACTCTACTCCTGATTTTATTTTTTTGTCAGGGTTTACTCCCTTGGACTTCAACTCTCCCAAGGTATCCACAAGGCAGTGGAGCTAACTGGCCGTAGCTGGGAGTTTTAAAAATAATCTTTATTGTCATAAATAGGCTTACATTATCACTGCAATGGAGTTACTGTGAAAGCCCCTGGGCGCCACTCATGGTTCTTGAGTGCCAGGGCATGTCCATATCCTGTTGGACCGACAAATAGCATGTTTGGGGCCCAAACCTCCTTTGAGTTCTTCTGAAGCTAGCCTGGGGCCACAAGGCATCTAGTTTATCGGTGCTGCCATGGGGAACCACAGCTGAGGACTTACCAATGGAAAGGCTATGTACTGACAGCGAGAGACTTATTCATTTGGCTCTTTCTCACACATTGCTGTTAGTCAGTGGGTAGGCTGAATATGATGAGCAAAGGAGTACCTACGATCACAAAACATGCTAACTTTCTTCACTGCACACTAAACACATCACATCGACCTTTTGGACACACTGGCTACCAGGGCAGGTCAAAGGTTAGGAATCCCCTCTTGACCCCCACCCCTCCAATCCCTGTCCACCATCTACAAGGCACAAATCAGGAGTGTAATGGAATACTCTCCACTTGCCTGGATGCATGCAGCTCCAACAACACTCCAGCAGCTCATCACCATTCAGGACAAAGCAGCCTGTTTGATCGCTCCCCCTTCCACAAACATTCAAACCCTCCACCACCTACGAACAGTGGCAGCTGTATGTACCATCTACAAGATGCACTGCAGTAACTCACCCAAGGTTCCTGAGACAGCATCTTCCAAACCCATGACCACCTACCATCTCAAAGGACAAGAGCAGCAGAAACCTGGGAATCCCACCATCCGGAGGTTCCTCTCAGTCACTCAGCAACCTGACTTGGAATTGTATCACCATTCCATCACTGTCGCTGGGGCAACAACCTGGAACTCCCACCCTAACAGCACAGTGGGTGTACCTACAGCTGAAAGACTGCAGCGATTCAAGAAGGCAGCTCACCAACACCTTGTTAATGGCAACTAGGGATGGGCAATAAATGCTAGCCTAACCAGTGGCTCCCACATCATGTAATTTTTTTTTAAATGAAGGGGAATATAATATTTGTGGAATGTCAGAATTTCCCATTATGATAATTCCACATTTACTTTTTTTTTACTTGAAGTTTATACTATTTTGGCTTTTCTCTCGATCCTCTTTGTATGTCCCAATCATTTATTTCACTTCTTGTATAATAAATTAAAATGTCAGTTTCAGTGATTTAAAAAAAAATGTTTTTTTGCTTCCTGGTTTGCTGTCTATGGGAATGCATCAACATTATGGTTTGCTTAACCTTTATCTTGCTTGATGACATCCCTGTTGCTGGAAGCCTGGGTATCCCCTAGACATGGTGCCAGATTCACACTGATGTTGGGAAATCGGTGTGACAGATTGCTCGATCTTTGTGGACAGTGACTAGGACTGTTGCTTCATTCCTCACCATAAAATCCAGCCCAATGAAATGGGCTACTTCGGTAGACCACCAAAATATTGCCTTTAACTTCAACTGGGAACTGTTAATTACTGCTTGAGGAAAGAAGCTTGGGGCTCTGTAACTGCAAGTGAATACAATATCTTGGTCAAAGTGCCACTATTGATGAAACTAACTGCATGAGTCTGGAGTGGAATATTTGCTTTAAAAGGCATCATACTCAGTAAAGTAAACAACTTATCAAAAGTACAGCTTTCCTTTAGCACCATAAATTGCTTGACCTAATTTTCTCCTTCATTCTTGTCTTTTTAAAAGAAGAGAATGCAGAGATTTTCTAATGCATGTTTTTACAAAAATTGATTGTTGGTGCTAATCCTTGTTAAAATCTCACAGCACTGATGGAGGCCCAGCAAGCTAGTCTGCTCTTTGAAAGACCAATGCAATTAGCCCCAGTCTCTTCTTTTCTCATAGCTGTGCAGATAATTCTTTCTTGCGTATATATTCAAATCACTATAGAATCTTCTACTAGTGCACTTTAAGCATTTTTATTGAAAATATTTGCTCTTTTTAATTAAAGCCAACTTCTGTTTCTTGACAGAAGAAAATATAGTCATCCACACAAAAAACCAAGAACCAAGATTAAACTGGATATCTCAAAGAAGGACCAGACCACTTCAACCACTCACATGAACTTGCCCCCCGTCACCAAAGAAAACTTAAAATCTGAGGAAAAGCTTGCTTCTCAACAGCCCAAGGTAGTCTCCTATAGTCCAAAGAGAGAACTGTCTCAAAAAGAAATGGGTGAATTTTGTAAACTTGTGAATAAAACGGCAGAGAAACAAAATAACGAGAGCTGCAAAATTTACGTTGAAAACTTTACAGTCCGGTCTCGGAAAAGAATAAATGATAATCTTCACCGGGAAGCTCTCTCTCAACAAGCAATCAATAGTCCGAAGGATTTACCCAAAAATGCACTGCAGATTAAACATATGAAAATGCTAGCCAGGAGAAAGGAGATGATAGAAGAGCAGCATAAAATGCAGCACACTAACAATGAAGAAGTGTACCAATTACCCCATATTTCAAGCAAACTATTGCCTGTTTATAATCCAACCATGGCTGTCATGCAAAATCAAGAATATTTTTGTACTCCAGACCAGGTTGCCAGGTCAGTTACTTTGCCCAGAAATAAGCAGATTGTCTATAGCCCTTTGGCTGAGCCACTAACCCGGGACAATTACACTCAGACACTTCCTAAAATGCCATTGTACTCCCAACAACAGACTGAATCTCTCAGACAACAGCAGATTCTCCAGAGGCAACAGGACTATATAAACTCAAAACAGGTCATGGATTCCAAGTCTGTGCTGCCCATGAACTGGGGAATATACAGCAACACCCTGCTGGAATCTGTGTCTGTTCCTGGCACACTGAATGAGGCAGTGGGAATGACTCCATTTTCCACTGAACTGCAGGGCATATCGGAGCAGACACTGTTAGAACTGACCAAAACCAAGCCATCGCCACATCCCAGAGCATGGTTTGTATCACTGGAGGATAAGCCAGTGCCTCCAATCAGACATTCATGCATGATTGTTCAGAAACCGAAAAAGGCACACAGCAACGATACAAGCCTCGACTCTGGAGTTGACATGAATGAGCACCACACCGGCAAGAAACTTGAAAAGGAGAAGACTTTCATCAAAAGTGCACCCCCTTTGAAGAGCCATTACTCAGAGGACATGGATCTGAGTGGCAGTGAAAGCGGGACAACTGTCTGTACCCCTGAGGACCTGTCCTTCAGACATGTGCTGGATATAGGAAGTGACCAGATAATTGAGGTTGAAGAAGAACAAAGTGAACAAAGTTTGCAGGACGATGAGATCAGTGTAACCCCTCCACAGGGAGAAATGAGTACTGATCGAGATGGGGAAGACAGTAAAAAAAGTGTTTGGCAAAAGAGAGAGGAACGACCTCTCATTTCTATAAACTAAGTTTGAGTTGCTTTGATTCCAAATCTTTACAATGGAGCAAAAGCATGTTTTTGATTCTATGATTATTTTATTAATTAATTACAATTCATGGTACTGAATAAAAACATCCTATTTGTATAAGGTGTATCGTTTGGATCACTCATCTTGAATTTGCTGTAAATAATTTCACACAGGGTTATTAAGCACAAAGTTCTATGTGCCCTTTAGACTTTTGGAACAGAACCTGTTTATAAAAAATTGATGAAGGTTACCTGATAAGTTTGCATTATCTTTTTACAACCAAACCTTGTATCCTTTCTTTCAAGCCACTTGCCCCTTTTTAAAATCTATCACCTCTGCCACTGTAAATCACTAGCAAGAAAGAAGCTAAGTTAATTTGTGTCTCTTGTATTAATGTTTAATGTCAGTCTGGTCTGTAAATCTGTTAAATACCCTGCCCTCCAAAGATAGAGATGATTAAGTCAGATTCTTGTCTGGTGTAATCCATTTGTATGGTTCCCAGACATGAGAGCTTATCGAAGAACTAAATAAATATATTCTGAATAGAATGCTGACTTAACTTGAATCTGTATCAACAAGGGGATGAGATACACCGCTTCAACTTCAGACTGCTGTTATGATGTGTCTGTGTTTAAAAATAGAAGACACTGCTTTTCACAATTTATACACAAAATTTGAAACCGTATATAGTTTTACACTAAAGGATACTTTTATAAAATGTTAAATCATGTGTTAATTTTTAAAAACTAATCCCAAAAAGCACAAACATTTCAAATTTACTAAAAGCAGGAATAGATAGTAAAGCATTACACGTGAGTATAAGAGCAGAGATTCAAAATCCAGGGTTCAATGATTCTTGGTCTTGCAGTCTGAGAGGCTCCTGTTCATATTCTAGATAGATGGAGCACATAGTTTACAATTAAATCTAAAAGTCTTCATAGAAGCAATATTTCTGAATCACCTTAAACTATGGAAAGCACAATATTGAACTGAATTATAACCCCACCCATAAAGACATAACTATCATTTGTTCTTTTCGTGACAGAGGTGGTCAGAAAATGGTGAAATAAATTATTTATAAAACTTTGCCGGCTAGAAGAGTATATATTTAAAAAAAAACTAATGTTTACTTCCATTGTTCAGATTCATGTAATGAGGCACGCAGTCATTTAGTTGCATCTACCTTGTTTCATTTCAGTGTGAATTTCCATTTAGACATCCTTCAGATTCTGAGGAAACACTGGGACTTTTAAAGCTGATCAGCTACGTGGCACCATGCTGCTGATGTTATGGTTATTCCAGTTTGCCACAATCCAGAGTTCTAAGCAGAATACAGTGCCTGAACTAATTCTGCTTAATCTTGGTAACTACATGCTCTAAAGATCAGAGTCATTATTTTATTTTGTATTCAGTACACACGTTGAAAAACAGTCTGCAGTTTTGTTTTGTAGTTGACAAAATGCTGGAACAAAAGCAGGACCCTACTGTTTTTTTGAACCATTGGAAGTATTTTATTGTATTATATGTTTTGAGAAAAGTGTTTGTTTATTCAATGTGGTATCAGGCATGGCTGCATGTTCATACATTTTGTTCATTATCAAAGCCAGTTTTGCCATTAGACGCTGGTGTCATTATAGTATTTCTAAGGAGTAGTGAATTAATTCAGAATTGTTTTAATGCATTGCTTAAAACCCAATAAAATGGAACTGAGTTTCGTTTACATTGTGTTTGACTCGAATGCACATGGTATAGTGTATAGTTACCCAAAATGCATTACTTGAGCAATGTGTTGTGGAATCAATAGTTGTGAATGCATTGGTCTGAAATTGCTCTGTCTACTGTTTCACCAGAAGCATGACTACATTAATTTTAAATTGGTTAATGTTGTCACTGAAATTGAGAGAGGAAATTCAGATGAAAATGTTGGGTTTTGATACACCATAATCTCACACGAGAATTTCAAAGTCTCAATTGAATAATAAAATTAATTTGTGTACGTGGTGGTGGGGGTGTTTAACAACAGTATGCATTTTGTAATACAACTTACCGAGTACTCAAAATTAGCTGTATCATGGGGAAACTCCAAATACAGACCCAACCATTTGTTGTAGCAGGGAAGGGAAGCAGAGTCTAGACTTTTTTTGCCAGCTTCATATCAGTATTGTGTGTAGCCCAATGTGGGTCCTATATTTTAGCTACAAATTGTAGGTTACCTAGGAGATGAAAGTGGGTTGGGAGGCAGGGGTGAATTCAAAGCATCAGAACATGCACTTTAATTGAAATGTTTTTAGGTTCAGTGTTTCTGTGAACAGGAACCATTAAACTTAATGCCATTTTCAAAGAGACCTACTTAGAGTTACACATACTAATACCTATAGCAGCAGTTATTTTAAAAATGCCTTGCATTAAACAAAAATGTTTCTCTCGATGTTCCGTTTTATATAACAATAGAAATTTTATATAACAAAAAATAATAAAAAGAGAGTGCATGTAATAACTCCCAATCCTGATTATTACAGCATTGTACATAACATTCTCTTGTTTATAAGAACAGAAAATGCTGGGAAAATGCAGCAGGTCTAGCAACATCTGTGGTGAGAAAAAATAGAGTTAACAGTTTGACTCTGTATGACTCTTTTTCAGATGCTTGCAGGCAAATTGTGGCTAATTCTGTAATTTCGAAACCAGAATACTTGCTATTTGTAATCCCAACTCCAGTTGGCAGCCTAAATGCCCCAAAGTTAAACTAGTATCCAAAGTTCCCTCAGAACATCAAATGTGACTGTTTGCTTTCGATCAAATTGGGGGAAACCAGCTGAGGTGGTATAAACTGTGCACGATATTGATGTCATTATCAACCTCAAAACACTCAATAACTTCTTGCAGACTATCTTGTGAGAATGAGAATGTCAAATCATAAAAAACTAGGTTAGAGCAATCAAAGGTAATATGAGAGCTGTTGGGAAAAGATTTTGGAGCAAGAACAGGGCTAGAAATGCATCTTGGGTAGTGGCTATATCAGATTGGCCATTTTGGGTCACGGGCAAAGGCACATATTTACATCCCAATGTCACTTGGGAAACTGCTGGAAAAGAAGCAATAATATCAATGCTCCATTAACAAACCGAGATGGTCAGGGTGATTCAGTAGTAAGAGGTTGCTGCACACTCAAAGCATGAAACCAATTGAAATGCAGAATTGAATCATCAACAAGAGGGCATAGGATTGGATGAGGATCAGAATCATCAGCAAGAGGGCATGGGATTGGATGAGGATCAGAGAAAGCCATTGTTGAAAAGGGAAATTCTGTTTAGGGCAAGAAAATAACCTGGAAGATCCCTATTCCAGAACCTGTGATATTAGGCATGGTAATTGTTGCATAGATGGAGACAGACTTGAAAGCAGCAAATGCACAACTTAAGATTTTTTTTTAAAAAAGCAACCACCGCTTCCATTCCATTTGACACATGCATGCCTCTCAAGTGCAACACATTTACAGTAGCAATTTTACACTGTTTCCTGTTACATATGTATGTTCAATATGGTCTCTTTTCTCAAAGGGTGGTTTCAAGATGATTGCATCGGAATTGTACGTTCATTAACTTCTATTTGTTACTGTGAAAAAGTATCCATGTCCTTTGCACATTGAGGGGACAATTTTCTGGCCGCATTGCGGCCGACGCCAATCCTGCTTTGTTAGGAGAGCCCTAAAACAGTCATGCCAGGTGCCGAACAATTTGCCATTCTCCTGGCCTGCTCCAGATGGTGTAACTGTAACCAGACTCTCGTCCTAAACTGATCACACCTCATTTGCATTCATCTGAGAGAATAATTTGTGGACTGGATGTTCTGCAACCTTTGATGCCTGAACAGCGTGCTTATCTATACTTTGGGTGTTGGCAGCTGCCTCTATAGTGCTGATGCACCTAAACAATTGATTGTTAGATATGGTGTCCCCTCAGTCCAGCGAGTCGGGCCACTACAGCCATTTGGCCATCATCATTATGCCTCAGCACCCTCAGCTGCATTACTCTCCAATTCAAGGACAGGGGAAGACTCCCTCAAAAAACAAGGACTGAGAGCCGGGCCAGGCAACTTGAGTGGAGGTCAAGGGATTTTAACAAAGACCGGAGTTGCATTTATTTTTAAACGGCATGGATAGGGAAGCTGGCTGATAACGTACAACTAGACACCAGTAGGAATGCTGCAGGGGGTATCTCTAAGGAACAATGGAATTCCTTCCTGTGCTTCTAGACCAGGGGTGGGCAAACTTTTCCGTGCAAGGGCCACATTCAAAAATTCACAATTCACAAAGGGCCGCATAGTATATTAAGTAAAATAATTACTTCACCCGGTTATGATTCTGGGCGCCTCATATAGAACATAGAACAGTACAGCACAGAACAGGCCCTTCGGCCCTCGACGTTGTGCCGAGCAATGATCACCCTACTCAAGTCAATGTATCCACCCTATACCAGTAAGTAACCCAACAGACCGCCTCCATTAACCTTAAAAAAAATTAAAAAAAAAAAAAAAATTTTCTTTAATTTTTTTTTTTTTAATGACTTGGCGGGCCGCATGCGGCCCGCGGGCCGTAGTTTGCCCACCCCTGTTCTAGACAGAGGCCAGGATTCGACGCGGGGGCGGAGAATGGTGGTCCCCGGAGAATTGCTCGGGAGTCTCTCGCGAACGAACCATTGACAGAGCACCCCCCCCGCCCCCCGCGATTCTTCGGGCAAAACTGGCTGAGGTCCCGACGGACAGTTTTTCACGAAGAATCGCGGGGGAGGGGGGACTCTGTCAATGGTTCCTATCGGCCGTTGGGAACGCCAGGTGGCGCCCTGATGTGGTGGGGGGGGGGGGGGCTCGTGGACAATCGGGAGCGATCGGCTGTCACGGATCCATGGGCGTGCGCGATCCCGAGTGGTTGGGGGCTGGGGCTACATTTCTGGTGCCACTCGGCGGTCAGAGGCCACTATAGGCCACCACCATGCCTGTAGGCACCACTATTTAAGGAAAGTGCAGAGTGAAACGCTGGTGTGGTGACATAGCCGCATTATTGGAGAATCCAGACCAAGGTACTTTGTAAAACCTTCCAAAGACTGATTACCATCTCCAGCAAGGGCAAAAGGACATATCTCCTGAGACCCTGCATATGATGGCCTAGACAGGCTAGTACATTCCAGTCACCATGGAATACACACAGCTGGAGGTTAAAACTCTGCTTTCCACTAGCGTATGCCATTCTGTCAGTCTACATGGATGTGTTGTGAGAAAAGCAGCGAAAAGTTTGTCATACTTAAAAGACAACCAAGTCACTGCCCCTGCAAAGAAAGCCAGATTTTTCAGGAATTTCCAAAACTCTTTCATGAAAGTCAATAAGCCAACAGAATGATCACAGCTGGAAAAGAACTGAAATCTCTATCAAACTAACGAACTACAGGACACCTGAAGAATCAACTATTTGCCAGCAGAACTCAACCCTACTGACAACAATCATAAAGGCCACAATACATCATCTACTCGCAACTCCAGGACTATAACATCTTACTCTCTAACCCGTAGGAATGTAGATGCATGTGCTTTGCCATTCCTCCTTACATTTTAGTAGTGTATAAACTTACTTTATCCTAACTGAAGAAAGCCTGGTTGAATCGGCTCCTTCTTAAACAAAACTATTGGGTCTAGAAAAGGTATTCAAGGGATAGGGAACCTTTGTTGCTACCAGCAGTGGGTACATTGAATAAAGATCCAGAGCCAATTATGCCTCCTCCCACGGTTTTGGGGGTATTCCAGCAGGGTGGTGACAAAGCGAGGTGTCTCGCCCAGATCAATATCTTTTGGGGAACCCCACCTGGGGCTGGTAGTAACAAATTGGGAAGCTCATTTGGGAAATTGGAACCAGAACGGGGACTCATTGTGAAGATATTGTTCCCACGGAGGGTTGATCAATTGGGGGCTCGTAGTCTAGAATTTGTTCCCACAGACTAAAACGATTAGGGGGAAAGAAAATTGATCCTTGAAATCAATTTTAAGCAACTGCAAAAAAAGGCTTTCTTGAGTCTATACTGTTGCACTTGTTTATAGTGGCTACATTTGATGTCAGTAGGAGGACCAGAGAGTGTTACGTCGGAGGATTTAAAAGATCTGTACTTTGAACAGTTAAAAGTGTTAGCAAGGCACTTAGAATTAGAATGTTGGCTGAAAGCCAATATTAAAAGGGCTGGCCAATTGTCTACAATTGGAAATTGAGGATGATGAAACAGATAGCATGATGGTAGAGAGATTAAAATTGGAGCAGCAGAAATTAGACTTTCAGGAGAGAGATAAGTGAAGGGAGTTTCAACTAAAACTAATCCTACCCCTTGAAGACACTATTTGATCGGACTTGAGAGTTGAGGGAACCTGGTTCACTCATTTAATCCCAGGGTTGATGAAGCAGACGTGAAGGCCTTCTTTATCACTTTCAAACAGCATAGCAGTTAAGGTGGCCAACCCAACAGCCCTGTTACTGCAGAGGAAGCTTTCAGGGAAAGCTCATGAGGTACGTATCCTCTTGCCTGAGGAAAGTGTCACTGACAATGAGGCAGTGAACAAGGTTGTATCGAGTGTTTGCCAGTTAGTACCAGAAGTCTACTATCAGAAATTCTGTACCGTCACAAAACCTAGAATCAGAGAGGCTTAAACAACTTGCTTTTGACCAATGGGTGTTGACACTTAAAATAGAACGCACTTACAAAAAACAACGGGAAATAATTATTCTTAAGGAATTTAAGAACTCCATACCCCTTCCACATGAGCTCACCTAGAGGAGCAGACAGTCCCAGGGGCTAGACATGCAACCACACAGGCCGCCAATGTGAGCTGACCCACAGATCCTCATTCCAGAGGTGACCCTCCCCAAGTCAACTCCAAACAACTGAAAGAGATGATAGGTAACTGAGCACTCATTAGAGAGAAAGCAATTCTGGGGCCTCCTCAGGGCAGAAAGGGTGGTATGGAAATGAAAAGTGAGGCCAAAAAGGTATTTTAATAGCCATACAACCAGGCCAATTGCTGGATCTGTGGCAAAAAGCTGTGGGAAAGAATGAGTATAAGCTGGACAGCAAAACAGACCAGCCTATGGCTCTGACTGCAGCTACGAATCCCTGCGAGTTACTGGGAGCTTGTGGGAATACTGGTTTAGCTCAGTGGGCTAGACAGCTGGTTTGTAATGCAGAGCAAGGCCAGCAGCGCAGGTTCAATTCCCGTACCATCTTCTGTGTACCCGAACAGGGAGGGTGGCCATATTTCCCCAGAATGAGGTGAGCAAGTCGGTAGTAATACTGAGGGATACAGGGGCCAACTGGACTCTACTGATGGGGGAAGGCATGACCTTCCCACCAGTAAGTGCCAAAGTGTTGGTAAAGGGGACTGAAGGAAGGTTCCCTATATTGGGTGTATCTGGAGTGCAACCTTGTATCGGGATCTAATTTGCCCATGGATGGGCCGACCTATCTTCTCGGCAATGACCTGGTGGAATCAAGGTGTCTCCAGTGATCTCAGAAATGTTCCTTGAGGTCAAGGAGAATGAACGGCTGCAGGAGAGGGTGTCTGCATTTAGTCTATGGCCAAACACGCTCCATCAGAGGAAGCTGAAATGATGCTGCAGACAGAAGACCCTTTAGGCTGGTTATCTGAAACCGTTTTTTCCCGGAGAGCAGAGACCCTGAGGAGGTAATAAAATCTTCCTTAGTAGGGGCCTAACAAGCTGATCTACAGTATAAAACATTTGCTCAGACTGCTCACACTGAAGATGAGCAGAGGTAGCTCCTGAATGGTACTATATTAAAGTTGAGGTGCTGATGAGGAAATGGAGACACCCCTCACAGACCTGCAAATATGTGGACAGTGATCCACTAGGTAGTAGTGCCGCTGAGGCACTTTTGGGAAGTCTTGCGGCTAGCCCACAAAATTACGATGCTGGGCATGTTGGTATATGTGAAACCAAGTCTACATCAGCCAGCAGCTCTACTAGCCACACCACCACAGGGACCTAGTAGTATTTTGCAGCATCTGCCACACGTGCCAGGTTATGGAAAAACCTCAACCGATAATACGACCCCCTCCTACGATTTCTGTGCCGATTGTGGGGAACCATTCAGCAAGGTGTTAGTGGATTCCGTGGAGCCCCAAAACAGGGGGTGGGGTGGGCGGGTTGCACAGGTATATCCTGACCATTGTGCACGTGGCTACCAATTTTGTTTCCCTGAGAACCTTATCTCACAAAACAGTGGGGAGGGAACTGACCAAATTCTTTGCCTGGAATGGTATGCCCACTATTAAAACGCCCTGGATTAGTGTACGGTCAGTTCCTGCCCCACAGACCCCGGAGTCCCAATTAACCAATAATTTGTGCATTTTCCTGTGATCTTTAACTCTTGACTGCTCCAATGAGTTACAGGCACCAGAATTATGAGTAAAACATTGACAAAATGTTTACTTAGAACAAGAGTAAAAGATGAACATATAATGGAACAATGGCCTACTAGTTTACCTATTTTTAAAAAAAAGTCCCACCCTCCACCCAGCCAAACACAAGACAGACACATGTTGAAGCGGTTAGGAAAGGTTAAAAAATAACAGGGATTAAGAGGAATGAGAGATTTGAAAATCCCCACTGCTGAAATGTTTTTTGTGGTCCGCGATCTGCCAAGGATGCAAAGGATCGAATGACTCGGTTGGTTTGCCTTTTCTAACGGCTGTCTTCGATTGGAACATGGAAGCGGTAGAATTCCCTCCAGAGTCACTGGCATTTGTAGGATGTCTGCCAGTCTAATCCTCAGACCCACTTAGGTAATATTAGAATTCTTCACCTGAGGATTTCACTAGGTTTCTAAACAATCTCTTCTTTCTGCAGGTGGCACTGGACTCGGTCATTCCGCAGGTTGACCTGACTGCCGAGAAAAAATGTCTTTAGCCACAGGTCATTAGTTGAGAAAAGTCAGTTTCTGTTCCCCAGCTTTTTATTCAAAAGTGGAGGATTCACAAGCTGGTTGTAGGGTACTTTAATTGCTAGTCTTAACTGATAGAAAGGGTGTTTCACATCACCAGCTTTCCAAACAGAGATTTTAAATTGCCTCAGACTTGACAACAGGCTTTTAAACAAGAAGGACTTCCCCAGGCCAGCTGGAACCAATTTAGATTGACGACTTGAGAGAGAGGTCGGCTTCGAGCTGCCTTCCAGCCTATACCCCAAAAGTGAAACAAAAACAAAAGTGCTTGACCAATCATCAGTGGAAACATGAAAAGGTCTGGAATTATAGAAAAAGCGATTAGCTGGCAGCCGAGTCCATCAAAATTACATCATGGGTTTTGCCACAGAGCACACTGAATCCAACGGATATGCCAGATCAGCTTGCAGCGGGAGGGGTTTCGGTTCAAAACCAAAAGTCTGTGATTTTAGAACCAGCCAGCAGGACAGGCATTAAAAGAGAAACACAAAACAGACAAGGGATTTAGCAGAAATAAACAAGGGTTTTAGCAAGTTCCTTACACCACTGAGATCCCATTGGATTTGGTCTGAATTTTCATGGCCAAGGAATTCCAGGGGCATGGGTAACTTGGGCGTGACCCAATTGAAATTGTCAGCGTATCATCTTCAGAGGCAGGGAGTGCTAACATTATACCACCAAACCCTGAAAACAATGACCATGTCATATTATCATGGTACCCCTGTGACTGGGATAAAGGGCGAGATCATCCTTCTGTTTGCCACCAGGGACTCTCACAATGAGTCTACCAGTTTTACTCTGAATTAATCTGCAGACACCAAGTGCGAGAGCCTCTGAAACTAATCAGCAGAGTTGTCTAGGGCAGAAGGAGGAACTTTCAATGTTCGCCTACGTAACTGTGTTCTGGGAGCAGCTCATGAGAGCTTCTGAGGTGACCCGAGAACCCTTGAAAATCTCCCAGACAGCTATAAAAAAGCAGGCAGCCACAAATGACAAGGCCCGAACTTTTCAGCCAGGAGATAAAGACTGAAATCGTCCATTTGTCTTGTTATGCTCTAAGAGTAGCATAAGCGGCTTCCTTGTGGTGCACTTGACAAAGGAAGGTTCAGACGTGGAGATAACTTCAACACATTTATTAAACTATTTACACTTCTATTACTCAGGTTCGACACTACTGTTAATCCTTCTATAGCTACCCAGACAGACTAACCAGTCTGCTACAATCCACGTGGTGGGAGTGATATTGAATCAACCCTGTGTCTGTACTCACTGACTGTCTCCACTGGAAAGAGGCAGATCATGTGTGTGGTGTCCTTTATATATGAGTTGGTGTAATGCCCTCCTGTGGTCGTGTCACCTCTGTGTGTATCGTGAATGCCCATTGGTCGTGTCCGATCTAACTGTTCTATTGGTTGAGTGTCTGTGTGTCATGACTCTGGTGCTCCCTCCAGCGTCTAGCTAATCTACATGTATTTACATTAACCCCTTGTGTATTTACAGTGATGCACATCACACACCGCACCATCCTCATTCAGGGTTATGATCTTCCGGTGCTCCTGAAAGTTAATGGCATTTTGGTTGCAATATCAAATTTTCCATTCTCACTCAAAACGGGTCCCACCACGGATGAGAGCGGAGAATCCCACCCTAAGTGTTAGCGCTTCAACCAATACCAGTTGAACCTTTGTGAGCCCAGTTCCAGGGGCTGGTTTAGCACAGGGCTAAATCGCTGGCTTTGAAAGCCGACTAAGGCAGGCCAGCAGCACGGTGCAATTCTCATACCAGCCTCCCCGAACAGGCGCCGGAATGTGGCGACTCGGGGCTTTTCACAGTAAATTCATTTGAAGCCCACTTGTGACAATAAACGATTTTCAGTTCAGTGACCTGTACAGAGTAGGAAAGAAGCTTGGGGAAGTGAACTACATAATTGAAACTCCAGATCGGTGGAAACAGCAAAGGCTGTGTCATGTCAATATGATAAAGCATTATCACAACCGAGAAGGGGACAAGCAAGTAAGGGTCTGTCCCATTGTCACCAACCAGGATAAGAGGGATGAATTAGATGCAGATGTGGGTGAGGCCCACATTGAATTCCCGAACACCCGGCTAGCCAATGCAGAAACATGTTACAACACCCTGGGCGAGTGTGCGGACAGTTCCAGCACCACAGACCCCGGAGTCCCAGCATAAGTGAATTAAGCAATATTTCATGTACTTTCCTGAGATCTTTAACCCTTGACTGCTCCAATGAATTACAGATACCAGATTTATAAATAAAACATTAACACACTGTTTATTTATAACAAGAATAATTGATGAACATGTAATGGAAATAACAGAACAGTGGTTGACTAGTCTATCCATTCCCAGAATCCTATCCCATCCTCCACCCAGACATACATAAGACAGACATGCTAAGGGGTAGGGGAAAAATTAAGATAATGGGAATTGAAGGAACAGGTTTGAGATCAATCTTTGCTGCTGAGGTTGGGGCCTCTGTTGGCTCCATCTTCTCCACATGTCACCCTCTGAGGAATTGATTTATAGAGGAGATTCAGGTCAGTGCAAATCTATCCTTTGACCACCAGATGGAGCTATACATAGGCGATTCAGATCGGTGCAATTCTGTCCTTCGATCACCAGATGGAGCCACTGTCACCCTGAGGTATTGGAGCTTTATACCTGAGAAATGAAAGACTTGCATTCGCCTGATCTGGGTGCAGAGATCCTGGCTGTGTCGTGAAGAGAGCTCCCAGGCTGGATTTCCCCCAGCCATTCAGACAGGATTAAACTGTTACAGACCTGGTGAGAAATTGCTTGAAGCCTTTCACTCCAGCAGTCCCCTTCACAGATCTGACTGCTCCATGTGTCTTTCTCTAGGAGTTCCCTCCGTGGTCTGGCTAGGAGTCTTTTAAATCGCCTGGAAGAGGGAAAACAGAGAGTGTCTTCCAGCTGCTTCCTGCCTGTGATTTCATACAGAACTCAGGACAAACTGGAGCTCTTCACATGACCCATCTTTCTTCCAAAAGATTCTGAAAGGCTCAACTAATCACAAGTGCGAACAGGCGATACCTCAGAATTCCTGATTTGCCGATTGGTTGCTTATCAAATCTATCGAATTGATATTAGTCTCTGCCTTAAAGCATATCGGCGAATTCCTGGGCTAGTTCATTAGACCAGGGGTGTTTTGGTTTGCCTAAAGCCTGTAACTTAATCAAAAATCACAATGCTGCAGCAGCTAGCAAGAAGACTGTAGATTAAAGGCAACCAGCAGGATAGGGATTAAAAAGGAAACACGGAATGGACAAAGGTTTTTGGTAGGACCCTTACAAACACTAGCCAACGTAGAATCCTTGTTCTCCCATCTTCAAGCAGAGCAGGCAGTCCATTTGGCAAGGCTGCATACCATGTTTAAAGGCTTATGTAGAGACATGTACGGCTGCATCACCCTATCCATCCATGATGTAGATGTGGGAGAGGGTCCTCCCATCAGGCAACATCCTATCATCTAGGCCAGCAAATTTGGCCCAGGTCTGGTAGGAGATTAACTACATGCTGGTGCACCAACAGTAGCTGGAGCTCCCCAGTTGTGCTTGTACCCAAACCAGAAGGCTCCACAAGATTCCGCATTGACTACCACAAACTTAATGCAGTGACCTGAGTTGACTCCTACCCAGTAACCCGGCTGGAAGACTGCATAGATAGGGTAGGTAAAGCCACGTGTATTACAAGAGTAGAATTGCTCCAATCCCAGACCAGTGTTTGGTTATGCCCTTTGGACTCGGAAATGTCCTGGCTACTTTCCAAACGGTGCTGAACCAGGTAGTGGTGGGCTTGTCCAATAGGATAGTGTACCTGGATGGCCTCCGCGAGAAAAAGTGACAGCTGCAAAACCCACATAGAGCAACTGGAAGTCCTCTTCCAGAGAATACTGTCAGCTGACCTAGTAGCAATCTCACAAAGAATGAATTAGCTTCAGTTAAAGTGACCCACATCGTGGATCAAGGACAGATGTCAAGGTAGGAACTGTAGCCCAGTTCCCCATTCCCACCACAAAACAGGAAATCATGAGGTTCTGCAGGATGTGTGGGTTCTACTGTAAGTTTGTCCCGATCTTTAGTACCATAGCCGCTCACTGACAGGTCTACTGCAGAAATGAACAAAGGTAGTTGTCATAATATACATCCATGTATATAATGGAGTGCAGACAGGCAGTGATTGACACACAGGATGACCAATAAGCACACCGAACACAGTAGGCAATCACCAGAAGGCAGCCAGATGCAGCCAGTTTCGGCGATCAATGCCATGAAGACCCCAGAGGACAAGAAGGCAGTCCTCCGCTTTCTAGGGATGGTCAACTTCCTTGGGAAGTTCATTTCCAACATGGCGTCCCACACCACAGCCCTCCACCATCTCGTCAGAAAGTCAATGGATTTCCAGTGGCTGCCCGCTCATAAGAAAGAATGGCGTGAGCTGAGGGCAAAACTCACCAAAGCCCCGGTGCTGGCATTTTTCGACCCCGCCAAGGAGACAAAAATATCCACTGACGCGAGCCAGGACGGTATTGGGGTGGTGCTCCTCCAACAGGATGACTCCTCCTCTTGGGCCCCAGTTGCGTATGCCTCTAGAGCCATGACGCCCACTGAGCAACAATATGCTCAGATTGAGAAAGAATGCCTGGGCCTCCTAACGGGAATTGACAAGTTCCACGATTATGTATATGGCCTCCCTAAATTCACGGTTTAGACGGACCACAGGCCATTGGTCCACATCATCCAAAAAGACCTCAATGACATGACGCCACGGTTACAACGCATCCTTCTCGAGTTACGCCGCTACGATTTTGACCTGGTTTACACCCCAGGCAAAGAGCTCATTGTTGCAGATGCCCTTTCCAGGTCCATCACCACACCGTGTGAGCAGACTGACATCGTTTGTCAAATCGACGTGCAGGTGCAATTCTGTGACTCCAACTTTCCGGCCTCTGATGAGAGGGTCATTCAAATTCATGAGGAAACGGCCAGGGATTCTCTACTCCAGCGGGTGATGCAGCACCTCACGAATGGCTGGCAGAAGGGACAGTGTCCCCAGTTTTACAATGTCAAGGACGATCTGACGGTGGTAGACGACATCCTCATGATGCTTGACAGAATTGTGATCCCACAGAGCATGCGAGCTATGGTGCTCGGCCAAATCCACGAGGGTCACCTGGGGGTCAAGAAATGTTGACGCAGAGCTCGGGAGGCAGTCTACTGGCCGGGCATCAGTCAGGACATTGCCAACACGGTCCTCAACTGCCCTACATGTCAAAAATTTCAGCTGGCTCAACCTAAAGAAACTCTGCAGCAACATGAGATAGTGACTTCCCCATGGTCCGAAGTCAGTGTTGACCTGTTCCATGCCAAGGGGCATGACTATGTCCTCCTGGTCGACTACTTTTCCAATTACCCCGAAGTGGTGAGACTGTCCGACCTCACGTCGGCGGCGGTGATTAAGGCATGCAAAGAAACATTTGCCAGACATGGGATACCACTCACGGTGATGAGTGACAACGGCCCCTGTTTTTACAGCCAGGAGTGGTCAGATTTTGCCCGGCTATACAACTTTTGGCACGTCACATCCTGCCCCCACTACCCCCAGTCAAATGGGAAGGCTGAAAAAGGGGTCCACATCGTCAAAACATTATTATGTCAGGCTGCAGACTCAGGCTTTGATTTCCACCTGGCGCTGTTGGCATACCGAGTGACCCCGCTGTCTACTGGGTTGTCTCCAGCGCAGATGCTCATGAACTGCATGCTGTGAACGACGGTTCCAGCCATCTACATTCCAGACCTTGACAACTTCCCGGTCATACAGAAGATGCAGCAGTCTCAAGCCCAACAGAAATCAGCATACGACGCTCATGCCACGGATCTCCCCGAGCTGGTACCAGCTGATCGAGTTTGTGTACAGCTGCCTGACGGCGGCTGGTCTGCCACAGCTGTGGTGGTCAAGCAAGTGGCCCCGAGATCATTCCTCGTTCGCATGGCTGATGGCTCTTTCCTCCGACGCAACAGGCGGGCACTGCGCAGACTTCCACGCCCGCCACCCGACCGTGATGTCCCACCTCACACACTGCTTCCTCCAGACACGCCCAGCCACGAGGCCACCGATCTACCAGCAATCCTGCCGACCTCTGTGACCACCGCATTGGAGGCAATTCCGCCCGTCCAGGTGCAGGCGGCCCCTGATCCACCCTTGAGGCGGTCAACCAGACTTCGTCGCCCGCCACAGAGACTTAACTTATAGACTGAATGTAGCATAACTTTGTTACCTCATCATTTTGACATCTAGAAATATTGTTTTTTTACTGTTTCATCTGCCCCATATCTGCACTAGGGACACCTTCCTATGTATATAAGTCCATTTTAGCATATTCTGTATATAGTCACGTACATATACACATTTACACGCACATGCACCTCAATATTTATTACCTGAACACAAACATCACAAAGAAAAGGGGGAGATGTCATAATATACATCCATGTATATAATGGAGTGCAGACAGGCAGTGATTGAACACAGGATGACCAATAAGCACACAGAACACAGCAGCCAATCACCAGACAGGACACAACCACTATAAAGCCAAAGGGCACCAGTTTTCCCGCTCTCTCGGGATCCAGCCTCTGAGACAGTCAGAGCTCATGAGCAGCAGTCAGTGCGAACACCATGTGGTAGTCAGTTAGTCTGGTCAGGCTAGCCTCAGGTCTCCAGTCAAGTCAGCATAGTGTCAACCCACAGTTGAACATGTGTAATAGTTTAGATGTTAAATAAAATCGTGTTGCCTCTCATCAAGTGTTGGAGGTCTGTCTCTCGCTACACTGCATCAAACACAGTCCACATAGACCCAGCCTGCCCAACACATCAGTAGTATGAACTGAGAAATGCCAGAACGCTTTCAAAAAACTGAAGGTTGTTTTAATCGGCAAACCTATGGCTATAGCCTGGATTTTAACCAACCATTTAAAGTAGCCATTGGTGTAAGTGACATCGGACTGGGAGCTCTTCTCCTAAAGAAGGACACATCTAGGATCGAGGGACCAATCGGTTACTTCTCCAAAAAATCTCAACAAGCAGCAGAAACAGTATTCCACAATAGAGAAGGAAAACCTCAGATTGTTACTGGCTCTCAACAGTTAGAGATGGAAGTCCAAAATGGGTACAGAAGAGTCCACAGCCTATACTAACCACAATCTGTTAACCTTTGTGTAAATGTTTCAAACCCAGAATGATAGCCTATTCATAAGAACATAAGAACATAAGAACTAGGAGCAGGAGTAGGCCATCTGGCCCCTCGAGCCTGCTCCGCCATTCAATTAGATCATGGCTGATCTTTTGTGGACTCAGCTCCACTTTCCGGCCCGAACACCATAACCCTTAATCCCTTTATTCTTCAAAAAACTATCTATCTTTACCTTAAAAACATGTAATGAAGGAGCCTCAACTGCTTCACTGGGCAAGGAATTCCATAGATTCACAACCCTTTGGGTGAAGAAGTTCCTCCTAAACTCAGTCCTAAATCTACTTCCCCTTATTTTGAGGCTATGCCCCCTAGTTCTGCTGTCACCCGCCAGTGGAAACAACCTGCCCGCATCTATCCTATCTATTCCCTTCATAATTTTAAATGTTTCTATAAGATCCCCCCTCATCCTTCTAAATTCCAACGAGTACAGTCCCAGTCTACTCAACCTCTCCTCATAATCCAACCCCTTCAGCTCTGGGATTAACCTAGTGAATCTCCTCTGCACACCCTCCAGTGCCAGTACGTCCTTTCTCAAGTAAGGAGACCAAAACTGAACACAATACTCCAGGTGTGGCCGCACTAACACCTTATACAATTGCAACATAACCTCCCTAGTCTTAAACTCCATCCCTCTAGCAATGAAGGACAAAATTCCATTTGCCTTCTTAATCACCTGTTGCACTTGTAAACCAACCTTCTGTGACTCATGCACTAGCACACCCAAGTCTCTCTGAACAGCGGCATGCTTTAATATGTTATCGTTTAAATAATAATCCCGTTTGCTGTTATTCCTACCAAAATTCTATTGGACTTTGTCCAATTGTACCATTTAAAAAGCACACACATTCCTGAGAAATCAAACTTGATTGCGGATGCCCTGTCCAGAACTTAAAGAAGCCCAGTTAAGACCAAGAAGAGATAAAATTGACCATTGCTAAGAGAATGAATGTGTGTGAGAGTGTTTTGTTTTATAAGTTTTATTCTCTCTTTTGGAATGAAATGAGAATGAATCATATTTCATTCCCTGAGGAAGGGGAGTATTGGGCGGCATCGTAGCACAGTAGTTAGCACTGTTGTTTCACAGCACCAGGGACCCATGTTTGATTCCCGACTTTGTCACTGTCTGTGCGGAGTCTGCTTGTTCTCCCCGTGTCTGCGTGGGCTTCTTCCGGATGCTCCGGTTTCCTCCCACAAGTCCTGAAAGACGTGCTTGCTAGGTGAATTGGTCATTCTGAATTTTCCCTGAGTGTACCCGAACAGGTGCCGGAGTTTGGCGTCTAGTGGATTATTATAATAACTTCATTGCAGTGTTAATGTAAGCTTACTTGTGACACTAATAAAGATTATTATTATTACGCTGATGATGGAGAAAAACCCTGGAAATACGCAAGGGGATATTGCATGCTATTCATAGAATCACTATATAGGCCAATAACTTCCTGGTTCCCTGACATACCATTTAAAGATTATTATTATTATTATTATTGAGGGATACCCCGATGATGCACTGGGGAATCCCTCGAGAAAGATCCCACGTAAGAATTTACCTGGCAGTAGCCTAGAATTGAATTGCTTCTGTCGGATTGGTCACAGCTCAGCGCTTCTGGGTTCTGGAAAAAAAATCACTTTGAACCCCAGAGTAATTATTTAAAAACCCAGATCCAGCCTTGCATGAGACAGACACCCCGCACAGACAAAATTTGCCAGGGTACTCACCACTCCTTCTCCACATCTGACCCAACCCACATACCCCCAGCCCACCCCTACAATCCAGGTGGTGGGTGTGATGTGTTTCAATCAACCCTGTCTGTACACACTGAGTGTCTCCACTGGAAAGAGGAAGATCATGTGTGCTATGTCCTTTTATACGGGTTGGTGTAATGTCCTCCTGTGGTAGTGTCACCTCTGTGTGTATCGTGAATGCCCATTGGTCGTGTCCTATCTTACTGACCTATTGATTGAATGTCTGTGTGTCATGTCTCTGGTGCTCCCTCTAGTGTCTATCTAGTCTACGTGTATTTACATTAACCCCTTGTGTATCTACAGTGATGCATATCACCACATCCCTTACCCCTGCTTCCCCCCCATTCCAAATCTTGTATCCCTCCACCTCCCCTTCGCTGTTCCTGTCTCACCCAGCCTTAGTGAGGAAGGATGGGCGAGACAGGGGTTTTGGAATTACAGCAAGTGTAAATTCAGTCAGGGTGGCAATCCATCGGAGATTACGGGCCAGTTGTTCAGCCCATCGTGTCTTTGGCGGCCATCAAGTGCCTATTTATTCTAATTCCATTTTCCAGCACTTTGCCTGCAGCCTTTAACGTTATGGTATTTCAAGTGCTTACCTAAATGCGTCTAAAATGTTGCGAGGGTTCCCGCCTTTCCTACCCTTTCAGGCAATGAGTTCCAGATTCCCACTGCCCTCTCGGTGTAAAACCTTTTCTCAAATCCCCTCTAAATCTCCTGCCCCTGACCTTAAATTTTTTGCCCCTGGTTATTGTTCCCTCTATTAAGGAGAAAAGTTTCTTCTTATCTATGTTCCTCATAATCTTGTACACCACAATCAGGGCCCCAGGTTCGATTCCCGGCTTGGGTCACTGTCTGTGCGGATTCTGCACTTTCTCCCTGTGTCTGCGTGGGTTTCCTCTGGGTGCTCTGGTTTCCCCCACAGTCCAAAGACGTGCTTGTTCGGTGAATTCGATATTCTAAATTCTCCCTCTGTGTCCCAAACCGGTGCCAGAGTGTGGCGACTAGGGGCTTTTCACAGTAACTTCATTGCAGTGTTAATGTAAGCCTACTTGTGACAATAAGATTATCATTATTATCATGTCGCCCTCAATATTCTCTGCTCTAAGGAAAACAACCCCAGCCTAACTAGCCTCTCTTCATAGGATTGAATTGGATTGATTTATTGTCATGTGTACCGAGGTACAGTGAAAAGTATTTTTCTGCGAGCAGCTCAAGCAGATCATTAAGTACATGAAAATAAAATAAAAAGAAAATACATAATAGGGCAACCAAAGATACACAATATAACTACATAAATACCGGCATCGGGTGAAACAGACAGGGGTGTAGTGTTAATGAGGTCAGTCCATAAGAGGGTCATTTCAGAATCTGTAACAAGGGGGAGGAGCCGTTTTTGAGTCTGTTCGTGCGTATTCTCAGACTTTTGTATCTCCTGCCCGATGGAAGAAGTTGGATGAGTGAGCAAGCCGGGTGGGAGAGGTCTTTGATTATGCTGCCTGTTTTCCCCCGGCAGCGGGAGGTGTAGATGGAATCAATGGATGGGAGGCAGGTTCGTGTCATGGACTGGGTTGTGTTCATGACTCTCTGAAGTTTCTTGCGGTGTGTAATGCAGCCTGGTAGTTGAAATGCTCCAGCCCAGGCCCATTCGTGGTGAATCTCCTCTGCATCCTTTCTAGTGCAATGACATCCTTCCTATAGTGTGGTGACCAGAACTACAGCTGTGGCCTAACAAGCATTTTATACAGCTCCATCATAACCTCCCTGCCTAATATTCTATGCCTCAGCTAATAAAGACAGTATCCCATATGGTTTCTTAACCAACTAAGCTACCTGTTCTGCTGCTTTCAGAGCTCTTTGGACATGGATCTTAAGGTCCCTCTGTTCCTCTGAACTTCCTAGCATTCTACCATTCACTGTACATACCTTGCCTTGTTAGTGCTCCCAAAATGCATCACCTCACACTTTTCAGGGTTAAATTCCACAGCAATGATGTCAGCAACACCGATTTCCTGTTCTAGTGTGGTGGCAAGAGATAGTATTGTGAACAAGATTAGAGTCTAATTGAAAATTGGAAAGAAGCTTGGGGAGTTTTTAAATATATTGGTTTAGATATTAAGCAGAGTATGTCAAATTCCTCTCTCTCTCTGTCTCTACACTTTTATTGCCACCTCAACCCTTCCCTCGCCTCTACTCTAATCAACACCTTCCTCTATCTCCTTAAGTCCTGCTTCAATGCAATACACCATGAATCTTGTACCCTCAAAGTTGCTCCTAGTAGAAGGGATTTTGTGCAGATATTTTTGATTGTGCAGAATGTGAAGGATGCATTAACAATCCAATTCAACCAGGCTTTCTTGAGTTAAGATAAGAGTAACTTTATTCACTACTAAAAGGCAAGGAGAAATGGTAAAACACATGCATCTACATTTCAACAGGTTAGAGAAAAGAATTGTGTCCAATAATAAGTAAATATTTTTAAAAAGTTAAGACAGAACAGTCCTTGAGTTGCCTTTACGATTGTTTTCAGTACAGTTGGCTTCCACTGGCGAACAGTTGATTCTTCAGCTCAAGTCTCCTGTAGATGGTAGCGATTTTAGGGGCGGGATTCTCCTTCCTGTCGCACCAAATTTCATAGAATTATAGAATTTCCAGTGCAGAAGGAGGCCATTCGGCCCATTGAGACTGCACCGGCCCTTGGAAAGAGCACTCTACCCAAACCCACACCCTATTCCCATAACCCAGAAACCCCACCCAACCTTCTTGCACCCAAAGGGCAATTTGGCATGGCCAATCCAGCTAATCTGCACATCTTTGGACTGTGGGAGGAAACCGCAGCACCCGGAGGAAACCCACGCACACACGGGGAGAACGTGCAGACTCCGCACAGACAGTGACCCAAGCCAGGAATTGAACCTGGGACCTTGGCGCTGTGAAGCAACTGTGCCAACCACAGTGCTACTGTACTGTCCAATGGTGCTGCACATGGTCAGGATTCTCCATTTCGCCGGCTGGTCAATGCGGTTTCCCATTCTGGGGCAGCTCCATGCCATCAGGAAACCCCAAGGCTGCCAGCAAAATAGAGAAACCTGATGGTGGAGAATCCAGCTCCAGGTCTTTTGCAGGTGGGATCCTTCTGCTGGTTTATTAACTTAGTGTTACGATAATAAAATTTCACTGTAGTCCTCAACATTAACGGAGAATTTGTTGCTGAGTTGCTGTATTTACATTAGATACAAAGTGAACTTGCTGCAGAATTAAGTCTTGTCCATTTCAAGTACAAGTATCCATTAACAATGTCATAACTGGGAATTACTATCAACCAATCCCTCTAGCATTGAAAGTTAATAATAATAATCCTTATTATTGTCACAAGTAGGCTTACATTAACACTGCAATGAAGTCACTGTGAAAATCCCCTAGTCACCACACTCCCGCGCGTTTTTCGGGTACATGGAGGGAGAATTCAGAATGTTCAATTCACCTAGCAAGCACGTCTTTCGGGACTTGTGGGAGGAAACCGGTGCACCCAGAGGAAACCCATGCAGACGCGGGGAGAACGTGCAGACTCCGCACAGATAGCGTAAATATTACAATTGTGGAGTCTCATTTCTTCAGATTTTAATTATTGCTGGAGATTCTAAAAGTATAAACTAAATTAAGGTGTTTACTTTTTTGTCTCTTTTTTTCCCCTATCTTTAGTTCAATCTTTCTTTCCCTCTTTTCTTTCTCTTTGTGTTTCTAATTTGATATTGAATTCGCGCACTTGGATTTAAATTTCCTTTTCAGTCCTTGGCACTCTTCATTTCACGGTCCTTCAATCTAATTGATTAAGGAGATACTCCATTGATGACCCTGTTCACTCTGATCCCAGGTATCCTCTTTCCCTCACCCTAATGTTATCAGCTCACACTTTCAGCAACTCTTCATGCACAAAATTAAATTAACCTCCATCTACGGGGTTAATTCTAAAACTGATGGCAGATGCTGATAGCAGTCCTGCTACAGCATATTTAGACCTTACGTGTTTTTAAAAGGAGGCAGTAGAAGAAATGCAGGGATACCTGTCATTCTAATGCTTCACGTGTTATGAAAGAAACTTTCACATCATTAAGTAGGCCAAGAGGTGGCCATTGGAAGTTTTGTAACTTGTGCTGATTTCGATGCCAAATAACCCATTTGCTTTGCAAGAAAATGCTCAACCAATTATTATAAAATGCAGCTCATCCTTTGCTGTACTGTAAATATTGAGCACTTAGCTCACTGGTTCTGAGAGATAACTGGTTCTGAGAACACCATTGCCAATACTATTACGCCATTAAGTAATAGTCTATCCGTTATTGATGGTCATAGTAGGGTTGATTCAGATAAATTAATTTTGATGAGCACGGAGCTATTAATTGTTTCAGCAAGGGTCTCGGCTTAAAAGACCCAGAAAATTATAGCTCGGCGTAAGTAATAGTCTCACTCATGCACATCATAATATCTAGGAAGTTCAGCGCCATAATGGCATACACTGCAGATAATGGCAAAGGTTTCCAGCAAATCCCAGCTCACATAACTTCTCTTCTCTCCACAGATTCCGACTGCCCTGCCTAGCATTCCCTGTCTCTGCATGTGCCACCTGCTTATTAAGGAAAGGGCAAAGCAGCAAGCACCTCTACTGTGGAACATGCCCCCTTCAGCTGTCCACATTTCCTGTTACTCCAATGTTGAAATTTCTGTACCCATATTTAGCACTTCTGTAAGAAATAAAAAGGAGATCAACTGGTAAAAGTAGAAAGTACTGGAACCACTCAGCAAGTCAGGCAGGATCCGGAGCTAGAAAGATCATAAGAAATAGAAGTAGCAGTACAGATAACATTTCATCAGAACTGGAAAAAGTTAGAGATAAAAGGTGGCAAGAACATCTGACCAGACGTTGTCAACAATTGTGAAGACAGGTCTGCTTATAACTCACTTCCTTCCTCAACGTTTAGAATTCTCCCTTCTCACAGCACAGGAAATAGAGTAAAAGTGAAACTTAATGCAAGGCACATCGGCAGAGTGCCACTTTAAGGCGCCTTGTTTTGTTTCATTTTGTTATTTATTTAACAGTGGATTCATTGCTGTGGCGATCCTTTGAGTAAAAGGTAAGGTGAACAGTTGTGACATTGTGCTGCAATTAAATTGCAGACAGTAATTATGTGCTTTGAAGCTTGAGTGTTAGGGTTCTGGGGTGGGAAGGAACATTGTTGATTTGTAAGTGCAGCAGGCCAGCTGCCTTCTTGAACTTCTGCAGCCCATTCGACATAAGTGCACCACGGTGCTGTGAGAGGAGGGAGTTCTAGGGTTTTCATGCAGCAACGATGAAGGAATGGTGATAATAGTTCCAGGATGGTGTGTAGCTTGGATGGGAACTTGCATCCAAGTTATGCATGTGGCACCTTCTTATTAAAGAAAGGGCAAAGCACCAAGCAACTCTGCTGAGGAACATGTTCCCTTCAGCTGTCCACATTTCCTGTTCCTCCAATGTTGAAATTTCTGTTCCCATATTTAGGGTAAAAGCAGAAATACTGGAAACACAGCAAGTCAGGCAGGATCCGGAGCTAGAAAGATCGTAAGAAATAGAAGCAGGCAGTGAACTACTTCCCTTTGTTGTGTGTTTGTCTCTACTGCTTGGTGTTTCCTGTGGCTCTGTTCCAATTAGGGCAATCAGTGAATTTGCCTTCTTTCTATATTGTCTATGTCCGAAAGCTTAGAGTCGCCAGGTATCAAATGATACCACCACAAGTTTCAACCGGCTATCGATCAAAGAGCCAAACACCAGTTAGTTAGTTCAAGGGTACTTTATATACAGACAATCAATCATGCAACATAAACGCTACTAGTTTATGCCGTGCGGGCACTCTTTTCAACCGCGTCGGCCATCGCAAAGGCTATGGCCGACGCAGAAGTGACCCCCCTCCCCTGCGCATGCGCAGGGATGATGTCAGCAGCCGCTGACGCTCCAGTGCATGCGTGGACTTCTGCCGGCCGGCGAAGTCCCTTCGGCCCCGGCTGGCGTGGTGCCAAAGGCCTTCCATGCCAGCCAGCGGGACGGGAACCACTCTGGCGCGGGCCTAGCCCCTCAAGGTGAGGGCTTGGCCCCTAAAGGTGCGGAGAAATCTGCTCCTTTGGGCGGCCCGATGCCAGAGTGGTTCACACCACTCCATCCCGCCGGGACCCCCGCCCCACTGGGTAGGAGAGAATCCAGCCCCATATGTCTAAGAATCTCTAGGGGGCCATTTAACATTCATAAAAAAAGGGGGAACCTCTAACTGCCTCTAACTAGACTACACTCATGCTGCTATTTACAATCCAAAAACTTATGTTACAATACAAAAACAATATTCGATAGCAGCATCGCATTTCTTCCTATCACTGACTTACACACACAGAAAAATAAACTTTATTCACAAAACAACAACCGCGGAATTTATTAAAGAAAAGGTTCAGAAAGAGGTTGGGGTTTGCTGGAGTCCGAGGAAAGGGGCTCTGAATATATATACTGGAGGACGGAAGGCTCTCTGTCTCCACTTCCGCAATCTAATTGTCTGAATGATACTGTACAATATGGTTATTACTAGTAAGGCCTCCACTGTGTAGGACAGTGAACACTTGATGAGGTTCTCACACCATGTGGGGTATCGGTGGCTGGGTGTGTGTGTGGTGTAGTGTCCGGAGGTTGGGGGTGTTGTGTTGAGTGGTCGTGTTCGGGGCCTGTGTGGTGAGGGTGGTAGAAGTGGGTAACACATGCAGCTGGAATGTTCCAGCGACGATCATGATGCCGATTATCAGGGTCGTCTTCATCTTGGTTTGGTTTTCCTTCACCGTCGAGTGTCTTCATATCTCTCTAAGGGAACAAGCATAGTGTCTGTTATTATCGTGTTGTTTAACATCTCGTATTTCCGTCTGTTTCTCCTTAATGTCAATTCTCCCGTTATAATCGTCACCATCGGTGACTGTCTCATTTTGTATTTAAACAACCATTTGCGGAGACAAGACATCCCAAAAAAAAAAGTTCTGTGTCACAGCACGAGCACTCTCGCAGCCTGTGGTCGATGAGCTGAGTGGGTGGACAATTTATCCATCCTCTGCAAACTTGTTTTTCCGACCAAGTATTTCTTATATTTAAATAGTATGTGGGGGAATAGCAACAGAAGGGTTGCCAGGAAGAGCGAAAGTAGTGGCAAAGAGCATTCTTTAAACCACAGGGGTCGAAAAAAAAACAGAAAAAGAGTTTCAAAACCAAGTAGTCGAATGGGGTGGTGCGTATTATCCACGGCAGGGCAAGAATGGGTGGGATCCCCGGGTAGGGCGGTGATCAGTGCCGTTGCTCCACTACCCGAGCTTGGCTGACCAAATGAATAGGAGGTCCCCAGGCAGGGCGGGGATAAGTGCCGTTACTCCACTGCCTTTGTGACCTTCCAAGAACGGAATGAATTTGTAACAATATGGGTTGTTGACAAATTTGTTTCACTAACTGCCATGTGGCGTCAGGTGAGTAATTATGGCTGTATAAAGAACGTTGGTGTGAGACCGAAAGAAGAAACTGTATCAAGAAATTAAGTGAGATCGACAGGAGTGTTCGCACAAATAAACAAACATTCAACATATAAAAATAACAAATTAAAGAAAAAAACGGGCAGGCTCCATCAGAGTACAGGACACCGTGAATCTCCATCGGTTCCTGACTCTCATCATCTGAACACCTCAAGATTCCATTTCAAAAAGGTTTGCAAAGGGGTTACCATGGCGGGAGTCAGACTCGTAGCTGCCCCAATCTCCGGGGTGCCAAACTCTTTCATGGAGTTTGCGTGCTAACGCGGCATGTGCCAATGTGGGGTCCATTTCGTCATTTCTCGTCAAGCGACAGGAATTATCACGGTGCCAGTGCTTCATGGTCCGTAGGGAGATTGTCAGGGGGGTGTCGCTATCATCGGGTGGCGGGTCAAGTTCCGGATTGGTCAGTTAAAAAAAGGGGCGGAGATTATCGTCGTCGGGGTGTTTGGGCCTGTAGTGACTGGGGCCTGGTTCGAGGAATCTTTGTTCGGGTCTCTCAGGGGCTTTGGTCGTGCTGCCGCTGCTGCTAGCAGCCGATTCAAGCGCCAGGGTGAAATTTGATCCTGGGAGTGTAGTCAAGGTCTTGTCTGTGGACGTGCTGCTGCTGCTGGGGGAGGGAGAACTCAGGTTGTCAGTGGGTGGGTCCTCATTGTCTGCCATTGCCAATGAGAGATGGTGCGAGTGGCTGCACTGCGTTCCATAAACCTTAAGCTGATTTACATGGAACCATCCTGATTTTCCGTTTGGAAACATGATTTTGTAAACCGAAGGGCTTGCCTTATCTGAAATTGAATAGGGTCCTGCAAATTTTGGCGAGATGAACGAACTAGGGTTGTACAAGGTGATCATTACCTGATGTCCGACTGTATACTCTGTCAGGTATACTGTTTTGTCAATGCAGGCCTTACTCTGATTTTGTTTAGCGCCTAGTCGAACAGCTGCAGCGAGCTGTGCTGCTTTAATATTCTCTCCCATTGCTGGACTGCTTTCTCATGGGTCAGGGCGGTGACTGCAGGGCTGGCCAAATCAAGTCTGAATAAGTATTCTGTACCCTTCATGGGTCGTCCGGTCATGAGGGTATGGGGGAGTATATCCTGTAGAGCTCGACACCGTGTTCCTAATAAACATCAGTGTGAATGGGAGCACTGTGTCCCATGTTGTATTTTGCTGCTGCACCATTTTCCTAAGGGTGGCCTTTAGCGTACGATTCATGCGCTCCACTATGCCGCTGGACTGCGGGTGATAGGCAATGTGGAACTTTTCTTAATTCCAAACATTGTCATAACATTTTTCATGACTCTTCCCGTAAAGTGGGAACCTTGGTCCAACTCAATAGAATGAGGCAGTCCCCATCATGTAAAAATCTGTTCTGTTAAGACCTTTGCGGTGGCCTTGGCTGTATTTGTTCTCAATGGGAACGCTTCGGGCAATTTCGTAAATATGTCTATCACTACCAACACATACTTGTAACAATTTCTGCTGGGGAGGAGCAATATGATCTAATTGGAGGTTTGTCCACAGGCCATCGGGCCATTTACAGGGCGGGTGTGTCTGAGCTGGGCTTTTCTCACAAACCTATCGGGGTTGTTTTGGGCGCAAATTAAACAATTCTCGACGTTATGGGACACGTCGGTTTTCAACTCGGGCCATCAGCAGAGGGGTCTGAGGTGGGCAAGGGTGAATTTAATCCCTTGGTGTCCATGTCATGGAACTTGCAAATGATCTCGTTCCTAAGCTGGGTAGGGACTACATAAACTCCATCTTTTAAAACGATTCCCTCATGGACCGTCAAAGAATGTTTAAACTTTTCATAGGGAGCTGGGGAGTTTCCTTTTAAAATCTCCTTTAATGCTTTGTCTTCTTTTTGTGCCTGAGCTATGTCCTGTATGTTGGTTTGTGAGACCTGAACTGCGTGTACTGGGGCACTCTCGGGGGGTTGCCAAAAGTGGCCATGTCGTGAGCCTGCCTTCGCTCGGGCATCAGCTTTCACATTACTGGGTGGGGAGGAGCGATGGTGACTTCTTACTTTGATGATGCCGTATTCTCTGCCTTTAGCTGTCTGAAGGATGTGTTTTAGTAGTGGGGCTGAGGGTAGAGGTTTTCTGTCCGCGGAAATAAATCCTCTTAATTCCGTAAGGCTGTTGCAGACGTAGCCCAAATTTCACCCCCTTTTTAAAGAGGGCAGCCTTCACCCGATTAAACCCGACTCTCCTCTTCAACAGGTCTGCACCCAGGTCCTAGTACACCCAAAGCTCACTCCCCACCCAGGCGTGCCTCCTCATCTGCCTCGCCCATCTCAGTATCTACTCCTTATCCAGGAACCAGTGGAGACACACCACCATTGCCCTTGGTGGCTCATTCACCTGTGGCTTCCTCATCCGTGCCCTGTACACTCGGTCAACCTCCAGGGGCTGCTCAAAGGCTCCCTCCCATCAACTTCTCCAGCACCTTGGCCACATACGCGCCAGCGTTCGCTCCCTCGATGCCTTCAGGCGTCCCCACGATTCTTAGATTCTGTCTCCCGGAGCGGTTTTCAGGTCTTCCACCTTCTCCTTTAACTGCTGCTGAGTCTCTCACATCAGACCCACTTCAGCCACCAACGAGGCGAGCTGCCCCTCGTGCTCTCCCACCGTCTCCTCCACTTTCCGAATAGCTTGGCCCTGGGAGCTCAGCCTCTGCTCCATGCGGCCAATTTCCGCTTTTAACAGCAGCACGGTGGTGCAGTGAGTAGCTCTGCTGCCTCACAGTGCCGAGGTCCCAGGTTCGATCCCGGCTCTGGATCACTGTCTGTGTGGAGTTTGCACGTTCTCCCTGTGTTTGCGTTGGTTTCGCCGCCACAACCCAAAAATGTACAAGCTAGGTGGATTGGCCTCGCTAAATTGCCCCTTAATTGGAAACAATGAATTGGGTACTCTAAATTTATTTTTTTTAAATTCCGCTTTTAACGGCTCCACAGCCTTGGCTAGGTCCTCCTGGGCCTCCCTCCTCTGTCAACTAAGCTTCTCATTCAAGAAGTCCACCAGGGGCTCCGTCAACCACTGGGCAAGCAAGGCAGACTCTTTACCCTCTACCATCTTGCCCTGTATCGCACAAAGATTCTCTTGCTCCAGCAGCTCCCTTGTTTTCATGCCACTTCTGGTCCGTAGATCCATCCACCAGCCTCACCAGTGGAGTTAAACTTTTATCCAGTCAGCCCTACACCTTTTGTCCACAAAACATCCACCCTACAAATGGGGAAAAGGTCTGAAAAACAACTTTGAGCCGGAGCTGCCAAATGTTCGACCACTCACTCCATGGCCACCACCGGAAGTCTAGTCAATATAATCATGGCCATGTCAATGAATGATGTGGAGATGCCAGCGTTGGATTGGGGTGGGCACAGTAAGAAGTCTTACAACACCAGGTTAAAGTCCAACAGGTTTGTTTCAAACACGAGCTTTCGGAGCACGGCTCCTTCTTCAGGTGAATGGAAAGGCTTGTTCCAGAAATGTTTATATAGACACAGTCAGAGATGCCCCGGTGTTTCCTGTTGACTTTAACCTGTTGTTGTTCGACTTCTTACTATTTCTATGAATGCTCTCAGTGTCACGGTATCCTTCCCCCTCTACCCACAAACCATCTCTGCACCCTCCCCCCATCCCACATGTCAGTAGACCCACTGCTGTGAGATGTTCTTAGCCAATGCATGGAAGGCCTGCATTTATTCCAGTTCACATGTTACTCATTTAGTGGCCTGAACGACTACATCCTTTGCAATACACACAAGGGCAGATGTTCTGTGAGGGCTTGAGATTCTTTTTGGCGTACCGGGTGTCCCCTCTCTGAACCTGGCAGCTGTGAGGCCCGGAGGTGGTGTTTTCTGCTTGTCCAGGTGCCCATTTATTTTTGGAGTCACGTTCACAGGAGAATAACCACAATTGTTGTAAAGGGTTACTAGATAATTGGAACTAATTGGAATTAATGTCGCATGAATGTGTTTTATAATTGACTGCTCATTATTGCCTCTGTTGTAACAGTGATGATCCGAACATGTTTCAGCTGTGCATTTCTCCTCATTTAGGAATACAGATTTCAGATGGGTGCCCCTTTAATTGTCTCTCCAGTGCCATGTGGCAGTCTTCCCAGAAGACCTTACAGCCCACCCCAGCAGCGTTGTTTTTAGTTCCATTTTACAGTGCTCCAGGTTCCAAGTTGGTGGTCCTCAGGCTTTATTACTGGACCATCTTAACCCTTCCTGTGTAACCATGGAAATCCCTTCCATCGTCCTGGAAGAGCACAACAATCAAGTTTGCCTCCCTCCTATTACTCCCAGTCCTCCCTCTGCAATCCTTGATTCCATTGTTATAGTGGTTGATGTCCCTGTGTTACCCTCTGAGACATTTGGGGTGGATATTCCTATGCCTATATAGACCTTCACCTTCCCCATCTTGAGGCCTGCTGTATCTTGACATACAGGGACCCCCCCTCAAAAAAAAAACACACCCCATGAGCCCATCAAGTGCCATCCCCTATCTGTTCCCAATCTACAGGCTGCAGATACCTCTCCACTGTCACTGTGCCATCTGTAGCTGAGCACGATGCTAGAACCCCCCCCCCCCCCCCCCCCCAGCCCACCATGTGTGAGGTGCTGACCATGCCCTCCACATGCCTTCCCTGGACTGGGACAAAGAAAGACCTTTCAAGCTGATGTCACTATTTAGGCACTTCTTTAGTCAGCATTCCCCCTGATGGTAGTCTGGTTCTTCCCTGGCACCAACTTTCACCCTGGCTGACACACTACTGTGCTCCACTCCTCTCTTCAGCAGTTTGAGTTGTTGTCCTCGTGGGTTCAGGGTGAGGCTTCCTGCCCATTCCTCTACTACCCCATGTGTCTCTCTGCGACTCCCTTGGGTTCCCTCCTCATCTCCTCTCCCCTTTTCTCTCTTCTCCTCTCCATTGTGTGAGTTATGGTCTGCTCTCCTCCTTACGGGCGGCACAGTGGCACAGTTAGCACTGCTGCATCACAGCTCTAGGGTCCCAGGTTCAATTCCCAGCTTGGGTCACTGTCAATACAGCACAGGAACGGGCCCTTCGGCCCTCCAAGCCTGCCCTGACTATGGTACCTGCCTAAACTAAAAGTGTCTGCACTCATGGCGTCCGTATCCTTCCATTCCCACTCTTTTGGATTTTAGTAAGGCATTTGATAAGGTTCCCCATGGTAGGCTTATGCAGAAAGTAAGGAGGCATGGGATAGCGGGAAATTTGGCCAGTTGGATAACGAACTGGCTAACCAATAGAAGTCAGAGAGTGGTGGTGGATGGAAAATATTCAGCCTGGAACTCAGTTACCAGTGGAGTACCGCAGGGATCAGTTCTGGGTCCTCTGCTGTTTGTGATTTTCATTAATGACTGGATGAGGGAGTTGAAGGGTGGGTCAGTAAATTTGCAGATGATACAAAGATTGGTGGAGTTGTGGATAGTGAGGAGGGATGTTGTCGGCTGCAAAGAGACATAGATAGGATGCAGAGCTGGGCTGAGAAGTGGCAGATGGAGTTTAACCCTGAAAAGTGTGAGGTTGTCCATTTTGGAAGGACAAATATGAATGCGGAATACAGGGTTAACGGTAGGGTTCTTGGCAATGTGGAGGAGCAGAGAGATCTTGGGGTCTATGTTCATAGTTCTTTGAAAGTTGCCACTCAAGTGGATAGAGCTGTGAAGAAGTCCTATGGTGTGCTAGGGTTCATTAGCAGAGGGATTGAATTTAAGAGCCGTGAGGTGATGATGCAGCTGTACAAAACCTTGGTAAGGCCGCATTTGGAGTAATGTGTGCAGTTCTGGTCACCTCATTTTAGGAAGGATGTGGAAGCTTTGGAAAAGGTGCAAAGGAGATTTACCAGAATGTTGCCTGAAATGGAGAGTAGGTCTTACGAGGAAAGGTTGAGGGTGCTAGGCCCTTTCTCATTAGAACGGAGAAGGATGAGGGGCGACTTGATAGCGGTTTATAAGATGATCAGGGGAATAGATAGAGTAGACAGTCAGAGACTTTTTCCCTGGGTGGAACAAACCATTACAAGGGGACATAAATTTAAGGTGAATGGTGGAAGATATAGAGGGGATGTCAGAGGTAGGTTCTTTAGCCAGAGAGTAGTGGGGGCATGGAATGCACTGCCTGTGGAAGTAGTTGAGTTGGAAACATTAGGGACCTTCAAGCGGCTTTTGGATAGGTACATGGATTATGGTAGAATAATGGAATGTAGATTAATTTGTTGTTAAGGGCAGCACGGTAGCATTGTGGATAGCACAATTGCTTCACAGCTCCAGGGTCCCAGGTTTGATTCCGGCTTGGGTCACTGTCTGTGTGGAGTCTGCACATCCTCCCCGTGTGTGCGTGGGTTTCCTCCGGGTGCTCTGGTTTCCTCCCACAGTCCAAAGATGTGCAGGTTAGGTGGACTGGCCATGATAAATTGCCCTTAGTGTCCAAAATTGCCCTTAGTGTTGGGTGGGGTTACTGGGTTATGGGGATAGGGTGGAGGTGTTGACCTCGGATAGGGTGCTTTTTCCAAGAGCCGGTGCAGACTCGATGGGCCGAGTGGCCTCCTTCTGCACTGTAAATTCTATGATAATCTACGATTAATCTATGACGAAGGTTCGGTACAACATCATAGGCCGAAGGGCCTGTTCTGTGCTGTGTTTTTCTATGTTCTATGTTTTATTTATTTGTCTAGCTGCCCCTAAAATGCCACTTACCTGCTCCCACCACCTCCCCAGGCAGCGCGTTCCATATATTTCCACCCTGTGTAAAAAAATTGCCTTGCAGATCTGTTCTAAACTTTTCCCCACTCACTTTAAACCTATGTCCCCGAGTACTTGACTCTCCTACCCCAGGAAAGAGCATCTGACTATCCACTCTGTCCATGCCACTCATAATCCTGTAGACCTCTATCAGGTCGCCTCTCAACCTCCGTTGTTTCAGTGAGAACAGACTGACTTTATCGAACCTCTCCTCATAGCTAATGCCCTCCATATCAGGCAACATCCTAGTAAATCACTTCTGTGCCATCTACAAAGCATCCACATCCTTCTGTTAGTGTGGTGACCAGAATTGTACACAATATTCCAAATGAGGCCTAACTATGTTCCTGCACAGCTACAATATGACTTGCCAATTTTTATATTCAATGCCTGGACCGATGAAGGCCAGTATGCCTTCTTGACCACCTAATCCACATGCGTTGCCACTTTCAGTGATCGGTGGATATGCTCGCCCAGATCTCTCTGCCTGTAAGTACTTGCAAGAGTTGTATCATTTATTCATTTAATTTATTTCGTAATTTCTACATGCATTGGACCTTCCAAAGTGCATTACCTCACACTTGTCCAGATTAAACTCCAAGTGTCATTTCTCTGCCCAGTTTATATCTTGCTGATTCCTCTGACAATTCTTTTCACTATCCGCAAATTCACCAATTTTTGTGTCGTCTACAAACTTACTAATCAGACCGGCTACATTTTCTTCCAAATCATTTATATACACCACAAACAACAAAGGCCCCAGAACAGATCCCTGTGGAACGCTGCTAGTCACAGCCTTCCATTCAGAAAAGCACCCTTCTACAGCTACCATCTGTCTTCTGTGCCCAAGCCAGTTCTGTATCCTACATAAGAACAGAAGAACTAGGAGCAGGAATAGGCCATCTGGCCCCTCGAACCTGCTCAGCCATTCAATGAGATCATGGCTGATCTTTTCTGGACTCAGCTCCACTTTCTGGCCCGAACACCATAACCCTTAATCCCTTTATTCTTCAAAAAATTATCTATCTCTATCTTAAAAACATTTAATGAAGGAGCCTCAACTGCTTCACTGGGCAAGGAATTCCATAGATTCACAACCCTTTGGGTGAAGAAGTTCCTCCTAAACTCAGTCCTAAATGTACTTCCCCTTATCATGAGGCTATGCCCCCTAGTTTTGCTTTCACCCGCCAGTGGAAACAACCTGCCTGCATCTATCCTATCTATTTCCTTCATAATTTTAAATGTTTCTATAAGATCCCCCCTCATCCTTTTAAATTCCAACGAGTATAGTCCCAGTCTACTCAACCTCTCCTCGTAATCCAACCCCTTCAGCTCTGGGATTAACCTAGTGAATCTCCTCTGCATACCCTCCAGTGCCAGTACGTCCTTTCTCAGATAAGGAGATTAAAACTGAACACAATACTCCAGTTGTGGCCTCACTAACACCTTATACAATTGCAGCATACCTTCCCTAGTCTTAAACTCCATCCCTCTAGCAATGAAGGACAAAATTCCATTTGCCTTCTTAATCACCTGTTGCACCTGCAAACCAACTTTTTGCGACTCATGCACTAGCACACCCAGGTCTCTCTGCACAGCAGCATGTTTTAATATTTTATCATTTAAATAATAATCTCTTTTGCTGTTGTTCCTACCAAAATGGATAACCTCATATTTGTCAACATTGTATTCCATCTGCCAGACCCTAGCCCATTCACTTAACCTATCTAAACCCCTCTGCAGACTTTCGGTATCCTCTGCACTTTTTGCTTTACCACTAATCTTAGTGCCATTTGCAAACTTGGACACATTGCACTTGGGCCCCAACTCCAAATCATCTATGTAAATTGTGAACAATTGTGGGCCCAACACTGATCCCTACAGGACACCACTAGCTACTGATTGCCAACCAGAGAAACACCCATTAATCCCCACTCTTTGCTTTCTATTAATTAACCAATGCTCTATCCCTGCTACTACTTTACCCTTAATGCCATGCATCTTTATCTTGATTATATAGAATTTACAGTGCAGAAGGAGGCCACTCGGCCCATCGAGCCCGCACCGGCTCTTGGAAAGAGCACCCCACCCAAGGTCAACCCTATCCCAATAACTCAGCAACCCCACCCAACACTAAGGGCAATTTTGGACACTAAGGGCAATTTATCATGGCCAATCCACCTAACCCGCACATCTTTGGACTGTGGGAGGAAACCGGAGCACCCGGAGGAAACCCACGCAGACACGGGGAGGATGTGCAGACTCCGCAGAGACAGTGACCCAAGCCGGAATCGAACCTGGGACCCTGGAGCTGTGAAGCGATTGTGCTATCCACAATGCTACCGTGCTGCCCTCTTATGCAGCAACCTTTTGTGTGGCACCTTGTCAAAGGCTTTCTGGAAATCCAAATATACCACATCCATTGGCTCCCCATTATCTACTGCAATGGTAATGTCCTCAAAAAATTCCACTAAATTAATTGGGCACAACCTGCCCTTTAAGAACCCATGCTGCATCTGCCCAATGGGACAATTTCCATCCAGATGCCTCGCTATTTCTTCCTTGATTATAGATTTCAGCATCTTCTCTACTACCGAAGTTAAGCTCACTGGTCTATAATTACCCGCTTTCTGCCGACCTCCTTTTTTAAACAGTGGTGTCACGTTTGCCTATTTCCAATCCGCTGGGACCAACCCAGAGTCTAGTGAATTTTGGTAAATTATCACTAGTGCATTTGCAATTTCCCTAGCCATATCTTTTAGCACTCGAGGATGCATTCCATCAGGGCCAGGAGACTTATCTACTTTTAGCCCCATTAGCTTGCCCATCACTACCTCCTTAGTGATAACAATCATCTCAAGGTCCTCACCTGTCATAGCCTCATTTCTATCAGTCATTTCTGGCATGTTATTTGTGTCTTCCACTGTGAAGACCGACCCAAAAAACCTGTTCAGTTCCTCAGCCATTTCCTCATCTCCCATTATTAAATCTCCCTTCTCATCCTCTAAAGGGATATTTACCTTAGCCACTCTTTTTTGTTTTACATATTTGTAGAAACTTTTACTGTCTGTTTTTATATTCTGAGCAAGTTTACTCTCATAATCTATCTTTTTCTTCTTTATAACTTTTTTAGTAGCTTTCTGTTGCCCCCTAAAGATTTTCCAGTCCTCTAGTCTCCCACTAAACTTTGCCACTTTGTATGTTTTTCCCTTCAATTTGATACTCTCCCTCATTTCCTTGGATATCCACGGTCGATTTTCCCTCTTTCTACCGTCCTTCCTTTTTGTTGGTATAAACCTTTGCTGAGCACTGAAAAATCGCTTGGAAGGTTCTCCACTGTTCCTCAACTGTTTCACCATAAAGTCTGTGCTCCCAGTCTACATAGTTCTTTTCTCATCCCATTGTAATCTTGTTTGTTTAAGCACAAAACACTAGTGTTTGATTTTACCTTCTCACTCTCCATCGGTATTTTAAATTCCACCATATTGTGATCGCTCCTTCCGAGAGGATCCCTAACTATGAGATAATTAATCAATCCTGTCTCATTCCACAGGACCAGATCTGGGACCGCTTGTTCCCTCGTAGGTTCCATTACATACTGTTCTGGGAAACTATCGCGTACATTCTATAAACTCCTCCTCAAGGCTGCCTTGACTGACCTGGTTAAACCAATCGACATGGAGATTAAATTCCGCCATAACTGCTGTACCATTTCTACATAGAACATAGAACATGCATCCGTTATTTCTTTGTTTAGTGCCTGCCCCACCATAATGTTACTATTTTGTGGCCAATATACTACTCCTATCAGTGACTTTCTCTCCTTACTATTCCTGATTTCCACCCAAATGGATTCAACCTCATCCTCCATTGCACCGATGTCATCCCTTACTATTGCCCGGATGTCATCCTTAAATAACAGAGCTACACCACATCCCTTACCATCCACTTATCCTTCCGAATAGTTTGATACCCTCGGATATTTAACTCCCAGTCGTGACCATCCTATAACCATGTTTCAGTAATGGCCACTAAATCATAGTTATTCACGGTGATTTGCGCCATCAATCTATTTACCTTATTCCGAATACTACGAGCATTCAGGTAAAGTACACTTATGTTGACTTTTATACCTCTGTTTTGAATCTTAACACCTCCATCAGTAACCTCTCCTGAGTTATATTTCCTCTTAACTTTTCTCCTAATTTTCCTTGTCGTTGAACCCATATCTTCATGTAACAACCTGCCGCATCACTTCAAATTTACGTTTTCACTTCCCGTTTTATTCCTTTTAGTATTACTGGGCCTATTCACTGAGCTTCCCTAAGTCACTGTACCTTGTACTGTCGCCCTTTTTGATTTTTGACTATGCTTCTCTGCCTTACACTTTCCCCCTTACTGCCTTTTGTTTCTGTCCCTGTTTTACTACCTTCCGACTTCCTGCATTGGTTCCCATCCCCCTGCCACTTTGAGGTCCTACTTTTTAGTTTAACTCCTAACTCCTTGAATTCAGCTTGTAGGACCTCGTCCCATTTTTAAACTCTATATAGTTGCTGTCTATGTGCACCACAACAGCTGGCTGTTCACCCTCCCCCCCCCCCCCCCCCCCCCCCCCCCCCCCCCAGAATGTCCTGCAGCCGCTCTGAGACATCCTTGACCCTTGCACCAGGGAGGCAACATACCATCCTGGAGTCTCGATTGTGTCCGCAGAACCGCCTGTCTATTCCCCTCACGATTGAGTCCCCTATCACTATAGCCCTACCATTCTTCTTCCTGCCCTGCTGCGCTCAGAGCCAGCCACAGTGCCATGAACCTGGCTGCTGCTGCCTTCCCCTTGTGAGCCATCTCCCTCAACAGTATCCAAAGCGGTATATCTGTTTTGCAGGGAGATGACCATAGGGGACACCTGCACTGCCTTCCTACTCTTGCTCTGTCTTTTGGTCACCCATTTTCTATCTCCCTCAGTAACTTTCACCTGCGGTATGACCAACTCGCTAAACGTGCTATCCACAACGTCCTCAGCATCGCAGATGCTCCAAAGTGAGTCCATCCGCAGCTCCAGAGCCGTCAAGCGGTCTAAGAGGAGCTGCAACTGGTCACACTTCTTGCACGTGAAGGAGCCAGGGACAGTGGGCATGTCCCTGAGCTCCCACATCGCACATGAGGAGCATAACACGGGTCTGGGATCTCCTGCCATGTTTTAAACCTTAGGTTAACTTATACAGCTACAATTCGCCCAAAAAACGAAGAAAAAATAAATATACCAATGAAAAGAAAAAGGAAAAATAAAAACTACTTACCAGTCACTTACCAGGGTTAGAAAGCACCTCCTCCTCACCCAGCTTCCAATTCCCACCTAGCTTCAAATTCCCAAACTCGCTCTTAGCTGTGTCTCACTCTGGCTGTGTCTTCTCTGGCTCACTGGGAGAACTACTTGCCAGCTCTCCCCTGATCTCACGTGACTTTACCTTTTGTACCAGTCTACCTTGAGGTACCTTGTCAAAGGCTTTACTGAACATGAACTGCCTTTCCCTCATCTGTCAGCTTTGTCACTTACTTGAAAAACTCAATCAACTTAGTGAGGCATGACCTCCCCTTCACAAAGCAATGCTGTCCATCACCAATAAGTCCATTTCTTTCCAAATGTGAGTAAATTCTATTTCTACAAATCTTTTCCAATAGTTTCTCTACCACTGAAGTAAAGCCTATAATTTCCTGGATTATTCCTGCTGCCTGTCTTACATAATGGAACAACATTGGCTACTCTCCAGTCCTCTGGAACTTCACCCGTAGCCAATGAGGATACAAAGATTACTGTCAAGGCCCCAGCAATTTTCTCCCTTGCATCCTGCAGTATTCTGCGGTAGATCCCATCATGCCCTGGGGATTTATCTACTTTAATGCTTTAAAACATCTCCTTTTTATTAATATCAGCATGACTCAGAATATCTGCACACTCTACCCTATACTCCTCATCCACCAATTCTCTTTGGTGAATACTGAGACAAAGTATTCATTTAGTATCTCTCCCATTTTCTCTTGTTCCATTCATAGATACCCTCCAATATCCTTGAGTGGACCAACCCTTTCTCTGGCTACCCCCTTGCTCTTTCATATGTATAAAACGCCTTAGGATTTTCCTTAACCCTGTTTGCCAATGACATTTCATGACCCCTTTTAGCCTTTCCAACTCCTACCTTAAGTTCCTTTCTACTTGCTTTATATTCTTCAAGGGCTTCATCTGTACCAAGCCTTTTAGACCGTACAAATGCTTCCTTTTTCTTTTTGACAAGGTTCATACTAACCCTCATTATCCAGGGTTCCCTATACTTGCCACCCTTATCTTTCGTCCTCACAGGTACATGTTGGTCCAGAATTTTAATCAACTGACATTTGAAAGCCTCCCACATGCCGGATGTTGATTTTCCCTTAACAGCCTCGCCCAGTCAACACTCTAGTTGAGGGGCTAGTTTAGCACGGTGGTCTAAATAGCTGGCTTGCAATGCAGAACAATGCCAGCAGCTCAGGTTCAATTCCCGTACCAGCCTCCCCGAACAGGCGCTGGAATGTAGTGACTAGGGGCTTTTCACAGTAACTTCATTGAAGCCTACTTGTGACAAAAAGTGATTATTATGATTATTATATTATTATTACTCGCCAGATCCTGCCTAATGCTGTTGTAATTAGCCTTCTCTCAGTTTAACACCTTCACCTGAGGACCACTCTTGCCCTTTTCCATAAGCAGCTTAAAACTTACAGAATTATGATCACTGTTCCTGAAAAGGTCTCTTACATGAAACTTCGATCACCTGGCCGGGCTCATTTCCCAGCACCAGGTCTGGGCTATTTACATATTGTTTCAAGAAACCCTCCCGGATGCTCCTTACAAATTCTGCTCCATCCATGCCTCTAGCAGTTAGTGTGTCCCAGTCAATATAGAGGAAGGGCAGCACGGTAGCATTGTGGATAGCACAATTGCTTCACAGCTCCAGGGTCAATATAGAGGAAGTTAAAATCACCCACCACGACAACCTTATTGTTTATGCATTTTTCCAAGAACTGTTTGCATAACTGCTCCTCTATCTCCTGCTGTCTTTTAGGAAGTCTGTAGCAAACCCCCAACATTGTGACAGCATCCTTCCTATTCCTGAGCTCTACCCATATTGCCTCGCTGCCTGAACCCTCCAAGGTGTCCTCCCTCAACAAAGCTGTGACATTCTCCTTAACCAATAATGCAACTCCCCCACCCCTTTTGCATCCCCCTCAATCCTGCCTGAAGCATCTAAATCCTGGACTGTTTAATTGCCAATCCTGTCCCTCTTTCAACCAAGTTTCTGTAATAGCAACAACATCATAATTCCACGTACTAATCCAAGCTCTAAGTTCATCTGTTTTACCTGAAATAGTCAGTCTATTGAAACTAATGCACTTTGCACCAGCCCCACTGCGTTGACCAACCACTCCCTGCCTGCTCTTCCCCTTAATCAATCTTAGTGGCATTAGTCTGTAGCTCTCTCTCAGTTATTTCTTCCTACTGCTCTGGTTCCACCCCCTGCATACTAGACAGTTCAATCTGTTTCTCTGCCTTCCACTTTTCTCCTTATTAGCTTTTGTTTCTGATGTGCCATCAATTGCATGAGAGACGTGTTGCTTTACAAAAGTTAGGCTTGAATAAACAAGAACTTAGCCCTGCGGTTGTCTACAATAAAATGGACGACCGCTGCGCATTTGACTATTTATACCTCGACCAATCGGTCGAGAGGCACATGACCGACCAGGGCCAATGGTAAGCCGGTGTTCTGCCCCAATGGCAGACAGGTATGCAAATCATATCACCACAGTTTCTGTCCCCTCTTTACTCCCCTCTGACTTCCTGCATTGGTTCCATTGGAGTTTGTACATAATCCCCATCTCTGCGTGGGTTTCCTCTGGGTTTCTGGTTTCCTCCCACAGTCCAAAGATGCGCAGGTTAAGTGGATTGGCCATGCTAAATTGCTCCTTGGTGTTCAGAATATTAGGTGGTGTTACTGGGTTACATAGAACATAGAAAAATACAGCACAGAACAGGCCCTTCAGCCCATGATGTTGTGCCGAACCTTCGTCATAGATTAATCTTAGATTATCATAGAATTTACAGTGCAGAAGGAGGCCATTCGGCCCATTGAGTCTGCACCGGCTCTTGGAAAGAGCACCCTACCCAAGGTCAACACCTCCACCCTATCCCCATAACCCAGTAAACCCACCCAACACTAAGGGCAATTTTGGACACTGAGGGCAATTTATCATGGCCAATCTACCTAACCTGCACATCTTTGGACTGTGGGAGGAAACCGGAACACTTGGAGGAAACCCACGCACACACGGGGAGGATGTGCAGACTCCGCACAGACAGTGACCCAAGCTGGGAATCGAACCTGGGACCCTGGAGCTGTGAAGCAATTGTGCTATCCACAATGCTACCGTGCTGCCCTTAACAACAAATTAATCTACACTCCTTCATTCTACCATAATCCATGTACCTATCCAAAAGCCGCTTGAAGGTCCCTAATGTTTCCGACTCAACTACTTCCACAGGCAGTGCATTCCATGCCCCCACTACTCTCTGGCTAAAGAACCTACCTCTGACATCCCCCCTATATCTTCCACCATTTACCTTAAATTTATCTCCCCTTGTAATAGTTTGTTCCACCCGGGGAAAAGTCTCTGACTGTCTACTCTATCTATTCCCCTGATCATCTTATAAACCTCTTATCAAGTCGCCCCTCATCCTTCTCCGTTCTAATGAGAAAGGGCCTAGCACCCTCAACCTTTCCTTGTACGACCTACTCTCCATTCCAGGCAACATTCTGGTAAATCTCCTTTGCATCTTTTCCAAAGCTTCCACATCCTTCCTAAAATGAGGTGACCAGAACTGCACACAGTACTCCAAATGTGGCCTTACCAAGGTTTTGTACAGCTGCATCATCACCTCACGGCTCTTAAATTCAATCCCTCTGCTAATGAACGCTAGCACACCATATGCCTTCTTCACAGCTCTATCCACTTGAGTGGCAACTTTCAAAGATCAATGAACATAGACCCCAAGATCCCTCTGCTCCTCCACATTGCCAAGAACCCTACCGTTAACCCTGTATTCCGCATTCATATTTGTCCTTCCAAAATGGACAACCTCACACTTTTTGAGGTTAAACTCCATCTGCCACTTCTCAGCCCAGCTCTGCATCCTATCTATGTCTCTTTGCAGCCAACAAAAGCCCTCCTCACTATTCACAACTCCACCAATCTTCGTATTATCTGCAAATGTACTGACCCACCTTTCAACTCTCTCATCCAAGCCATTAATGAAAATCACAAACAGCAGAGGACCCAGAACTGATCCCTGCGGTACGCCACTGGTAACTTGGTTCCAGGCTGAATATTTGCCATCCACCGCCACTCTCTGACTTCTATTGGTTAGCCAGTTCGTTATCCAACTGGCCAAATTTCCCACTATCCCATGCCTCCTTACTTTCTGCATAAGCCTACCATGGGAAACCTTATCAAATTCCTTACTAAAATCCATGTACACTACATCCACTGCTTTACCTTCATCCGCATGCTTGGTCAACTCCTCAAAGAATTCAATAAGACTTGTAAGGCAAGACCTACCCCTCACAAATCCCTGCTGAATATCCCTATCAAGCAGTGTCTTTCCAGATGCTCAGAAATCCTATCCATCAGTACCTTTCCATTACTTTGCCTACCGCCAAAGTAAGACTAACTGGTCTGTAATTCCCAGGGTTATCCCTATTCCCTTTTTTGAACAGGGGCACGACATTTCCCACTCTCCAATCCCCTGGTACCACCCCTGTTGACAGTGAGGACGAAAAGATCATTGCCAACGGCTCTGCAGTTTCATCTCTTGCTTCCCATAGAATCCTTGGATATATCCCACCAGGCCTGGGGGACTTGTCTATCCTCAAGTTTTTCAAAATGCCCAACACAACTTCCTTCCTGGCAAGTATCTCCATGAGCTTACCAGTCTGTTTCACACTGTCCTCTCCAACAATATGGCCCTTCTCATTTGTAAATACTGAAGAAAAGTACTCGTTCAAGACCTCTCCTATCTCTTCAGACTGAAAACGCAATCTCCCACTACTGTCCTTGATCAGACCTACCCTCGCTCTAGTCATTCTCATATTTCTCACATATGTGTAAAAGGCCTTGGGGTTTTCCTTGATCCTACCCGCCAAAGATTTTTCATGCCCTCTCTTAGCTCTCCTAATCCCTTTCTTCAGTTCCCTCCTGGCTATCTTGTATCCCTCCAGCGCCCTGTCTGAACCTTGTTTCCTCAGCCTAACATAAGTCTCCTTCTTCCTCTTAATAAGACATTCAACCTCTCTTGTCAACCATGGTTCCCTCACTCGACCATCTCTTCCCTGCCTGACAGGGACATACATATCAAGGACACGTACCTGTTCCTTGAACAAGTTCCACATTTCACTTGTGTCCTTCCCCGATAGCATATGTTCCCAACTTATGGACTTCAATTCTTGTCTGACAGCATCGTTACGGGGATGGGGTGGAGGCATGGGCTTGAGTTAGGTGCTCTTTCCAAGGGCCAGTGTAGACTCAATGGGCCGAATGGCCTCCTTCTGCACTGTAAATTCTGTGACTATGATTATGTCCTCCTCCTCTTTCCCTAGTTGCGGTTGGCCTCAAACAGACCTTGGAATAGGCTGATGAATGACCCCCAGGCTTTGTGGAAGCCCTCGTCCGGCCCTCGGATGGTGTACTTGATCATCTCCAGGTGGAGAGATTTCTACTGCCAGCCAGTCTGCAGCCCTGTGGATGGTGCTGCCGATCACCAGCCAAGAAGAATTCTCCGACGTACGGTTAAGGATGCCAAAGCCAGGAGATCGGCCCCCTTCCCCATATATAGTTCTGGCTGGTCCTAAATCCTGAAGACTGACACTCTTGGGCACGGCTCCGCAATCACCCCAACAACCTTGGACATCGCCTCGCAGAAGGCTGTCCAGAACCTGACATGAGGGCCTCCCTTGCACCGTTCACATTTATCCTCCACCTCCAGGAAGAATTTGTTCATTATGGTTCTGATTAGGTGTACTCTGTGGACCACTTTAAACTGCATGAGGCTGAGCCTTGCACAGGAGCAGGTGGAGTTGGCCCGACTCAGTGCTTCGCTCGAGAGACACTAACCCACTTCCGTCCCGGGTTTGTCCTCCCATTTCTGCCTAGCTCCAACCAGTAGTGTCCTTGCCTTTTCGAGCAACCATCCATAGATGTTCCCACAGTTCCCCCTCTCCTTACTGTCCATGTTTATTCAGTATTCCAGTAAAGTGTCTCTTGGGGCCCGAGGATACCTTGCCGACTCCTTGTGGAGAAAGTGTTTGAATTGAAGATGCTGGAGTTCCTGTCTTGTTGGGAGCTCCAGATTTTTTGTTAGTTCTTCCAAGGTCGCCAGTCTGTCTCCCATGTAAAAGTCCCTGACCGCTAGCGTCCCCCCCATCCTGTCTCCATTTTGTGAAGGTGGAGTTGAACATGGCTGGCGTTAACTTGTGGTTGCCTCAGATGGGGACCATGGGGATATCTCGGTTAAACCAAAATGCTGCCTCATTTGGTTCCATGTCCTTAATGTGGCTATCATCACTGGGCAGGATGTGTATTCTGCTGGGTGGGGGGGGGGGGGGGAGGGGGGGGGGGGGGGGGGGGATGGGAGCGCTACCATGACGAGGGCCTGAAGGGTTGTTCCCTTACAGGAGGATTCCTCTAGCCTCACCCATTCTGTGTTGGGTTCTTGTATCCATCCCCTCACCCTCTCGATTGTCATGATGTGGAGGTGCTGGCATTGGACTGGGGTGAGCACTGTAAGAAATCTTACAACACCAGGTTAAAGACCAACAGGTTTGTTTCAGACACTAGCTTTCAGAGCACTGCTCCTTCGCCTGAGGTGTTGGTGTTGTAAGACCTCTCATTTGTGGCTGCCCAGTGTAGAATTGCAGGTTCGGTGGGCCAGACAGCCCATATTTTTCCTCCTTTGCAGTGTTGGCTTGGGGATCCTTGGGTTCGTCTCCCCACCCACACGCACACAAATGCCATGATCATTTTTTCTGTCCCTTGAAAAAAGGCCTTGGGGATGAAGATCGGTATGGATCTGAACAGGAAGAGGAACCTTGGCAGTACATTCACCTTGTTCGTCTGCACTCTCTCCGCTAGGAAAAGCGGGACTGTGTCCCATCTCTGTAGGTCCTTGTTAACATCCTACTCCAGACTGGTCAGATTCCACTTGTCGATCCATGTCCAGTCATGGGCTGTCTGGATTCCCTGGTAACGGAATTTGCTTTGGGCTAGTTTGAATGGTAGACTCCCCCAGCTCTGTTTCTCCCCCACTTGGATTCACTGGGAATGCGTCGCTCTTGCTCAGGCTGAGTTTGTAGCCCGAGAAAGTTCTGAACTCTTCCAGGAGTCTCATGATTACTTTCAAGCCATTCTGCGGATCCGAGATGTAGAGGAGCAGGTCATCCTCATAGAGTGAGACTCTGTGCTCTCTGCCACCTCTTTGGATGTCCTTCCAACCTTTCACGTCTCGCAGGGTGATCGCGCCGGGTTCAAGACAGGGCGAACAGGAGCGGGGATAACGGGCATCCTTGTTCTTCTGTGTAGCTGGAAGTATTCAGAGCTCGCCTTGGGGATGTTGTACAGGAGTTTCACCCATGAGTTGCACCCTGTCCCCAGCCCAAACCGGTCCAGTACCTCAATGAGGTACTTCCATTCGATTCTGTCGAAGGCCTTTTCTGCGTCCAGGGAGATGGTCACCTCTGGTGTTCTCTCCCCGGATGTGGTCATTATTACATTCAGCAGCTGCCTGATGTTCGCAATTAGCTGCATACTCTTGACAAAGCCCGTTTGGTCCTCTTAACCAGGACTTTTGCGAGTATCTTTGCGTCTACATTAAGCAGCGAAATGGGTCGATATGATCTACATATCGTTGGATCTTTGTCTTTTTTTGTATATCAGCGTTATTGTGGCCTTTGTTAGTGTTGGAGGCAGTATGCCCCTCACTAGCAAATATGCAAATATATCCTGTAGATGTGGGGCCAGGGCTGGTGAAATATTTTATAGAAGTCCACCGGGAACCCATTGGGTCCCGGCACCTACCCCGCCTTCATGGAGCTGATCTCTCCAGTTCTATTGGTGCTTCCAGCTTCCCTCGTCTATTGTCCCCCACGAATGGCATGTCCAGTCATCAAGGAACCGTTTCATCCCCAAGTCTCCATCAGGGGCTCAGATGTGTACATCCTCAGTAGATTATTATTATTATAAGAGGGTCTCAAATGCTGGTTGACCTTTTTTAGTTCGGCTACCAGTCTGCCTCTGTTGTCCTTTACCTGCGTTATCTCCCTCATGGCTGCCTGCTTTCTCAGCTGGTGAGCCAGTAGGTGGCTCGCCTTTCCTCCCGTGTTCGTAAAAGGTCCCCCGTGTCTGGTGGAGTTGGTGCACTGCCTTCCTGGTGGATATCAGGATAAAGTCCATTTGCAGCTTTTTCCTCTCCGCCAGAAGCTTTACCGTCGGTGCCTCGGAGTACTTTCTGTTAACCTCCGGGATATCTCTACGTGCTTTTTAGGCTATAATCTCTCCCCAAATCACTGCCTTAAGTGCCTTCCACAACTTGGAAGGTAAGACGTCCCTGTTCCAGTTGTTTATAACATACTCGCCCATGGCCTATGATATTTTCTGGCAGAAGACCTTGTCGCCCAAAGGTCCGGGACCAGAGCGGCACGTGGCACAGTGGTCAGTACTGCTGCCTACACCGCTGAGGACCCGGGTTCGAATCCCGGCCCTGGGTCACTATCCGTGTGGGGTTTGCACATTCTGTCCGTGTTTGCGTGGGTTTCACCCCCACAACCCAAAGATGTGCTAGTTAGTTGGATTGGCCGCACTAAATTGCCCCTCAGTTGAAAAATAAATAATTGGGTCCAACCTCCATGTTGGGTGCTGGGCACGGCCCTTCTCCAGCCTGACATCGATGTAATATGGAGCATGGTTGGAGATGACATTTGCAGAGTATTCGGCCTTTACTATTTCTGGAAGCACTGATTTCCCCACTGTAAAGAAGTCAATCTGTGTGTATACCTTGTGCACCGGCGAATAGAACAGGAATTCCTTCTCACCGGGGTGTAGGAACTGCCATGGAGCCCATCTGCTCCATGAATGCGCCCAGTTCCCTAGCCAGACCTGTCTCTTTCCCTGTTCTGGGGCTCGATCAATCTGTCAATGGGTCCTGTACACAGTTTAAGTCATCCTCCATGACCAGTCGGGGTGTGTCGATGTCGGGTCTTTTTTATTAAATCTGTGTTGTCCTAGTGTGGTGATATGACTAGGAGGTTTATGGTACCTATCTGCCATTGGTGCAGAACACTCGCTGCCCATTGGCTCAGGCCGTCATGTGCCTCTCGGCTGGTTGGTTGAGACTAGTCATGTGACTGCTCACCGATTGGCCGGGAGGCAAGTAGTCCCGCCTACGAGGCGGGGTATAAGAACCCGTAGGACCCGGCAGTCGGCCTTTCTCTGTAAGTCGACTGCCGGGCACACAACTAGTCGATTAAAGCCTAATGTTTGGATCTTCATCTAGACTCCTGTCCAATTGATGGTACATCAATTTAATTGACTAGAAGTTTAAAATGGAGCTACGGATCAAACCAGACTGCCTCCACATCAGCCCGCATGCTACAAACGCGTCAGCAACTTTTAAACACTGGCTGGCGTGTTTCAACAGCTACCTCTGCACCACAGACAGCCAGCCCACCAAGGAGCAGAAACTTCACATCCTCCACTCGTGCGTGGGCACCGCCGTCTACTCGATGATTGAGGACGAATGAGATTACGACGCAGCCATGGACCTTCTGAAAGGACATTTCCTCAAGCCTGTTAACCAAGTTTATGCACGGTATCTCCTAGCTCCAAGGCAACAGTTTCCCGGTGAGTCCCTTGACGAATTTTATCGGGCCCTCGTTATCCTGGGGAGAAATTGCGCCTGCCCACAAGTTACTGCAGCAGAGCACACAGAACTGTTAATCCGTGATGCCTTCGTTGCAGGCATGCAACACTCTGCAATTCGCCAGAGGTTGCAAGAGGACACCTTGAGCCTCGCTGAGGCACGGACCCTCGCATCCTTCCTGGAGGTTGCCGACCGAAACGCCCGCGCATATGCCCCCGGCCGCGCGGCAGCCCCTTGGGCAACGTGGCATGCAACCCCCTTGTCCCCCGCCTACTCCAACCCCTCCACAGTGTGTAAAAGCTGCGGGAAGAAAGGTAATTACTCGGTGGCCTGTCAGTCAACGTCGGTCGCTGCTGTTCCGCGCAGCGACCGCGGATCCCCGACCCCCATGCTCCACCAGGGCCCCGCACGGCACACAGGCCCCCCTACCGCCGCTCCCAGCCACCACGAGTGACCCACAGACTTCTCTGCCACTGACTCCAGCCTCCATGAGTGACCCACAGACGCCGCCATTTTGGGCCCCGGACGCGACGTGTGGGTCCCGGGCGCCGCCATCTTGTGGCCCTGACCCCACGTGCGGGACCTGGGCGCCGCCATCTTGGGGCCCTGACCCCACGTACAGCCGACGGGCGCCGCCATTTTGGACCAACACAGAAGACCCCACCAGTGACTACTCTGCAAATGAAGACGACCCAGACCTACTGCCACAACTTCCTGCAGTGACCCTCGACCAGTCGCGACCACGCACGCTCTCTACGGCAATGACACAGATCCTTCTCAATGGACACAAAATGAGCTAGACTCCGGGAGCACAGAGTTTTGTCCACCCTGATACGGTAAGACGCTGCACGCTCCCCGTTCACCCAGTCAAGCATAAGATAGCTCTAGCCTCAGGTTCGCACTCCGTCCACATCACCGGGTGCTGCGTAGCGGACCTCACAGTCCAAGGGAGAGTTTTAAAAAACTACAAACTCCTCGTCCTCCCCCGCCTCTGCGCACCGGCACTCTTAGGACTGGATTTCCAGTGCAACCTGCAGAGCTTGACTTTCAAATTCGGCGGCCCTACCATCTGCAGCCTCGCGTCCCTCAAAGTGGGCCCCCCCTTCCTTATTTGCGAACCTTACCCCGGATTGCAAACCAGTCGCCACTAGGAGCAGACGATACAGTGCCCAGGACCGGACCTTCATCAGGTCTGAGGTCCAGAAGGAAGGAGTTATTGATGCCAGCAACAGTCTTTGGCGACCCCAAGTGCTGGTAGTTCGGACTGGGGAGAAAAACCGAATGGTCATTGACTACAGTCAGACCATCAATAGGTTTACGCAGCTGGACGCGTATCCTCTCCCCGGTATCTCCGACCTGGTTAACAGGATTGCGAAGTACAAAGTCTTCTCCACGGTGGATCTTAAGTCCGCCTATCACCAGCTTCCCATCCGCGCGAGTGACCGCAAGTACACCGTGTTCGAGGCAGATGGGCGCCTCTATCATTTTCTCTGTAAGTCGACTGCCGGGCACACAACTCGTCAATTAAAGCCTTATGTTTGGATCTTCATCTCGACTCGTGTCCAATTGATGGTACATCACTCAGTTGGGTGTATACACATTTACCAGAACTACCGGTGCCCCGTCCAGGATACCACTGCCCATGACATACCGTCCTCCTTGGTCTGTTACTGTCCTTGTCACCGTAAGCACCGTCCTCCTGCTAATCAGGATAGCTACCCCTCCTAGCCCTCATCCTGAAACACGAGTGATATGTCTGTCCCCCCTACAGCCCTTCCTTACCTGCAGTCGGTCCTTCTCCCTTAGGTTGGTTTTCAAACGAAGTCCCCTGATATTCCAGGTGATAATCCTGGTGGGGGGTTTCTGTCGCCCCCCCCTTCCTGTGGAACCAATCATACTTATCTGGTCGACGCGCCCCTACACTCCAGGGCTTCCCTTTATTAGGGTGCCGTCCAAAATGGCTGCTGTTCTCACCATGATGCCGGACCCCTGTGCTCCGGGGTTTCCCTTTGTCCAGTGAACACCCAACTTGGCCGCCAACAGTGTGTACGCCACGTGGATGTGCCCCTGCACTCCGGGGTCTCCCTTTATTTAGGTTCCTCCAAAGTAGCTGCTTTTGGTGCCATCTTGTTCCTTCAGCCTGCACCTTACCTGCTGAAGTCAATCTGAAAACCGACCCTTTCTTCCCATTGTGTTTGTTTTGTGTTTCTTCTCCCCCATCCCCCTCCCCTACCCCCACAGCTAGTCGCTCCCTCCCTGCGGGTAGGTGCACCGCAGCCCCCCTTGCTGTTTGTCTTCCTGTGCTAGCTATCCCAGCTAGTGCGGTAGCCTCCCTCCCTGGGCTAATCTTATGCCTGCTGATAGTTCACTTCCTCTGCCTGTACGTCACCCTCACCTGCATTTCCCTGTACTCACCCTTCCCTGTGACCCGGTCTTTCTGATCAGAGTGAGGCAGCACAGTCCTGCTCGAACATATCAGGGGCTGAAGGGGCTGGTTTAGCATGGGGCTAAATCGCTGGCTTTTAAACAGACCAAGCAGGCCAGCAGCACGGTTCAATTCCCGTACCAACCTCCCCGAACAGGCGCCTGAATGTGGCGACTAGGGGCTTTTCACGGTAACTTCATTGAAGCCTACTCGTGACAATAAGCGATTTTCATTTTCATTAAGTGTCCAGGAAGTCTCTTTCTCTGTCGCTTTCCTCCTCTGTTCCGCCTTCATCGCTGCCTCACCTGCCCCTTGTCCAGGCCGTTTGTCCGCACAAATTCGTCCGCCTCCACCAGGGTGTTAAAGGAATGCTCCTTGTTCTGGAACGTGACCCAGAGGCTGGCTGGGATTAGCAGTCCGAATCTTATGCCGTTCTTGTACAGGGTCGATTTCGCCTGATTACATTTGGTTCTGCGTTTTGCCAAGTCCACCCCAATGTTCTGATATACCCGGATTTTGTGTCCTTCTCAGATACGTGCCTTTGTCTGTCTCGCCCACATCAGAGTCCTCTCACGTTCTTGGTGTTGGTGTAGTTTCGTGATGACCATCCTTGGTTGTTCCCCTCCTTGGGTTTTGGCCTGAGTGACCTGTGCGCTTTGTCGCTCTCCAGGGGGTTGGGGGTTCCCGATTAGGTTGCAGGTTGCCCAGCGTTTGGCGATGTAGCCCGTCGGGTCCCTCCCCTCAATATCTTCTGGCAGGACCACAATCCGAATGTTCCGGCATCGGGACCTGTTTTCTTGGTCCTCGACTTTTAAGTTCCCTTGGGCCGCCACCAACTGTTTGACATCTGCCTCCTGGACGACAATCCTGTCGCTCTGGTTTGTGGAAGCTTTCTCTAATTCGTGGATTGACTTTTCCCGTGTTACCACCAATTCGTGCATGGTGACCATCGCCTCAGTCACCGCCACCTTGACTGCCACCCGAATTTTGACCTTTTAATGCTTCTTTCATGGCAGTAGCTCCTTCATAAGGAATGCTTATCTCCGTCTCCAGGTAGTTGTGGGGGAGGGGGGGGGGGAGGCTGATATGCTCATGTCACAGGCCTCCCTCTCTGTTGGGTGGCCGGGGTCCCCTCGCCTCGTGGGCCTTCCGGCTCGTTTGCCTGCTGCTCGTAGCCTTACTACCACCTCTGCCGTCCCTTTGACCCCTCGAGCTACGTTTGCTGGAATTCTAGCACAGTGGTTAGCACTGTTGCTTCACAGCTCCAGGGTCCCAGGTTCGATTTCCGGCTTGGGTCACTGTCTGTGCGGAGTCTGCACGTTCTCCCCGGGTCTACGTGGGTTTCCTCCGGGTGTTCTGGTTTCCTCCCACAGTCCAAAGACTGTGGCCACGCTAAATTGCCCATTAGTGCCCAAAAAGGTTAGGTGGGGTTACTAGGTTATGGGGATAGGGTGGAGGTGTGGGCTGAAATAGGGTGCTCTTTCCAAGGGCTGGTGCAGACTCGATGGGCTGAATGACCTCCTTCTGCACTGTAAATTCTCTTTTTCTGGTTCCATTCTTTTCTTCTCTCAGTTGAGGTTAAGTTGATTTCTAATTTCCAGGCAAAATTCATCTAAAAGTAACTATTTGGTTCTGGTCTGGGCGAGAGCCATCTGATGTGCATCCACTCAGTGCATCACTGTCCCCGGAAGTCCCTCAAATGGCATTTGTGACATGGCTCAGTGGGAATCGTGATCCATGAAAGTTAGAGTGGTGATGGTAACCTGTTTTCCTGCCAACAAGAAATTGACTTCCTGGCTCCTGCGATATTTTCCCCTCCTGCGGTACATTTACCTCCTGTCTGCTGTGAGGTGGGTGTGGAAATTCCCAAAGTTCAAACAAAGGATTGATAACCACCAGCTGAAGGAACCTCGGAGTGGGTAACCAGTGTCACTCACTTCCTTTGAACACATAATTTACGAATGAAAACGAAAAAGGATTAGTGCACCTATTTGCATACCTATTTTGAACCAAAGCTTGGTACATTTCTGTATATTCACCCCTTCCCTGGATTCCCTGGTTGAATTCAAGGGTCAATGAAAGTGCTATCGCAAAATGTATACGTGTATTCTCTAGTTTATCTCATATTTAACAAAAGCCTGGTTGAATCACTGTTAACTTTATTGTAATGAAATATCGCAGAGACAATTATGTCTTAACTGAATAAGATGGAATCTAGTTATTCTTAAAGGTACTGTTGATATATTTGCAACAAGGTTGTCACTTAACCATGGAAGTATTGGCATTTAGACCAATGGTGGGATTTCCGTAAGAAGGTATACTTCTCTTTGCCACATAGAATTTACAGTGCTGAAGGAAGCCATTCGGCCCATCGAGTCTGCACCGGCCCTTAGAAAGAGAACCCTACTCAAGCCAACGCCTCTACCCTATCCCCGTAACCCCACTTAACATTTTTGGACACTAAGGGCAATTTAGCATGACCAATCCACCTAACCCGCACATCTTTCGACTGGGAGGAAACCGGAGCACCCGGATTAAGCCCACGCAGACACGAGGAGAACATGCAGACTCCGCACAGTGACCCAAGGCGGGAATCAAACCTGGGCCCCTGGAGCTGTGAAGCAACTGTGCTAACCACTGTGCTACCATGCTGCAGTCTGAAGAAACCCATATTGGGTTATAAACGTTCCTTTGTTAGTGTCCTTTTTATAAATCTTATCAAAAAATGGAAATTCTCGTCTTGTACAGTCTGAAAAAGGTATTTCTGTTGAATGAGAGTAAGAAATTAAGAAAGTAGAAACCCCTTTTTGGCTGGTGAATCTGTTGCTTTTGAAGTTCATTCTTATTATCCAGGGCTTTGTCATGATTATAAATGTAAATCTTGTTTTAAACATGGCAACAGTCTAACCTGCAGGTAATGAATAAAGATCCACTGATAACAGGCCCATGGCTGATGCCTGCAGCTGGCTTCAGGCTCCATCGGGAATGCCACTGATAAGTCATGCCATATAGTCACCCTGGCAACAGTGCACATGCACAGGAGGACATAACTCCACAACGACACAACAGCATCGCTACACACGCACAAAAATGAGTTAATGTTCGCACATTAAAGCAGAAAGTGCTGGAAACAACAAGCCAGGCAGCATCTGTGAAGTACGAAACAGGGGTTAACAGAAGTGGAAGACAGTGATTAACACATTTTAAACTAATAGAGAACCAGGGAAAAGGAAGTAGTGTCATGTGAGAGTACCTTTAAGAAATGAGTGTTTGTAAATAGGTGTGTATATATATATCTGTAATGAGAGTACCTTTAAGAAATGGGTGTTTATTACTGCAGTGATGTCAGAGAGCAGGTGGAGCTGGGCTATCTGTCAGCTTTTTACTTTCGTTTTAGGCTGTTTGCTGCAGGGTGTGTTTTAGTTTTGTTTTCAGAGCTGGATAGCTGCAGTCACAGCCAGAAAGTGTAGTAGAGTCTCTCTCTGTAACCTAAAGAATGTAAGTCGGTCCTGGTGCTTTAATTTAACCTGATGTGCTTTTGTTAAAAGGTGTTTTAAGTCTTATGGATGTTACAGGAAAGTAAGAATTACTTAGTGTTGTTTTCTTTGGGGGTTGTATTTGAATTAATGGTTGCTAAGATGTTCACTGTATGTTTTAAAAAGGTTAACTTGAGTTCATAGAATAAACATTGTTTCGCTTTAAAAAATACTTTTCCATTTCTTCACAACCACACCTGTAGAGTGAGCCGTGTGCTCCTCATACCACAATCTGTTAAAAGTTGTGGGTCAGGTGAACTCCATGATATTGTTGGGTGGGGTTACTGGGTTATGGGGATAGGGTGGAGGTGTTGACCTTGGATAGGGTGCTCGTTCCAAGAGCCGGTGCAGACTCGATGGGCCGAATGGCCTCCTTCTGCACTGTAAATTCTATGATATACTTTGGGGTTCTCTAAACCCTGGCCCATAACAGTAGGTAAAAGAATTAAAAGGGGAGGCTGATGATGGAGTGGTGGGCAGGAGAGCTAAAATGATGCAACAGATGATGGTGCAGGAGATCGTAATCAGACAAGCAGAAAACCAAAAAGTGGGTGCATTGTAAAAACAATCTTCAATGGGGATTCCATTTTTAGCAGATAATATTCAAAGAAAACTTGGATTTCTTGGTGGAATCTTTAGTTTTGTTGGAAAAAAAATCTGAGTTATGGCTTACTAAGCATTTGGTGATCCTGGAGTATGCAAATTGTGTGTGGTATCCTTCTATTGGGAGGGATATAAATGAGATTCAATATATCCAAAGATGTGCTGCACAATTCTGCATAAATCAGTATGGGAAGTGCATACTTTGATCAAAGATTTGGGTTGGGAATCACCACAGCAAAAGAGGGAGAAAAATAGATTAATCACGTTCTACGAAATATGGAATGGACGGGGGGAATTGATAGAAACAAGTACCTGATGCCCTCCAGCAATGGGAAAAAACAAAGTAGCCACACAAACTAGAGATCATTGTTTTCAAGACAGTGTATCAACAATCTTTCTGCCCAAGGACAATTCTACAATGGGACGAGTTGCCAAAGGAAATAGTCACGACTGCCTTGCTGGAAATCTTCAAGACTCATCTTTAGATTATTTTCATTTACAGCTTTTCATTATCAGCACTACCATCACATCAGGTCATTTCAGCTAGCACCAGCCATATAAATAGTGGCAGAATGCAGAGATTAGACGATGGTGTTGACACAACTATAGCAGAAGCAGAAGGTGCAGAACGTGTAAATGGTCACTGCAGAATAGACATATCTGACTATAACACTCGGGACTGTGAATGAAGAAAGGTGACATCAAGGTTTAGAACACCCCGCCAACTGTGTGTTGATAGGGGCTTCTCACCCCAAGCACTAGCCCCCAGAGCCTCCATTCGCAATGACTGGTCCAATGCCGGGGTGGAGAGGCTTGAACCCTTTTTTTGGACACTAAGGGCAATTTATCATGGCCAATCAACCTAACCGTTGATCCAAGAGATTTCTTAAGCTCCTGGGAGGGTCACCCATGATGGTAACATTGGAGGAAAGAAAACAAAGAACAAAGAAAAGTACAGCACAGGAACAGGCCCTTCGGCCCTCCAAGCCTGTGCCGACCATGCTACCGGTCTAAATTAAAATCTTCTGCACTTCCGGGGTCCGTATCCCTTTATTCCCATCCTATTTATGTATTTGTCAAGATGCCCCTTAAACGTCACTATTGTCCCTGCTTCCACCACCTCCTCCGGCAGTGAGTTCCAGGCACCCACTACGCTCTGTGTAAAATACTTGTCTCGTACATCGCCTCTAAACCTTTCTCCTCGCACCTTAAACCTATGCCCCCTAGTAATTGGCCCCTCTACCCTGGGAAAAAGCCTCTGACTATCCACTCTGTCTATGCCACTTATAATTTTGTAGACCTCTATCAGGTCGCCCCTCAACCTCCGTTGTTCCAGTGAGAACAAACCGAGTTTATTCAACCTCTTCTCATAGCTAATGCTCTCCATACCAGGCAACATCCTGGTAAATCTCTTCTGAACCCTCTCTAAAGCCTCCACATCCTTCTGATAGTTGGCGACCAGAATTGAACACTATACTCCAAGTGTGGCCTAACTAAGGTTCTATACAGCTGCAACATGACTCAATTTTTATACTCAATGCCCCGGCCAGAGACAAACACAATCCAAAATAAGCCCTCAATGGTGGATCAAGAGCTATAGACACTTGTATGGTAGTAACGGCTGCGATGGCGGATGAAGGCTGCATTGAATCATTGAATTTTCAGTGCAGAAGGAGGTCATTCAGCCCATTGAGTCTGCACCGGCCGTTGGAAAGAGCACCCCACTTAAGCCCATGCCTCTACCCTATCCCCGTAACCAAGTAACCCCACCTAACCTTTTTGGACACTAAGGGAAATTTATCATGGCCAATCCACCTAACCTGCACATCTTTGGACTGTGGGAGGAAACCGGAGCACCCGGAGGAAACACCCCCCCCCCCCCCCCCCCCACACACACACAGGGAGAGCGTGCAGATTCTGCACAGACAGTGACAGTAGGAGGTGGATCCCCAGTTGTTGAGGTTCACTTCCCACTGGAACTGGGCACACCACCTGCCAAGGACCATATGTGTCTGCTGATGTGCAATGCCATACCCACGTTAAAAAATGTCCCGCACCAGGCATCTACCTAGAGCAAACCCCCCCCCCAACCCACCCACACACACACACACAGACAAGCCCTGCGGCGAGAAGGGAGGGGGCAGGACCATCAGATATGGAAGTCCCTAGCTTCTAACTGGCACATCAGGGGTGGCGTTTGATTCAGTCATCTCACTCTTGGAATAGGAACAGGAGAGTATTTCAGGAGCCATCTTCACGACTGAGCATCGCTCTTCAGGAACAACTCTGTTCACCCCACATGGGGAAAAGGCTAGAAAAGGTGCCCTAAAAATGGATCCATCCCCAACCTGGCTGGAAAACGGCATCATCTTCCTGCGGTCAGAAAATCAACGTTAAACTGAAGCCTGAGAGAGGGATACCAGTGATCTAGAGTCCAAGGGCCGATCCTACCTCTCGGAAACACCTGCCAAGTGTGCGGTCAAAGATAAGGCTCTGGGATCGCAAGAAGCCACAGAACCTTTGACCAGTAACACGGAGTTTCGTAGGTGGACAATCATACATCTTAGCGAGAGTTTGTCAAAGAAGAAGGTCCAATCATCCTTGCTTCTTGCAACTAGTTCCCACTGCCCAAAAGAGACCAATAACCATGCAACCTGTACCTTTCAAAGGTGTACTTACAACTTTTTACCTCAGACATTCCCTAACTCACTAAACCAGGTTGCAGAAACTGTTGCATTCCATTGAATATTTGAACATCTTTCTCCGTAACTTTACAGCATTCCTTCCAGTTCTAAGGTCAGTGCTTTATTCAGCGTTTTTCAAAAGTGATACTTCAGAAATGCATTGCGTGCTTTTGGTGGGAGTCGGTTCCTTATATCTGCACCCTACATAAGCTGAAGTGTGCACTGTTATTCAAAGTTTCTCTGAATCTACTGATGTATTTGTCCATCTCGAGAACTGCTGGAACATTACAAATATTTAATACTCTATAATCAATGTTCCTCCTCCAGTTGTAGGCAACGGACATGGAGGATATTCGAAGCTCAAAGCTTAATCTTATCGAATGGTTAACAAATGATCCAGATTTTATTCTGCAAGTGGTACAAGATGATCGTCTCATTACTCAGCGGGAGTATCAAAAACTGAAGGCAGAGAATGATCCTGAAAGAAGAATCATAAATCTTCTTGATATTATAATTGGAAAAGGCGATTCATTCTGTGAGCTATTCATCCATGTTCTGCAGAAAGATAAAGTTAAGGAGACCTATCCAAGGCTAATAGATTGGCTTTCAAGTACAGAACAAGGTAAATTCTGCCATTTATTATCTATTATAGGCTAAACATTTTCATGTTAGACTTCAGCTGTAATGTTCTTTCATTTAAAACCAACGGAACTACATTTGTCATTCTTTGAATACTCCTACAATGCTTTATTGTTCTAGTTGTTCATTTGATTTTATTACACTAACATTTAGACAGTCTGTTTCGCTTGGAGGTTTAATAAATTATGAAACGGGTTAATTATTTAAGTAGCAAAGCAATTCTCTACTACTGTGGGAGGTTCGACCCAGCAGAGTGTGTTCCTTTCAATTACCTGGATTATAGTCCGCCTGCTGGAATAGAAAATGCACTTATTATGTTCAGCAGTGGGATTTGGTGAATATTCCCTGCCCGAATGCCTGCCCTTTGATGGATTAATATCAATACAGTCCCATTTTAGGTCTCCTTTCCTGCTGATGAACCCTATGATAATTCCTACTATTGTCCAAAGGTTACCTTTTGTCCTCTGCTGTGATTGACTGCTGACTAATTGCTGTCAGTGGTGCATTAATCCAGAGAGGGTTTGCTTCATAGTGTTCAAACTCTTGCTGGTTGGACGTACCTTCACTGTGAACCTAGCTGCTACTCAAAATGTGATGAAAATCATATTGCGTCGTGTATGATACAAAGAAATTGTGTATGTTGGAAGATTTCCATAGTAAATACATATCCAAAGAAGCTTAAAATACACTCTTAAAATGACAAGAACGTTCAACATGTGGAGATCTTTCATTTAAAAAGTGGTCAACTAATAAAACAAATTTAAAAAGATTAGAATTTGACTCTATTCGGTCAATCTCTTTCCCTCCAAAAAAATAATTTGAATGTAGTCAGCTTTTGCTCATCACTTCTCATTTGACCACTCACTGATCTACCTCAAACTTGCCCAAGAGTTTTAAACTTGTTTAAACAAAAATAAAATGGAGCCTCACGACCTTATTCAAGTATTTTAAAAATTATTTTTATTCAGAAAATTTTAAATGATAACATACAAAATGTTGAAAAAATATGTATACAATTTTAATAAAAATATTCCCACCACCCAGCCCCCCCATTCCGTATTTATTCTGAACCCTCCCCCAAGCCCTGCCCCCTAATTGCTGACGACAACCAGTTCCTTAAAGAAGGTAATGAACGGCAGCCACCTTGAGTAAAACCCCTCCTACGATCCACCTATTCATACTTTATCTTTTCCAAATGCAGGAATTCCAACAAATCCCCCAACCATGTCAAAGCCTTAGGTAGAGCTGATACCCTCCATCCAGGCAAGACTCACCTCCGGGTTATCAGAGAGGCGAAGGCCAAGACTAAAGCTGTATTCTCCTCCTGCAGCCGAGGAAGATCACTACCATTGGCACAGCTCCACTCTAACTCCCAATATCTCCGACATTATTTCCAAGAAGGAAGCCCAAAACTTAACTAACTCAGTACAAGACCAAAACAAATGCGACTGGTTCACTCGCCCCCTCGAACAACGCTCACATCTATCCTCTACACTTAGAAAGAACATTAGTGAACCTTTAGGGATGAAATCTGTCATTCTCACCTGGTCTGGCTTATATATAACTCCAGACCCACAGCAGTGTGGTTGTCTCTTAAATGGTCTCAAGGATGGGCAATGAATGCTCGTCCAGCCAGCAATGCCCACATCCCATGAACAAATAAAAAAATCCTAAAAACATCCCCTCCCTGAAACTTCACCATCAACCCCTCCGGCCCAGCAAACCTATAGTCCACAAACAAATCCCTAAACCTCTCCGCCCTCTCCCTCTCCCAGATCTTGGGCTGGATTCTCCGCCGCTGGATGCTCCATTTTGCCAGCAGCCCGGGAGTTTCCCGACGGTGTGGGGCTGCCCCACAATGGAAACCCCATTGAACGGCCGGCGTAATGGAGCATCCCACCGGTGGGATGAAATACAAATGTGGCGCAGCAGGGCGGAGAATCCAGCCCCTTATATGATGAATCCATCCCAACCATAAACCTATGGTTACCACAGATCAGCGCAGGTAGCGACATAAACCCTAATTTAAAGTGCTGTCTGAATTAATTCCATATTCTTAGAGAAGCTATTACTACTGGGCTCGAAGAAAAACTAGCCGAAGGGAATGGAAGAAGAGCAGTAACAAGTGTTCTCAAACCCAAACCTATACAAGAAGCCTCCTCCATCCTCCCTCATAATAAACCCGGATCCTGAAACCATCCCCACACTTTTCTCCATATTTTCCGCCAGTAATAATACATCAAATTAGGTAATGCCAGCCGGCCAACTGCTTATCCCTCTGCAAGAAAGCCCTTCAAACCTGGGGGGGCCTTACCCGTCCAAACAAAAATCAAAATTAACTTGTTGACCCTACTAAAGGGTCTTCTTTAGTAGGGTGCTCTTTCCAAGGGCCGATGCAGACTCGATGGGCCAAATGGCCGCCTTCTGCACTGTAAATTCTGATTCTATGATTCCAAAGAAAGATTTAGGAAGAAAGACTGGGAGACATTGAAACACAAACAGAACCTCGGAATAATGTTCATCATCCGTCTGAAACCTTCCTGCATTTTCTCCCCACATGCGACACAAGGTCCTTCCAAGTCAGTCGAGGAACCTTTGTTTTATTTGTTCCTTTAGACCTTATAACCTTTAGACATTACATACTGATGCTGGTGGAGGAACCAAAACTTTCAAATTACACCACTTTTTTCTCCAAACAACACCTGTTAAACAGGTAAAACGGGCTAAAAACCGAATCCCCAAGCAGGAGCCACCTTGTGTGTAAACATTTATCTCAAAGCCACCACCAGAAGTCACCTTATTTTAGTATTAAGTTAGTTCAGCAGATGCACAAGCGGACCCAGGCAGGGCGGTTGGGGGGGGGGGGGGGGGGGGGGGGGGGGGGATGATGAGTGCAGTTGGAATTTTCCTGGAAAGCAAGAGGTATCATTTGAGGCAGGCTTGCCAGAAATGTTGTAACGAGGGAACACTGTAACCTTCTAGTGATTTGTCTGGTTGTGTCTTCTTGTTGATGACATCTATCTGACCAAAAGCAGTGGGCAGTCAGTTAAGGCTATTTTGGAACTGGAGCCACATTCCTAGGGCAACGGCAGTTCGCTGGAAATGCACCAGACCCTCACTGCTTCTGCAGCTTGTCTTCTCAAAGTAGGTGACAGTCCAGAGAGAGATTGGAGTCCAATGAAATGTGTATCCAAAGTAATCTTTAAATGATCATGTAGGTTTCATTTACTACATCTGCAGTCAAATGCTTTCAAGTGGAATCGTTTCTCCTGCAGATGGATCTACCTGATAGTTCTAGCCATTAGGATTTGTCTGCTGGTTCCAGCATAATAACCCATGCCTCCATATTGTGATATGATGTAGAGGCTTTAGAGAGGGTTCAGAAGAGATTTACCAGCTTGGTGCCTGGTATGGAGGGCATTAGCTATGAGAAACGGTTGAATAAAATCGGTCTGCTCTCACTGGAACGACGGAGGTTGAGGGGCAACCTGATAGAGGTCTACAAAATTATGAGGGGCGTAGACAGAGTTGGTAGTCAGAGGCGTTTTTCCAGGTTAGAGGGGTCAATTACTAGGGGCCTTGGTTTAAGGTGTGAGGGGCAAGGTTTAGAGGAGATGTACAAGGCAAGTGTTTTTACACAGAGGGTAGTGGGTGCCTGAAACTCGCTGCCGGAGGAGGTGGTGGAAGCAGGGACAATAGTGACATTTAAGGGGCACCTTGACAAATAATGAATAGGATGGGAATAGAGGGATACGGAGCCAGGAAGTGTAGAAGATTTTAGTTTAGATGGGCAGCATGGTCTGCACAGGCCCGGAGGGCCGAAGGGCCAGTTCCTGTGCTGTACTTTTCTTTGTTCTTGTTCTTTGTTCTCTGGTTGACTGCATTGATTAGCCCTCCTGTGTCTGGTACTCATCCACCATGTCTAATTAGATAGTACTCCCAGAGATGGATTTTTAATTGGCTCTGTCCTGGAAGATTGGGCCCAGTGTCCCTCTACCCGTTCTTCTGGGTTCCCAACATGCTCAATTCAATTCAAGATTGGGTTGGCATACTTTCAGCAAAATTCAGCCCAATGTTTTCAAATGATATCACTGAGACGCTGCATTAAATGAGAACTAGGAGCAGGTAAAAGCAGGTTTAAGTACTTAAATATATTCATTGTTTAACCATTGTATTACTTGTTTAAATATTTTTCTTTTGATGCCGGTAAAGTGCAGAATAACTAAAAATAAGTTCAATTTACAATTTCCCCAATCTTTTATTGAAGCTCATTCAGGTGCTAATCTCAATGGACGACAAATTATTTCTGCTGATGTTCATGCGACTGGAGGTTCCTTTGTGATCTGTCCCATATTCCAAACTGATCAAATCTCAAGTAACTCAAGTATTACCATGCCTTTAAATGTTAACTCATCCAGGAATAGCAAGACTGTGGGAAACAACCTGCCTTCAGGTAAATATTTAACAAGGAACTATATCCTGTCTTGTAAATGATTATCTGTGAATTATTTACTCTTGCTGTGTTCTGTATTATGGCAGTACTTTGGTAGCCTCTTGCTTGTAACATCGTTTTTTTAATCATGTGAATGGCAAGATTTATCTATTCTGATTTTTCTTTTGATTACTTGTGATTGGGCTCCCTTTCAAAATGGTTGGATAGATTGCTTATGTATTCCACTGCATTCAAAATGGCATATCACCAGGAACCAGCACCACAAATAAACATGATTATGGCTCAGCTAATGTTTACACAGAAGGAAAATAAATTAATAAATTGCAATTGCAATTGGTAATAAATTACCAATTGCAATGTGAAAATGCAATAAACCAAGATTCTCCACAGTAACACCAGCATTCATTGTTGATGTTTATGACCCCTTAACTGGTACTGAATTGACTATAATATAATATGATCAATATAACTCATGTAATATAAGCAAATTACTGCGGTTGCTGGAATCTGAAACCAAAAGAGAAAATGCTGAAAAATCTCAGCAGGTCTGGCAGCCTCTGTAAGGAGAGAAAAGAGCTAATGTTTTGAGTCAAGATGACCCTTTGTCAAAGCTAAAAGGCCTAGGAAGTGGGAGATATATATACTGTAGGGTGAGGGAATGGAAAATGAGCCATAGCCACAGAAACCAAGGGAAAAGAGTGCTACTGGCAGTCCCCAGAGAGAATAAAAGGTGTGAAAGGCCAAACAGCAGAGAAACTAAAATCAGAGAGTAAACTGTGACAGATGTAGATGTGGGGGTAGGGGGTGGGGCCTGCTGCAATGTTCCAGTTAAGCTCAATGCAAACTGGAGGAACAACATCTCATCTTTCGGTTAGGCAAGCTACCATCTTCTGGTCTCCACATCGAATTCAACAACTTCAGATGATCAGCTCTACCCTACCTCGACCTCATTGTTTTCATTTCATTTTAACTGTCTTTTACCTTTTATTTGTTTCTTGTCTTTCTTTTTATATATTTCCCCCACTATTTCCCCTTACGTTATCTCCCCTTTCCTTACCTTTTCTCCCCTTTGCCATCCCCTTGCCCCCTTTTTCTCATTTTACCTCTCTCCCACCCATGTCCCCCCACCTGCTGAGATTTTATAGCATTTTCTCTTTTGGTTTAATATAGTTAACCACTAGTACATGGTTGTAAAATATTGTGAGCGAGAAACGACGGCTGGGTATATATATTCCTAACCCTTCAGAGTTCTTCTGCTATTTCAAAGCTTGACCGTTTCGTACACTCCAGGAATGAGAGATTAATTTATGGATACCACCCTGAACAAATGAGTGAAAAACTGAATGCGGAAAATTAAATCCAGTTCCTATTGCTGATTTTGTTTGCAGTTACTGCAACAGAAATGTGGCGCAATATATATCTGGAAATTGAAAAGTTTTCATCTTAAATAAATGAAAATATAGCTATGTAGAAATATATCCGAATAATGTTTGCACTTTCACAGTGTGATATCCTTTCCCTTAATGCATTAGTAATAAATGGACATGGTCACAATAAAAAAAATTTAAGACTAACATTTTACATTACAAAATTATGGGTAAATACAGACATGAAATGTAAGAAAGCTTTCTAAATAAATTTCAGAAATTAAATGCTGTAAAATTAAATATTTAGTCTGTATTGATATTTTGTTTGCAGGTTCCACAAAGGAAATAAACATCAAAGAGTTAGAGGAAAAAGTGACAGGTAATTAATTTTACTGTTAATTAAAAGCTGAAAACGTATGACAGATGCAGAAGACAGTAACATGAGGGTTGCTAATCCCACAGGATTGTCTTGATGTCCCCAGGAAGTCAAAGGTTAATCTCCTAGGCACTGCTGTGCCAAGCCAGAAGAAAAAATCATATGGTGTTAAAAAAAAATGTGGCAGGTATTTTAAATTTTCTTTGAACACTTTTGATTCCTAAGTATAGAAATACTGGCAATGGGAACAAAAGGATGTTTGCTTGGACAGGATGGATGGATGCAGGGGGTCATGTGATCAAACCTCCAGGAATACATCCATCCACCCGACATAAAGGATTTATGTCCACATTCTTTATGATGCAGTGCACCAGATTAAATTGAAAGAATAACAGATATTAAAACACTCTATTCTGTATGTAGATACTGATTTTAAACTCTTATTATCCAGTGTTTCAGATGATCCCATATCATATCTTCTTCAGTTGTCTGTATTTTCCCATCCCAAATAATATCTACTGTAACCATGATTAAAGCATCCTGTAAACTTTTAGCTGAGATACTGGACTAACTGAATAGAACTGATCAGGATCCAGAAGTTTGGGAATTTTTGGTTGACTCATTTATTTATTCTTGCCACAAGGAAGTAAGTCCAGTTCAGGCTGCTGAGATGATAGTAGGCCCCAATGGCTAATATGTTTGCACAATTATGAAAGAGAGACCTGACTTTTATCTTGAGAACAAAATGGTCGAGGCTTATTGCTGGGCAGGAAAGCATATTCATTTAGACACTGCGGTTAGTATTTAAACCAATGGTCTGGCTGGGAATGCAGGTGGGAATGACATTCAACCTAAGTAAGCCAGTGACCATTCTTTACATAATGACCTAAACCTGGAGCTTGCAGACAGGATGTTGAAGAATATAACAAAAATGTCTGTAATTAAATCAATATTAAAGGTTGCATTTAAGTTGTCAGCATTCCTCAGAATGAACGGCAGGAAATTGGTAATGTGCTGTGATTACTATTGATCCACCGGAATAATCTATGTATTGATTACATTACCTTTTTAAACCTGAGCAAAGGACCTTGACTGTTGATGCAATGAGATGATGCACTCCTGTCCAGAAAAGGCCTTTTTAACCACAATAGAAGTTCATTTTTGCAAACATTCAACTGGGATACACTATGTAATGACCTCCAATTAGCATTATTGGTTAGCCAATTGGAGTATGAGCTCCCTCAATGATAGCTCATTGAGGGGGCCCATATATGCACCTGTGTAGGCTTTGTGATCCAGTCTTAAGTTGACTGGAATGCTAGCAGCACTGTTGGAGCTGCTCTTGTATATAGTTATTGGAAATAAATATTGGTGTGGTGATGGGACTCCTGCCTCCTGTGGATTATTACAGTGGCGATGAGGTAAACAAAGAACTTTGCGGAGACCAGCTGCCACACTCGGAGGGTAAGCCTTGCTATTTCAAAAATGCCATTTTTTGGGAGGTTAGATGCATTCGACCCGACTATTGAGGACTGGTCCCAGTATGTGGAGAGAATGTGTTACTTCTTCTGGGCCAATGATATAACTACGGATGAAAGGAAACGGGTTATTCTGCTGTCGGCATGCGGACCCTCAGCTTTCACCATTATACGTAGTCTAACTTATCCCGATGCGCCGGACACGAAACCTTTCCAAGAACTAACGGAATTGGTGAAAGAGCACTACGACCCAAAACCACCCCTCATTTTGCGTAGGTACAGATTCTACACAGTGAAGCGGGAAGACAGGGAGTCAGTCACGAATTTCTTGACCCGCCTGAGAAGGCTGGTGGAAAAATGTGAGTTCGGCCCGATGCTAAATGCTTTGGGACCGGTTAGTGTGTGGCATAAACAACCTCACAATACAGAAGCGCCTGTTGGCAGAAACGCAGCTAGACTGCAGGCAGGCGTCACAGCTCGCACTGCCCCTAGAAAAGGCAGCAAGTGGGGCGCAGGAACTACAGGGCACACCAATGGAGGTAGATACCTGTGAGAGGGACTACCACAACGGGTCCAGCTACCAGATAGCTGCTCTCAGGAAAAGCCTGAGGAATAGAGGGCCAAAGGAAAACCCCAGAACTGCCTCCAAGTCTGCTAGGACTAACTGGAGACAGAGGGAAGTACGCCCTTCCGAAATTTTGTAAGGCCAGACCTTTTGAAATTAAGAAAGAAAGTAGATGACGAAATAGAAAGGTTACGGCGCGACGGCATTATCAGACCAGTACAGTTCTCGGAATGGGCAGCGCCGGTGGTACCAATTTTGAATCCAGACGGCTCGATACGTCTCTGTGGAGATTTCAAACAGACGGTAAACAAATAAGCACTGCTGGACAAATACCCGATCCTGAAAATAGACGACCTATATGCCAAATTGGCAGGTGGGCTTTTGTTCATGAAACTGGACATGAGCCATGCCTACCTGCAGTTAAAACTGGACAACGGCTCCCAGAAGTTCGCTACGATCAACACCCTGACGGGCCTTTCTCATTATACTAGGCTACCTTTCGCAGTGTCATCAGCCTGCGCTATATTCCAGCGTACGATGGAAAATATTCTGCAGGGACTACCGCAGGTGGCGATTTATTTGGACGATATCTTAAACACGGGTAGGACGAACAGGGAACACTTAAGGAACCTGGAGGAAGTGCTCAGGCGTTTCGCAAAGGCAGGCGTACGGCTAAAAAGGGATAAAGGTGTTTTTGTGGCCCCGCAAGTGACGTACCTGGGATATAAATTAGACGAGTCAGGCTTACACCCATTGGAAGACAGAGTAAGGGCAATAAAAGAAGCCCCAGCTCCCACCACTGTCCAGGAGCTACGATAATTTCTAGGGTTGGTAAAATATTATGGCAAATTTATTGAAAATAGGGCATCCATCCTAGAACCCCTCCACCAGCTACTAAAAAAGGGGCAAGAATGGAAATGGTCCGCCCGCTAAAACCGAGCATTTAGGGACATTAAGGAACAGCTGTCATCCGAAAATGTCCCAGAGCATTATGACCCAAGGAAGAAGTTGGTGATCACTTGTGACGCATCCCCATATGGGGTAGGAGCCGCCTTAGCCCATAGAGGAAGGAATGGGGAAGAAAGGCCAATAGCCTATGCTTCGAAGACCTTGGTGATGGCTGAGAGGAAGTACGCCCAAATCGAGAAGGAAAGACTGGCGGTGATATTTGCAGTAAAAAAATTTCACCAGTATCTGTACGGGCGGAAATTCACCATAGTGACGGACCATAAGCCGTTATTAGGGTTATTAAACGAAGACAAGTCAATACCTCCGATTGCATCAGCTAGAATCCAACGCTGGGCATTGCTACTGGTGGCGTATAGATACGTTCTGGAGCACAGACCGAGAACATGAGTAGCAAATGCAGATGCTTTGAGCAGACTTCCCCTCCCGGACACCCCGCCGCTAATACCGAACGTAGAGGAGACAATAATGACTCTAAACTTTTTGGACACCCTACCAGTGGACGCACAACATATTCGGCTGTGGACGCAAAAAGACCCAGTTTTAGCCAAGATGAAGCATTTACTGCTAACAGGGGAACTGGAAAGACCAGGGGAGCCCCAGATGCACCCATATGGAGCAGAAGGGACCAAATAACCGTTGAAGATGGTATCCTATTATGGGGAGCCCGGGTAATAGTCCCAGCTCAGGGCCGTCGGGCAATATTAACTGAGTTACATCACGGACACCCAGGGGTGTCTAAAATGAAGATGCGAGCTCGAAGCTACGTTTGGTGGCCAGGATTGGACACAGACATAGCAGCCTTGGTACGTTGGTGCCAGGAGTGCCAACAGGGGCAAAAAGTGCCACCAGCTGCGCCATTGCACCTGTGGGAATGGTCAGGCAGATCGTGGACCCGCCTGCATATTGACCACGCCGGCCCTTTCATGGGCTCAATGTTTTCGGTGATAGTGGACGCCCACTCCAAATGGTTGGACATCCACCGGGTAAACACGGCAAGCACAGCATCGACAATCGAAAAGCTCAGTGCCTCGTTTGCAACACATGGACTTCCGGAGGTATTGGTGTCGGACAACGGAACGGCATTCACAAGTGGGGAATTTGGAAAATTCCTAAAATAAAACGGAGTCCACCACATCAAAACGGCCCCTTACCATCCAGCGTCCAACGGCCTGGCAGAGAGACCGGTCCAGACACTAAAAGCAGGACTCGAGAAGCAGCCGGCAGGGTCAATGGACACAAAGCTCTCACGCTGGCTGTTTGATTACAGGACCACACCGCATTCCACAAGAGGCATACTACCAGTTGAACTCTTAATGGGAAGGCGGCTGCGAACGAGGCTGAGTCTCCTTTTCCAAAATTTAACGGGGAAAGTGGAGAAACAACAGGAGGCCCAACGCAGGGGGCATGATAATAGTCGGCAGCAGAGACATTTCCAGGTGGGGGCACCGGTTTGGGTCAAGAATTATGGGAATGGACCAACGTGGGTCAAAGGCAGGGTAGACTCCCAAACAGGGCCCATATCCTATGAGGTTTCAATAGGAGGTAAGGTGCTGAAGAAACACCTAGACCAAATAAGGGCAGTGGAACCACACCTGGAGGCAGGCGAAGCAGGACCGCCTCAAGCTGGGATAGCCCAGACAGAAAAGATACCCACACCCCAGCCCCAAGCAATTTCTCCAGACCCCGTCATCCAGTTGTCAGAGTTGGAGATGGACACGTTCAACGAGGCCGCCGCGACACCTCTCCCCAAGGAGGAGGAAGAACAACTTCCAAGGAGGTCGTCAAGGAAAAGACGGACACCTATAAGGTACACCCCGCCCACATCAGAGAACGACCCGGTGGACGACACAGAGGTGACAGACCCAGACATGAGGAGCAGGAAGAAGCTCAGAGGAATGCCAGCTGGCAGGAATTCCTCGGACCTTGGGGGGGGGGGGGGGGGGGGAGGGGTGTAATGACCTCCAATTAGCATTATTGGTTGGCCAATTGGCGTATGAGCTCCCTCAATGATAGATCATTGAGGGGGCCCATATATTCACCTGTGTAGGCTTTGTGATCCAGTCTTAAGTTGACTGGAATGCTAGCAGCACTGTTGGAGCTGCTCTTGTGTATATAGTTATTGGAAATAAATATTGGTGTGGTGATGGGACTCCTGCCTCCTGTGGATTATTACACACTAGAATGCCACTTTCTGGACTGTGAATCTTGTGTTAATAAAGCACTTTGAAGTAACTACCTGAGTCTGACCAGAATTACTGACTGTCCAGAAAGTGGCATTCTAGTGTATCTGAATTGAATGTTTGCAAAAAATTATCTTCCATTGTGGTTAAAAAGAACTTTTGTTGAACTTATATTCCTTGAATACAAAAACAAAAAAGGGAATGAAAACTAAGTTGCCAACATACTGCACTGGTTAATTTGTGTCCTCCAACTGAAACCAAAATTGCAGCTTTTAATAATCCTTTGGTTTGGCTCTTGGTTCTCACAGGGCACTGCTATTGATCCAAATTTTTTAAAAAAGCAAAATACTATGGACACTGGAAATCTGAAATAAAGCAGAAAATGCTGGAAAAGCTCAGTTTTGTACTTGGGTTGTATGGCCTGTCCCACCTTGAGTTACTCTGGTCCGACTCAGATTTTTTTTTAAACTTTAGAATGCCCAATTCATTTTTTCCAATTAAGGGGCAATTTAGTGTGGCCAATCCACCTATCCTGCACATCTTTGGGTTGTGGGAGTGAAACCCACGCAAACATGGGGAGAATGTGCAAACTCCACATGGACAGTGACCCAGGGCCGGGATTCGAACCCGCGTCCGCAGCGGCGTAGGCAGCAATGCTAACCACTTTGCCACCGTGCTGCCCCCGACTCAGATTATTGAGCTGGGAGGTAGTAAGTGCATTTACCAATTTATTTCAAAATAATAACTGAAGCTTTTTTTAAAAAAAAATGATTTGATAACATTCCACTGTCAAATATTATGACAGTTTAATTGTATCATTTTCAATCACACAAAATAAGGTGTCATCTTTTTCCAATTGACAGGAAAATAAAGATAATTTTAGGGGATTTATATTTTTATCGGTAAACTTTAGAAATAAGGTATAGTTTTAATTGGGTTTAATTTAATGTTTCTGTACCTGGAAGGGTAAAACCTTACAGTTAGATTCATGCTGGACAAAGGTGTTTGTATGTGTGGGGGTTTGTTTCAATTCCACTGTGATTCTATTGTGCTTAGAGAGGGCTACAGCAAGAAAAATAAATAAAACAGAAGTGGTTGCTTTGCAACTGGAGCCTTGTAAGGAAGCTTTTAAGTTTTAGTTTAGCTACTAATTAGTGGTTGTGTGACTCTCTTCCTCCACGTTTTATTTTAAAAAAAAAAAGAAATTCTGGAGCGGAATTCTCTGTTGCGGCGCACCCCCACCAGCAACGGGATTCTCTGTCCCGGCAGCAGGTCCATGTAAGCACTCCCACGTTGTTGGGAAATATGCGGACATGTGTACACTGCCAACGAAGCGGAGGATCCCACCGACGGAGAATCCAGAATTGTTTGATCCAGGTTCCATTCTGGGATCTTCCCATCCAATTATAATATCAACTGAGGGCAGCATGGTGACGCAGTGGTGAGCACTGCTGCCTCACAGCACTGAGGACCCGGGATCAATCCCAGACCTGGGTCACTGCCTATTTGGAGTTTGCACATTCTCCCCGTGTCTGCGTGGGTCTCACCCCCACAACCCAAAAAGATGTGCAGGGTAGGTGGATTGGCCACGCTAAATTACTCCTTAATTGGGAACTTTAAATTTATTTTAAAAATAACATCAACTGGGATCGTAACACAATTTCTTGACATAGAATCACATTTTGGCAAATCGAATCTTACACTTTAATTTTTTAAAAGCCTTACATTTAAGCATGGCATTAACTTTTGCATTCTTTTGTTTGTCTCCATTTTCTGCAACAACAGACAAGAAGTCATTTCTGAAACAGAACTGGGCGAACCTTGTTCAGAAAGTAACAAATGTTGAAGAACTTGCAGATCAAATGATGGGACACGGCCTCACCAATGAAATGTACTCCGAAATCATAACCTGTAAAACATCACAAGAGAAGATGCGAAAACTTCTACATTGCTCAACAACAACTGATGTAGCTTCAGGTCATTTGTTTATGGCATTGTGCACCTTGCAGAATTATTTAATGCAAGAACTCACTCAATAAGGCTATCAATTCCAAACAGAGGTTATTCTATTTTTATGTAGCTGAATGTTGTGGCTTATTTTGAATCCCAAAATACAAAGGATGTTTGAATAAAATTAAATGTTCCAGCCCCAAGAACACCTATATTTTTTGGGTAGATATTGGAAGTAGAATGGGTGTGGGAGGTATCATTATGCTGGGTCTCCGGCTATATTACATTCCATCTCGGCGTCCGGTCACAACTGTTGTGAAAGTGCCACTTGGAGACATGAGAAAGTAAGACGCTGCATTCCCCTCCCCCCCCCCCCCCCCCTGAGGAGGGGGCGGTGTGGAGTTTGGGAGGGTGGTGGGTGTCAAGCAACAGCATGTGATCTGTTGCCAGGATTTCTCTGGATATCCTCACATGAGATGAAGACTCTGTAACCGTAAGACTACAAGCAGATCAAACATGTTCTTGTTGAATGGTAGAGCAGGCTTAAAGGGCTGAATAGCCTACTCCTATGTTCCTATGAAGCAACACTGCCTTCTCCATGATGGCCATTATCATGTGCCAGGACTTGCCCTTATCATGTAAGTAATGGAAATACAAGTGTGCCAGTGGAAATATAGTGCAAATTCACTGTTCCTTGCTTGCTACAGGCCATAGCGGGAAAGAGGACATCGTGGGCCCACAATTTCAGATCTCCAGATAGTCACATCCTGGAGGTACCTCCATCAACCCCCCCCCCCCCCCCCCCCCGTCTCTCCTTCAACTAGCCATTGCCAACTCTCGATGACTCACTGGAGCAACCATCTAAACCGCAATCCAACTACACTCAATGATCACCTGACTGAGCTGACCACTGATTATACCCTGACCACCCCACTACAGTCTGGCTTGACTACCCTCTGACTAGCCCCCCAACCTGACTATTCCCACAATCAACTGTGGTAAAAAGTGATGTACCATCAATGACCACGCGACGAATGGTGAACTATTGTGGCTTTATTGTGCTAGATGTGAAGCCTCCTGCAGCTGGACCCAAGAATAGGCGCACTGCAGGAGAGCGTACACTTTTATACAGAGCCTGCTGGGTGGAGACAGCAGGCCAGGATTTACCCAAATAACTGGAGTACAATGGCAGTGTACCATAATACATGTAATGTATGTTCAGTGGTTTATCACATTCACCCCCTGTTTAAAAAAAGAGTCCAGCGGGGGAGAAGCAAAGTTACAGGTCGAGTCTGTCGCGGGCTTTGACCTTCCGCCATGATTGCCTCAGCCCCGGCTGTTGTGTGGGCGCCGATGTGAGTACCTGCGACTCCAGGAGCGTGCTATCCTCTCCTTCTTCACCCAGTAGTTGAGCCGGTGGAGGGACGGGTGCCATCGGGGCGGGGGCGGGGGTGGCGGTGATAGTCACTGTTGGGGGGGGGGGGGCGGCGCAGGGCCGGGGGTGGCAGTGGTCGCCACCAGAGGGGGAGGAGACGGTACCAGGTCGGGGGTGGTAGTGATGGTGGATGGGGAACCAGCGGGTGCCAGGTCCCGGAGGGAGACTGTGTCCTGCCGCCCGTCATGGTGTGCCACGTAGGCGTACTGTGGGTTGCATGGAGGAGGACTTTTTCGACCGGGGAGGAGGGGGGGGGAGGGGGAGGGGGAGGGGGAGGGGGGGGGTCTGATTTATGGCTCCGCGCATGCTTCCGGAGGAGGACGGGCCCAGGAACTGTCAGCAAGGTTGGGAGCAAAATCCCGGAGGTGGACTTCCTGGGGAAGGCAAACACACGTTCATGAGGGATCTCATTGGTAGCAGTGCACAGAAGCGACTGAATGGAGTGGACCACATCGGGGAGGACCTCCTGCCAGCGGGTGACTGGCAGACTCCTAGACCGAAGGGCCAGCAGGACGGCCTTCCAGACCGTCACGTTCTCCCTCTCCACCTGTCTGTTTCCCCGGGGGTTATAACTGGTCGTCCTGCTCGAGCCGATGACTTTGCTGAGCAGGAACTGACACACCTCATCACTCATGAACGAGGAGCCCCGATCACTGCAGATGTAGGTGGGGAAACCGAACAAAGTGAAGAGACTGGTCGAGGGTCGCGGAGGCGAGCTGCGGAAGGTGGTGGAAGGGCCCGTCAGTGGTGGCGGAGTTATCGATGGCCAGCGTACGGCCAGGCGAGCAGGGGTCCTGGGGTGCGTTCCTAAATGGGGCTGAAGATGGCGGCATCCACGGGGTGTACATGGCGGGCGACATCCAAGATGGCGGCACCCACGGGCCGCACGTGGTGGGCGGCAGCCAAGATGGCGGCACCCTGGATCGTACATGGGGGATGTTATGGTAGCGATGCTGGGCCTAGAATTGGCAGCGACCGATTGGGCCAGGCAAACGGCGACAAAATGGCCCTTCTTGCCACACCCGTTGCAGGTCGCGCTCTATGCTGGGCAGCATTGTCTGGGGTGCTTGTTCTGGCCACAAAGGTAGCATTTTGGGGCTCTGGAGTTAGCTGGCTGCTGCGCGGCACAGATGTGCGGTGCACCCGGGTCAGATGATGATGGGGCCCATGACGCTCACGAGGGCGCCGCATGGTCGGAGGTGTAGATCGAAGGTCGAAGGTTGCGGGAGGCCACTTTTAAGGAGTACTATCTCTGTGAGGCCGAGTGTACCCCCTTCTAATAAGCGTTGGCGGATGTAGTTGGACTTAATGCCCGTGACATAGGCGTCTCTGATCAGCAGTTCCGTGTGTTGGACTGACGACACCACCTGGCAGCTCCAGTTTCTGCCAAGTAGCCGCAAGGCATGCAGGAAACTGTCCTGAGACTCCCCGGGAGTTGCCGTCTCGTGGCCAGGAGGTGCCTGGCGAACACCTGATTTACAGTCCCGATATAGTTCAGTAGTTCTATCACCTCCGTGTAGGTGGGAGCGTCCCGAATGAGGAGGAAGACTTGTGGGCTCACCAGTGCGTAGAGTAGTTGGAGCTTCTGCGGGTCTGAGATGACTTCTGTGGATGCTCCGAGATATCCTTCAAAGCAGGCTAACCAATGCTCGAAAGTCGCTGTGGCGTCGGCTGCGTGTGGGTTCAGCACCAGGCGATCCAGCTTGAGTAAGACGTTCATCTTCCAAATTTTAGCACAATAAATTGATGTTCCATCAATGACCACGCGACAAATGGTGAACTATTGAGGCTTTATTGTGCTAGATGTGACGCCTCCTGCAGCTGGACCCAAGAATGGGGGTAGTACAAGAGAGCGTACACTTTTATACAGAGCCTGCTGGGTGGAGCCAGCAGGCCGGGATTTACCATAATAACTGGAGTACAATGGCAGTGTACCATAATACATGTAATGTATGTTCAGTGGTTTACTACAAAAAGGTCAACGTCCTGAATCTTCGACCCGATACAGAATTGGACGTGTTAAATTAAGAATTGGTCACCTTAAATTAAAGTCACAGTCAGAAACATAGAAAAGCCTGATGGGAAGTCAAACAGCCAAACTCGAATACACTGGGCAGAGATGGACAGGCGGGACAATTCTGGGCCTGTCCAGATTCCGAGGAGAACACCTCGGAGGATAGCTCCGAGCATGCCACCGTAGTCACAGCACAGTGGTCATCTCCACCCCCTACCAGCGTAGATACACACACCTCGGTGGCATATGTTAGTGGACAGGCTTCTGGGGCACGATCTGGTGGGCACCACACCGTTGATGATGCACATCAGGTGTAGGCAGGAACCCCCAGGCAAGATAGTAGCTGGAATGCTGCTGGATCCTAGGACCCAGCTAGGTCTCAGCCTGACGCTGAACCTCTGGTACAGAGGTACCTGGAGCTGATGGAGATGATAAGGACCAACCTGGACGTTCAGAGGGAGATATGAGCGTCACTCCAGCAGATCCATAGCCGCTTAGAGGAGTCTCAGAGGCTAGGGCGCAGGTGATGGCGCCGTCTATGAGTGGCACCGAGGCCAACACTGCAAGGGTGGCAACCGCAATGGAGAGCTTGTGCACGACATTGGCACCATTAGTGAAGGTGTCCAAGATGTTGCGCAGCCGGTGACGACCATGGCTGAGTATCTCAGCAGGACATCCGACTGGCTGGGGGATGTCACCCAGTACCAGGCCGACCTTGATTAGGTTCTGCGGGACATGTCCCTCTCTCAGATGCGCATGGCCGAGGCGCTGCGGTGCCTGTCCCAGTCGCAGGTGGGTATGGCTGAGGTGCTGCAGAGCATGGCCCAGTCACTGAGGAGCATAGCTGACGGTGTCGACACAATGGTGCAGACCATAGGGATCCGCCCGAGCTGGCAGAGCCACATGATGCAGGGGCAGCTGGGGCTCAAACCAGCTGCCCCTCAATCCCAAGGTGAGCTACAGGACCCTATGGGCACCGATCAGGGAGAAGGGGATGCGTGTAGGGTGGGGTGGGGGGGAGACGTCATCTGGAATGGTGTTTGTACAACACATTAAACACCTTTTTGCACAACCATAACAATGCCTCTGTCACTTCCTTCCGCAATGCGGGCTGACACCCGGACCCTTTGCCCATCTCTCCAGCCATCGCCCGCGCCCCCCCTCCCCCCCTCCCATTTGGCACTCACCCACCCTCTGGCCGTGGACATGTCCCCGGAGCTGTGTCCCATCCCTTGGGTGTTGGGATGTTGTGTGTGTGGTGTTGCCTCCAGCGGTGTTCAAGCACAGTATCCAGCCATCAAGGTTTGATTGGGATGCTAGGCAATGACCCCCAGAGGCTTCATGGTCTGTCCACCCACGGGAATCCACTTGGCATGTGTGAAGTGCAAACTTAACTATAATTGCAAATTCCCTATCAGCAATAGTCTTCAGCCGGACAGCCAGAGGCCTCAGCAGTCGGTGGAGATAATGTGTGATCATTGGGGCAGATGGGCAGGGACAGGCGTTGCCCCCGGAATGGGTACACATGATACAGGGGTTGGTATGGTGGTGCAGTGAGTAGTTTCCCCCTGGTTGTCCCCCAGCGCACACCCCCACACATCTATGGTGGCTCACCCCTGCGGAAAGTCCCCCACCCCCAGCCAAGTGACCCCACCTTCCACCGAGCACGAGAGTGCAAGCCCAGCATCCATGGGCTCTTCCCTGTGAGAAAAGATGACTACTCACCTTGGCTCCTCACAGAAGCCCTACCATCAGCTTCACGTTTTTCAAAAGGAGTACTAATCGACGCCAGAATGGCCACTTGCTGGGGAGCCCGCTGAATGATGGGAGGCCATTGGATATGGGATCGCTTTCTTTAATTGTATGGAAATGGGGCTTAAGTGGTGATAATTGGGTTCTCGCCATGCTACGGCGAGATCCTGATTTCGCCTATGGGAGCAGGCCGGTTGCATTGCAAACTGCTTGCCGCCTCGTGCGGATCTCATTTTTGGCCTCTCCCGCTATCCATCGGCCTCGCTACACTTGAGCGAGCGCGCAACGAGGCCAGAGAATAATGCCCTCAGCATATTGGACCCGCAGTGGTAGAGGCTGATTTTCCAGAATTCATCTGTCAACTCTAATCTACTCGAGTCTGTCCCACTTTTGACTGCTTTGCAAGCAAGGTGATGGTAGGATCCAGAATTGACGTTTGGGACACATCTGGTACTCAGCATCATCAGTAATGCATTACTGTCAACAATCACCTCTTTGAAATGGTGGGTTGACTCTTGGGCAACATATGCATTGGAAATGAGCCCAACCCAGCAAAATTAACTGGGGTGAGGGAAGATTCAGATGGGTAGGGAAGGCCTGACTCAAAGAGAATAATTCTGGCCCAAATCTGAAAGGATACCAGTATGGCCAGATGCCTAAAATCACTGCAGACAATTTGATTCTCGCTGACATTTCTGTTCATTCTGTTACTGGTGCAGAACTTTGCTCTGGCCAGAGTACAGGAAGAAATATAGATTTCTGTCAGTCTGATTACTTCATAATATTTTCCTTCTGTTTTTCAAAAAGGGAAATTTGTACATTTGTATGTTCCATGTGCCTCCTCCCATCATGGAATTTCTAAGTCCTGGAAAGACAGATCACTCTGCAATGATCAGCGTGCTACTCTCTAAAGGAATATACCATTGGACTTTTGATTCTGGACTCTGGACTCATGTGAAACCATAACTCGGATTTTTATCTTGGCCTTGCCATGTAACCCTTTCTTTCCCTTATTCCGCTTTTATTGTATGAGACCATATTGTCTCCCTCACTGGCTGAGGGTATTCATGAAGGCCCTGCCTTCTCAACCTTGCCCCTTGCCTGAGGTGTGATGATCCTCTGGTTAAATAACCACCAGTCAGCTGTTCCCCCTCAAAGGGGAAAGCAGCCTATGGTCATTTGGGACTATGGCTACTTTACCTATGAGATCAAAAGGAGAAGACTTTGCGAAACCCCTTTCCCACATTTTGAATGTGTGTAAAATAACCCAACCCTCTTATTTTGCCTTTTTGAGTTTGCTGTGAGATTATTGACGGAGGATTGGATCACGTCAAACTGAAAGGTTGAAAAAAGATGCCACCACTTTTAAAGGGGGAAACCAGAAATCAAAAACATCTTTCTGTTTACAGATGGGTCGTGGGAGGAGAAATCAGTGCTGTTTAAATTGATCTCCCGCCTGTCTGCAACATCTTCAGAATGTCTGCTCAACAGGAGTTTTACATCATAAAGTTTGAAAATTTCCAGGGCCTGTGTCACATTTTAGCTGTAGGTAAGGCAGGATGGTGAAAGAACTACAAATTAGGCTCGGATCTCGCTGGTTTATGGCCAGTGCTTCTAATTTCCTCTGAACCATCTGCCACCCAAATCTACAACAAATTTGTGGGCTAGGAGGGGACCCACAGACTGGGAGTTTCCATAGCCCAGTGTGATCCACTGCATGACTTAAACGCTGCGATGAATGAGGAATTCTGGCCTCCAGGATTGCTGAAGACAAAGGCAGGTAACACTGTAGAATTTTCCCCCTTTGCATGTTTGTGATAGTGATCTCCCTCAGTGCAGACCCTCTTTTTATTTCTCCATGCCTCACAGCTCTGTGTTTTCCCCTTTCATTGCACATAAAGTGTTTCCCATTTTAACTTCAAAGAGCAATCAGCAATATAACCCCGAAAAAGAATATATGAAGTGGTCTCCTGTTCCTTCTTCATGTAATAAAGATAACACAAGTGTACTTTTCTAATGGCCCTCTGCTTGTAAGCAGCCATGATCCCTAACAACAGACTTTTTCAAAGTGCAGGTTGTGACCCACAGGTGGGTTGCGGGCAAGTTTCAGGAGGGTTGCGGGAGCAATCAGTTGCCGTGTTCCTGTGGTACTCCCGATCATGGGAGAAATGGCAATGGCAGCTACTGCCTTTTAAATTGAGAATGGCAGCTGCTAGTGGCTTTTAAATGGGAATGAAATTAGGCTGTGTGCAGCAATCCAACCATAAATGGCAGCAGTGAGCAGGTCAGTGCGCCCTGCATGTAAACGTGACATCAAGTGCCCTGCACATACGTGCTTTTGGTGCCAAATCACAGAGAAGAGCTTCTTCTATTTTCTAGCTTCTAACAAGCAAGGCAAGAGTACTGCGAAGATGGATTGTTTTGGTCCAAAGAAGGGACAACCATAGATACAAATAGGCTGTGTTCCTACTGTCCAGGATCTCACATCTGAATCTGCTGGAGAGAGCTGCTCAGGAGAATCTAAGGTATGACAGAACAGAGCTAGTGTTAGGTCTCCACATAGATACAGGGCCTCTGGTGAATAGCCTACTAGTAAGAAAATTTACTTGGGAACAAAGCAGTATAAAGATGCTTTCTTGAGGTATGGTTTTGTCAATTGTGCCAATGCCAATAAGGATGCAAAGTCCATGTGTGTTATGTACAGGGAAGTATTGGCAAATGAGAGGAGAAGTTTCAGATTTTGAAAGAGACATACTGGGTGAAACATTCCTTTTGAGGTTGAGACCCCAGAGTCTGTTATAAACTTACAGCTGACTCCAAGTGAAAAGACTATGCTGCTGCACCTGACCTGTGACAGCAATTAAAAATACGCCAAAAGTCCATCCGCTGTCTGCATTCTGGAGTAGCATTTCCCAGGAGTATCCAGTGCTGAGTAAAACAAGCATTTTGTTGCTATTGCCTTTCAGAACAAATTCATGTGCGAGGTTGGATTTTCCATTCTCACAAAGGTGAAGATGGCACAAAGGAACTGGCTGAAGCCTGCACCTGATATGTGCATTGTCCTCTCCTCCTGTGAACCTGCAGGCTCCCCCTTTGCATTAAAGGTAAGGGAACGTGCTGCGCTTCATGACCATTGGCCGACGTGGCTTGCAAAGGTCAGCTGACATGGATCCCCAAGGTCAGCTGGTTGGCTAAAGTGGGTCCCAGGTAAAAAAGTTTGTAAAAGTTTAGAGTATTAGCTTCCTACTAAGGAATGCCTAGTTGAAGTCGATTTATGTTTGTTTGTTTATGACTTGCTACATATTTTCAATTTTTAAAACATTTGATTCAGATTTTTCATATTTGTTTGTGTTTTTGCTTTTGCAAAATAGTTGTGCAGCACTTGTACCTTAGCCTCCATGCAGCAGTCAATATAATGGTATCACTGTGATTGATAATCATGTGAGGCACACCCCTTCATTTTTATGAATGCCATAAAGTTTAGGAAAAAAACAGGAAGTGCTTGAATTCAAGGGACCATTTCATTTGCGGGTTGAGGCAGGTGAAAGTGGAACGACATATTTCAAAGAAAGGAATCGTGAAAAGGTTTAAAAATATAGTTCAAGGTAAGAACTTTATGAAAGTAGCAAACCCGTGAACGGCGGATGAAGGAAAAACATAGAAAAGAACCTGGGCTAGATTTGCCCTCTGTTGGGTTAACAATGAGCAGAACCGGCTGCACTGTTTACGTTGATGCTTCTTGCTTGCATTTGGGAATTTGCAGTGAAAGTCTTTATCAATGATTCCAATACATATTTAGAACTTTAAAATCAGTTTTGAAAACCTTTACTTGCCAATTCACCAATGGCATGTTATTGATGATCATTTTTTGAAAACTAAATTTAGTGTACCCAATTTGTTTTCCAATTAAGGAGCAATTTAGCGTTGTCAATCCACCTAACCTGCACATTTTTTTTTTGGGTTGTGGGGGTGAGACCCAAGCAAACACAGGGAGAGTGTGCAAACTCCACACGGATAGTAATCTGGGGTCGGGATCGAACCTGGGACCTCAGTGCCGCGAGGCAGCACTAACCACTGTGCCATCGTGCCGCCCCCGTTATTGATGATCTTAAAGGCAGGAAAGGAAAAACAGGTTTTGCAGGTTTCTCCGTTAACCTGGAATTCTTCCTTCACATTCAGGGTCATCATTAAGCTTTTAATTCCAGATTTTTATTGAATTCAAATTTCAACATCTGCCATGGTGGGGTTAGAACCCGGGTCACCAGAGCATTACTCTGGGTCTCTGAATTACTCTGAAACACTGCACCCGCTGTGTAGGACCTGAGTAACCCACGCCGGCGGGGCTCGGCCAATCTCGTCGGCCACTAGGCCCTCGAGGCCCGGAGAATTGCCGGGGGGGAGGGGGGGCGGGAATCTCGCGGGCGCCTGCGAATTGGCACCAGAGAATGTGGAAGCAGACGCGGGGCAGCGGGGCGCGATTCTCGCGACCCCCGTAATTCGCCAACCCGGCGCCGGGTCGGAGAATCCCGGCCATTGGGTCCATACTGTTACACAGACGAGGTCAGCTCATTGTACATAATAATAATAATCTTTATTGTCACAATTAGACTTACATTAACACTGCAATGAAGTTACTGTGAAAAGCCCCTAGTTGCCACATTCCGGCACCTGTTGGGTACACAGAGGGAGAATTCAGAATGTCCAAATTACCTAACAGCACGTCTTTTGGGGACTTGTGGGAGGAAACGGAAACCTGGGACTCTGGCACTGTGTAGCAATGCTAACCACTGTGCTACCAGGCCGCCCATTTAAATAGGCCACTGACCTAACTACGCTGAAATGGTCCAAGGATCTATCTAAAGAAACAGACATTCCTACTCGGAGGCACCAAGCAGTACAAAGGTTGACATATTATCAGAGCTCTAAGCACTTTATGGTTTAAGAATAAAGGTAGTCACATGGTGTGTTCAAAGTTTTTTGCCAGATGAAAGATTAAAATATTTGGACTTTGCTTACAGAACATTGCCACGTTAGTTAAAAATGATCTTTTTTTTAATTAAAGCTGCAGCTAATTCTACAGTGGTAAGAGATTCAAGTACCAAAGATGGATTCAGGTATTTTTTTAAATTTGTGACTTTATTGAAACAAAAGCTACATTAAATATAGGGCGGGATCTACCGGTCGCGTTGTACCCGAAAAGCAGCGTCTCGCGGAATAACGCGGCCAGTAGATGCCGGGAGATCCCACTTCCAGGATATTACCCGGTTTGCCATGCCACACAAGGTCTAACGCAGTCTCGCAAGGCGTTGCAATGTGAATCCTGCCCATTGTGGATGGGATTACTTTCTGGCAAATCTGCATATTAGAGTGAGGCAGCTAGCATACAATTTAAAGTGCAGAAGGAGGCCATTTGACACATCGAGTCAGCACTTGCCCTTGGAACACGCACCCTACTTAAGGCCACCCTCTCCCCATAATCCAGTAACACCGCCTCACCTTTTAGGACACTAAGGGCAATTTATCATGGCCAATCCACCTAACCTGCACAATTGGACTGTGGGAAGAAACCGGAGCACCCGGAGAAAACCCACGCAAACACGGGGAGAAAGTGAATACTCCGCACAGACAGTGACCTAAGCTGGGAATCGAACCTGGGACCCTGGAGCTGTGAAGCCATCTAACTCCATTGCCGAAGAGACATCAGGCGAGCGCTGTTCAGTACCAGTCTCCACAAACGGGGACCAGATGGAACGGCACTGGTGGGGATATCCCAGCTGTTTGGAGGCCTCCCGGTGCATGTCCTCTGGGCAGGGTAGTGCCCTGGCAGTGCCCAGGCACTGGCTCATTCCCTGCTCATGATTCACAAAATACAGTCGGTTACGTTTGACACAATCAAGTACCGACAAACTATACAGGATATCCTACTAATTGATTGGAAGGCTTAGAACCCCTGGATAGCGTCACAAGTGACAAACAATGGATTGGATTCTCCATTATTGAGACTATGTCCCCACGCCGGAATCAAAACGGTGGAGTTTTACTCCTGAAAACACTGGAAGAAAGGGACACAAATTCATAGTCTTGTCGGGGGCTAGGAGGGACCCAGAGTAAATCTTGCAGCTTTTGCTGCAGATAAGGCTCCCGCACTTCCGGGTCAGAGGACGCGCATGCGCAGGGTGGGGGCCTCCAGCGGCCACGCCGTGCTCCATGGCGGATTCGGACCGGGGAGCTGGACCCGAAAAAGAGACCCTCCGATCAGCTGCGTTCCCGACCCTCAAACCCCGCACAATCATTCCCCGACCGCAAATAAGGCCCCCCCCCCCCCAAGCCTCCGATCGTCCCACCCCTGACCAGGGCAGCCGCGGATTAAATCCGCACGCGAGTACCCTGACCGGCAATACCAGGTTAGTTCCACGCCGTTGGTAACTGGACTCGGTTGGGGGCGGAGGATGTCGGAGCATGCCTCTGGCAATGGCCCCTGGCGGCGTGGCGTACCCCCTGTTGATGCCACTTTTCGGTGCCTGGAGAATCGCCGAACCGGCGCCGGGCCCAATTTTGGCAGCAAACTGGATTCTCCGGCCCAGTGCTGGCTGCGATTTTGCCGTCGGGATGCGGAGAATCCAATCCAATGCCTTGAATATTCAGTATGGCGAGCGCTTGATGCCTGTCATCTGAGAGTCAGTGGGAAATGCAACCTTTTGGACACTAAGGAGCAAGGTGGAGTTACTGGGTTTGAGGGATAGGTTGGGTGGGGTGCTCTTTCAGAGGAACGGCGCAGATTCGATGGGCCAAATGGCCTCCTTCTACACTGAAGCGATCCTATAATTCTATTCTATGATTATAATGTTACGCTCTCCCCTCCTAGGTGGGTTCTGAAGCGGAGAAAGCGTAAAGTTGCATGGACACGATTCCCTCTGAGATCATGCCCACCCCAACATTCTGACCAACAGTTCACATTCCCCAGCCCAATTATTTTGCTTAACTCAGAATCTGTGTTCTAGTGTTGGTACATGAAATGAGTTGTAGCAACACATATACATGTCATACTTTGGATGGTACAATAGTTTTAAAAAGTAATATAAGTATTCATGGACGTTAAGCAATCTGGTCAAAATCTATTTGTCTACAACATTGGATAATTCTGTAATTGATCTTCCCCAAACTGCTCATTCAGGTGCCAAAGGACATAGCATAGTGTCCAATATCACGGTTGATGGAGGCTCCACAGTTTTTAGTCCCAACATCCAAGGATGCAACACTGCTAACATCTCCATGCCCGTAAATTCCAACTCAACACCTCGTGGCTCGTCAGCCAGGAATAAAGTGCCTTTGGGTAACTATATGTATTTTGATATTCAAGTGTAATGGGATATGCATCACAATAAATGCATCACAATAAATTAGTCAGCTTTTGTCAATAATTAGATAAAATATTTAAATGGGAACATATATAAAGTACAAAACCAGAAAAATAAATATAGTCCATATCTCCCTGGTCCGGAAACGAATCCATCAACACCGACCTCAATTTTTAAATAATTTCTCTTTTAAATTTCCCCACACTCTCTGAACCGTGAATGTTCAGGTCTGAACATTAACCGCCTCAAAGCAAACTAACTTGAAGCTGGTTGTGTTCCTTCCCTGGAATTATAGAATGTGAGGTGCCAGCCTTTGAAAGGACGAGCCAATTAGACCCACCCTTTTTCTCTCTCTGTGGGTGGGATTCTCCGATCTCGTCTACGGTGGGGCCCGTTGCGAGCGAGGACAGAAAATTTGGTGTTCCAGCCAAAACGCCATTAACTTTCAGCGGCACATGGAAAATCCCTGCTTCAAACGAGGACAGAAGATTTTGGCCTACAATCCAGCCATTTTCTTTTTGAATTCTGAAGTATTTATTGAATTCCTTTTTGAAAATTATTATTTGACCTGCTTCCACCATTCATTCCAGCAGTGTTCACACCAGATTACAACTTGCTGTGTAATCTATTTCCCCTCACTTCGCTTCTGTTTCTTTATTTATTATTAAAGAAAGTAAATCTATGTTCTTTATTTATTATTATCTCTTTGCCACTGAAAAGGGGCTGGTTTAGCACACTGGGCTAAATCACTGGCTTTTAAAGAAGACCAAGGTAGGCCAGATGCACGGTTCAATTTCCGTACCAGCCTCCCCGAACAGGCGGCGGAATGTGGTGACTAGGGGCTTTTCACAGTAACTTCATTGAAGCCTACTTGTGACAATAAGCAATTTTCATTTCATTTTTTCATTTCAGGTAGTGCAAGATGTGTTTGAGCACTCCAGTGGTTGATGCGAACACATTTTGTGCATCATCACCACCCTGGTTATATGCATGCCGCCCAAGTATTGCACACTAAACTCAAGAGCCATGTTGACAAAGGATAGGTGTTGTCAGCCAGTAGCCACCATCTGGTTCATCATCAGGGTTTTGATGCACTATCAATTACGACGAGACGAGAGTAGAGAGTATCGAGGCTTTATTACGCAGAGATGTGTAGCCTCCTGCAGCTGCTGCCGAAATGGCTGGAGCACGGAGAGCCCACATTTATACTCCGCCTACTGGGCGGAGCCAGCAGGCAGGGATCAACCCCGTACCTGTAGTACAGGGGCCTTACCGTAATACCCTCGTATGCAGTATACACAATTCAACAGTGGTGACTACCACAGGTTTAAATGCAGATGAAGGTACAAGTGGGCATGATACAATGACACACCAGCAAGAGTTGGATTGTTTTTTGGTTGTAATAAGTCATAGAACTGACAGGTGGTGCTAGCAAAATGATGTTATTTTTGTTGCAATGCTGGGCTACCACAGAAATGCCACCTGTTCTGCTCAGTGTATAACCCCAAATATTGTATTCAAAAAAAATGTATTTAAGAGAGGTTGATTGCTGTTTCTACAGTGGCAGACCAGAGGATTTTGAGCAATATTTGTTTTGCTGTTCGTACATCAGACGTGGCCTGAAACATGCCATAAGTGGCTGCTTCACAGTTCAGCTGGCTCTATGGGGAAAGGCATTCTAGTAGCATTGCTAGTAAGGTAGACTCTTCCTCCATAGACAAATGATCTCATTCTTGAGATTGGAATGGCAAGTGGGATTTTCCACCCCTTTCCGCTGGTGGGATCTTCGGGTCCTGCCCAAGGTGACCCCCACCCCATGGCGGGTTCCCCGGCGGCAGGACGGGCGAGCTACCCAAAATGCTACAGACATCAGCAGGACTAAAAGATCCCGCCAGCAGCCAATGATGAACCTCCTCCCCAGCCAAAGAACACACTGAAGGGGGGATGTGGGGACAGAAAATCCCACCCAGTAAGTCTGACTCTTTGGCTATGAGTTAATGAGCAGGATTCTCTGATCCTCCAGCCACTTGTTTTTGGTGGTACACTGTTCGCTGGAGACAGGATTCTATCTTCCCACTGCTTGTTAATAGGATTTTCCATTGCAACCACCCCACGTGGCGTGGCGGGGGTGTGCTGCTAGTGGGAAATGTGAATTGCAAAGACTGGAGAATTCCGGCCAATGTATATTATGCTTTTCGTCATCATTAGCTGTTGCAGATTGGAATAGTGTTTAGGTCACAATCAATGGGTGCAAGTTCTGCCTTGCTCTACCTCAGAGTGGAGCTTCTAAATTTTTGACCCCAGCCTTATTTATAACTCAGAATTGACACACCTTCCAAATTTGCCCTCTGCATGAGAACCAAGATCTAAAATAGGTTGAGGATTAATATGAAATAATGGTCTGAAATGACAAGAGGTTGTCCATTGTCTAACTACAATGTTTGAATTGATTGTTGAAAATATGAAACATTTTGTCGGGGCGGAATTCGACGGCCCCATTGCAGAAGGACACGGATGGAAAATGCGACAAGCATGCCCAATGTTTCAAATTCACTGAGGAATCACAATTCTTAAAATGATATTTTGTTTACAGCTCCATTGAAGAAAAAAGACATCAAAGGCTTGATGGACAAAGTGACAGGTATTTCATTTTTCCAATATATGTTTTTATTTGTAAGATCACAAGATAATTGTAGATGAGGAAGATCATTCATGTACATCTAAATTCATCCACTCATAAAGACTCTAAAGGCTTCATTTACAGCATCTTGTTATTTCTTAAATGTTTCCAGGATTCTTGTTGCCACTACTTCATCTACCAGTTTATTCCAGACATTGAACCGTTGACGTGAATAGCAGTCTTAAACTTACCTTTTACTCGTGTAAACTTATGTTTCCTTGTTCTACACTTCCAATTTAATGTAAAGTTATATACTCAATTTGCTTTTTACATATTCCTTCAACTTCTTCTTGGGCAGTCCCTCAGTTTTCACTCCGGGGATTCCTTCAACTTCTTGGGCAGTCCCTCAGTTTTCACTCAGGGGAGGTGCGTACTGCAGTGGCAGAATAGTCCAACCCTGGATCCGCAGACTCTGCCACAGGTTTGGCAGGTGGTGCTTGATGGACTCCACCTTACGACGCTTGAATGTGAATTGGCACCCTCGTGGATGCTTTTTCTTCAGTTTTTGCATTCTAAGGCAAGTGATTCCCACGTGTTGATGGGGATGTTGCATTTGGTTAGGGAGGCCTTCAGAGTGTCCTTGTAGTGTTTCCACTGCCCTCCGAGTGATTGCTTGGCACTGCAGAACTCGGAATAGAGCACTTGTTTCGGGAATCTTGTGTTGAGCATGGGGGCAGTATGGCCCGCCCATTGCATCTGGGTGAGCATGACCAGTGCCTTGATACTCGGAATATTTGCCTGAGAGAGGACGCACACGTTGGTACGCCCATCCTGCCAGTGAATTTGCAGGACTTTGCAGAGGCAACGCTGGTGATATCTCTCCAGGGATTTGAGGTGTCTGCTGTACATTGTCCATGTTTCTGATTCATACAGGAGGGTGAGGACCATGGCTCTTCTGCAGACCATGAGCTTGGTGCTGGCTTTGAGGTCTTGGTCTACGAACACTCTGTTCCTTAAGCATCCGAAGACTGCACTGATGCCTTGGAGTCGATGCTGGATTTCCTTCAACTATCTTGTATGTCTTTATCAGACCATCTATGCAAACCAGTCTTTGCCAGACTGAAAAGCTCAAGTTGCTTGATTCTTTGCTCATGGCTCAGACCTATGACTGGAAGGATCAGCCTCAGGATTCCTCTTTGCACTGCCTCCAGTACCTGAGGGTTTCCCTCGGTCTCGGCGACATTAACTCAGCATTATCCTCAAGGTATGGTCTGATCAGTATATGGATTGATCACAACTTCTTCGAACGTGCAATCTGCAGTTAAGATGATGTTATTTCTGCACTGCATTGGTTAGTGTTGAGTCTGCTGAAACTCCAAGATCTCATTTAAATCCATCCTTTGCAATCTCAGCATTACTCATGGAATGCTTATCATCCATTTTTCCTTCAAAGTGTTACAACACTCATCTGAATTTAAATTTCTTTTTTTATTGTTCGGCCTGTTTATGCATTTTGTCCATTGTACATTCTGTAATCTCTGAACACACTCCCCTGAATCCATTTCCCCTCTTCGTTTGGTATCAATAAAAATTTTGACAAATTTGCAATGGGTTTCTCAAACCAGGTCATATATATATAAACTAGAAACATCAGCAGCACTAATGCGTGGAGAAACTCAGAAAATTAGAGCTGCATACACCAAGGATAATATGGTAATCATGGGATACTTCAATCTACATATAGACTTGGTAAAACTAATTCACACTAATGTTGAGGATGATGAATTCTTGGAATGTATATTCAATGGATTTCTAGAACAATATGTTGAGGAACCAACCAGAGAACAGGCCACGAAAGAGAAAATGCTGGAAAATCTCAGCAGGTCTGGCAGCATCTGTAAGGAGAGAAAAGAGCTAAAGAGATCTTTGTCAAAGCGGGCCATCGGACTTGAAATGTTAGCTCTTTTCTCTCCCCACAGATGCTGCCAGACCTGCTGAGATTTTTCAGCATCTTCTCTTTCGTTTCAGATTCCAGCATCCGCAGTAATTTGCTTTTATCCAGAGAACAGGCTATTTTAGATCAAGTGCTGTGCAATGAGACGGGGCTAATTAATAATCTTGTTGTTGAAGAGCCTTTAGGGAAGAGTGACCAGAGCATTGCAGCATTTTACTTGAAGTTTTAAAGCGATATATGATATATAGGGTCTTTAATCGAAACAAAGGAAAGTACAAAGATATGAGGGACAAGTTGGCTGAGGTAATTTGGAGAACTACATTAAAAGGCATGATGGTAGACAGGAAGTGTCTAGCATTTAAAGAAATAATATATGGTTTGCAACAAATTTACAGCAGAAAAAGTGATCCAACCGTGGCAAACAAGAGGGGCGGAATTCTCCGCTCCCCACGCCGGGTGGGAGAATCGCAGGAGGGCTGGGCGACTCACGACACGCCCCCTTGGCGCCCCCCCGCGATTCTCCCACCCCCGCTCGGAAGAATCGCTGCTCGCCTTTTTTCACGGCGACCGGCGATTCTCCGGTCCGGATGGGCCGAGCGGCCTGCCGTTCCCGACCAGTTCACGACGGCAGCAACCACACCTGGTCGCTGCCGTCATGAACATGGGAACCAAATGCTGGTTTGAGGCTTGTGGGGGAGAGGGGAGTGAGCACCACGGCCGTGCTCGGGAGGGGACTGGCCCGCGATCGGTGCCCACCAATCGTTGGGCCGGCGTCTCAAAGTGACGCACTCTTTCCCCTCCACTGCCCCGCAAGATCAATCCACCACGTCTTTCGGGGCAGCGGAGGGGAAGATGGCAACCGCGCATGCGCGGGTTGGAGCCGCCCAACCTGCGCGGCTGATGTCACTTAGGCGCCACCGTCGCATCATTCTCGGCGCACCACCATGACGCAAGCGTCAAGTCCCGGTGGCCGAGAGTTATGGAGCGCTGCTCCTAGCCCCCCGGGTGGGGGTGAATAAGGTGAGAGGAGCGGCCTCTGAGGCCGTCGTGAAACTCGGCCGAGTTCACGACGGCCTTCCCGATTTATCACGGGAGCGGAGAATTCGGCCCGAGAAGTTACTGATCAAAGGAAAAGGCTTAAAGAGTGCCAGAAATGTAGCAATCCTGAGGTTTGGGAGTATTTTAAAATTCAGCAAAGAAGAACCAAGACATTGACAAAGAAATAGAAAATAGAATATGAAACTAGCGAGGAACATAAAATGAACTGTAAAAGCTTCTATCGGTAAAAATTAAAAGTTTAATAAAGACAAATGTGAGCTCATTACAGGCAGAGACTGAAAAGTATATATTGTGGAATAAGGAAATGCAAGATAAACTAAACTAATATTTTGGGCTAGGTTCTCCGATTTTGAGACTAAGTGCTGATGCCGGTGTGGGAACAGTGGCGTTTTACGCCCGAAAAAACGGCGCAAAACATCCACCGATCCTCCATGTGGTGGGGGCTAGCAGGCACGCAGCGTAAAGCCCTGGGCTCTAGCTGCGGATATGGCCAGAGAATTGCCGGGTCTGTGGTCGCGCATGTGCACGGCGGCGGCGGCCTGCAGTAGCCGTGCCATGCAACATGGCGCCGGCCGTGCGAGGACCCGGCCTGCCAAATAGTGCTCCCCTTTGGCCAGGCGCGCCACCCCTAAACCCCCCCCCCATTGTACCCCTGCCAAAACCCCCCCTGTCCGTGGATCGACTCCCCCCCCCCCCCCATCTGTGGCAGCGCTGGACTCAGTCCGCAGCCGCTATGCTGGGTACCCGAAAATAAAAAGTAACCCACCCCGCCAGGAATTCGGCCCATCGGGGAAGGAGCATCTAGGGAGGGCCTCAGGTGACGTCCTAAGGGCGTCCATATGGCGTGCGGCGTACTCGCATTTTGGAGGGGGAGGAGCATCGTAAAAGTGGCGCCGCCCCCGATTCCGGCGCCAATGGGGATTCTGCAGCCGATCGCCGAATGTGATTTCGGCGTCGGGGACCGGAGAATCCCGGCCTTTATGTCTGTCGTCACAGAGTAAAATACAAAAAAAATCACTGCACTATTAGGGAGCCGCGGACTAGTGAGCTTGAGGATCTGAAAGAAATTAGTATTAGGAAAAAAGTAGTGCTCGAGATATTAATGGGACTGAAAATTGATAAATCAATTGGACCTGAACATCTACATCCCAGAGTATTGAAAATGCCACTATAGAGATAATTCTACATATTCTGGAAAGGTGCCTGGAGCTTGGAAGGTCGCAAATGTAACCCCACTATTTAAGAACAGAGAACATAGAACATACAGTGCAGAAGGAGGCTGTTCGGCCCATCAAGTCTGCACCGACCCACTTAAGCCCTCACTTCCACCCTATCCCCATCTCCTAACCTTTTTGGACACTAAGGGCAATTTATCATGGCCAGTCCACCTAACCTGCATATCTTTGGACTGTGGGAGGAAACCGGAGCACCCGGAGGAAACCCACGCAGACACGGGGAGAACATGCAGACTCCGCACAGAAGTGACCCAGCGGGGAATCGAACCTGGGACCCTGGCGCTGTGAAGCCACAGTGCTAGCCACTTGTGCTACCGTGCTGGCCAAAAGAAGAGAGTGAGAAAACAGAGAACTGCAGACCTGTTAGCCTGACATCAAAAATAATAGAATCTATTGTAAGTAAAGTCGCCATAGTCCCAGATGACCATAGGCTGCTTTCCCCTTTGAGGGGGAGAGCTGACTGCTGGTGATTTACCTGAGGGTCACCACACCTCAGGCGAGGGGCAAAGTTGAGAAGGCGAGCCTTCATGAATAACCGCAGCCGGTACAGGAATTGAATCCATGCTGTTGGCCCTGTTCTGCATCACGAACCAGTCAGCTGAGCCACATCGGCTAGGATGTTGTAAAGGATTTAATACCTGGGCATTTAGAAAATAATGGTGGAATTGGACAGACTAAACATGGATTTGTGAAAGGAAAACGATGTTTGACAAAAACATGAGGATATTTTAAGGATGTTACGAGCTGGGTAGATAAGGGGGAACTAGTGGATGAGGTGTATATGGAGGTTAGCAAGCAAAATTAGAACTCATGGGATTGTGGGAAATATACTGGCATGGATTGAAACTTGGTTAATGGACAGAAAACAGAGTATGGATAAATAAATATCCTCAGGTTGGCAGACTGTGACTAGTGGGGTACTGCAAGGATCAGTGCTGGGGCTATTCACTGTGGGGACCAAATGTAATATTTCCAGCTTTGCTGATGACACAAAGCTTGGTGGGAATCTGAGATGTGAGGATGCAAAAAGGTTTCAGGAAGATTTAGACAGATTAAGTGAGTGAGAAAGACATGGCAGATGCAATATAATGTGGAAAAAAGTGAAATATGGAATATTTCTTAAATGGGGAGAGATTTCAGCAGCCACATGTTGCCAAGGCTACTCTCCCTTCCAAGGACACCTAAGGTCCTAGTGAATTCTACATCTCTGGCAGTGTGGCTTGCATCATCCATGCAGATCTGGATGCAATGGTGAGTTTTACTGAAAAGTGCTCTGCTGTCTCAATGCATTTTTATGGCGCCAATTGTGATACTCTGAGAAGGTCCCTGATGGAGGTAATCTGGCTGAATTGGCATGAATTACTCACGGAGAAGATGGCAAAAATGAGCTACCACATTCCGAGGCAAAGCCAAGGTGCCTGTGGCATTGTTTTTCATTCAACTCTCTCTATATATCCTTGATTACTCCACTCAAATGGATCTTTCCCCTCCTCAGGAATATCTTGGAGGTCTTCAGATGGCTGAGCGCCCCCTCATAAAGGACTGCGCATTCACAATGAGGGTCTTGATTCTTGTGAATACACACATGTGCTATAACTGTCAGTCAGGCTATTGTCAACTCAGCTCCAATATCCTAGACACTGTAATTACCCTAGCCTTGTATTATGTCATAACTGCAAGCATTGTGCTTTGAAAGACATGACAGCAATGGGAATATTGAAGCTTGCAGCATGCATGTAGCTTCTGTCCAGCAGTTGTGGCCTTTGCTTGTTTGGTCCTCCTTCATTTCTCACAAACCTCTGTCCAGAACAGCTCACCATCTGTTATCTGTCCTACCTCTGTCAGGAACAGAACTCCTCCCATCCACCTTGAGACCACTCCCATATTGCTTCTTATTCAAGCTTGTTTCTCCAACTGTGTCATTGATCACTAAAGACGAGGATGGTGCTTCTTAGATACATGAGTTCCTCCTATCCTCCTTTATAATCACTACCTCTTAATTCCCATCCCTCCTTTAACTAAATGAGCTTCCCCGTCACTTTTGTTTTATAAATTTAAAGTACCCAATTCATTTCTTTTCCATTTCAGGGGTAATTTAATGTGGCCAATCCACCTACCCCGCACATCTTTGAGTTGTGGGGGTGAGACCCACGCAGGCACAGGGAGAATGCGCAGACTCCACACGGACAGTGATCGAACCGGGTCCTCGGAGTCGTGAGGCAGCAGTGCTGCCCACTACGCCATCGTGCCGCCCTTTCCCCATCACCTTTGACCCCACCATTGTTCATACATATCTCGCACCCTTCTCCTCTTCTTTCCACCCTTAGTCCTGCCTCCGTCTCACCCTTCCCCTCTGGTTGTGCCTCCCATGCCCAGCCTTGATGCAGCTTGTTCTACTTATATACCCAATATATCCCAGTGACAGGACTCAAGAAATGCAAAAGCAGTGTCTACTGACCTTATATACAATTGTAAAGCAGACCATTCTAATTAGCTGCTGGCGGGGCACTCAATTTGGAGGGAGAACGTGATTCCTGAGAGTTGGACTTTTAATTCCAGCCTATCCAATCTTTTCTCAAAGTTGCAATTTTCCAGTCCGGACAACACCCTTGTAAATCTCCTCTGCAGATTCTCTAATGCAATTACATCCTTCCTGTGATGAGGTGACCAGAACTGTACATAGCACTCAAGTTGTGGCCTGACTGATTATTTATCAAGTTTCAGAATAAACACCTTGGACTTAGATTCTATACCTCACCTAATAAAGGAAAGGATTTCATATATATCTTCTTAACCACCTTATTGACCTGTCCTGCTACCTTCAGGTGGCACAATTATTAGCACTGCTGCCTCACAGAGTCAGGAACTGTGCCGGTGCCAGGTAGAGAGCTTTTTCAGATGGTCGTGCAGACTCGATGGGCTGATCTATGGATTCAGGGATCTGTGTACAATCACTTCAAGGTCTCTCATTTCCCCATGCATCACCACACTTCTGTGGGTTGAATTCTATTTGCAACTTTTTTGCCCACCTGACCAGTCCATTGATATCCTCTTGCAGTCTATGGCTATCCTCCTACAGCTACCGTTCTCGCTAGCCACAATATGGCCAATTTTTGTGTCGTCTGCCAACTTCGTGATCTGCCCTAAGAGTAGGGGATCTACTAAGCCCTGAGGAACCCTACTGGAAGCAGCCTTCCAGTCACTAAAACACCCGTCAACAATTACTCATGGCTAACAATGACCCTTCTGAAATTTTGTTATGTTAGAATCATGCTTTGTCAAATCAAATTTTAGGCTGAGTTTCTTTTAAAATCTATTCTGAAATTTAGATATATTAATTCCTATGTTTGTTTCTTTTGTTTCAATCTTCGGCAACAACAGACAAGAAATCCTTTGTTCAACAAAACTGGGCAAAACTTGTTCAGAGAGTGAAAAATGTTGACGAGCTTGCAGATCAAATGATGGGATATGGCCTCACGAATGAAATGTATTCTGAAATCATGACCTGCAAAACACCTGAAGAGAAGATGAGAAAACTTCTACAATACGTGACGGTGTCTGAAAGTTGTTGCAATCATCTCTTTGAAACTTTATGCGAGTTGCATTATTGTATCATGGAAGACCTCATTCAATAAAACCAAAAGTTCCCCAACCAAAACTATTGTTTGTCTTAATCTTCCACAACTTCCACACATCATCTTTCCAGCTAATGAGGCACATTTGAATGATAGCCATGTTGCAATAATGGAAATGCAGCAATTTACACACAGCAAGGCCTCAGAAGTAGCAATGAGATAATGAAGAGATAATATGAGCCAAATATTAATTGGGAAGGTTGGGAGGTAGCATGATATTCAGAAGAAAACTGGGGACATAGAGGTACAAACAATATTGGTTGTAAGATCTTTAGTTTTAATTCATTCACGGGAAGTGAGCATTATTATTAAGGCCAGCATTTGTTGCCCACCCATATTTGTCCTTGAGGTGGTGGTGAATAATCTTCTTGGACTGTAGTCCATCTGGTGGCGGTCACCCGCAGTGCTGTTTGGGAGAACCTTTCAGGTTTTTGACCCATTGAAAGTGAAGCAATGACAATATAGCTCAAGATTAGGATGGTGTGTGGCTTGGATGGGAGCTTGCAAGTGTGGTGTTCCCATGTGTCTGCTGCCCTTAACCTTCCATGTGGTAGAGGTCACAGGTTTGGAAGGTGCTTTAGAAAGAGCCTTAATGAATTTATGTAATGTATTTTCTATATGGTACCCTGCTGCCACAGTGAGCCAAGAGTGAAGTAATTGAATTTTTAACCAGCTGGATGAGGTGCTAACCAAGCTGTCTGATTTCTCTTGGATGGTGTCAAGTTCCTTGTGTGTTGTTATAGCTGTACTCATACAGGAAAGTGGAAAGTAGTCCACCACACTCCTGACTTGTGCCTTGTAGATGGTGGACAGGTTTCTTGGAGTGAGGCAGTGAGTTACTCGGTACAGAAGCAGCCTCTGACCTGCTCCTGTAGCCATAACATTTACATGACTGGTCCTGTTAAGTTTCCGGTCAGCGTTCACCCACAGAAGCTTGATGGTGGAGGTTTCGGTAATGGCAACATTATTGAATATCAATTGGCGATGGTTGGATATTCTCTCATTGGAGATACATATGAAAATAAAAATTAGGAGCAGGAGTAGGCCACTCAACCCCTCAAGCCTGCTCCACCATTAAATAAGATCACGGCTGATTTGATTGTAACTTCAACTTCACATTTCCACCACCCTGATAACCTTTCACCTGCTTGAAGAACCTATCTACTTCTGCCTTAAAAAACAATTTCTAAGATTCTGCCACTGTAGCCTTTTGAGGAAGATAGTGTGCAGATGACTTTATAAAGTTCATAAAGGTTATCATATGCCTTGTCATGAAGTCTGTTGGATGCCAGAATTTTTCGTACACACGATGGGCAAGTGCTACAAATTTTACAATTGTTGCAACTGGAATCCATATTCTCACCATCATTAAGCAATAGCTTTAATACATCAAAGTGTTAAGCAAAAGAAAACAATTCCAATATTACTTGATCTTTGCTGATTTGTGGAAACAGCTCAATAATACCTTCCAATGCTTCATCTTCAATGCCCTTCTCTGCAATAGTTTTAAACTTTGCTGGGTCCAAGCAGGACAAATCTTTATACAACTGTTTGTGTTGTACAAAGCGTGATTCTAGTGACTGGACAATGCGATCCATTATTAGGTTAAACACATTTACTTGAAAATCAGCTAGAGAATCTGAAGAATTTCTTTCATCATCAATAAGCTCATCTGCCATTCTTTTCTTCTTCCTCTGCCTCTTAACTGGCAATGCTGTTTCCAACGCATCAATTTCCAATGTTTGATTTTCATCCATATTCATTTGTGAAATCCTGTCATTACATTTATTTACAAATTCCAAAGCCTTGCTGTGAACGTTATCAAATGTTCTTATCTGTTCCTTCAACTTTGTTGTAGCTGAATCTACCAAACTCCATGCAGTAAACATATCTAAACCACTTGTCTGCAGATAACTTGATAACGGGATTGTAGTTTCAAATATATACAAGTAAGTAAATGCTGTCAATATGGTTTCAAACTTTAGAAGAGTGCCATCATTAACCACACTGATATATTGCTGAGCATTTCTGACGTGTTGTTGTCGATTCATGTAAGGTCAAGCTCTGGCTAATACACCTGTAGTCACTAAAGCCACGTACAAAGGGTGATGGATTACAAGGCTAAGCAGTATGAACAATATAAGCATCTATTTTCTTTGTTATATGTTAGCCATTTTCTTGGGACTGAGTCATTCATAATTTTCCTCTCATACAAACGAGCATCAAATGGCAGATCATCAAGTTGCTGAAGTGGATGTTCAGCAAAAAACTGTTTTAGCTTTGCTCGTGATGGATATTGGAAGATTCCAGTACTTGATCTTTCATTTTCTTGCGTAGGTTCATTTACAGGATGTGCTTCAGAAATCAAGTAATTTATGCTTGAAGGAATATCTGATTCCCTGTCACTAGTTGAAGCTATGTGTTCAGATGTTGCAACTACAGGCAGTACAGATTCTGGAACAAGGAAGCCAGAAGAAATATTGGGCCTGGGTTGATTAGTAATGGATGCACTTGTATTTGTCTCTACATGCAAAGTAGCTCTTCTCTGTTCTTGTAACTCGCATGTCATTGCATCATCACCATGAGCATTGGTTCTTGCTTCTTGATTATTTGTTGCTGAACTGGATATTGATGTGGATTGTGCTTGTGGTATTATAAACTCTGTAATAGGCCTGCATCGCTTGGTTGATTCCTTCCTTTCTGCTTCTTTTTGTTATTTGCGTTTTAGTGACCCAGATTTATGCTTTTTCTTTTCCATGCTGGTAGGGGTAATATTCCTGAAATAAAAACTTAATTAAAAATAGCCCACATTGGGAAAAATGAATATTGATGATTGCAAGAATAACTTGAAGGAACGCCCAATAAACCCCTACTTGATAAAAAATATAAAATAACTTACTTACACTTCAATAGGCTATGTTCATTAGTCAATACTACCGTGGCCTATGCAGCTTCAGAAGAGGAGACAATCCACTGTCCAGTGTTCACACCAGCAAGCAACTGAGACAACTGTTGAAACTTAGAAGTTTGGTCCGACTATAGTAAGACATTTAGAATGGTCCCACGGCCAAAGTTAACATGTCGAGTTTGATACCAGTGTAGTGTTACAAGTCGCAACCCTTTGAGTTTACCGATCATGGCTTATCACTTCAATATCTTTGACCTCATGATTCACGGTCAAAGGTACCGCTTCTCCTTTTTGGTGACCTCACGACCCTATGTACTGCTTGATATCCTTTCAAGTTGCCGACGATCTCAAATCATGAACTGTAACTTTATCTTTCAATTCATACACACTTGCTGAAAACGTGGATTTCCAACTATGTCCGACCCGGGTGAACCAGCCCCCCCACTCCTTTTCACATCCGTTTAACACTGCTTCGTTCCTTCATACACTGAGTGATTATTTGTTTGTTTCTTTATTGCATTTTTATTTGGTATTGCTCTTTTTAAAAACAATTATATTTTATTAAGTTAGAATACAAATCTCAGGAAAGAAGTTGGAGATTTATTTATCTAATTAATTATAATTTTTAAGGGCCCTTCAGAGATTCATGGGCCCCTTCTTGGCTCTCCGGGCCCCGGACCGATGTACCGGCTGAACCAAGACTACTGCTTGATATCCTTTGAAGTTGCCGACCATCTCAAATCACGAATTGTAACTTTATCTTTAAATTCACACACTCTTGCTGAAAACATGGAATTTCCTTAATTATGCCTGACCCGGGCCCCCCTATTCCACATCCTTCCACTACCTCCCCTGCTTCGTTCCTTTTTATGCACTTTTTGTGTCCTGTTCTCTTTTTTTCTTATTCCTTTTTATTACTAAAACAGTTGTCTGTGTTTGTTTCTTTATTGCATTTTTATTTGATATAGGGGGCCCACTTCATCAGGGGCCCACTTGCTATCGGGCAAGCTGACACCCTGGCCAGTCCGCCACTGCCGGTGTGCAGTGACATTGGGACATGTGGCTGACTTAATCTCATGCAAGTTCATGCATTTATGGGTCAGGTGCATGCCTGCTTGAGTAAAGCAAAATTCTGACCACAGATATATGGAGAAAATGGGCGTGGATTTGTGAGACATCAACACATTTAAAGACTTTAGAGAGCAATGGGAGGTAGGAGGTATGGTGATAGTTTACAAGGACAAAGGGGTTGAGGGTAATTTATTTTGAGGGGATGATGATGCTGGTTTGGTGGGAGTGGCACACTACCTGAAGAGAGGGAATCATTTACAACAGAACATAGAACATACCTCCTAACCTTTTTTGGACACTAAGGCAATTTAGCATGGCCAATCCACCTACCTGCATGTCTTTGGACTGTGGGAGGAAACCGGACCACCCGGAGGAAACCCACACAGACACGAGGAGAACGTGCAGACTCCGCACAGACAGTGACATAGCGGGGAATCGAACCTGGGACCCTGGCGCTGTGATGCCACAGTGCTATCCACTTGTGCTACCCACTTGTGCTACCGTGCTGCCAATGTCAGCTGAGGATCAATAATCAGGATTTGCAGGTAGCAGTTAAATGGAATTGGGACCCTACTAGGGGGAACAACCAGAATGGAAAGAGTAAACATTTGCTGGAAAGAAAGACATGAAAGGTGGGAGAGAGAGAGAGAGTGGTTAAGGCGATTGACAGCTGGAGTATTCCCAAATAGAAACAAATGTTTGCTGTTGTAGAACATTCATGAGTCTATTACAAAAATGAATAAAAAGTCATGATCGACTGTTTTAAATAAAACAAGAAAGGGTCATAGTATGTAATTCAGTCTTTTTTAATAATATTTTTAAGTGAACACAAAATATTTGCAGCATTCCGAAGCAGGAAGAGCACACAGATTAGCTATCCCAAGGTTTATACCAATATCAGGATTGGTCAAGTTTCTCGGAAATGAACGCGTGAAGGTGAGTTGTTGGATTGCCAGTTCCTTCTTTCAAGTAAATGTATACCAGTTTGCCTTGAAACCAACTGTTTACCCCAACAATAAAAACTTTACATTCAGCGTTTTTCTCAATCTGTTGATTTGTAGCTTACATGACCATTCACTCCAGAACCAACAATTCCTTAAAACTACTGCATGTTCAGTAAAAGGTATCAAACACACCTAAATATATCTTGTATTATATCCTGTCAAATGTTATATTTCATATCATCACAGTTGTTCATTCGTTATTTTTCATATCAGGATGATGTTTCTGAGGAAAATGCAAGAGTTGATTTTGGAAAGATTTTTCAAATCTTAATATCTGTCACACAAACTATATTTTTATTTCTTGGACTAAACATTGTTCAAGAGATAAACTTTCACTACCCACTTTCATCTGACTCAAAATAAAGCGAATGATCAAGAAAGTCCAATAAAGTCAAATATTTCCACACATAATAAGGTAAAAGAAAGTGAGACAGACTGCAAGTAACTTGTAGAGAGAGTGACTCATTTATTAAAGCACTCTTAGCACAAATGACGTGCTGCTATTTTTGATATTGCTGCATTGCTATCATCCTTGGTCAATCAGACTTTGAAATTTTGGCAAATGCTCTCATTCAAAAAAAAATTATATTGGAGTAATTTTAGGAGTTTGTTCTTCCTCAGAGGTTCCTGCAGGAATTGTGCATTTGCAAAACTGTGTGCGTATGATTTTGTTCACAATTTGATGTAATGTGTTACTGGAAATCTGTAAAATATGTTTTTCAGTAACAGCATTCTAATAATTGTAAAAGCATTCATAAACAACCCACACCTCAATGAGTGATCGTATTTATAGTCTGGTGTTCACTGCAACTCCTTCCATAGCAAGAGACGCATTCTCAGCAGCTGAACTCATAGAAGCACACCTAGATTTTCTCGAAAGGAGTCTGACTTGTTTCCTGACTTCATCTTTAAACCCACTGCTTTGGATTATTTGTGTGGAATTGTTACCATGTGGAAGAATTCCCTGGTGCAAAATCTGCTGCGGCAATGATAATTCTATTGCGTCTGAATTGCCATTGTTCATCGGCTGCACTGTGGATGTACTGCTTAAGCCAGTACTATGAGTCTTGCCCATTTTCTTTATTTGACTACCTTTAGAGGTCTTTGACTTCATCTCAACCCGAAGAGATGCAGCAGAATTATTTTTATTTCTTGTATCAGGTAAAAGACTTGGGGAATGTTCTTGAGACATCCCTGCAGGTATTGAAAGTCCAACACTTTGACCTTGATTTACACTTGTTTCATTTTTTTCTTCATTCAAACGAAGATAGCTTAATCCATTTACAGTGAAATCCTCTGTGATGCTTATTGGGTTTTGATCTCTGTACCGTCTGTGATGCTGACCTTGTTTTGGCTGGAAATAGGTTTGGGTGGTACTTGCTTTTCTCAGTGATGAATGGTAACCAATCATTGGAATAACAAATTGCTGTTGATCTGGCTGAATATTAGGTCTGGAACTCTCAGAATTGGTGGATGTCTCGCTCTTTGTTCCTCTGTTTGATCCCTCATTCCAGGTTAATGGATTATAGACTGCTTGCCCATCAATTGGACAAGAATTGGACTCGTGCAGTAGCCAATGGTCAATGCAGTCTTTGTGAAACTAGTTAAAACAACATAATGCAGAAATTTAAAGCACAAATTTACCATTATTAATGAGACAATGCACTGCTGTAACTGCAGTACTACAAAAATACTAGCACAAAAAAAAGACTGATTACTTTAAAAACAGCTCAGGATTGGCATTGTATTGCTCGCAACACCAACAAACCAACAATGTAAAGCGATAAAGGAACTGTGACAAGTAAATATTGCTGTATCACACTTCTATTCTCTTAGCTGTTTATTTTACTCCAGCAGTCAATTAAAGCAAAAAAAGGTCAGCATGACTATAAATAAATGATGTGAAAGATTATTATCCATCTCCAGTTTCCGTGACCTGGGTGGCTTGCTTGGCCATTTCAGAGGGCTGTTAAGTCATAGAATCATGGAACAGGAACCGCAATAGTTTGCGATGCAACTGGCCTGCTCCCGTAGGCGAAATCGGAATCTTGCCGTGGCCTGGCGAGTAACCAATTAAGCCCTATTTCCATAAGATTAATGAGAGCCACCCCTTATCCAACGACCTCCTGTCATTCAGCGGTCTCCCCAGCAAATGGTCACACTGGTGCCGATTAGTACCCCTTTTTAAAAACGTGAACCTGGCGGAAGGGCTTCTGTGGGGAGACGAGGAGGTGAGTAGCCATCTTTGCTCACAGGCAAAGAGCCCGGGGGCACTGGGCTTGCTGCCCCTGTGCACATTGGTGGTTGGGGGACCCTCCTTGGATCGTGTGTACTTGTTCCGGGGGCAGCCCTTGTACCTGCCCGTCTGCCCCCAGGCCACCCATAACCCCTACCGACTGCTGAGGCTTCTGGCCGTGCAGCTGAAGGCTGTTGCTAATAGGGAATTGGCAATCATGGTTAAGCACTTCACACAACCCAAGTGTATTCCCGTGGGTGGGCGGACCATGTAGCATGTGGGAGTCATAGCCTAGCATCCCAATCAGACCGTGATGCCTGGACAATGTACCTGAGCACTGTGGGAGGCAACACCACACATGCAGCAAGCCAACATCCTAACACCCAGGGGATGGCAACAGCTCTAGCAACATGGACACGGCCGGAGGGTGGGTGAGTGCCACGGAGAGGAGTGCAGCAACTGGTCCAGGTGATGTTGTGAGTGGGTGACTGGGGTACAAGATCTGGGGCCCGGTGAGGGGGCACACTGCGTCCTGGAGTACGTGGGGAGGGCGTTTCGGGTAGGGGGGGTGGGGGGGAATGGAGGCTCTCAGGGTGTGAGCCACTGCTGTTTGTCAGTCTACCACCCTCTCCCAATGCCTGACAGATATTGAACACTATGGCAGGGATGTTGGACGCAGAGGTTGCCTAGTGATGCTGTTGCAATGCGATGTGGCCAGACGCCGAAGAAGGCGCCAGCAGCAGCAGGATCTGCAGACGCTCGAGGCAGTGGACCTTGTGCCGGACCCCGTCCTACACCCTGGGGACCCGGCCGCCCATCAGGCTAGAGAGGGACCCAGAAGGGTGTCCTGCGACGGCCCAGGTAGTACAGCTGCCACTGGTCATTAGAACAAACGACGGCAGCGTGTGCCACTTGTCACCGTGTGGAGGCGAAGGTCACTGCAGCCCTGAACCTTTATGCCACGGGATCATTTCAGGGCTCACAGGCCACAGCCCACAGGTGTATCCGGCAGTATCACAGCATGCCCGGGTGGAAGGCTACATCATTTTATACATGCCTAACAGGATGCCAGGCAGCAGGTGTCTCCGCCATCTTCGGGATGCCCCAGGTCCGGGGAGTCATAGATGCCACGCATGTTGCCCGGTGCTCACCGGGCCATCTGGGGGTGCCCTATGTTACCCGGAAGGGGTTCAACTCCCTCAACATTCAGCTCCTGTACGACCACCAGATGAAGATAATGGTTGTGTGTGCGCACTTCCCAGGCAGTGTGCACGACAGCTACATCCGAGGGCAGTCAGTCACCCTGCCCTCTTCCAGGAGCACCCCAGGATGGCAGTTGGCTCTTGGGGGATAAGAGATATCTGCTGAAGGCCTGGCTAATGATGACAGTACGGAGGCCGGAGACCGAACCTGAGACCCGCAATAATGAGGTCCATGCACCCACCGGGCTGACATTGAGTGTTGGACTACTCAACGTGTGGTTCTGATGCCTTGAGCGATTCGGAAGTGCACTCCAGTACACCGCACGGTGGTTCATCTGCTTTGTTGTGGTCCGCTGGGTCCTCCACAACCTCGCACATGGGGCCACCTCAGAGGAGGAGGGGGGCGGGGACGAGGATGATGAGAAGCTGCTGGAGCAGCAGAGGCTGGAGGATGAGGCCGGGGAGAAACATGATGCCCAGCTGGAGACTGCAGGACAGGCGGCAGCTATGATGGTTCAGCAAGCCCGGAGGGGCAGGGAGGCCCTCTTTCTGGCCCGATTCGCGTTGGATGTGGCCTGGTCCATCGTCGCATCCTTACCCCCCCTCCACCCCCATTTCCCACCCTCCCAGGGTATGTGTCACATCACTCCATGATGCTGGTACTGTGTCAGCCTGGTACTGGGTGATATTCCCCAGCGAGGCAGACATAGTGCTGAGGTCCTCAGCATGGCTGTCACCGACTGTGTGATGCCTTGGACACCTTCACTAATGCTGCTGATGTCGTGCATCAGGCTCTCCACTGCGGTCGCCACCCGAGCAATGCTGGCCACGGTGCCACTCATTGGCGGCGCCATCTCCTGCGGCCGTAGCCTCTGTGACTCCTCCAATTGGCTATGGATCTGCTGGAGTGATGCTGATTCCTCCCTCTGAATGAAACGGCCACTCCCTATTATCTCCATCAGTTCCGGGTAATTCTGTTCCAGAGGCTCAGCATCTGGCTGGGGGTCAGCTGGGTCCAGGAGTCCAGCAGACCTCCAACTGCTGACTCCCCTGGGTGTTCCTGCCTCCACCAGATGTGCACATCAGCAGTGTGGTGCTCACCAGATAGTGCCCCAGAAGCTTGTCCACTAACATTTCCCACCGAGGTGTGTGTTTCTGCGCTGGTGGAGGGTGGGGATGACAGCTGTGCTGCGACTATAACAGTTGCATCCTCGGAGCTCTCCTCCAAGGTGTTCTCCTTGATGCCGTCGGCTGCTCGACCTGTAGGAGCATGGACATGTGGTCAGTGGGAGAGTCGGCCAGTAAGGCAATCGCTACTCACGTTTGACAGGTCCGCTGTGGTCGTTCACCTCTGCGGCGTCCACCAGCCTCCGCGTTGGTGACCACCCTGTCCTTTGCCACACAAGTCACCTCCAAGCCCCGCTCCTTGAAGTAGGTGAGGTTTCCCAAGTCCGGCACCCACTGCTAGTCTGGGCCCTCTCCCACCGATTATGGGAGAGCTATTCCTGAGGAGACAAAAAGAGGGGACTGTTAGCCACACGTGTGGTTCACAGTTGTTGGGGGCGGGGGGGGTGAAGGGAGGATTAGGTTGGGGGGAGGGTTGGGGGTCACGTGGGGGATGCTCCCTTGAGGAATGGGACATTGTTGTCTACTCATTCGTGCAGCACGGTGTAGGTCGGTGACCTTCTTCCGACACTGGAGGGTAGTCCTCCTGATCACAGTGCCCGAGCTGACTGCTGCCATCTCACCCAGGCAGCACTGGCTGCCTTGTGGCTCACCGGGACCCTCGGGGGAACAGGGCATCATTCCTGGCCTCCACCGCTTTCAGGAGCCATCCTAGGTCAGCAGTCCCAAACCTTGGGGCCGGTCTCCTTGGTGCCATTGTTGTGAGCTGGCTGGGGTTGTCTGAGCAAGTGCAGCCTAAGTGCTGCTCGATGTTGTTAGTAGGGAGCTGGCGAGTGCGGTCCCAGCGAATAAGTTGACGAGTGTTCATTTGTGGTGAGTAGCCCGTGAGGCCTTGTTAAGTGGACTAATTAATGTTGACTAGCTTTGCCGCCCTCGCTGGGCCGAGCGCTCGGAAACGCGCGACAATTCCTCCTTGCTGGCACACTTGGCGATATTTCCAGAAGATTGTGCCCAATATTTCTATGGACGCGATTCTCCATGATTCCTGTATTCAAGAGTCAGGGCCCGAGGGGGGCCATGCCCATGAAATGAGGGTCGGGGAGGGGAGGGGAGGGGGGGGGGGGGTTGTTGTTGAAGGTGGGAGAGTGCAGGACAGGTAAATAGGGGCCTCAGCGAGGTTGGAGGGGTGACGGGTGGGAGGCCTGTGATGTACCATCAATTGAACACGAGACGAGTTGCTGAACAAAAGTATGGCTTTAATCTACTAGATGTTAGCCCTGCGGTCGATTACAGTAGAAGGACGACCACCGGGAGTACTGGGTATTTATACCCCGCCCTGGAGGCGGGGTTAACTCAGCCTCTCGACCAATCGGGGAGCCGTCACATGACTGGTCTCAACCAACTGGTCGAGAGGCACATGACCGACCAGGGCCAATGGTAAGCCAGTGTTCTGCACCAATGGCAAGCCGGTGTTCTGCACCAATGGCAGGCAGCTATGCTAATCATACCACCACAGCCTGGAAGGGAAGGGATGCTGCAATGGGGCATGGGGGGGCCTGAAGAGTGGGCACTCCTGGGGACCCCATAGTGGGGTGTCCTCACTTCGGGAATGTGGCGTATTGTTCATGTGTGTGTGTGTGTGTGTGGGGGGGGGTGTGGGGTGACATTGTCCATGGGTTGTGGAGTACAAGTTCACTTAAGAGATCGGGGCACCCTTTCAAAATGACGGTCCAATCTCGGAGTTTAGCTCCCCAGTGCTAAAGGAATTCTAAGTGTGGCTAGACCGGTGAGAAACTCCCCACGGCCCAAAAAAGTAACTAAGTGTCATCGAATAGTGGTGGGGAACTCCCTGAAAAACCTGCCACAATTTAATTAGAAATTGTTTGGGAGAATCGCACCAAAGATGTGGATCTTAATGTATACTTTGCATCTGTCTTCACAAAGTATCATAATGATTTAAACATTGTAGTCAAGGAAGGGGAGTATGAAATATTAGATGGGATATACCTCAATAGAAGTGACAATAAACCCAAATCCAAATTCATAGTGACAGAGAAAATTTGAAAGAAGTTTAGCATCTTTGAAAGTCGGTGAATTGACATGCCAGAATCTGGCAGATAAGGGCCGGATTCTCCAATTATGGGGTTATGTTCCCACGCCCGCCAGAAAACGGACACAAATCACTCTGGACTTTTCCTAAAACATCTGGGGTGATTCTCTGTTTTTAAGGGGGCTTGCAGGGCCCTGGCGTGTGCCGCGCAGCTCCTGCGGCCGATACGGGGCCCTGCACTTGCGGCCGCCTGTTTGCGCATGCGTGCGGCGGCCGCCTGCGGCGCTGGCCTGGTAAAACATGGCGGATCCACACAGTGGGCAGTCGCGGAAGATGATAGGCCCCCCCAGATCGCGCGCGCCCGCCGATCGTGGCCAAGGCAGCCGCGACCCCGAGCTCCTGCCGGGTGGAACCATACGTGAACCACGCTGGCGGGAACTCGGTCGGTCGACTGCAGAGAATCGCCTCTTTCAACGGCCCCTGACTGGCGCCGGGTTGACCGCGCGCGTGCGATGATTCGCCGGTCGCCGGTGAATCACCCGAAGCCATCAAGAGTCCGATGCCCCATTCTCCGCCCCCGTGTCGGGTGCGATTGCGGCGCGAGGCATCGGAGAATCCCGGCCAAGGAAAGCAAGGAAGGAACTACTAGTGGCTCCGACTATTATAGAACTGGAGGACTGCGAACATTATATTTTTGTTTAGAAAGGGAGGAACGGATAAATGGAGTAGTTACAGGCCAGTCAGGATAACCTCACTAGTATTAGAACATAGAACATAGAATTTACAGTGCAGAAGGAGTCCATTCGGCCCATCGAGCCTGCAGACAAACTGCTGGAAATAATTCTTTTTTTTTTAAATGAATTTTTATTAGGGTTTTCTTTTAATTTAAAACAAAGATGAAAGTGAACATACACAGAAACTTTATACATCGGTTACCATTCACTATTTACATTTGTTACAATTCGTACTTCTCTACAAGTGCCTAGCCTTGACTTGGCCTCCTGATCCCAATTTCCTCTTTCTTCCCGATCCCCTCCATTTTTTATCTGTCATGTCTTCTTTGTTTGTTGGATCATCCAATTGGACCCGTTGGGCTAGTGTGGTGTTACATATGCTATTTGTTAGTTTTGGTTGGGTTCTGTGCCTCTTTATTCCTTCCCTCCATCCCCCAACTCCCCATCCCTCTCTTTCTGTTTGTGTCTGTGGACCTTTTGTGGATCCTCCCTGTCCCGGGCTTATTGGCTGATGGCTACAAACAGGTCTAGGAACAGGTTGGTGAATGACCCCTTCCTTTTATGGAAGCCCTCTACCTACCCTTGGATGGTAAATTCGCTTTTCTCCAGTCCGTAGCTTTGGGCGGTGCTGCTGATCGCCAGACGAGCAGTATTGTCCAGTGGGCAATTAGGGAGGCAAAGGCAAGGGTGTCAGTCCTCCTCTCCATAAAGAGTTTTGGCTGTTCTGATATCCTGAAGACTGCCACTTGGGGCATGACTCCACCCTCATCCCCGCAACGATGGACATGAACCTGACAAGTCTGTGGCATGATCAGAACATGTGGGCGTGGTTGGCTGGGTCTCTCTGGTGCCATTCACATTTGTCTTCCACCACCGGGAAGAAACTATTCATTCAGGGTCTGGTTAAGTGAGCTTTGTGTACCACTTTCAGTCGCTCCAGAGTCCCCACCCTATTTCAAAGCCGAGGTCTTCCTCCCATTTTACTCTCGTCCCATCCAGTGGAGAGCGTGCCTTTCCCAACAGATGCCCTTACAGGTCTCTGCAGTTTTCCCTCCATAGGTTGGCCGCGTCTAATAGGTCCTCTAATAGTGATTGCTGCGGTGGCCGAGGGTATGTCTTTGTTTCCCTACGGAGGAAGTTTTTAAACTTGCAGTGTTTTTAATTTGTTTACCCCGGTCAGTTGGAACTTCTCTATCAGTTCCTCGTGTGTTGTCAGTCTGTTGTTTGTCCAGAAATCCCTAACTGTCAACATCCCCCAATCCAGTCTCCACCTTATGAAGGTGGCATTTATTTTGGCTGGCACAAACCTGTGGTTGTTGCAGATGGGGGCCTTAATGGACATCTCAGTAGATGTACAACTGCTGTTGTAGTTGACTCCGCGACCGGAGTGTGGCTATCACCACTGGACTTGTTGAGTGCCTCGCCGGAGGGGATGTGAGCGCTGCCGTGGCCAGGGCCTAGAAGGATGTCCCTGTGCAGGTGCTCCCCACCATTTTTATCCATTCAGCCTCTGATTCCTTTATCTATGCCTTTACGCTTTCCGCTGTTGCTGCCCAGTGATAACATTGGAGGTTTGGGAGGGTTTCTTGTTCTTTGCAGGACTGTTTTGGGAGTCCTTGGGTGGTGATAGGAGTTATAGAGTCGTGGTCACACCCAAGGTGCAGGCAGACAGATGGGTGACCGCTAGAAAGGGCAGGCAGTCAGTGCAGGAATCCCCTGTGGCTGTCCCCCTCTCTAACATGTATACTGTTTTTGATACTGTTGGGGGGGGATAGCCTATCATGGGAAAACAACAGCAGCCAAAACAGTGGCACCACAACATGCTAAGGGTAGGACAAGGCATTCATGGCTGACAAGGGAAGTCAAGAACAGCATAAAAGCAAAACAAAAAGCATACAAAGTGGCGAGAATTAGTGGGAAGCCAGAGGATTGGGAAGCTTTTAATCGTGAGCAGAAGACAATTAAAAAAACAATAAGGGGGGAGAAGATGAAATATGAGTGCAAGCTAGCTAGTAATATAAAGGAAGATAGGAAGAGTTTTTTTTTCAATATATAAAAGGCAAGAGAGGCAAAAATAGAAATTGGACCACTGGAAAATTGGCTGGAGAAGTACTAATAGGAAACAAAGAAATGGCAGAGGAACAGAATAGTTGCTTTTCAGAAGACACCAGTGGGATGCCAGAGCTTCAGGAGAATCAGACGGCAGAGGTGATTCAGTGACTATCACTAAGGAGAAGGTTCTGGGGAAACTGAAAGGCCTGAAGGTGGATAAATCACCTGGACCGGATGGACTACACCTCAGGGTTCTAAAAGACTTAGCTGAGGAGATTGTGGAGGCATTGGTTGTGATCTTTCAGGAATCAGTGGAGGCAGGAAAGGATCCTGAGGATTGGAAAATGGCTAATGTAAGACCGTTGTTTAAGAAGGGAGAGAGGCAGAAGACTGGAACTTATAGGCCGGTTAGCCTGACTTAGGTCATTGGTAAGATTTTAGAGTCCATTATTAAAGATAACATCGCGGAGTATTTCGAAGTGCATGATAAAATAGGACTGAGTCAGGACGGCTTCATCAAGGGGAGGCCAAGTCTGACAAATCTGTTAGAGTTCTTTGAGGAAGTAACAAGGAAGTTAGACAAAGGAGACCAGTGGATGTGATTTATTCAGATTTCCAGAAGACCTTTGACAAGGTGCCACATAGGAGACTGTTAAATAAGTTAAGAGCCCATGGTGTTAAGAGTAAGAACCTGGCATGGATAGAGGATTGGCTCTGGAGAGTGGGAATAAAGGGGTCTTTTTCAGGATGGCAGCTGGTGACTAGTGGTGTGCCACAGTGGTCTGTGCTGGGATCACAACTTTTCACAATATACATTAATGATCTGAAGGAAGGAACTGAAGCAACTGTTGCTAAGTTTGCAGATGATACAAAGATCTGTAGAGGGACAGGTAGTATTGAGGAAGCAAGGGGGCTGCAGAAGGATTTGGACAGGCTAGGAGAGTGGGCAATGAAGTGGCAAATGGAATACAACGTGGAAAAGTGTGAGGTTATGCACTTTGGAAGGAGAAATGGTAGCAGAGACTATTTTCTAAATGGGGAAATGCTTAGGAAATCAGAAGCACAAAGAGACTTGGGAGTCCTTGTTCCCAATTCTCTTAAAGTTAACGTGCAAGTTCAGTCGGCAGTTTGGAAGGCAAATGCAATGCTCGCTTTCATGTTGAGAGGGCTAGAATACAAGACCAGGGATGTACTTCTCAGGCTATATAAGGCTCTGATCAGATGTGTTGGCCTTGGAAAGGATCCAGAGGAGGTTCACAAGAATGATCCTTGGAATGAAGAGCTTGTTGTATGAGGAACGGTTGAGGACTTTGGGTCTGTACTCATGGGTGTTTAGAAGGATGAGGGGGATCTTACTGAAACTTACAGGATACTGCGAGGCCTGGATAGAGTGGATGTGGAAAGAATGTTTCCATTTGTAGGAAAAACTAGAAGGATAGGTCAAATCTCAGACAAAAGGGACGATCCTTTAAAGCAGAGATGAGGAGGAATTTCTTCAGCCAGAGGGTGTGAATGTGAAACTCTTTGCCATAGAAGGCTGTGGAGGCCAAATCACTGAGGGTCTTTAAGACAGAGATAGGTAGGTTCTTGATTGATAAGGGGATCAGGGGTTATGGGGAGAAGGCAGGAGAATGGGAACAAGAAAAATATCAGCCATGATTGAATGACGGAGCAGACTCGATAGAACGAGTTGCCTAATTCTGGTCCTATGTGTTATGCGTTCTCCCCCTCCACCCCCCACCCCCGCACAAACACCATGATCAATTTTTCCACTGAGTCGAAAAAGGCTTTGGGGATGTAGATCGCTATGGATCTGAACAGGAAGAGGAACCTGTGCCGTACGTTCATTTTGATTTGATTTGTTTTGATTTGATTTTATTGTCACATGTACCGATGTACAGTGAAAAGTATTTTTCTGCGTCCGAGGAATGTACACTGTACGTACATAGTAGACACAAGAATAATCAACAGGAAACATTGACAAAACAGTGATTGGTTACAGCGCGGAACAAGGGGCCAAACAAAGCACATACATGAGCAAGAGAAGCATAGGGCATTGTGAATAGTGTTCTTACAGGGAACAGATCAGTTTGAGGGGAGTCGTTGAGGAGTCTTGTAGCTATGGGGAAGAAGCTGTTCCTCTGTCTGGATGTGCGAGTCTTCAGACTTCTGTACCTTCTGCCTGATGGAAGGGTCTGGAAGAAGGCAATGCCTGGGTGGGAGGGGTCTCTGATGCTGTCTACTTCCTGAGGCAACGAGAGGTGTATACAGAATCAATGTGAGGTTGGCACGTTTGTGTGATGCGTTGGGCTGAGTTCACTAGTCTGCAGTTTCTTGCGATCTTGGACTGAGCAGTTGCCATACCAGGCTGCGATGCAGCCGATAGGATGCTCTCTATCGCACATCTGCAGACGTTTGTGAGAGTCGATGCAGACGTGCCAAATTTCTTTAGCTTCCGCAGGAAGTAGAGACATTGTTGGACTTTCTTGACTGTTGCATCAACGTGAGTGGACCAGGACAGACTGTTGTTGATGGTGACCCCCAGGAACTTAAAGCTATCGACCATCTCCACTGGTCTGCACCCTCCTCGACAGGGAGAGTGGGATTGTATCCCACCTAAGCATATCTTTTTAACTTCTCCACCAGGCTGGTCAGGTTTCACTTGTGGACCCGTGTCCAGTCATGGTCAATTTGAATCCCTACATAACGTAATTTGTTTTAGGCCTGTTTAAATGGCAATCCCTCCAGTCTGCCCCTCTCCCTTGCAGGTTCACCGGGAACATCTCACTTTTGCTCAGGTTGAGTTTGTGGCCCGAGAAGGTTCCAAACTCTTTCATGCTGCTTTGTGAGCCTGCAAGGTAGAGTAGCAGGTCAACCGCATAGAGCGAAACTCTGTGCTCTCTATCTCCTCTCTGGATCCCCTTCCAATTCTTTTCCGCTGAGTGCAATCGCTAGTGGTTCCAATGCTAGAGCCACCAGCAGCGGGGACAACAGGCATCCCTGCCTCGTGAGTCTGTGCAGCTGGAAGTACTTAGAGCAGGTGGTGTTCGTCCGTACACTCGCCATGGGAGTGCTGTGTAGGAGTTTCACCTAGGTGGTGATCCCCATTCCAAGCCCGAATCGCTCCTGTACCTCTATGTGGTACTTCCATTCGACTCAGTCAAAGGCCTTTTCTGTGACCAGGAGATGATCACCTCTGCTGTTCTCTCCCCGGATGGGGTCATTGTCACATTCAGGTGCTTAATGTTTGATGTTAGCTGTCTACCCTTAACAATGCCTGTTTGATCTTCTGCCAACACAGTTCTCCAGTCGCTGGACTAGGATTTTGGCGAGTATTTTCGCCTTTGTGTTGAACAGCAAAATGGGTCTGCAGGGTCTTAAGTAGCAACGAGATTGAGGCTTGTGCTAAAGTAGGTGGCAGGGTGCCCTCACTAGTGAGACTGTGAACATCTCCCACAAGTACAGGGCCTGTGCCATTGCAAATCTTTTGTAGAAGTTCACCGAGAATCCATCTGGTCCCGGCACCTTCCCTGCTTGCATGGAGTTGATGCTCTCCATGTCTTCTCCCAGTTCTAATGATGCTTCCAGCCCCCGTTTCCTATCTTCCCCCACAACAGGCACATCCAGTCCATTGAGGAACTGCTTCATCCCCAAGTCCCCTTTGGGAGGGAGTTGGGGGAAGCTCAGAGGTGTACAGCCCCTGGTAGAAGGCCTCAAATACGTTGTTGACCTTTTCTGTCTCCACTACCAGTTTGCCCCTGGCGTCTTTAATCTGAGCTATTTCCCTCATGGCTGCCTGCTTCCTCAGTTGGTGAGCCAAAGGCGACTGGCTTTGTCTCCGTGTTCGTACAGGGTCCCCCTGCCTGGCAGAGCTGGCGCACTGCTTTCCTCGTGGAGAGCTGGTCAGAGTCCATTTGTAACCTTTTCCTCTCCGCCAGGAGCTCTACGGTCGGGACCTCTGAGTTTTGCTGGTCTACCTCCAATATGGAGTCGACTAGCTTTTGCCTAGCCATCCTCTCTTCCCTATCCGTGTTTTGTAAGCAATAATTTCACCCCTGATCATAGGGCTCAGCACCTGCCAGAGCGTGGAGGGCGAGACCTCCCCCTTCCAGTTGTTAGTAATATCCTCATCTATGGCCTGTGATATTTTCTAGCAGCAAACCTTGTTGGCCAGGAGGGCCCTGGGTGGGTGAACCTCCATGGGTCCACTTCCCCCAGCTGCTCCATTAATATGTCGAGTTCTTTTGCCATATTAGAGGTCCTCCCTATTTTGGAGCTCGACCTGCCTGTACACAGTTAAAGCCCCCCCCCCCCCACAATAAGTCGGTGTGCGTCAGGGATTTCTCCCATGGTCTTTTTTATAAGCTTTGTGTCATCCCAGTTGGGCGTATACACGTTCAACTGGGCTACTGGTCCCCGTTTAGGACATCGCTGACCATGACGTTTAGTGCCTCTGGGTCCGTACTGTCCTCATTGCAGTAAACATCGTCCTCTTATTTAAAAATATGGCTAATCCTCTTGCTCTCATCCCGTAGCAGGAATGGTAGGTCTGTCCACCCAGCCCTTCCTTACCCGCTGTCGGTCCTTTTCCGTCAGGTCCATCTCTTGGAGGAAGACTATGTCAGCTTGCATATGAAGACTCTGGATCTTTTCACTGGACTGTTAAGTCGCATGACATTCCAGGTGACTATTCTGTTGAGGGGTTCTTCCCGTATTCAAAGCGAGGCAGTGCGGTCCCGAACAAAGGTCTATATTCTCTGTTTCTAGGTTTTGATGTCCGGAGCATGTGTGGACTTTTACGACAGAAAAATCAGCACCACACGTGGACTGATTCCAATACCATTAATGGGCTAGCACCGGCGCCACATGGAATTCCACAATCAATTCCACTAAAAACGTCATCTGTGGTTGGCACCATGAGGCTGACAAGCCGCAGCTGCACATAAACGATCTTTCCCCCCACACACACTGGCCCAGCCAGCAAGATGGTTGGAAAGAGAGCAGGCCATGGTTCAGAGACTGTGAGCTGGAGAACCTCCTGGACGTGGTGGAGGAGAGGTGGATGACACTCTACCCCGACCCAGGAGGAAGGCCGCCAAGCACCATCGTTTGCCGTGCCTGGGAGCAGTCAGCGCTGTGGGCAACGTCATCCGGACCGGAATCCAGTGCAGGCAAAAACTGCACGACCTCCTCAGCGCCGCATAGACCTTGGCGCACATGTCATGCGGCCTCCCGTGCCTGCCCGGCCCCATGTCTTGCTCATGCTCCCCTGCCCTGCATCCTCCTCGTCAGACGAGGTCTGCCCTTTCTCCTCATCCCGCTCCTCCATGACATCGCTCCTTTGCTGTGTGATAAGGGCAGCACGGTAGCATAGTGGTTAGCACAGTTGCTTCACAGCTCCGGGGTCCCAGTTTCCATTCCCGGCTTGAGTCACTGTCTGTGCGGAGTCTGCACGTTCTCCCCATGTCTGCGTGGGTTTCCTCTGGGTGCTCCGGTTACCTCCCACAGTCGAAAGATGTGCAGGTTAGGTGGATTGGCCATGCTAAATTGCTCTTAATGTTCAAAAGGGTTGGGTTGGGTGGGGTACTGGGCTACGGGGAGGGTGGAGGTGTGGGCTTGTGTAGGGTGCTCTTTCCAAGGGCCGGTGCAGACTCGGGCCGAATGGCCTCCTTCAGCAGTGTGAATTCTATGATTCCCAGCCTGCTTTACTGGACAAATTTGTGAAGGGATCGTGAAGAAAAGCTCCCTCCCTGGAATGTGACCAGGAGTTTAGCCAGGTACAGCATGCTAAATTTTACATTGCTTTCGGCTGGTTGAACTTCACCTGCACATGGCCAGGTCTGCCCCAATGTCCTGGTAAATCCTGATCGGATACCCTTCCAAGTTTTCAGGTCTTTGTTTGCCTTACCCAGCGCAGGATTCTTTCACGATTCTGGTACTGATGCATCTTGGCGATTATCGCTGTCCGCTTCTTTCAGGCCTTGGATTTCAGCCAAAGTGACCGGTGGACTCTGTCTATTTCTGGCGGGTTGGGGAAGCTGTCCCTTCCCACCAGGTTTCCCAGCATCAGGGCCACATAGTCTGTGGGGACCCTGCTTTTGATCCCTTCTGGCAGGCCCACTATTCTTCAGTTTTGGCGCCGTAACCGGTTCTCTTGGTTCTCTCTTTTCCCCTTCAGACTTTCTGCGTTCGACCAACCTCGCTATTCCGTCTCCCGGGCAGCGATCGGGTCGCTCTGGTCTGTTGAGGCTTTTTCTAGTTCTTTGATAGTGCTCCCCTGTGTCTCCAGTCGCCTCTCTATCTTGTCCTGGGCTACCTGCATGGTTGCCAGGGCCTCCGCGACCGCCATCATGACTGCAGCTTGGATATCGAACTTTGTCCCTTCCCTGTGTTCCCTTTGTTCCCTGGAGAAGAACTTCCTCCATCCGCCCTCTGGTGAGGCTGCGCCCGGTGTGTGGCTTGTTGAACCTTCGCGTTCAGGTATGGCTAGCTTTTCGTCGCCTCATGCGTCTGTTGTCTTGGCCACTTGTTTCTCCTAGTTTCTTCCATTTCTTTTTTAAAATAAATTTAGAGTACCCAATTATGTTTTTCAATTGAGGGGCAATTTAGCACGGCCAATCCATCTAACCTGCACATCTTTTGGGGTTGTAGAGGTGAAACCCACACAGATACATGGAGAATGTGCAAATTCCACACAGACAGTGACCCGGGACCAGGATTGAACCCGGGTCCTCAGCGCCTTAGGCAGCAATGCTAACCACTGTGCCGCCCTTCCGATTCTTGTCTCATTATGGCCTCTGTAGTTACTGTTGTTTAGCATCCTCTCTTGTGCTATTGTTAGATAGGAGATACATTTATCCCTGTTTTCGCGGGCTATTTTGGGTAAAAGTCCCTGTTCTCGGGTTCAAAATCCACAGTGTTCTGCTCCAAAGATATAGGCGGGCTTGGCTCTCCCAAATGTATTGTTTTATTATTGGGCTGCTAACATCCAAAAAACCTTGCAATGGATTAGTGACCCTGATTCAATTTGGGGGCAAATGGCGGTTCACCCGTTTACTACCTCTACTCTTCATGCTATAATTACCGCACCACTGCACTTCTCTCCTGCTAGATTTTCCTCAAGCCCAGTGGGGTCTCCTCACTTATGATTTGAAAACAGTTTTGACAGCACTTTAAGCTGCTTTCTCTGTGTTCTTTAGCCCCTATTTGTAAACGTCACTTCTTATTTTCTGCTTTGAACGCTTCATTAAATCTTGGAAGGCAAAGGTACTTAACATTTTGGGGACCTATTTGTCGAGGGGAGTTTGGCCAATTTTAGGAAGATGGCTGACAAATTACTGTTGCACAATTCTAGCCGGTTTCGTTATTTTCATATTTGCGACTTTTCTCAGAAGGTTTTCCCTACCTTTCCTTTGGCCCCATCCACCACCTTGCTGAAGAAGTTTTTATCCTTGGCTCAACCTGGTGAGCGGTATATTTCAGACCTCTATGTCTATATTCTTTTGTTGGATTCCACCCCATTGGATGGGGTGCGGGTGAGATGGGAGAGTGAGCTGGGTCCTATGCTTACAGATGAGGCTTCGAGGGAGGCCCTCTACAGGGTCAGCTTCATGTCCTCTTGTACTCAGTTCAGTTTGATTCAGTTTAAGGGGTTACACAGGATGCACTTAACCAAGGCAAGGATGAGTGGGTTTTCCCCAAAATAGCAGGACAGATGTGAATGTTGTTCGCTTGTCCCAGATAACCACACACAGGTGTTTTGGTCCTACCCCAAACTTGCCAGCTTCTGGGTTTTCTTTTTTGACATTTTATCGGAGATTCTTCGGGGGCTCTAAATCCACGCCTATTAATGGCCATATTTGGGGTCTCAAATTCACTGGCATTTCACTCTCGGGTGGGGGCAGATGGTGTCACCTTTGCCTGACTGATAACACTAAGGCGAATATTGCTTAGCTAGAGGTCTCCCATCCCGCTCGGTGCTTCTGCCTGTTTGGGCGATTAATGTATCCTGCACTTAGAGAAAACAAAATATACCATCAGGGGTCAGTTCTACCTGAGGTGGCAACCTTTTATTTCCTATTTTAAGGATCTAGATACCGTCAGCTGTTAGAGAGTTTAGTTATAGTGCTTAAGTTTTAGTTTGTGTCGTTGTTGTAGATTCGTTAATCATTTTTGACTTTGTACTCTCTGTCTTTGTTGGTTGATTACTTGTAATTTTGTTATTATGTAAAACTTCAATGAATATACTTTTTAAAAAAAAATTTGCTAAACAGTGAGAGATTAAAATTCTGAGTGTACCATTCTGTCAGTGAAGTGGAACTATTGCCTTCCCTGGATGCTGATGAGCATCCCATTCCAAATCGTAGGAAGGAGACCATTTAAAAGCTCCAGTGAGAGGACGACATCTGTAAGCTGCTAACTATCAGTGGCCAGAAATATAGTTGCATAATGATACTTCATTGAGGCACATGTGAGACTCAGAAGAGCCAAATAAGAAGATCAATTAAAGTTTAAGAATGCTCATAAGACAGTATATTGTTATTTTTTTCAGGAATAATCGACTGACTCTGGGATAAATTGCCTCTGCTGAGTACAATGCTGGAGCTTTACAAAGCCCATTGGAGCCCTCACCCACTCTCAGCAAATCAGATTTCTGTTGAGTCTAATTGGGACATAAATGGAACAATTCCCAGGGTATCCCTAGAAGTCCATACCCAGACTTCCTCCTCTTGAATTGAGAGAGGATGATCGGTAAACTTATTGGATTCCCTGAAGATGGAATTTAGATCAGAAGTTAACAGGCAGGAAACACAGTAGAACTGATTTCAAGCCTAAATTTCCAATGGATTTTTCACCCTCTCCGGCTTTAGGAATTTTAGCCTCACATTTAATGGGTTGGCTTTTAACCTATCTGAGAAAGAGTTATCAGCTGGTGTTAAATTTATTACAAGATTTTTACGAAAGCTCATGGGTAATTTCATCAGGTGTTTTTAAGAGTTGAGCACATTATTAAAGATGTGATTACAGGACACTTGGAAAATTACAACATGGTTAGGAAGAGTCAACATATGAAAGGGAAATCATGTTTGAAAATCTATTAGACTTTCTTGAAGGTAGATAAAGGTGAACCAGTGAATTTAGTATAATTTGATTTTCAGAAGGCATTCATTAAAGCGCCACACAAGAGCTTATTGTGCAAAGTTAAGGTGCGCGTAGAGGGTAATATATTAGTTTAAATGGCGAATGGGTGAAAACAAATATGAGGAATAAATGGGTCATTAGCTTCAGCTTACTGTAGCCAATCAGTCACACAAGCAGTATAAGATTACCTTTTCAAGTGATCTCAGTATGGAAGTTACACATCTTAGATAGTGCAGTGGTAGTAGAATAAAATGGAGCAAAATCCTGATAAGGCAATTCCCAGCTCAAACAACCAATTTTGAATGGGAACTGAGGCAGCTGCATTTTCTGCCTAACCAAAAACTTGGCCCATGAGCCGAGCATACAGATTAGTTAAATGTCAGTAGCATGTCAGCTGTGATCATGGGTCAGCAAGCCCTTTTTATGTAGTGGTTAAAAGATTTAATTGACCCTCCTACCAAAGGGAGGTGTCTGATTTTTTTGGGGGGGGTTGGATGTATGAGGGTGGCTAATGCCACCCTCGCTACATCCCCTTTCTGCTGCAGTTTTTGCCTAAGATACACTCATATGGTGAAAGATAAGTAAACAAATTGACTCCAGATACTGTGGTAAGGTGAAGAATGGTGATAGCCAGTACCTGCTCTGCCTTTCTTATGCTGACAGAATAGGACAAAAGAAGTCTAGCATGGATCATGCAAAATATTACAACACAACAATGCCATGTATTGTATTGTCATTGATGCATAAAGTTGGAATTTACCTAATAACATGAGAAAATGTTCTTACCTTGTGATGACAAGGCAACCATCGAACTTGCTGCCTTAATTGGAATGCTTTTAGACAGACTCTGCACTGCTGACCGGGCACAAGTAGTTTGCTTCGCTCTTTCACTATTAACAAGGGTAAAGTCAGGACTACATGCCCTGGCACAGTGCTGGATCTATTCCTTTGAACACATAAACAACGTGTTACACAATAAATAAATTGAGTGAAATTACTGAACAAATATACTGGACCTGTTCATTTTAAGAAACTGTGTTTACATTCACTGAAGTATTACATAAGTAATGGGATTGCTGTTATGAAGTGGACATTCCAAATTCAAAAGATGATAATGATTTTTAGCCCTAATCATTTTGTTCCTGCATCAGGGGTGGAAAAATGGGATATTCTCCAATTGATCTGGTGAATGGTTTTACAATGCTGCATTACTGATGTCCTTTATCAGAATTCTTATAAAATTTGGGGGAACTGATCCATCATTGGCTTGAATCACTTTCTGTACAATATTATTAGGGCCAAGCTTTGGTTCGCCAATCGCTACTGCTTGGTTTATCTTATCAGCTTACCACATTTTCATTTCTTCACCACATGCTGATGCTGTTTTGGACAAACTGGTTCTTCACTTGGACTTTCGTTAAAAAAAGACAAAAGAGCATGCCAATTGTGGTTTGGTGAAAAAAATTGATGTAGAGCACATCAACTTATTTTACCTTCAGTGGATAAAACACGGAGTGTCATGACAGCCTGAAAACTACTTACCTATCTAATTGCTGAAGTACATCATAGTCATTGGGAAGGATCTCTCGATTCATTAGATCACTGATAACTGCTAATGGCAAAGGCAGGCCGGAAACCTGTTGTAGTGGTTTCCAACGCTGATTCCTCTTCTAAAATAATTTTAAAAATGAAACATTTCTGGTGTTTAGGACATAAGAATATAAAAACATAAGAACTAGGAGCAGGAGGAGGCCATCTGGCCCCTCGAGCCTCCACCACCATTCAATAAGATCATGACTGATCTTTTTATGGACTCAGCTCCACTTATCCGCCCACTCACCATAACATGTTATTCCTTCACTGTTCTAAAATCTACCTACCTTTGCCTTAAAAACATTTAACAAGGCAGTCTCAACTGCTTCACTAGGCAGATAATTCCACAGATTCACGACCCTCTGGGTGAAGAAGTTCCTCCTCAACTCAGTCCTAAATATGCTCCCCCTTATTTTGAGGCAATGCCCCCTAGTTCTAGTTTCACCCGCCAGTGGAAACAACCTCCCTGCTTCTAGCCTACCTAGTCCCTTCATAAGTTTATGTGTTTCTATAAGATCCCCCTCATTCTTCTAAATTCCAATGAATATAGTCCCAGTCTGCCTAGTCTCTCCTCATAAACTAATCCTCTCAACTCTGGAATCAACCTAGTGAATCTCCTCCACACACCCTCCAGTGCCAGTCCATCCTATCTCAAGTATGGAGACCAAAACTACACACAGTAGTCCAGGTGTGGCCTCACCAGCACCCTATACAGCTGCAACATAACCTTCCTGATTTTAAACTCCATCTTTCTAGCAATGAAGGATAAAATTCCATTTGCTTTCTTTATTACTTGCTGCACCTGCAAACCAACTATTTGTGATTCATGTACAAGGACACCCAGGTCTCTCTGCACTGCAGGATGTGCAATTTTTTACTATTTAAATAATAGTCCATTTTTCTGTTATTCCTACCAAAATGGATGACCTCACATTTATCAATATTGAACTCCATTTGCCAGACCCTTCCCCACTCACTTAAACTATCTATATCCCTCTGCAGACGTTCAGGGCGGGATTCTCCGGCCGCGTCCAACTGGGACCGGAGAATCCCGCCCGAGGTCAATGGATTTCTCCATTCATAGAATCATAGACTTTACAGTGCTGAAGGAGGCTATTTGGAATCGAACCCGAGACCCTGGAGTCGTGAAGCAACTGTGCTAACCACTGTGCTACCGTGCTGCACTTTGGTCAGTGTCTCTCTTGTGGCTTTCTTGTGGTGGGCAGAATGGAAGAATCCAACCCTCAATGTCCTCTGCACACTTGGCTCTACCACTCATCTTAGTGTCATCTGTGAACTTTGACACATTATACTTGATCCCCAACTCCAGATCATTGATGTAAATTGTGAACAATTGCAAAACTAACACTGATCCCTGAGGCACACCACTAGCCACTGATCACCAACTAGAAAAACACTCATTTATTTCCACTCTTTTCTTTCTGGCAGTTAACCAATCCTCTATCCATGCTAATACATTATCTGTAATGCCATGTGTCCTTATCTTATGCAGCAGCCTTTTGTGCGGAACCTTATCAAATGCCTTCTGGAAATCCAGGTGCACCACATCTACTGGTTCCCCGTTGTTCACCACGCTCGTAATGTCCTCAAAGAATTCCATTAAATTAGTCAAACATGACCTGCCTTTCATGAATCCATGTTGCATCTTCCCAATGGGACGATGTCTCGCAATTTCTTCCTCAACGACAGATTCAAGCATTTTCCCCACTACAGACATTAAGCTAACCGGCCTATAGTTACCCCCCTTTTGTCTATCTCCTTTTTTAAACAGTGGCATCCCATATCCTGTTTTCCAATCTGCTAGAACCGCCCCAGAGTCCAGAAAATTTTGGTAAATTACCACAAGCGCATTTGTTATTTACCCCGCCACCTCTTTTAGTACCCTGGGATGCATTCCATCAGGGCCAGGAGACGTGTCTACCTTTAGCCCCATTAGTTTTCCCAACACTATCTCTTTAGTGATACTGATCGTTTCAAGGTCCTCACCTGCTATACCCTCCTTGCCAACAATTATTGACATGTGTGTGTCTTCCACTGCGAAGGCCGACACAAAATACCTATTCAATGCCTCAGCCATTTCCTCATTTCCCATTATTAAATCCCCCTTCTCATCCCCTCAAGGGCCAATGCTTATCTTAGCTACTCTTTTTCATTTTATGTATTTGTAGAAATCATTGCTATCTGTTTTTATATTCTGAGGTAGCTTACTCTTATAACCTATCTTACTTTTCTTTCTAGCTTTTTTCGTGGCTTTCTGTTGACCTTTAAAAAGATTTCCAAATCCTCTAGTTTCCCACTAATCTTTGCCACTTTGTATACCTTTTCTTCCAATTTGATTCTCTCCTTTATTTCCTTAGATACCCATGGCTGATTATCCTTTTTTCTACAGTCCTTCCTTTTCACCGCTATGTACTTTTACTGTGCACTGTGAGCAATCTCTTTGAAAGTCCTCCTCTGTTCCTCAGTTGTCCTACCAAAACGTCTTTGCTCCCAATCTACCCTAGCCAACTCCTCCCTCATCCCATTTAGTCTCCTTTGTTTAAGCACAAGACACTGCTATTGGATTTTACCTTCTCACACTCCATCAGTATTTTAAATTCAACCATACTGGTCGCTCCTTTTGAGAGAATCCGTGGGCAAGATTCTCCGCAAATGCGGAGAGTCGTAAAGGATGCCGTGAAACTGGCCGTGCTTCACGGCAGCCTTCACGCCCGTTCCCGGGACCCGATTCTCCCCCCCTCCATTGAGGCTAGGAGCGGGACCCTGGGAATCACGGCGTCGCGGCCTTAACGACCGTAGTTAAGGCTGCGCGCCAAGATGACGTGCGTCTGGCGTCTGTATGATGTCTCCCGCGTATGCGCAGGTTGGAACCGGCTCCAACCCGCGCATGCGCGGGTGACGTCATCACGCCATTGACGGAACCCATGCATGCACGGTTCCGCATTTCTCCACCGCCGCCCGACAAGATGTGGCGGCTTGATCTTGTCGGGCAGCGGAGGGGAAATAGTGCGTCCCTTTTGGACGCAGGCCCAACGATCGGTGTGCACCGATCGCAGGCCTGTCCGCTTCCGAGCACAACGGTGGTGCTCCCGCCCCAAACGGGCCTCTGGATGCCCGAAACAGGCATCCAGCGCCCGTTTTTACGACGGCAGCAAGCAGGTGTAAAAACAGGCGTAAAGGCCCGGCCGCTCGGCCCATCGGCCGCGGAGAATCGCCGCTCGTCGTAAAAAACGGCAAGCGGCGATTCGTGACGTGGGTCGGGTGTGGGGAGGGCGCAAAAAATGTCGGGAGACCCTCCCGCTATTCTTCCAACCGCCGTGGGCAGCGGAGAATCGCGCCCCCTAACTATGAGATCATTATTATTCCGGTCTCATTGCACAGCACTAGATTCAGGATAGCTTGCTTCCTCGTAGGTTCTATTACATACTGAATGAGAAAACTATCGTGATACATTCTATGAACTCCTTCTCAAGGCTGCCCTGACCGACCTGGTTTGACCAATCGACATGTAGATTAAAATCCCCCATGGTAACTGCAGTACCATTTTTACATGCATCAGTTATTTTTTTTGTTTATTGCCTGTCCCACCTGTGATGTTATTATTTGGGGTCTATAGACGACGTCTATCAGTGACCTTTTCTCCTTACCGTTTCTAATTTTCACCCAAATAGATTAAACCTTTTCCTCCATAGTACAGTGGTTGGCAGGACCACCACGTGCAGCACCTGCACCTATCCTCCACCCCCTCAAAGAACCTGCTCATCTGGGCCACAGTCATCTGTGCCCGTAGACCACCTTAAATTGTATCAGGCTGAGCCTGGCGCACGATTAGGATGCATTGACTCACCTCAGGGCCTCCTCCCATGATCCAGCCTCCAACTCTCCACCCAGCTCTTCTTCCCATTTTCTCTTCACCATCCCTATCGGGGCTCCCTCCCACTCCATCAGTTTTTTATAGATTTTGGAAACCTTCCTCTCTCCTACTCCTGTTCTCGACACCACCTTATCCTGTAGACCCTGGTGTGGCAGGTGTGGGAGGGTCGAAACCTGCCTTCTCACAAAATTCCTCACTTGCAGATACCGGAACCCATTCCCACCTGGCAACTCAAACTCCTCTTCCAGCTCCTCTACTCCAGCTCCTGCCACTACTACCGGGCTTGTGGAGTATCTGGCCAGTGTGAACGGCAGAAATGCCGTGCCGTTCACAGTACCCCCAACTCGTGTCTTTACACGAGACCGCCTCCACCCTCTCCCAAACCGACCCCTCCCCCACTACCTACTTCCCGGCCATTGCAATATTCAAGAATAGATATTTTGATCATAGAGACCGAATACATTGGCATTTGGGTGGACATAAAAATAGCAAAGGAAAGAAGCCACTGGTGGGAGTACTTTATAGGCTCCCTAATTGATGTTACACTGTATAACAGAGTATACATTAAAAAATAATGGGAGCTTACAAGAAAGGTACTGCAATAATTATGGGTAGCTTTAATCATTACATCAATTTGGCAAATCAAATTGACAAAGATAGCCAGGAGGATACATTCATAGATTGTATCGTGTACGGTTCTTACAATATATTCTGGAATCGAACAGGAACCAGGCTATTTTCGGTCCAGCAATGTGTAATGGGACAAGATTAGTTGAGGACCTCATTATAAAGGATCCTCATGGCAAGAGTGATCGTAACAGGTTAGAATTTCACATTCAGTTTCAGAGTGAGAAACGTGGGTTCATATGAGTGTCTTAACTTAAATAAAGGCAATTCCAAGGATATGAAGACAGAGTTGGCAAAAGTGATCTGGGAAAATAGATTCAAAGGTAAGATGGTAGAGAAGCAGTGGCAACCATTTAAGGGGCACTTCATAATTCTCAGCAAAGATATATTCCATTGAGGAAGAAAGACTCTACCAGAAGAATGCACCATCTGTGGCTAATTAAGTTAAGGATGGTATCAAATTTAAGAAAAAAAGTGTCTAATGCTGTGAAGATTAGTGATGGGCCAGAGGATTTGGAAAGTTTTAGAAACTGGCAAAGAATGACCAAAAATAAGAGGGAGAAAGTGGAACATGAGAGAAAACTCAATTGGAAGAAATATAAAAATGACAGTAGTATTGCTGCAAATATATTAAAATATACAAAATATATTTAAAAAAACCCATGTTGGGGGTTTAAATGTAATGAGACATGAGTCCAAGATCCCGGTTGAGGCTGTACTCATGCGTGCGGAACTTGGCACGTGAGAACACCACCCATCAGGTACGCAGTACATACTCCTGTGACTCGGCCAACGTTGCCTACCTCATACGCTGCAGAAAAGGATGTCCAGAGGCTTGGTACATTGGCGAAACCATGCAGACGCTACAACAATGGGTGAAAGGAACATTACGCAACAATCACCAGCCAGGAATGTTCCCTTCCAATCGGGGAACACTTCAGCAGTCAAGGGCATTCAGCCTCTGATCTTCGCCTTCAGGACGCACGAAATGCAGAATCACTGAGCAGAAACTGATAGGTAGGTTCCACATGCATAAGTACGACCTCAGCCGGGATCTTGGATTCATGTCTCACTACATTTAATTACATTTAACTCCTTACCATCTGGCCTGGGTTTGCCAAATCCTACCAACTGTCCTATCTTGAGACAATTAACGCCTCTTTAACCTGTGATTATCCCTCTCTCCAGTCGCACCATCTGGAACTGTAAAGATTTAATTACCTGCAAAGACTCGCATTCAAAGTATCATCTTGCATTATTGGCTTTGCCTTTATATGCAGTGTTTGTGTAACCTACCTCCTTACTCACTTGATGAAGGAGCTGTGCTCCGAAATCTAGTGATTCCAGATAAACCTGTTGGACTTTAACCTCGTGTTGAAAGACTTTTTACTTTTTTTTCCCCAGAGAATTTACAGTGCAGAAGGAGGCCATTTGGCCCATCGAGTCTGCACCGGCTCTTGGAAAGAACACCTTACCCAAGCCCATACCTCCACCCTATCCCCATAACCCAGTAACCCCATCTATCACTAAGGGCAATTTGGACCCGAAGGGCAATTTAGCATGGCCAATCCACCTAACCTGCACATCTTTGGATTGTGGGATGAAACCGGAGCACCCGGAGGAAACCCACGCACACACGGGGAGAACGTGCAGATTCCACACAGACAGTTCATTGAGGATGATCTTAATATTATAAAAATAATTACATTCCATGGAACTATATTAAGTTGCACTTCCAGGGTACCTGCTCCATACATTTGTTTTACCCGAGAGTGATTCTTTGGAAAGCATGTGGAAAGTCTTCTCTTTCGCATGTAACTATCATTGAAGCATCCCAGCTAGGACACTTAGAGATTTCCCAATATTATTATTGCGGCTTACCTTACTGCTAATTTGTGTAGCTCAGGTGCTTTCCTCATATAACAGTGATTATCATTGTTCAAATATTTGTCACTACTTCATTTTCAGAGAGGCTTCATTTTTACTCTATGCATATGTACAGCATTTTAAATATTGTAATACAAATAATTATAATTACCTCTCGAAAAGTGAACTCGTGCTGAGGGTGGTTCAGGCAAGGAAAACATTCCTGACAAAGGTGAAAATCCAGACAACTTGAACATCTTTTGTAGAATATGGAAGGTAACAGAAACAATGCTTGTATCAACATATTAAATATTATTAACCTTGCAATGCATAAAACCAACATGAATTCTGTATTTCTGTTCAACTGACATTAGGACTTTGTATTTTTTGCTCCAACTGACTAGTTTTTTCTTTCCCCTCTGTAAAAAGCTTCATTATTGTTCTCCACCCTACCCCCTTTCCTCCTATTATTTTCTGAAGGTGCTCGTTGGGGTACAGTTCCATGGTCATATGTGGCTTTGCTTATCTCACCCAGTTGATCATTCTTTACATGTGAACTTACAATGTGAACTTCCCGTACCGGCCTCCCCGGACAGGCGCCGGAATGTGGCGACTAGGGGCTTTTCACAGTAACTTAATTGAAGCCTACTCGTGACAATAAGCGATTTTCATTTCATTTCACAAGATGTTGGCAGGATATTTGACTGTAGAAATAGCACTATCAGTCCTGTTTCCACTACCCAGCACAATAGAGTGAACAGTATTGCTTTCCATCTTAGATTTGAATCTGAGGTTAACTGTAGATCATAGAATTTACATTGCAGAAGGAGACCATTCGGCCCATCGAGACTGCACCAGCTCTTGAAAAGAGCACCCCACCTAAACCCACACTTCCACCCTATCTCCATAATCCAGTAACCCCACCTAACCTAAGGGCAATTTAGCATGGCCAATCCACCTAACCCTGCACATCTTTGGACTGTGGGAGGAAACCGGAGCACCCGGAGGAAACCTACGCAGACATGGGGGGAATGTGCTGACTCCGCACAGACGGTGACCCAAGCCAGGAATCGAACCTGGGGCTCTGGAGCGGTGAAGCAACTGTGCTAACTACTATGCTACCCAAACTGTAGCATCACACTAAGCCAGCTAAATTCAAGTTACTCATGCCTGAGATTCACTTCAAACACACTAGGCAGGATTCTCCATTCAGGAGCTGGCGCTAGGAGTGAGGGCTGGTATGCGATTCCCTCTCCTTTGCCACGCAAATTTATACATGGCGGGATGCTCGCAGGATTCTGTCAGAATCTCGGTATCGGGTTGCCTGTTCAATATACAGCTGACCTATTCAATATACAGCAGCAGTGTGTTTCAGGGAGTTTTCTTTCTCCTTCTGCTTTTTATCAGCCTGTCTGTGTTGCAATATTGCCCACACGCTGCTTGGTGTGCAGCATACCTGCTATTGGGACACCAACTAGGAACACAGCCTTAGGCCGGTTCCAGTCACAGGCCAAGCTGCTGTCCTCAAGTGAATTTGATCGTCATTCCAGATCCCTGGACAAGCTCTTTTCTATCTTCCCACATCAAATGTTTAAATTCATTCACAGTGCCTCTGGGGCCTTTTGCTGCCTCTCTTGGGATTCAATCTGTGGCCTCACAAACCTGATTACATGTTAATTTCCAGAACTGTCTGAGTCCCTGTGCCCGCCTGGTGATTGCGTATCAGTGTCTTGCTGTGTTAGTGCACTAAGCTCTCAGATCGGATATCGAATTCCAGAATGCATGCACTTGCAGCTGCATTGCTGGAGTGGCCACAGGAAATAAAAATAATGGCCAGTCTGCATTGTTGCAGCAATGGGTCTCAGTTATTTTTCAATATTCATTCATGGGATGGGGGCTTCGCTGGCTAATTCCTAATTGCCCTTGAGTAGGTGGTGGTGAGTTGCTTTCTTGAAGGTGTGGAAATGGTGTTTCAGGATTTTGACCCAGGCACAGTAATGGAACAAATTAACCTCCACTACTGTTATTATAGGTATGACTTCAACCAGTGGAGTGTTTTGCCCACTGATTCCCATTGACTTCAATTTAACAGAGACCCTTGATCCCACACTCGGTCAAATGTGATCTTGATGCCAAGAACAGTCATGCTCACCTCAAGGGAGGCGGTGTCAGTAAATTCTTTTTAAAAAATAAATTTAGAGTACCCAATTATTTTTTCCAATTAAGGGGCAATTTAGCGTGGCCAATTCACCTAATCTGCACGTCTTTGGGTTGTGGGGGGCGAAACCCACACAGACACGGAACGTGCAAACTCCACACAGACAGTGAGCCAGAGCCGGGATTCGAACACAGGTCCTCAGCGCAGTAGGCAGCAATGCTAACCACTGTGCCACCGTGCTGCCCGGTGTTGGTAAATTCTGCCCTCTGCCGCAGTAATCACTTGTGATGATGCATCCTCATGGCCCTTTGCTCAAGAATATTCCTTCTCCCTTCCCCTTGGTTCTCCCACTAAGAATCCTCAGTCTCTATCCTCATTTCCAATTTAGGCACTCATGGAAAAAATAGAGCCTTAGGTTGCACTCTCCCCTTTACTGACCCTCTCACAGTGCTTCTGGCACTGCACAAAATGCTCCTTCCCAAGTTACTCCTCATTACCCAATCTGCCTTTTTCTCCACTTCTGCCAGATTATAATTCTTCTGACCCACAATCTCCAGATGTTTCGCCCAATTGCCCAGACCCCACCTCTCTCTCTGACCCAATTCACCCTCTCTTTCCGTTGCCAATTCCCCAGACTCCTCTGTCTCACTCCCTTGGAGGTCTCTCTCCCTCCTTGAAAGATCTTCAAATCCCTCCCTTTATCCTGCATCGAATCAACAATCATTATCCCAACTCCTGAGGCCCCAACTGATTCCTGACTGTTTTCAGCCATCTGCTAGTTGCCCCCTCTCGATGGCAGATGGGGAGTTGGTAGGTGGCATAATCAAATCAGAGCCTCCTGTGTTGTTCCTCGTGACTTAATAAAGCTCGTAGTCTCAAATGTGGAGAAGATGCTTTATTGTGAATTTGTTCTCTCTTCAGAGCGTTACCTACGGCTACCTCAAGTGCTACTAGCTGGTGTGTCTGTCCTGCTACAAGTTCTGCCTTCCGTGAAGTGTGTCCTCACTTCCTGTCCCGGTCTATTTATATGGCTCTCCCGTGCTCCCTCTAGTGTTTGCTCAGTTGTATTGCATCTAGTTAACTTGTGATCACCACATCCCCCTTTTTCTCTTTACATATTTTCTGTACATCGTTAAAGAAAATTGTACATCCTGTCCCGGTGTATTTATAGCTCTCCCTCTAGTCTTTGCTCAATTGTATTGTATCTAGTCAATCTACGATCACCACATCCCCCTTTTTCTCTTTACATATTGTCTGTACATCGTTAAAGAAAATTATACAAAACAGTTACTTATGATATGCGTATCTATACAAGTGATGGTGCTATTGCATATTTTTTACAAAGCCAATGTATTTATGAGTCCAATCTTAATAAAACATTTATGAGTCCAAACTTGATGAATTTGTTCAGTTTTTTTTCTTTTTGTTGTTGATGACGTGGTGATATTGATATTGCAACTCCGTTGTGAATGTTGTTGGTGTTCCTTGTTATTTTAAGTACCCAATGCGTCATCCCGAGGTGTTTGCATGGTCACATCACTGATGTTGACTGGCATGGACTTTTTTCTGTGCTTGTGGTATTGATTTATTAACTCATCCGCCTTGGATGGTGGCGTGCTTGCTTGTTCTGGAGCAGATGTGAGTTTGTGCGATTCGTTGTCATCCCATGACATGTTTGTAGTCTTGTCATCGTTTTGCAGTGTGCTGTGGCATTGTTCTTCATGTGTCGAGTAGTACCATTGTGTACAAGTCGTTGTTTCATTGCTGTTGTTTCTGTCGTTCCTGTCTTTGTTGTTTTCGTTGCCGTACTTGTTGCTGTTTTTGTCGTTTCTGTCTTTGGTGTTGTCGCTATCTTTGTTCCTGACTTTGTTGTTTTCGTTGCCGTTCTTGTTGTTTCTGTCTCCGTCGTTGTCGCTATCTTTGTGCCTGACTTTGTTGTTTGTCTTGTCGCGCTTCATGTTGCTTTTGTTCTTGCTGTTGTTGTTCTCGTTTCTGCTGTGCTTCTTGCTATTGTTGTTGGTCTTGTCGCGCTTCATGTTGCTTTTGTTCTTGCTGTTGTTGTTCTCGTTTCTGCTGTGCTTCTTTTTACTTTTGTTTTTCTTGTTATACTCTATGAGTGTCCCGTGTGGATAATTTGAGTCATTGAGCATTTTGTCTCGAGAGTGGTGCGAATGATCTGATGTTGCATCGGTGCTCGTGACATCAATCATTTGTGGAGGATTTGATTCCTCATCTTTGCTTTCTTGGTGCTCCTCTTCTGGAGTCAAATTCTTCTCGATTTCATTTGACGCGGTGTCTCTGGATTCTTGGTGCTCCGCTTCTGGAGTTAAAATCTTCATGATTTCTGTTGATGTTGTCTCACTGGACTCCAGGTGCTCCTCTTCTGGAGTCAAAATCTGCATGGTTTCTTTTGGCGTGGTCTCTCTGGACTCCAGGTGCTCCTCTTCAGGAGTCAAAATCTGCATGGTTTCTGTTGGCGTGGTCTCTCTGGACTCCAGGTGCTCCTCTTCTGGAGTCAAAATCTGCATGTTTTCTTTCGGCGTTGTCTCTCTGGACTGTTGGGTGGCCCGATTCTGTGCTTCTGTACAGACAAGCTGAGAACTGTCAGTCTCGCTGTGATCCTGTACGTCGAGTGTGATCAACTTGTCACTGTTTTCGCATGCAGTAGGTAGAGGTACATTGTCTTCTTCTTGTTCATGTGAGCTTGTTAGACTTTCATAGTCTGCTCGTGGTTGCTCAGATACGGCGGGTTGACCTTCATGGTCTTGTTCATGCATGGTGTCAGTGGTTAGATGTACGTTGTCTTCTTCTTGTTCATGTGAGCTTGGTAGACTTTCATAGTCTGCTTGCGGTTGCTCAGATACAGCGGGTTTACCTTCATGGTCTTGATCATGCATGGTGTTCGCCAGGGAGTGTTTGCTTGCATCCCTGTTGGAGTCTTTCATCACTCGCACTGTGGAGCCTGTCATCGCTCGCTCTGTGGAGCCTGTCATCGCTCGCTCTGTGGAGTCTTTCTGTGCTCTCTGTGTGGCGTCGTCTTCGTCTTGGGTATTACTGTCATCCAATGTATCGACGAGCTGCCATGGCATCATGGTGTTGGATTCATCTACCACGAGTAGATTCGTGTTGAGCTTTGCAACGGTGTCGCTGATGCTGTGATCAGCATATCCAAATAACTCAGCCATCTCTGAGTAGTATTCTTCGAAAACCAAATCATCTTGGTTGGATTCTTCTACCACGAGTTGATTCGTGTTGAACTTTGCGACCGTGTCGCTGATGCTGTGATAAGCATATCCGACTGATTCAGCCATGTCTGAGTAGTAATCTTCGAAAAACAAATCCTCTTTTGTTGTTTCGGAATTCTTTTTGTTCTCTTCACTTTGGGTGGTGCAGACTGCTTTTTTCAGGGTGTTGTGCAAGTTGTTTTTAACTGTTGGTTTAAGTTCAGGCGTTTTTCTGTGTTCTGAGGCAAGAAAATTTGCTTTTACCACTTTAAGTGTCTTGTTTTCAATTTTCGGGCATTTCCCTTTTGAGTAGGCGTGGTCGGGATGCTCAGACGTCATGACGTCACGCGTAGGAATGAATTGCGCATGCGCAAATCGGCCTTCCTCCTTCACTGTGCGGTTTTGTGTCCATTGCGCATGCGCATAACGATCCGCGACCAAAACTTTTTTAGACTGCGCATGCGCGGCTTGCGCATGCGCATAACGATCGGCAACGCGACCTTTTTTCAACTGCACATGTGCGGCTTCCGGTTCCGGCGCATGCGCAGACACAATTTGTAGTTCTTTGCTTGCCCGACACTGCAAAATGTGCTCCGACGCCATTTTTTCACGGATTTCAGCGTTTTTTTTCTCTAAAAGTTGTAAGTTACCTTTTCTTTCCGATCTGGACTGGATTTCAGCGTTTTGGCTTTGTGAAAAATTCCTGTTATTTCTTCTTTTTGATCTGTACTTTTCATTCGCGATTTCTTGTTCTTTTCGTGATTTTTTAAGTTTTGCATCACTCAGCCTCTCTGCAGTTTGGCCTCTGAGCATGCCTTGCTGTTCAAATTCCTTACAGTACTCTTCAAATTTGTTTAGTATCGTTTGTAAGCTGTTTCTGTCTTCACCTTTTGAGTATTTAAATCCATTATAAACTTTCGTAGCTTCATGTCCTTCGATGAGAATTGCTATTTTAATTTCGTCTGAGGCTGCTTCTGCATCATATGCTATGATACCGAAATCGAACTATTGTTTAAACCTTTTCCAGACACTTCTTACATTTCCAGTCGTGTCCAGCAGAAGTGGGAATCCAAGGCACATCCTCCCATGAGCGATGTCTTCCCAAGTCGAATGTCCAGTAGGAGATTTCCATGCCATTTTGTTCTTTCTGTGTCTGCCACTGAGTTGTCCTGTAGTAAGCGTCTGAAGCCACTCCTGGGTACCACGTGTTGTTCCTCGTGACTTAATAAAGCTCGTAGTCCCAAATGTGGAGAAGATGCTTTATTGTGAATTCGTTCTCTCTTCAGAGCGTTACCTACGGCTACCTCAAGTGCTACTAGCTGGTGTGTCTGTCCTGCTACAAGTTCTGCCTTCCGTGAAGTGTGTCCTCACTTCCTGTCCCGGTCTATTTATATGGCTCTCCCGTGCTCCCTCTAGTGTTTGCTCCGTTGTATTGCATCTAGTTAACTTGTGATCACCACACCTCCTACGAGTTTCAACTGGCAACATCACAGACCAGACAGAGGCCAGCAGAAGGACTGTGTGCTATCACACAGGAGTTACATGCCCCATTCCAAGAGACTGTCACGGACTCCAGGAGAACAGCAAATTAATAAAGCCCGGGATATTTTGAATTTTGGATCTCACTGCAATGTCCATTGCCTGGGCTGGTTGTGTCTTAAGGAATTTTATTCATCATGTATGTAAGATGCAGGTGTATTCGGAAGGTTTGCTCATTCAGAATGAGGGAGCAGTCTTGGATAAGGAAGGCCTGACTTTTCCTTTGGGGCCTAGAGAGGTATACCTACACCAATATCTCCAGAGTGGAAACAAAAGATTATACCTTCTTGAGCCTCTCTGGTCCTGGCTTCTCTTCCTTTTAAAAAAAATGTATTTTATTCAAAACTTATTCAAACAGTTACAAAACACGAACAATCCGGGTCCGCATCTCACAATTCTCCAGTTTGCATAGGTTTTTCCCCATTTTCACCCCCGCCCCTCCCACAACCCCTCTGCGATGAACAATTCCTCAAACATGGCCACAAACAGCACCCACCTTGCCTCAAAGCCCTCCGCTGAACCCCTCAGTTCATACTTGATCTTTTCTAAATGTTGAAAGTTATATAATTCTCCTAGCCAGGCTGCCATCCCTGGCAGTGTTGCCGCCCGTCATTCCAATAAGATCCTTCACCATCCAAAGGCCACAACATCGGCCTTCCTCCCCTCCATCAGCTCCAGCTTCTCTGATATCCTGAATATCGCCACCAAATAGTCCGTCCCAATCTCCTCCCCCACAATCTTTGTTAGTGTCACAAACACTCCCGCCAGTATCTCTCCAACTTCTCACAGCTCCAGAACATACGTGCATGGTTTGCTGGTCCCCGCCCATACGTCTCACGCTCGTCTACCACTGCCTGAAGAACCCACTCATTCTCATCCGAGGCATATGCACCCTGTGTACCACCTTGAATTGTATCAGGCTCATCGTCGCACGGAGGAGGTCGTATTTATCCTGTGCAGCACCTCACTCCACACTCCCCAAATTATCTCCCCTCTCAACTCCCCCTCCCACTTCTCCTTATTCTTCATCACCTTCTCAATCCTTGTTCTCCCAGCCATCCGATCCTGCCCTCCTCTTCCATGTCCGGGAGCAGCAATTGCTCCAGTTGGGCATATTTCGGCAGCTTGGGGAACGCTTTCCAGACCTTCTGTGCAAAGTCCCTTACCTGTAAATATCTAAACTCGCTTCCTCTCGGGACCTCTACCCTCTCCTTCAGTTCTTATATACTAGCAAACCTCTCTTCCGGGTACAAATCGCTCGCCCTCACCAGCCCCGCTTCTCCCCATGCCCTGCACATACCGTCTGTTCCCCCCAGCTCAAATCCGCGGTTTTCACACAACAGCGTTAACACCAACATCCCCTTGATCCTATAGTGCCCCTCAATGTGGTGTTCTTTATTTTGCTAATTTTCGGGTGGTTGGCATAGTGTTCACAAAGATCACAAATAGCTTTAAATTGAACAAAGCTATAAATTTATGAACACTACTTATTTGGATTCGACACTTACTCCTACGTAATACAGTTGATAATAAAGATATAATCTACACTCATCGACTACCAATCTCTACACTATTACATTAACTATGATCTGCTCTCACTCACAGTATCTTTCCTTCAGTCTGTTCTCTGACTTTCTCCTCAACCTCTCACCCATAAGGCTTACCATCAATGTCTTATATACTTGTACATCTATCTCCCTCTAGTGGTTGATTTAGACATTTCATTAACCCTTGCAGTTCTTACATTTATGATAATGTCACACTCAGCTGGTTCCATACCTTCACTGTGGACTGCACAAATGGGTTCTCCATACATCTCCTTGGCACCAGTGGCAGCCCTCAGGTTGGATCCCCTACAAGATTCTTCCTCCATCCTAACCCATTCTGCCCCCTCTCCCACCCACCACCGCCTCACTTTCTCCACATTCGCCGCCCAGTAATAACATAGAACATAGAACGATACAGCGCAGTACAGGCCCTTCGGCCCTCGATGTTGCACCGACATGGAAAAAAACTAAAGGCCATCTAACCTACACTATGCCCTTATCATCCATATGCTTATCCAATAAACTTTTAAATGCCCTCAATGTTGGCGAGTTCACTACTGTTGCAGGTAGGGCATTCCACGGCCTCACCACTCTTTGCGTAAAAAACCCACCTCTGACGTCTGTCCTATATCTATTACCCCTCAATTTAAGGCTATGTCCCCTTGTGTTAGCCACCTCCATCCGCGGGAGAAGGCTCTCGCTGTCCACCCTATCTAACCCTCTGATCATTTTGTATGCCTCTATTAAGTCACCTCTTAACCTTCTTCTCTCTAACGAAAACAACCTCAAGTCCATCAGCCTTTCCTCATAAGATTTTCCCTCCATACCAGGCAACATCCTGGTAAATCTCCTCTGCACCCGTTCCAAAGCTTCCACGTCCTTCCTATAATGAGGCGACCAGAACTGTACGCAATAATGTAACAATTTTGGCAACGCCAAACCCCCTTCTGCCTCAGCCACTGTAACAGCACCCTCATTACCCTTGGCACCTTCCCCGTCCACACAACCTCTGAAATAATCGTAACCACCTTCCGGAAAAAAGCCTTTGGTACAAAAATCAGATGCATCTGGAATATGAATAGGAACCTTGGCAGGACATTCATCTTCATCATTTGGACCCTCCCTGCCAGAGTCAGATGCAGTGTATCCTACCTCTTAAAATCCTCCCTAACCCCCTCCGCCAGCTTTGTTAAATTCCACTTATGCAACATCGCCCACTCTCCTGTTACCTGGATCCCCAGAAATCTGAATCTGTCTCAGGCTACCTTGAATGACAGCCACCCTAAGCTGGCTCTCCAAACCAATTCATTCACCAGGAACATCTCATGTTTCCCAACGTTCAGCTTGAGAAAGTCCCAAACCTCCCTAATAGGCCAATAATCCTCCCATAAGACATAGGAGCAGAATTAGGCCACTCGGCCCATCGAGTCTGCTCCACCATTCAATCATGGCTGATATTTTCTCATCATCATTCTCCTGCCTTCTCCCCATAACCCCTGATCCTCTTATTAATCAAGAACCTATCTATCTCTGTTTTAAAGACACTGAGTGATTTGGCCTCCGCAGCCTTTTGCGGCAAAGAGTTCCACAGATTCACCACCCTCTGGCTGAAGAAATTCCTCCTCATCTCTGTTTTAAAGGATTGGCCCTTTAGATTGTGTCCTCTGCTTCTTGTTTTTCCTACAAGTGAAAACATCCTCTCCATGTCCACTCTATCCAGGCCTCGCAGTATCCTGTAAGTTTCAGTAAGATCCCCCTCATCCTTCTAAACACCCATGAGTACAGACCCAAAGTCCTCAACCGTTCCTCATACGACAAGCTCTTCATTCCAGGGATCATTCTTGTGGTCCTCCTCTGGACCCTTTCCAAGGCCAGCATATCCTTCCTTAGATACAGGGCCCAAAACTGCTCACAATACTCCAAATGGGGTCCGACCAGAGCCTTATATAGCCTCAGAAGTACAAAGATCTAGCCCTCTCGACATGAATGCTAACATTGAATTTGCCTTCCTAACTGACTGAACCTGCACTTTAACCATAAGAGAATCATGAACAAGAACTCCCAAGTCCCTTTGTGCTTCTGATTTCCTAAGCATTTCCCCATTTAGAAAATAGTTCAATTTCTCCTTCCAAAGTGCATAACCTCACACTTTTCCACATTGTATTCCATCTGTCACTTCATTGCCCACTCTCCTAGCCTGTCCAAATCCTTCTGCAGCCCCCTTGCTTCCTCAATATTACCTGTCCCTCTACAGATCTTGTATCATCTGCAAACTTAGCAACAGTGCCTTCAGTTCCTTTTTCCAGATCATTAATGTATATCGTGAAAAGGTGTGGTCCCAGCACCGACCCCTGAGGTACACCACTAGTCACCGGCTGCCATCCTGAAAAAGATGCCCCATGCTCTCCAGCGGGTCTGACATGTACAGTAATAGGTCGTCCACCTATAGCGACACCCATTGCTCTCTGCTCCCCCTTCTAACCCCTTGCCACTTTGCCGACCCCTTAAGGACCATTGCGAGGGACTCTATTGCTAGCATGAACAGCAGTGGCAATAGCGGGCACCCGTGCCTCGTTCCCTTGTGTAACCCGAAAATTTGTGAGCTCATATCGTTGGTCCGCACGCTCGCCACCGGTGCCACATATAACAGGCCCAAATGAACCTTCCCAGGACCTTGGACAGGTACTGCCACGCCATCCGATCAAATGCCTTCTCTGCATCTATAGACAGCACTACCTGCAGTACCCGTCCTCTCGACGGGGTCATATTCACGCTTCACAATCTCCTTATATCACTGGAGACTGGTCTGCCCTTTACGAAACCTATTTGGTCCTCCGCAACGACCCACAGGACACAACCTTTGATCCTCCCCACCACTAGCTTGGCCAGCACTTTTACATTCGTACTTAACAGCGATATAGGCCTGTACGACCCACATTCTAACAGGTCCTTCCCCTTCTTCGGTATTAATGTAATTGTCGCTGCGGCATCGTCTCCGGTAGCTCCCCCTTCTCCAGCACCTCACTAAACACCCCCAGCAGATGAGGTGCCTGTTCCATCGCAAACTCCAAATTCTGCCGGGTAACCATCCAGCCCCGGGGCCTTTCCCGACTTCATCCCCCTTCTACTTTCCAATACCTGCCTCAGCCCCAAAGGCTCCTCTAGCACTTACCTCTTCTCTTCCTCTCGCTGCGGGAACTCCAGCCCGTCCAAAAACGTCCAGTATGTCCCCTTCTTCATCCCCCGGGTCCGCCCTGTACAGTTCTTTATAGTATTCCCTAAACGCTTAATTTATCTTCCCCGGCTCCGACACCACCTCCCCTGTCTCCAGTACCCTCGAATTTTTCTTGGACACAGCCTGCCTCTGCAACTGATGTGCTAACATTCGACTTGCTTTCTCCCTGTACTCATACTGCACCCTCCTTGCCTTGCGAAGCTGGTTTACCGCCCTCACGTGTGTCAAACTATCGAATTGCCCTTGTAGCTTTTTCCTTCTCGCCAATCCATCCATGGAGGCTGCCCTCGAATAATCCTTGGCTACCTCGACTACCTCACCCAATAACCATGAAACCATTATCGATTGTCGTAAAAACCTGGTTCATTAACGTCCTTTAGGGAAGAAAATCTGCCATCCTTCCCTGGTCTGGTCTACATGTGACTCCAGACCCACAGCAATGTGGTTGACGCTTAACTGCCCCCTCAAGGGCAATTAGGATGGGCAATAATTGCTGGCACAAATTGAGATGCCCATGTCCCATGAACAAATGGAAAAATGAAAGTCTTCGCTCATAATCAACTGATGTGCGGCCAAATCCGAGATCACTGACAGCAACCTCCTCATAAATCCAACATCATCCCAATTTGGTGCGTATACATTCATCAACACCACCCATGTTCCCTTCACTGGTCTATTGAGCCCACACACCTTCCATGTTATAAGCCTCACCGGGTCCTGACGCCTCCATTACCATCTACCGTCCGCCATCCTCACCTTTCGGCTGTTCTCTTAATTTAGCCCTGTACCGGGCCCATCCAAGATGGCCCCATTCTCTGCCCCTAACCACGCTTCTTCTCCAACCCTGCCATATCACATCTCCCTCCCTTCCCCCTCACCCCTCCCAGTCAACTATATCCCCCACCTCACATCCAGCCATTACCTGCCAGCATGGCAACTCCTGCCCAAAGGCTCCTCCTACTGACCCCCATCCTCTCTTTGTTTTTTGTAGCAGGCTCCCTGCGGACCTCCCCTTCCCCACTCAAACAAATATACATCCTGTACAATTACGACGAGACAAGAGTAGAATGTAATCGAATCTTTATTACAGAGATGTGTGGCCTCCTACAACTGCTGGCGAAATGGCTGCTTTTAGGAGAGCACACGCCGCCTACTGGACGGAGCCAGCAGACAGGGATCTACCCCCGTACCTGTAGTACACGGGCCTTACCGTAATACCAGTATACACAATATAATACAACAGTGGTGACTACCACATTCACCCCCGTTAAAAATGAGTCCAGCGGGGGTGGTGGAAAAACTATTTACATAGAGACTGGCATTAAAATTACAGAGAATATTACAAATTTAGATGATCGGGCGCCTTGATCTGTCATTGAGAGCGCCGCAGTGCTGGTGGCGACTCAGGCGTCGGCTTGGTCTTCGGTGACTCCGGGAACGTGTCGACATCCTCTTCATCCCCGGGTGGGACCAAGGGGAGGATGGATTGTCCTGGAGCGGGGGGCTGTGGTGAGGTGCGCTGGGGGGAGGGGGGGTGGCACTGGGGCAGAGAGGGGGCTGTGTGGGGACCCAGCTGGTGCCAGGTCCTTGAGGGAGACTGTGTCTTGGCAGCCGTTGGGGTACGCTATGTAGGCGTACTGCGGGTTTGCGTGGAGTAGCTGTACCCTCTCAACCAACGGGCCCGCCTTGTGGAGCCGCACGTGCTTGCGGAGGAGAATGGGTCCTGGAGCTGCCAGCCACATTGGGAGCGAAACCCCGGAGGTGGACTTCCTGGGGAAGGCAAAGAGACATTCATGGGGGGTTTCGTTAGTCGCAGCGCACAGCAGCGACCGAATGGAGTGAAGCGCGTCGGCGAGGACCTCCTGCCAGCGGCCAGGAGATTTCTGGACCATAGGGCCAGCTGGATGGCCCTCCAGACCGTCCCATTCTCCCGCTCCACCTGACCGTTTCCCCAGGGGTTGTAGGTGGCCGTGCTGCTTGAGGCAATGCCCCTGTTGAGCAGGTACTGGTGCAGCTGATCGCTCATAAATGAGGATCCCCGGTCGCTGTGGACGTAGGCGGCGAAACCGAACAGAGCGAAGATGGTGTTGAGGGCTTTGATGACGGTGGCAGACATCATATCGGGGCATGGGATGGCGAAGGGGAATCGGGAATACTCGTTGACCACATTGAGAAAATAAGTGCTGCGGTCGGTGGAGGGGAAGGGCCCTTTAAAGTCCATGCTGAGGCGTTCAAAGGCGCAGGAGGCCTTCACCAGACACGCACTGTCTAGCTGGTAGAAGTGCGGTTTGTACTCCGCGCAGACCTGGCAGTCTCTGGTGATAGCCCTGACTTGCTCAATGGAGTAGGGCAGATTGCGGGCCTTAATGAAGTGGTAAAAGCGGGTGACTCCTGGGTGACAGAGATCGTCGTGCAGGGTCCGGAGTCAGTCCGCTTGTGTGCTGGCACATGCGCCAAGGGACAGGGCATCGGGGGGCTCATTGAGCTTACCGGGGCGATACAAAATCTCGTAATTAAAGGTGGAGAGCTCGATCCTCCACCGCAAGATATTATCATTTTTGATCTTGCCCCTCAGTGTGTTGTTAAACATGAAGGCAACCGACTGTTGGTCAGTGAGGAGAGTGAATGTCCTGCCGGCCAGGTAATGCCTCCAATGTCGCACAGCTTCAACGATCGCTTGGGCCTCCTTTCAACGGAGGAGTGCTGAATTTCGGAGGCATAGAGGGTGCGGGAAAATAGCAGCGATTGGGCGGGCATGGCACACTGCAGCGAAATTTCCTTTCTTACCACAGGCCTTGCAGAGTGTGCTCTGCGTCGGGCAGTGCTGCCAGGGGCGTTTTGTCTGTCCACAGAAGTAGCACTTGGGTCCCCTGGGGTTGGTTGACTGCCGCGCGGCGCAGGCGTGGGGTTGGCTGGGGGCGGTCGCTGATGGGGTGGCCGCTGGCGAGGTCCACGATGCACAGGAGGGGTGGGGCTGTGCAGTCGGGGGCATAAGCCTGTACATTGCGTGAGGCGACTGTGAGCGACAGCGCTAGTTTCTTGGTCGCCGCGAGGTCAAGTGTGGCCCCTTCTAAAAATGTAATCGAGGCTTTATTACACAGAGATATGTGGCCTCCTACAGCAGCTGGCAAAATGGCTGCTGTTCAAAGAGCACACACATTTATACTCTGCCTACTGGGCGGAGCAAGCAGGCAGGGATCTACCCCCGTACCTGTAGTACTGAACCTTACCGTAATACCAGTATATACAATATAATACAACAATGGTGACAACCACACACCCCAAACCACAGGTTGCCTCCTCCAGAAAAAAGAAACACCGCCACAGGCAGCTGGAGGTAGGGGGTGGGAGGGGGACGATTGTCCCCTACCAAACTTTTCATCCCTTCCAAACATTGTCGACGCAACAAAAAAAAAATTCCACCTGGGAGGAAAAGATAAAAAACCCTCACGCTCCATCCCCCACTCTGCCCATTTCTTCCATTACTTCAAAGTGCCGGCTCCTCCGTCTCCCACAAAGGTTCAGTTCTACCCCAGTTTGTGCTCTTTAATAAGTTATTGGCCGCATCTGGGGTCTCAAAGTAGTAATCCCGGTCTTCATAAGTCATCTACAGCTTTGCTGGGTAGAGCACCCTGACCTGCCATCGATACAGCACTGCCGTGGCCCTGTTAAATCCGGCACACCATTTTGCCAGTTCAGCTCCAATGTCCTGATATATTCGGACTTTGTTCTCCTCCCATTCACAGTTTTGTTTCTCCCTGGCCCACTGCAGGATCTTCTCTTTTTCAACAAACTTGTGGAGACTTACAATCACAGTCCGTGGCAGTTCCCCAGCTCATAGCTTCTGCCTCAGAGACCTGTGTGCTCTATTCACCTCTGCTGCATTGTTCAATACCCCCTCTGCCACCAGCCCTGCCAATATCCTTGAGACATACCTCGTGGCACTCGTGCCTTACACTCCTTCAGGCAGGTCCGCAATGCGCAGGTTCTGCCTTCTCAACAGGTTTTCTTGTTCTTCCACCTCTGCACTCAACGTCTTGCAAAGGTCTCCTAAGAGCCCCACCTCCACCTCCAATGCCACCAGCAGACTGCTGTGATCCGACATCACCCTCTCCATCTCTCGGATCTGCGACATCCTGTGCTTCCAAGACACTTTTCAACATTTTTTGCCGAGCCCTTCAGGAGAGCCACAGCCCCTTTGATGACTTTCGATCTGTCCTCCTGCATTTCTTTCCTTTGCTGACGGAACTCTTCCCTAATGAAAGCCATCAACTAATCCATCTGGGGCTTTCCACCCTGCCCCGGCACTTCCCCCTCCACCATCCTTCAAATAACTGCTGTGTCACAGACTCTTCCAACTCCTTGGCCAGGTCTTTCACCTTTTTCTGCCGGGTTTGGTAAACAGCAGACACGTCACACCCGGGGGGATCTTCTCCTTCAACCTTCAGCTCCACTTTTCTGTCGAAGTTTCTCCCGTTTTCGGTAAAAAGAGCTTTCTATGCCTTTGAGCAGGTGCTGACCTGTGTACAATCACTCACAGCATGGCCACCACCGAAGTCCCTGGCTTCTCCTCTCAGACCATAAGTTATAATACAGTTCGGGATTGATAACATCATCAGATTCCTTTGGAATATTTAGAAAAGGATTCCATCAGCATCATGTTGTTATCCTTGCTGCCAGATGGGTAGGCTTAAAATCGTTAAGTTTAAAACATGCCGAAACAATCCATTGGACCGGCATAATTTTTTTAATTGGTACTGTCTGTCAATTCTGCACCAGCATTTGGATGCCAGAGAGATGGCAATGTGCAAAGGTATTCAGACCCGGTAAAACTTCAAATCTAATTACATAGAAATTACACCATGGAAACATGCCATTTGTCAAACCATTTTACATTAATGTTTATTCTCTACAAGACCAGTACCTACTCACTTCTTGCAATCATTTATTTCCCCTCTTTTTCAACCACACATCCAAACCCATTCTTTAATGCTGGTGGTCTGCACATCAATCAATAACTGTGGTAATGCATGCCACTACTTTGCAAACCACTTTGCAAAATAGGTTTCTGCTTCTCTGTCTTAATCTATCACCTTCAATCTTATATCTCTGTTTCCTCATTCAAGATCTGTTAATCACTGGAACTCTGGACGGGATTCTCTCATTCCATGCTGGGCTGTGCAGTGGTTCGCACTGCTGACTACGGCGCTGAGGACCAGGGTTCGATCCCGGCCCCAGGTCACTGAGTTTGCACATTCTCACCATGTCTGCATGGGTTTCACCCCCACAACCCAAAGATGTGTAGGTCAAGTGGATTGGCCACACTAAATTGCCCCTTAATTGGAAAAATATAATTGGGTACTCTAAATTTTTTTTAAAAAGCTTGGCTACAAAGATATTTGGTCTCTCAGGGAATTAAGGGCTATGGGGAGCACGCGGGAAAATATAGTTGAAGCCTAAGATCAGAATTGAATGGCGGAGCAGGCTGAATGGGCTGTGAGGTATACATCTGTTCCTATTTCATATGTTCGTATAAAAACTACTATAAAAGAAGCATCAAGTGGTATAATACACTTACAGAAAAAGCAAAGCACTATTTCATACAGTTGATATTTTTTAACATGAAACAGAAATGTGTTTACCTGTAGCACTTGCCCTGAATTGGGCAAACCTGACAGTTATTGCATGGAATGCCAAGGTGCCTGTCAAGTCTTTCTCTTTCTGCTGCCAAAAGTTGAGTGGAGTTTCGATATTCTTCTTGCAGGAGACTCAGAGGTGCAAACGTCTCTCTGCAGAGAGGACACTTGATGATACTTTCAATCTCAGTCTTTACCTGGTGTTCTGCCCAAATCTTCATACATCTGATATGGACATTGTTACCACAGCTATATCTGAATTAAGAAAGCAAATTGTCACCATGGACAGTTGCATGCAGAATGAAAGTTGATATTTAGCACTGTGTTGATAAATAGGAACATGGATGTCCACAAAAATACTTTCTGGTTAAATACAATCACTAGACTTTTAGATTTGGTCAATAATATAATCTCAATATTATTGTTTCTAGAACCACCTCTTCCAGCAATTAAAATGTGTGATTTTATGCTTGCAAATGGCACATTACTGTGAAAAGATGAATACAGCAATTTAATTATCACCAACAAGTAGCCACTACTAAGGTCACTGCAGTCTACAAAAAAAGGGAAAACTGAAAATTGTGATATTGCAGCTTTTCCCGTTTCTTTGCAACGCAATGTCGTGAAAAGCATACAGTAAACAAATTCGATAGGCATCTCGAGAAAATATTTTTCAAAAACTTAGGGAACCAAAATGGGAAATTAAGATAGGCAAACATGCAAATTGCAAATATTTGTCTTATTCATCTATGCAATGTTTTACATTAAAATAATCATAAAACATCAACTCGCAAACTTCTGGGACTTCCAGTGACGGCCATTGGGTGAATGGTCGCACAAAAGGTAGCTCTGGCTCGAAGACGTTGGTTTGGGCACTTTATACCCTTTACGGGGTTGTTCCGGCAGAAAGATGGTGCAGAAGGTAGAGGAAGAGATTCTTCCCAAGATTGACATATCTTTGGCTACCAGACCCAGAAAAAGACAGTTAGAGACCTAGCTGAGCAATTGGAGGGGACCTGTGGCGCAGCGACAATTTCGAGAATGGCAGAGAGGGAAGGGTCGTTGTTGGTGGGAAAGCCTCAGGTGGAGCAGTTGATGAGCTCCATCAAGGAGGAATTTCACCAGCAAAAGAAGGAGATGCACAACAGCTGGTCAAAGGCGATTGAGGGGGCTGTGGCACCTCTGCGAGGGTCGTTGGATCGAGGGGGAAGTGCCGCGAGGCGCAAGGATAGACGGTACACGAGGTGGAAAAGGTGGTGACTGACCAGAGCGATCGGATTGAGTCCTTGGAGGCGATGGTGGGGATCCTTGCGGATCTATACAAGTTGCTGTGGGTAAAGGTGGAGGAGCAGGAGAGCAGGTCCAGGCTGCAGAACTTGCGGATTGTGGGTCTGAGGGTGTGGAAGGAATGAGCGCCACCATGTGTCAAGGATGCTGGCTAGGCTGGTGGAGAAGGTATTGGACAAGGCCCCAGAGATAGATTGGGCCGTAGGTCCTTGAGACAGAAGCTGAGAGCGGGGGTGCCATCGCGGGCGGTGATTGTGCCGTTGCACAAGTTCGTGGAGAAGGAGAAGATTCTGAAGTGGGCCGGGACGAAGCGGGACTGCGAATGAGTGGGGAATCGTGTCCGGATATATCAAGACATTGACGTGGAGCTAGCGTCCGGGATTCAACATGGCCAAGGCTGTGTTGTATCGTCAGAAGGGTGTTGTACCTGGCGAGACTTGGGGTCACATTTGACGGCCGGGTGTACTACTCTGAGAAATCAGAAGAGCACAGCAAGAAGTCTTACAACACCAGGTTAAAGTCAGGAATCAGGTCATTCACCTGAGGAAGCAGTGCTCCAAAAATTAGTGTTTGAAACAAACCTGTTGGACTTTAACCTGGTGTTGTAAGATTTCTTACTGTGCTCACCCCAGTCCAACGCCGGCATCTCCACATCAAGGACACCAGAAGAGGTGAATAACTTTATAAGGGATGATAAACTGAGGGAGAACTGAGAATTGGTGTGAGATGAAGGAGCAAAGTCCGCAAAAGTTGGGTGTTATGGTTGTTTTGAGTTGCTGGAGGGTAGGAATTTTTGTTTTGGGGAGTTGTAAGTTTGTAAGGCGGGGGATGATCACCCTCCCCTCCTACCTTTTGTTGTGTTTTTTGGGAGGAGGTGATTTGTGAATTTGAATGCTTTCTTTTTCATGTAAGGGGTGTGTATGATGGGGCTCTTTGGGTGGGGTTGTTGGTTAGGTCAGTATTCAGAGGGTAAGGGGCCCATCGCACAGGCTAAGGAGGGACTGGTGGAGGGGGCGATGTGGAAGGGTGTGCAAGGTGGGCCTTCAGGCGGGAGTTGCCATGCCAGCAAGCAATGCAGGTGGTCGGAGGTGAAGAGGTCGCGAGGGGTGGCATTGTGACGTGGCAGAGTTGGAGGCTGAGTGTGATCGTAGGCGGAGAGGGGGGCCATCTTGGATGGATCCGGTTCAGGGAAGGAGGGAGGGATTAAGTGAGGCAGAACTGGTGGGGGTTGATGACAGTTGGTAAAGGGGAAGGGGGTGTAAGCTTCCAGTACAGCACTGGGTGTTGTATGCAGACGACCTGCTGTTGTTTGTGAAGGACCCGCTGGAGAGTGTGGGCAGGATCATGGGACTGTTGGAGAGGTTTGGGGCCTTCTCCGGGTATAATTTGAATGTTGGGAAGAGCGAGGTTTTTTCAGTGAATGCCATTTTGGGGGCATTGTCATTCAAGGTAGCTAGAGAAAGGTTTAGTAATTTGGGGATTCAGTGATGTGAGAGTGGGCTACGATGCACAGGTAGGATTTAACAGCGTTAATGGGGGAGGTTCCCGTACCAGCCTCCCCGAACAGGCGCCGGAATGTGGCGACTAGGGGCTTTTCACAGTAACTTCATTTGAAGCCTACTCGTGACAATAAGCGATTTTCATTTTCGTTAAGGGGGATTTTAAAAAATATATATAAATTTAGAGTACCAATTCTTTTTTTTTCTCCCATTAAGGGGCAATTTAGTGTGGCCGATCCACCTACCCTGCACATCTTTGGGTTGTGGGGGTTGTCATAATATACACCAGTATATCATGGTGCAGACACACACTGATGGACACACACAGGGACCAATCAACATGCACAAACACCGCAGCCAATCACCAGTTAGAATATACACACTATAAAGGCAGAGGGCACCATGGTTCCCGCTCATTCTGGGTGCTGCCTCTGAGTGTAATAAGAACTCATCCAGCCCAGCACAGACTCACAACACGTGCTGAGAGAATCAACTGGTTCGGAAAAGGCTTAGGTCTCTAGTTTAAGTTAGCATCATTTAGACCCACAGTCATCGTGTGTTAGTTAGTTAGAAATAGTTAATAAAATTGAGTTGAACCTTCATCAGTGTTGGCAGTGTCTGTTCATTTCTCAAGTCTACATTAGCCAACACTTCAGGGGTGAGACCCACGCAAACACGGGGAGAATGTGCAAACTCCACACGGACAGTTTTAAGGAGGATTTTCAGAGGTGGGTCACTTTGCATTTGCCGCTGGCAGGGGGGGGGGGGGGGGGGGGGGGGGGGGGATGTGGTAAAGATGAATGTGCTGCCAAGGTTCCTGATGCTGGTTTACCATAGAACTAAATAGCTGGCTTTTATAGCAGACCATGGCAGGCCAGCAGCGAGACATTGATCTTGGCATTCATATGGCCGAGGGTAAAGAGGACTCTGTTGCAGAGGCAGACACACCTGAACGTGCTGCAGTGTTATTGGACGGCGGATGTGGAGAAGGTGAGGCAATTGGAGGTGGGGGATGGGGAAGTGGGTCAGGATGGAAAAGGAGTCCTGTGATCCAGTCTGAGGCCCATGGTGATGGCTCTGCTGCCGTGAGCTCTGGGGAAGTACACGGGGAGCCCGGTGGTGCAATCGACAGTCAGGGTGTGGAACCAGCTGAGGACGCATTTTAAGTTGGAGAGGCTGGTGGTGCTGATGCCACTGTGGGGGAACCACAGGTTTGAGGCCAATGGTGGTGATTATTGGGGTGTCAGAAGTGCTGGAGCTTCTGGAGGAAAGGGGGCCGATGTTGTGGCCTTTGCCTCTCTAATTGCCCTGCGACGGATCCTGTTAAATTGGAGCTTGGATACGCGACTGGGGGTGGTGGCTTGGCTGAGGGATTTGTGTGGTTTTCTCTGGTTGGAGAAGATTAGGTTTGAGTTGAAGGGGTCAGCGGAGGGCTTTGAGTTGTGGTGGGGGTTGTCCATGAGGAATTGTTCATCGTGGGGGGGAAATAAAAAAAGGAAACATTGTGCAAACTGTGGAGTGTGATTGTATGGAGAGCATGTTTTGTATTTTGCTGTTGTTACATGTATTTGGAATAAAATACATTTTACAAAAAACTAGGCAAACTTAGAAGAAAGAAGATATGCTTGTAATGTTTAGGTTGTATGATATTCAAAAGTATGATCTTTGTAGTACCCACTCACCGCCAGTAGAGTGCACCAATGAGCTTTGTAACTACAATAATGCCATCGATCACTGCTAAAGTACTGTATTCTGTTCTTCACTATTTATCATGATGGGTGAGTTATGAGTTCTTGTGCTGAGGACTTAGAAGTACACAGCTTCTTTGTTAGGTTGCAGTCCTATTTTAGATGCTGTTCTAGACTCAAGTAATAGTTTCCCTCGGAGTTTGAGATATACCGAGTGAAGTCAGAAATGATCAAATTGAAGAACACCAACGAGGCTATAAAAGAGAGAAGGTGATGCAAATCATCAAGTGTGGTTAGGTTTTAAAAACTTATAGGTTGTAGGAGAAAGGAAAAACTATGGGAGGAAAAAAAAATGCAACTTTGCCTCTTAAACAATACCAACAACTCAACTTTATTAAAGGGCGGCATGGTGGCACAGTGGTTCGCTGCCTCACAGTGTCAGGGACGCGGGTTTGACTCTGACCTTAGGTGACTGTGGAGTTTACACATTCTCCCTCTGTTTGCATGGGTTTCCTCCGAGTGCTCTGGTTTCCTCCCATATCCAAAGATGTGCAGGTTGGGTGGATTGGCCATGCTAAATTGTCCCTTATTGTCCAAATGTTAGGTGGAGTTATGGAGTTATGGCAGGTGAGTGGGGCTAAGTAGGATGCTCCTTCAGAGGGTCAGTGTAGTCTCGATGGGTTGAATGGTCTCATTCTGCACTGTAGTGATTCTATGATTCTAAATATATAATTCATTTGTGACCATCAATATTGCATCATGCAAATTTCTGCTCAGTTTCCAGGAATACATAATGATGCTTTAATTTTAAGGCAATCCATTACAACATTAATATTTAACTCAAAGAGGTAAGGGGCAGAGTCACTCAGGGTAATCAATGCCGCATTCTTCAGTGTTGGTTCCTTATCGCTCTAGAATAAGCATCTGAGACCAGTTATAATGTAAATAATTATTTCACAAGAGTCATGATATTGTATATCAGTTGCATTATGAAACACCACTTCAGTCTTAGCCATCTTACAACATAGCACATTTAAGATATTAAAGATTGTATGAAGGACTTTGCTCTGCAGAGTGACATCATCATGAATGTTCTCTAAGAGAAAAGGTAGCCAGTCACATCAAGACACTGGCAAGCAGAGTCAGAAAAGGAGAACACCACCATATTTAGAAATGGTATTGTTCTCACAGCTACTGCTGGGATAAGGACATAGGGTTTACTTTTTAATTTAAAGACTGATTTAAGTCACTTACAATTAAAATAGTGTGCAGGCTTACAGTTTCAGCAATTGTCCAGGTTCAAGCTTGTGGGTGGGTTCAGAGGGGTCGTTAAGCTCCAGGGACGACCCCAATATCGAATGGTACTCGGTTATTTTTTTCGGGCCTCGGCGGGGAACGCCCCCGAGGCCGCATTCTGCGTCATATCCTGCACTGAGGAGCTCCACTCTGCATTTTTAAATGGCGCCCTGATCTCTCGATCCCCTGGCACAGCCCTCAGCCCCTCCCAACGCCCTAACTCAACTGTTGAGAGGAGTACTCGAGCTCCCCCCGGCACCCCATCTCATAAGAGCACAGCCCCAGGCCCAACCCCCAGCATGGGAAAAATGCTACCCGGGCACCTTGGCACTGCTAGCCTGTCATCCTGGCAGTGCCCCCATCAGCCTGACAGTGCCACTTGGACACCCTGGCAGCACCAGGGTGGCACTGTCAGGGTGCCCAGGTGGCACTGCTAGATTTCGGCATGCCGCGGGGTGTAACGCATGTCGGGAATCCCAGAAGAAGCCTCTCGTGGGACTTACCGGCCGACTCCTGTCTCGATTCCGGTGGGACGTGGCTGGTAAATCATACCCATAAATAGCTATTCACTTGCTATGAAATAAGCTGTTAAAGATGCAGCTGATACATAAATTACATGAGGTTAATCTCTTTCTTCCATGTATTGTCAGCATCTCATGATAACTATTAGTATGCACAACTATCATGTTCCCATACTCAGGAATAATAATATTTGTCAGTCCTATGAATTTGAAATATTCAACACTGAAATTTATCTCTAGTGACAAAGTAATCAAATGCCAGGTTTTTCTATGATAGGTACATTGAAGGCATTGCAATGCTCTCGTTCACCCCAGTTTCAATTAATTTCATTTTCATTTGAGGATAAAGTTAGAGGTCAATTACCTTCTAATGTTTCATTAATAGAATCAATAACCTCTGTTGGATACAATTCCCAACTTGTATGTCCAATGTTAATTCAGTATGAAAATTGTTCACTGAGCTATTCAACAAAGGTGCCTTTACGTATCAAAGTCAGTATTAACCAATAGAGAGTACTGTGATTTGATTATGATTTAGAAATGAAAGCTGTACATTCAAAATAAGGTGTTAATGTAACAAAATAATTACGTAAATGGCCTTCCTTCACGCATCAGCCGATGTAATGAACATTGAGCAGTAGCTACAAGATTGTGGAATGCATCACAGTTGAGGCCAGTCCCAGCCTTTCCTAAAGTTTATAATGTCCAACATGGGGAAAATGGGTATAAGCAAGCGAGAGAGAGTTTCCTCAGCTAGAGCAGGGATTTTCAAAGTCGTGGGTCGCAGGCGGGTTTCGGGATGGTTGCGGAGCCATCCATCGTGACGTTCCCGATCACTTTTAATAATGCCGGCTGCGAGCGGCTTTAAAAATGATGGCCGCGGCCAACTAAAAAAATACAGGTGCACTGCGCATGTGTTGTAGCCACCGAAGTTGGCCACTTCCCGACTCAAAATGGCGATTTACAAAGCACGCAGGGAAAATTGGACACTTTAAGAAAGACATGCAGGCTGCAGATCTTCCTGTGTATTCTGCCTGCAAAGAAAGCAGACAGCACCGAAACCAGCAGTTTGCATATTAATAAAGCGATCCCCGGGAACAATGGATACAACGAATAGTTACATTGGGGACATTCTATAGAAGGTCAGACTTCCCGGCGCCAACGGGAGTCTGAAACAAAGGAGACAAACAAGCCAGGAAGAACCGCCCCGCGATGGAGGGACAGCTTCAGTATTGGGGGATTCATACCAATTGATTGGTATGAGATCCAATCGTTTGACAGTAAGCTCGGGGTCCGTCCAAAAGGGCGCGAAGCCCCTGGGACCTATAAAAGTCAGGTCCCAAGTTTAGCTCCCTCTCTTAGCCTGCCCTCCCAGCAGAATACCTTTGCAGCAGCTCTCTAAGAACATGACCGTGAGAAGGAGGGGCCTGGCCAACAGCTACACCGACAAGTAAGTGTCCAACCAACGCACGCTACGAGAATAGACACTCCTAACCCCTTAGCCCATACCAACTGGGAAGCCTGCAGTCTCAGGACAGAACAAGAGGCCATTGTTCCTTGATCCAGTTGGTTCCCTTATCGAAGATAGATATTGGCTCATAGTGGTAGGAATAGTTTATTCCGCTAGTATTAGTTGCATGAGTATCGATTTACTGTGTAAATAATAAATGTGTTTGATTGAATCTTACTAACTGGTGTATTGAGTCATTGATCTGAACTTGAACTTGAACCTCGTGGTGGTATCATAGGGATACCTGGCGACTCTAGAGCTAAGGAATAAAACAGAGCCAATTGAGTGCAAAGCACACTCACCAGAACGAGCAACAGCGTGCTGACCCAGGAGAATTAAAAAAACAAAATCAATGCAATCTTCCTCCCTGAAGCGAGGCAGAGAGCAGGTCATGCGCCCAAAACACTGACATCACGTGCTTTAGACGTGACTGTGAATCCTCCATTTTGTCAGCAGCAAACAAGTGAATGAGGAACAAGCAGGCTCACCTCTCGCATTAAAGGTAAGAGTAAATGGTGGGTTGCGAATGTCAGATGGTGTGGGTCGCGAAGGTCGGCCGGCGTACGTCACAAAGATCAGCCAGCGTGGGTTGCGAAGGTCAGCCACCGTGGATCGCGAAGGTCGACCGGCATGGGTCACGAAGGTTGGCCAGTTGGTAAAAATGGGCCCCCAGAAAAAAGTTTAAAAAACACTGAGCTAGAGGATTCAATTAAGTATGGTGAATTCAACTGTAGTGTTTCTGTAGCACTACCTTGGATCAGCACTGCCAGCTCACCACAGACCAATGATCAAATCTACAACATTCCTTGTTTGTTACAAATTAATTATTTTCTCACAAGCCATCTGTAAATTAATTTCTTCGAGTCTCTCGAGGACATACTTGGTGGGAGAACCTGTGTGAGATACATAAAAAGAGTTTGAGTAAAGCACGTAAGCCGATGGCAATCGTGTCCTGCTTGACACAATTGCGAGGCACAGAGGAGGTCGGCAGGACGCTCCGCGCAGATTTAGAAGAGAGAAATAGAATGAGTAAAGTGGACGTCAGTGATGTCGAAAGAGAGAATATAGAGTTAAGACGGAGGCTTGCAGCAAAAGATGTAAAGGTGGATGATGCCAAGAGGGCACACCAGTCTTGTCTGGCGCATTTAAGCAGCTCCCAAACACAGTATGACAAGGCCTATCAGGATATGCAGCGCGCAGTCTTGATAAGAGAAGAATCTGAGAAGCAGGTAGAGGCATTGCAGAAGCAATGCAGCGACTTAAAGGCAGCTTTAAGAGCACTCCATGCTGCCACCACTGAGCAAAGGCAAAGCTCAGTGGACCACGCTGAATGCTGAAAAGAGATTGCGGAACTGCAATCTCTGCTTTCTGTTCAAAATGGGTTCCAAACCACATTTGGGACACAATTAGATGAAGAGAATGGCCCAGATTGGCAGGAATTGAATGAGACAGCACGGCGATATGTTCAGGGAACATGTGCGCTAGAAACGCAGCAGAAGAGGAAAGCACCCCAACCCCCCACAGAACAGATAGCACCCGCACCCATGAATCCAGTAACCACCCAACGCAAAGCATCCGCAGACGGCGCACCAGATTTCACTTATACCACCCCCTTAACCGTGACCCAATTACGGGACGCGTGCGACAAAATCACACTGTTCCTCCCCACCTCAGACCCCCACCAATTCTTCGCGAGAGTAAAGCAACAGGCGACTATGTATGGCCTGGATGAGCATGAGCAGGTGAAGCTCACCGTTTTAAGGCTACACTCCCTCCTTGGGATACAAGACCTCTCAGTAGTAGCAGCCCTTCCAGACCCACAGAACGTTGGAGGAGGCACCCTAGAAGAGATGCACACATCGATCCTCGATGAGATAGGATATAACAGACGGGACCCCATAGAAGGCCTAAACAAGTGAAGGCAAAAGAAGGCACCCCACAGCATTTGCAGGAAGGCTGTGGATACATTTCACGGCAGTATTTGGGAACTTTGATCGTGCCCATCTAACTCCAGACAACATGGCTAAATGGACCCGCACCCTTATCTCCCATGCCACAGAGGCAGGACAGAAAGCGTGCGCGAATTATGACCCATCAGAAGACGCAAATAATGAGAAATGGGTACTCAAAAGGTTGTCCCGCGCTTGGGAGCAATCTGTACAGAGTAAGCCCACAGTTAGGAAACCCGAAGATCAGCAGGCGGAGGCTGATATTCAGGCAGTCAGAGCGCACCAAAACCCCGCCTGGGTGAATGAAGGAAAGAACAACCCCCCACAGAAGCCACAGGAATGTTTTAACTGTGGACAGTTAGGACATTTTGCAAGAGAATGAACGCCCCGCAGAAATCTCAGAGAGGTCAACAGACAGGCACTCTGAACAGGAATAGAGCAAAGCCCATTCATAGTATAGGGACTCATTCAGGACAGAAAATGTGGACGGAACGGACTGATAGTGTTCGGGCTCCCCCACTTGGGTCTGTGACACCCTTTGGGACAGGTCCGGACGACCGGTAGTCACAGCAAAGATCCGGGGACAGCCCATAGAATTACTTTGGGACACAGGAGGGTCCCGCACAACCATAAATTCCTCACTACGTAACAGACGGACACGTGGCCCACTACAGCCACAATCACACTCAGCGGCTTTACAGGCCACTCACAGCAGGGAGACATTACAGCCCCTGTACCCATTCAGCTAGGGAATATCACCACCAGACACCCCATTGATCTGCCCCACACAGCAGAACACATACTAGGCATAGATTTTATGAATGCACACAGCCTGTCGTTCGACCCAGTCAATCAGTGTGTCTGGCAAATGGCAAGGTCAGAAAGAGCCCCCACAACGCTCACAGTGGGTGAGTACGAAAACAAGATTAGCGCAGTAGGAGAGTATTGGTTTGATCCGACCACGCTCAGCACAGACAAACAGTTTAGGACAGTTTTGGAAACGAACAGATCAGCATTTGCCAGTCACAGGCACGACTGCGGCAGAATGTCTGGATCGGTTCAAATTACAGGACCTGACCCTAGACCCCAACGGCAATATTGATTTCCCCAGGAGGCAGAGGGCAAAATCACGAAAGTTATAGACAGCGTATTACAGCAGGGCGTACTCCGATCAGTAGCCTCAACTAATAATGCCCCGATTTGCCCAGTGAGAAAGCCCGATGGATCATGGCGACTGACCATCGATTATCGGGAACTCAATAAAGTCACCCCTGCAGTAGCCCCCACGGTTGCAACAAGTCCCGAGACCATGCTCAAGCAGGGACTCAATTCACGATTCTTTACCATTTTGGACATTAGCAACGGCTTCTGGTCCATCCCACTGGCGAAGGCATGCCAGTACAAATTCGCATTCACTTTTAAAGGTCAGCAGTACACGTGGACATGCCTTCCACAACTCCCCCTCCATTTTCCACCGACAGCTGGCAAATGGATTATCAAAATTTTCCCGACCCGAATGTCTGGTACAGTATGTGGACGGTCTACTACTGCAGACAGACACCAAGGCAAAGCACATCACGCTTCTGTCTGAACTCCTGGAACTACTACAAACAATTGGATGTAAAGTGAACCCCAGAAAGGCCCAAATATTGGAGAGTAAAGTGATGTATTTGGGTGATGTATGTACTGAGCTAGAAGATTCAATTAAGTATGATGAACTCAACTGTAATGTTTCTGTAGCACTACCTTGGATCAGCACTGCCAGCTCACCACAGACCAATGATCAAATCTACAACATTCCTTGTTTGTTACGAATTAATTATTTTCTCACAAGCCATCTGTAACTTAATTTCTTCGAGTCTCGTATTGATCTTGGAGGCCAATGAAGCAAGTTTGTGGAGCAGTATCATAAAATATTAAATTGCAGTTCTACTCACCCAACTTAAAGTGGAACCATTGGAATGTGTAGAAAGGAAAGGATTTTTATACTCATTCTAAAATATTAAACAGCAGTTTTTGAATAACCAAATTGGGAATTTATAAAGTTCCATTGAATAAATATACAAAATATTTTGACTACTTATGCGTATTTTAAACTCTGGTCTACCATGATTGATGAAGGAGATAAGCAAAGCAGCAATACTTTAACTATAATTGATCATACACTTTCCCCATGTTGACAGTTCTGCACATAATGTACAAGTATGAAAAACTCAACATATCTGTCCTCTGGGTTATCACTTCAGCAATCTCAAATGTTTGAGTTTAAAAAGCTGTCAAAATATTTAATTTTCCTCATGTTGATCAAATAATAGTTTGCAAGCTAATTCTGAACAGTTTATTTTCTTCCTCATTTCAGTCCTCAGTTCAAATCTAATGTTTCTGATAGTCTGACCTGCAATATGTTACGGGTTGTTTCTTTTTCAATAGTTCTTCCTGACAAATAGGACAGACATCTTCTGGATCAATTTCCTTCTGGCATACGGCTCCAACCATTCCTTCATCATTTTGCTTTATCTTAGATTTTCTGGTGGGTGGTTGCACACTCTGTTCTGTATGAAGACTGTTCAGCAATATTTCAATTTCTCGGTCCACAAGGCCAAGTTGGAAAGAGTCTGAAAGGAATGGAAACCCAGAAATTACACACTCATTCCAATACTTATGGAGCTATCTTAAATCTAAAATCAAATTTAAAGCAGCATTATTTGACTTGTTATACAACAAGACATAGAATGCTGCTTTACCTTATTATACCTTGTTAATTTTTAAAATTAATTCATGGAATGTGGACACTGCTGGTTAGGGCGGCAATTGTCCATCCCCAATTGTCTGTGAGAATAATTTTGCCTCACAGCACCAATATAAGAATTTTATATTGTCTGATCAACACTTTAGCCGTGATCTAAGCGCGGCGCAAAGCCCCGTCAATGGCGGCACGGTGGCACAATGGTTAGCACTGCTGCCTCACAAGCCAGGGACACAGGTTCGATTCCGACCTCGGGTGACTGTCTATGTGGAGTATGCACATTCTTCCCGTGTCTGCGTGGATTTCCTGTGGGTGCTCCAGTTTCCTCCCACACTTCTAAGATGTGCAGGTTAGGTATATTCGCTATGCTAAATTGGGTCACGAGGATATGGTGGGGGATTGGGCCTAGGTAGGGTGTTCTTTCAGAGGGTGCAGACTCGATGGTCCAAATGGCCTCTTTCTTCTCTGTAGAGATTCTATGAAATCGGGAAGCTCGGCAGGTGCTGATCGGTTTCTGATCCAACCGGCTCGTTCCCATTGGCGCAATTAGGATCCTGCCGTGTGTGGCTGAGAAACCAATAATCAGCAATTAAGGTCAATCTCCAGCTCATTAACGGGAACGACTCCCTATCTAACGAACTCCTGTGATCTAACCAGCTCCCTAGCGAGTGGTCACGCCGGTACCTTGTGTGACATATCATAACCTGCATCCCATAAGTGCATCCATGAAGTCAAACGTGAAGCTGGCAAAATGGCTGCTGTGGGGATTGGAGCAGATGAGTAGCCATCTTGGTTAACAGGCAGTCAGGGGACTGGGACTGCGGCCCCAGTGCTTGGGAGTAAAGGGAGTGGGTGGTTGTAGGAGCCCTTAAGTGGGGGTCGGGCCCAATCGGGGGTGTCAACTGTCATCGATGGAGGGTCTCCGCAGGGATGAGGGGGCGGGGGAGCCCACAGGTCCAAAATGCCACCACCCAGATCATGTATACCCATGCGAGGTGCAACATCAGCTTCTGCCCACTATCCCACCAAACAGCCCTAAGCCGGAGCCCCTTTAGTGGTAATATGGTGCAGGTCACTTTAATAGCTATCGACCATGCCGACCTATGGCTGCACAGCTGAAGGCTATCGCTAATAGGGAATTGGAAATGTTCATAATGAGAGCACTACACAACCCAATTGGACACCCATGGGTAGACGTGCCACGCTGAAGGTGGCTGTTACTGCCTGGCACCCCAATCAGACTTTCCGTTCTGGGCACATTGCCTGAACACTGGAGGCTGCACAACCGGAGCGGCTATACACCCTCGTGCTGGGCCGCAGCACTGGGGACATACCTGCAACCATAGAGTGGGTGTGTGCATTGGAGTGGGGATGAGTGGGGTGTACCTGGGCCTGAACCAGTACCGCTCCCGGTGGGGATCTGGCGACTGGGGCTTGGTGTACAGGGGCCCTTGCTGTGGCTGGGAGTGTGTGTGCAGGGCAGGGTCCGCCAGCACAAGCGGGTCATTGGATGGCACCCTGCGAGATGGCAGGGAGTGTACGGGTGGGGGAGGCTTGGGTGATTAGAGGGTAATGGGGTTGATTGTCAGTCTCACACTCTCTCGAATTCCTTACAGATATGATAGTATGGACAACATTGTGAACCACTGGACCTGGTACATCCCGTCGATGGCGGAGAATTTTGCTGAAGCAGAACGGGAGGAAGGGTAGGTGCTTGGGAACATCTTGGTGGACTTGGTCCAGGTCAAACCTTATAAAGTCAGCTGCCAGGGCAAACAGGGCATCCTTGACTTCATGGATGCACCTATGGGATACAGGTTAGGACATGTCACACAAGTCCCCTAAAGCCCTTGAATGAACCCGATACGTAAATGTATAGGGCTGCGGCGACCTTAACAGACACCAGGAGCAGGTGTCCTCTTCCTCCACGTCAAGTCGGCAAGGAGATGGCACAGTCGCCACACCATACCCTTTTTGAGGCGGACCCTCTTGCTGCACATGCTGTCCGACATCTCTCCACATGACCAGCGATGCCTGTACACCTTGGGCCTTCCCCTCTGGCTCCCTCCCTGGCCTGATGGACAGCCGGGCCCTCAGGGTGTGGGGCAGGCCCCTGTCAAACGGGCTGCTGCTTCAAGCGTCTGTCGACGCTGCTGTTGCCACACTCTCTGTTCGCAAAGGCAGCTGCTGCGGGGTCCACAATATCACCCATACTATGATGTCTGTAAGGAATTGTAGAGAGTGTGAGATTGACAATTAGTTATGGCTTCAACTCCATTACCCTCAATCTCACAGGGTACCATCCAATGACCTGCTTGACCTGGGGACCCCTGTAGGGCCCTGGGGGCGACCTTGGTACGGAGGGGCAGCTGGACTGAGCTCCAAAAGCCCCAGCATCATTGAGTTCTGTCAGACCTGGTGGTTCCCCATTTTCTGCACCATGATGTCAATGCCCTCAGTGATGCCCCTCTGTGATTGGGTCACGCTCTGTAGTGCCGATGTCCACCTGCGTCTGGGACATGTCCCGCAGCATCCGGGCAACACTCACCTGAGACTGGAACATGCTCTGCAGTGACCCGACAAGGCCCACTTGTGACTGTGATATGGCCCCCTGCCACTGGGAAATGCTCCGGAGCATCTTGGCAATGCCCACCTGAGACTGGGACAGGCTCCACAGCAGCTCAGTAAGGTCTACCCCTGTCAGGGACACGTGACCCAGCGAATGGGACATGGAGTTGAGGTGCTCAGCCATGGCCGTCACTGACATTGCAACGCCTTGGACACCATCATTCATTTTCTTATTTTTTTATTTCGATTACCCAATTATTTTTTCCAATTAAGGGGCAATTTAGCGTGGCCAATCCACCTACTCTGCACATTTTTGGGTTGTGGGGGCGAAACCCACGCAGACACGGAGAGAATGTGCAAACTACACACGAACAGTGACCCAGAGTCGGGATCGAACCTGGGACCTCAGCGCTGTCAGGCAGCTGTGCTAACCACTAGACACCATGCTGCCCTGACACCGCCATTCATGATGTTGATGTCATGCTCCAGGTCGCCACCCTAGCGGTATTGGCCTCGGTTTCATGCATTGCCAGCACCATCTCCTGCACCCGTAGTCTTTGGGACTCCTCCGATCGGCGATGGACTTGCTGGAGTGTTGCTGAAATCTCCCTCTGAATATCACACTGCACCCTTGTACCTACATCACCTCCGGGATAATCTGGTCCAGAGTCTCAGCATCTGATTGGGACCCAACTGGGTCCTGGAAAAAAGCAGACCTCTGACTACTGTCCACCCTGGACGTTCCTGCCTCTATCTGATGTGCATAAGTAACTGTGTGGTGCTCACAAGATTGTGCCCAGAAGCTTTTCCACTACTTTTGCCGACTGAGGTATGTGTCTCTATGTTGGTGGAGAGTGGAGATGACAGCTGTGACGCCTCAGTGGTGGCATCCTCAGAGCTCTCCTCTGAAGCGTTCTCATGGGTGACGGGAGGGAGCCGCCCCGGATGGGGGATGGAGATCCTGCGGGGAGAATGGGCATGTGGTCAGTGGATGGAAAGGATCATTCTGTCTGGCAAGAACAACTCACATGTGACAGGTCATCTGGGTGGGGGGTGGTGGATCATCACCTCTGCGGCACAGGCCAATCTCGACATCGGTGACCGATTGATCCTCGGCCACCTTTTCAAACTCCAGGGCCCGTTCCTCGCAGTGGGGGTGAGAACTCTGATGTCTGGCACCCCACCACCTCTCTGGGCCTTCTTCCATCTGTTCTGGGCCAAGTTTTTCTGCGGGACAAAGAGACGGCATTGTGAGCCGCACGCTTCATGCATCGCTGGCCAGGGGTCAAGAGTGGCCACTTTTGGACGTGGGTGTGATGAGGCACAGGCACAATATTGTGCTGGAGGGGGGGGGGGGGGGGGGGGGGGTGCCACAGCAGGGCTGTGGGGCGCCGGTGCTAACTCCCTCAAGTGGTCTGGTGGAGGTTGTTGAGCTTCTTGCGTTAATGGGTGGCGGTCCACCTGATGACACTCCCTGCGCTGATGGCCGCTGCCACTGCCTCCTAGGCTGCAATGGCTGCCCTGTAGCTGACCCTCCAACTCCCCTGGATGAACATAATTTCCTGCTGGACTTCACCATGTCCAACAGTCTGGCTAGGTTAGCATCTCCAAATTGTGGGGCTGGTCTGTGCTGTGGCATGGTTGCATGCTGTCTGGGGCTTGCTTTGCGGGATCGGTTTAAGAGCTGCTCGCCCTCGTTAGTGGGAAGCTGCCAGGCATGAATCAGTTGGCAGGAAAGTCTTTTCTGATGTGACGCCCGTGGGGCATCATCAAGTGCCCTAATTAACGCAAGATATCGGTGCAGCCTCGCGTACTTTAGGTTTAGAATAATACACAGATTCACAGTTAAATTATAAATATAATCAAATGAGAATTCATTTTTTCCTGCCAATTTGTCTCCCCTACTGACTTATGTTGAAGTACCGTTCTACAGATACTGGCTGGTTCCTCATAACACGGGGGCAGCACGGTAGCATGGTGGTTAGCATAAATGCTTCACAGCTCCAGGGTCCCAGGTTTGATTCCCGGCTGGGTCACTGTCTGTGCGGAGTCTGCACGTCCTCCCCGTGTGTGCGTGGGTTTCCTCCGGGTGCTCCGGTTTCCTCCCACAGTCCAAAGATGTGCGGGTTAGGTGGATTGGCCATGCTAAATTGCCCGTAGTGTCCTAATAAAAGTAAGGTTAAGGGGGGGGTTGTTGGGTTACGGGTATAGGGTGGATACGTGGGTTTGAGTGGGGTGATCATTGCTCGGCACAACATCGAGGGCCGGAGGGCCTGTTCTGTGCTGTACTGTTCTATGAATCTATAACTCACTCAAAAGCCAATTTTCCATTTGTGAGGTTTGGCATTGATTGTTAATAAGTTATTCGATAACAAGCTCCTTCGTGCTGTCCTTGTCCAATAATTATTGAAACACATTTTTGTGCCAAAGTCATGAATAGTGATTAGCAACAAGAACCCGAGCTGACGTTCCCTTCCTAATTCTAAACCCAGTTTCGATAAGCTGACTCTGCACAACTTAAACTTCATGATCTGTTTAGCTCAGCAGCATATTGCTACGACCAAATGAATCAATGGCGTTGCTTAGAAAGCATATTTTAACCCAATTTTCATTCATATTAGTGTTCTTAGTGACACTAAACAACTGACATTTTCAATAAATGAAATCAAAGCAAATCGTAACATTCTGGGATTCAATTCAGGAGATCATGAAGGAAGATTCACTGTAGAATTATTAATACAAATTTCTTGTTATTGAGTGCAGACACATAGATCCATAAAATCTCTTCAGTGCAAAAGGAGGCCATTCGGCCCAATGAGTCTGCACGACCGACTAGGCCCACTCCCACATCAGCACACATAGGGAAGAATCTTTTCAGCCAGATAAAGACAAATTCTAGGACGTGTGAGGTGGAAGTGCTGGAGATTGGCTTCGGGTCAGGCTCCTAATGTGATTTTGCCCTTTTGCGTCTTTCCCTGTGGAAGGTTTTGAGCTCAGTGGGTAAGAAAGTGCATGTGATAGTAAAGCAGCCAAGGTGATTAAACAAGCAAACCTTATAGCTTTATCTTTACCAAGAATCCCTATTTTCCAGCACATGGCTTCCATAGAATCCATAGTATCTCTACGGTGCAGGAGGCCATTTGGCCCATCGAATTTGCACTGACGCTCCGAAAGAGGACCCTACCGAGATCCACTCCTTAGCCCTATCTCTATAACTGCGTAACCCCATCTAACCATCGCACCTTTGGACACTAAGGGGCAATTTAGCATGGCCAATCCACCGAACCCAATCCACCATGTTGTGTCTCTTAAAAAAAATATTTATTAGTGTCACATGTAAGCTTACATTAAAACTGCAATGAAGTTACTGTGCAAATCCCCTAGCTGCTCCTAGCCAAGTCATTGAGGGAACTGCACAGTGGGACGATCTTCTGCAATTAAACTAACAAGCTGGCAAGGTTTTGAGTTACGCTGAAGAGCTCCAGTCATGGACATGCTGGTGTTCAAAGCACTCTCCTCAGAGAGTGCTGTCACTAATTGAGAGAGGGTTGCCAACTTCTTGGAAGGCACTTCACCTATCTAGCACTTCACTCACCTTCAGCTGCAATTCCTTGCTACCAGCCTTCAACACAGCATGTGAGCAATTTATGAAGCTCCACCTTACACCTCTGCTGAGGATTAAGAGCAGAGGCTGCGCCGCTACCAACAACTCCAGCAGGAGCAACGAGCAACACCAGTAACCTCTCTCAATGACAGGCCGTCCACAGGGTAGATGGGATGTACACTGACAACATTCTGGAAGTAAGCAAGACCACCATCCCTACACAGAGTCCAGAGGCTCAGCTCTTTCAAGAGGCAAAATTCTCCATTTCAGAGATTAATGTTGATGCCGGGACTGAATTGGGAGAGGTTCCCATTCCAATTGGCGGTGCCAACCCTGGAGCTATTTAGGACATGCAAATGGGCCAGCACTCTGCCTATGTGAAACTAATTCAATTCTAATTCTTGCCGGCGTTGGATTCACTCGGACCGTAATTGGCACTGGAGAGCTTGACAAACTGGAGCTGCATATAAGCACTCCAGTCCCCATACACTGTCATAATAATAATCTTTATCCTTATTATCACAAGTAGACTTACATTTTTAAAAAATTTAGAGTATCCAATTTATTTTTTCCAATTAAGAGGCAATTTAGCGAGGCCAATCCACCTACTCTACACATCTTTTGAGTTGTGGGGACGAAACCAACGCAGACATGGGGAGAATGTGCAAACTCCACATGGACAGTGACCCAGAGCAGGGATTGAACCTGGACCTCGGCGCTGTGAGGCAACCGTGCTAACCACTTGCACCACCGTGCTACCCCCAAGAAGGCTTACATTAACACTGCAATGAAGTTACTGTGAAAATCCCCTAGTCGCCACATTCCAGTACCTGTTCGGGTTCACTGAGGGGGAATTCAGGATGTCCAATTCACCTAACAGCACATCTTTCGGGACTTCTGGGAGGAAACCAGAGCACCCGGAGGAAACCCACGCAGACACAGGGAAAACGTGCAGACCCCGCATAGACAGTGACCCAAGCCGGGAATCCAACCTGGGACAACGGTGCTGTGAAGCAACGGTGCTAACCACTGTGCTACCGTTCTGCCTATTTCAGCCTGGAAGATGGCCCCCGAGGTGAGCTGCCCCTCAGTTCACAGACAGCAAGCTGGACAGGATGCGGCAAAGGAGACACAAGGCATCCTCTTCCCCAGAGTGGGCGGGATGCTGAGAATTGCATTAGTTTCACATAGACCCGCTGACCTCAATTGGGCCTGGGTGGAGGTGGCAGAGGCGCTGTGACCCTCGCCAGGCAGATAGGCCTGCAGTGCAGAAAAAGATGAATGACCTCCTTAGGCCAGCTTGGGTTAGTGAGCACCTCCGTGCAACTGGCATCACCCTTGTCCCTCACATTGCCACCCCCTGCCCCTGCCCCCCCCACCCCCCGAGGTCAGCCAGAAACAAACTGCCAGAATCCCCGATATCCCACCCTTCACCAAACCTCAACACCTGGCCAGGCTGCCAGCTACAGACGCCTCCGTGTAACCTGCATGCCAGAGTCTTGCAAAGCCACTATCTGTCCCCCTGGAGAAGACGATCCATAACCACCGAGAGCGGGAGAAGACCAGACATACAAATTGTGTTGATCTCTGCTTTGCTTTACCTGGATGGCTTGGATGCATCATGTTAAACAAAGAACAACAAGCTTTGATAACAACCAAAACTAATTTATTAACACTCCTAAATAAGATTTGTACGTATTCCTAAAGTATAGGGCTATTGAATTAAACTATTGCATCTCGAACTACAGAACTCTCAAATGCACAACTAATCTCTCTTATGCCTAACCAACTTCTACCCAGAATCCCAGAAGATACATAAGACCATAAGACACATGGGGCTGGATTCTCCCAAAATGGGGCTATGACCCCACGCCGGCGTAAAAACGCTGGCGTTGCACACTAGAGTTTCCTCAAAAATATAAAAGCTCACCTTCAGGGGGCTAGCAGGGACCCATAATGCTTCACGCAGCTTTAGCTGCGGATACGGGCATCCGCACGTCTGGTTTTGAGTCCGCGCATGTGCACGGCAGCGGCCTCCAGCGGCTATGCCGAGCGCCATGGTAAACTTGGACCACGGAGGCTGCTGGAAAATGTAAGCCTACCCGATCGGCCGCGCGCCCTTGCATCCGACCATGCACAAGCACTCGTAGCCTGCCCAAAGGCCCCCCCGGTGTCGGAGCGGGGCTGCGGAGAATTCAGCCCATGATAATATATGACTGTTCTGTGGTTCCCTTTAGTGGTAAGAAGCATTATCATTAACTTGTTAACTCTTTATATCCCAGTTAATATACATATCATGATATCCCTTTTTTTAAAGCTGTTTGGAGATTGCTACAAACGTATGTAAAGTAACAGCATTGTATGTTCTTTACATGTAATTATTTATTCATATTGTACAGTAGTTAACAATTTAAAAATTTTTTCACAGTCCACAAATAGAGTCTATACTCCGTCTTCCCTGTGGTAGTGTGGTACAAAACCAACAAGTCATCAGTTCAATCAATCAGGTGTTTGACTGCTTGAATCACCTTAGTTGCCTGACAAGGTCTTTTTTTCTGTGCTTGTGATGTCGATTTTGTGTATCCTTTGCCCGGAAAATCAGTTTGCTTTCTGGGTTTTTAGCAAGGACCAACTCTTCTAGACTGTTGGAATGCCGTTTTTACTTTCTAAACAATGTCCTTTTATTCTTGGCATTTGTGCCATCACACATGAACTTGATATGATCTACACATGCATCTGTCTGTTTTATCTTGATGTTAGAAGTTTTTCACACACTGTTCGGTTGCCATCTGGATTGCTTTTCACACTGTATGGTTTGTCAAGTGTGACTGCAAGTCCGAACGCATTGTTTCCATTGAATTGAAATGTGGTGGTTAGTTGTCCTTTGGTTTCAAAGTCGTACCTTTGTGTAAATTCTGTTGTTCTGTCGTTACTCTTTGTGTTCTCAAGATCAGTTCCTTTTGGCTTATTTGATTCATTTTTAAACATTTTACTCTCAATATGCTTTGGATTATCTGACGGATCTTTGAACTTTGTGAAATCAGTTCTCTTTGGATCATCTGGTGTATCTTTTTTCAAAAAAAACATTTAGAGTACACAATTCATTTTTTTCAATTAAGGGGCAATTTAATGTGGCCTATCCACCTACCCTGCACATCTTTGGGTTGTGGGGGCGAAATCCATGCAAACATGGAGAGATTGTGCAAACTCCACACGGACAGTGACCAGAGCCGGGATTGAACCTGGGACCTCGGCGCCATGAGGCAACAGTGCTAACCACTGTGCCACCGTGCTGCCCATCTGACGTATCTTTGAGGTCCTTGTGCTTCACATCTGGAGTCAACTTCTCCAAGATGTCTTCATTTTCTTGTTGGCTGTTCACAATTGGCGTACTCTCAATTGATCTGGTCACTGTTGCACTTTCATTGTCAGCCTCTGTACAGTCCAGCTGAGATCTGTCAGTCTCGCTGTTGTCCTGCACAGCTTGTATACTACTTGTGTTCAATTCATCACCAGTCGCAAATAAACTAGATAGACTGTCAGAGCCTTCCTCTTCTGGCTCATCATCTGTTTCTTTACTGTCCTCATCGGATGATTCCTGCATCAAATCTCGTGGGCTGTTACAATAATCCTATGTCTTCACACTGTCTGGAATGTACGGTCGCTCAACGAGTTTCAGGGCTTTGCATGCATTGCTCCCAATATGGACTTTCGCTTTGTATCCACAATGGCAAATTGCACGATGTGACTTTGATTGTGCAACCATGCTTCTAGGTCACAAACCCCGAGCGTTTCAATCGCATTCCCACTGCAGGCGATCAGCCGTTTCTGTCGATCAAAAACTGTGGGTTCAACTCTCAGGCAGTTCAAATCGGAGAGGCTGAGGAAATTGGCACCCGCTCCCGTGACCAGCTTGCATTTGATTAATGTGGCATTCGGCATCTCTGGAATTGTCCATTTGTCAAGATTTGAAAAAATTGTGATTGGGTTTATTTTTTCAGCTTCTAAAATTTCCTGTGTACCTTTGTTGACACTTTCAATTGTTTTAATATAGACTCTGGGCACAATTCTCCCAACGGGAGACTAAGTGCCGACGCCGGAGTGAAAACCGGAGTGTTTCACTCCGGCGTCAGTGGCCGCTCCTCGCCCCCTATTCTCCCACCCCTGGGGGCTAGGAGCGGCGCCGCGTCAATTTTGCGTGCCGGGCCATGGTGGGCCGCATAAATGACGCGGCCGGCGGCGCTTAAATAACTTCACCCGCGCATGCGCAGGTTGGCCGGCGCCAATCCGTGCATGTGCGGTTGCCGTCCTCCCCGCGGGCGGACATGTCGGAGTGATCTTGCGGGGCGGCGGAGGAAAAAGAGTGCATCTTTTAGAGACGACGGCCTGCCGATCGGTGGGCACCGATCGCGGGCCAGACCCCTACTGAGCATCCCCCTGGTGCTCGATCCTCCCTCCCCCCCCCCCACAGGCCGCACACGCAGCGTTCCCGGGCTGTTCACGCCGGCAGCGACCAGGTGTGGTTGGCGCTGGCGTGAACCGGTCGTATTGGGCAGGCCGCTCGGCCCATCCAAGCCGGAGAATCGCCGCTCGACCGTTAGAAACGGCGAGCGGCGATTCTCCGAGCGGCCTGTCGTAAAACTCGGCACGCCGTTTTGGGGGGGGGGGGTGGGAGAATCGCATGCGGGTGCCAGGGCGGCGTGGCGGGAATCGCCCGGCACTCCCGCGATTCTCCCACCCAGCGTGGGGGTCGGAGAATCGCGCCCTTTATCTTCCAAATCTAATTGATTTTCTATGTTGAGTTTATCCTCTTTATTTATAGATTTGTTAAAATGTTCTGCTTGTTTCATGCTGAAAACTGTTTGTTTAATGCTGCAAACATCTTGTTCAGCTGTTGGTTGAGATTTAATTCCTGTTCTACATTGTGAGGAAAAATGGTTTAACTTGTCACACTTTAAACACATTCTTCTGAAGGCTGGGCATTCTTTCTTAAATGGGCGTGGCCACAGCGTGCACACCATAACACTTATGACATCATATACGTGTTATGCGCATGCACAGAATAGTCAACTTCCTAATCACGTTTTTTTTCCAAGCGCGCCTGCTCAAAGCGGTCTTCTGTAGCACGCTGATTTTGTAGCTACGACACAACTTCAATGGCGTTAACCACATTGTGCACTTTTAGACCATAAGACCATAAGACATAGGAGTGGAAGTAAGGCCATTCGGCCCATCGAGTCCACTCCGCCATTCAATCATGGCTGATGGGCATTTCAACTCCACCTCCCAGCATTCTCCCCATAGCCCTTAATTCCTCGCGACATCAAGAATTTATCTATCTCTGCCTTGAAGCCATTTAGCGTCCCGGCCTCCACTGCACTCTGCGGCAATGAATTCCACAGGCCCACCACTCTCTGGCTGAAGAAATGTCTCCGCATTTCTGTTTTGAATTTACCCCCTCTAATTCTAAGGCTGTGCCCACGGGTCCTCGACTCCTCACCTAACGGAAACAGTTTCTTTGCGTCCATCCTTTCTAAGCCATGTATTATCTTGTAAGTTTCTATTAGATCTCCCCTTAACCTTCTGAACTCCAATGAATACAATCCCAGGAACGCCAGCTGTTCCTCATATGCTAGACCCGCCATTCCAGGGATCATCCGTGTGAATCTCCGCTGGACACGCTCCAGTGCCAGTATGTCCTTCCTGAGATGTGGGGCCCAAAACTGGACACAGTACTCCAAATGGGGCCTAACCAGAGCCTTATAAAGGCTCAGTAGCACATCGCTGCTTTTATATTCCAACCCTCTTGAGATAAATGACAACATAGCATTCGCTTTCTTAATCACGGATTCAACCTGCATGTTTACCTTTAGGGAATCCTCGACTAGCACTCCCAGATCCTTTTGTACTTTGGCTTTATGAATTTTCTCACCGTTTAGAAAGTAGTCTATGCTTGGATTCTTTTTTCCAAAGTGCAAGACCTCACATTTTCTCACGTTGAAATGCATCAGCCATTTCCTGCACCACTCTCCCAAACTGTCTAGATCCTTCTGCAGCCTCCCCACTTCCTCAGCACTACCTGCCTGACCACCTAACTTTGTATCATCGGCAAACTTCGCTAGAATGCCCCCAGTCCCTTCATCCAGATCATTAATATATATGGTGAACAGCTGCGGCCCCAACACTGAACCCTGTGGGACACCGCTGGTCACCGGCTGCCATTCCGAAAAAGAACCTTTTATCCCAACTCTCTGCCTTCTGTCAGACAGCCAATCCTCAACCCATGCCAGTAGCTCACCTCGAACACCATGGGCCCTCACCTTACTCAGCAGCCTCCTGTGTGGCACCTTATCAAAGGCCTTTTGGAAATCCAGATAGACCACATCCACTGGGTTTCCCTGGTCTAACCTACTTGTCACCTCCTCAAAGAATTCTAACAGGTTCGTCAGGCACGACCTCCCCTTACTAAATCCATGTTGACTTGTTCTAATCCGACCCTGCTCTTCCAAGAAATTAGAAATCTCATCCTTAACGATCGATTCTAGAATTTTACCAACAACCGAGGTTAGGCTAATTGGCCTATAATTTTCCATCTTTTGTCTTGATCCTTTCTTGAACAAGGGGGTTACAACAGCGATCTTCCAATCGTCCGGGACTTTCCCTGACTCCAGTGATTTTTGAAAGATCTCAGCCACCTCCCTCAGAACTCTAGGATGTAGCCCATCGGGGCCAGGAGATTTGTCAATTTTAAGACCTTTTAGCTTTTTTAGCACCATCTCTTTTGTAATGGCAACCATACTCAACTCAGCCCCCTGACCCTTTATAATTTTTGGGATATTACTAACGTCTTCCACTGTGAAGACAGACGCAAAGTACTTATTAAGTTCTCCAGCCATTTCCTCATCTCCCATCACTAGCCTTCCAGAATCAGTTTGAATTGGCCCAATGTCTACTTTGGCCTGACGTTTGTTTCTTATGTATTGAAAGAAACTTTTACTATCATTTCTTATATTACTGGCTAGCCTGCCTTCATATTTGATCCTCTCCTTCCTTATTTGTCTCTTTGTTAACCTCTGTTTGTTTTTGTAGCCTTCCCAATCTTCTGATTTCCCGGTGCTTTTGGCCACTTTATAGGATCTCTCTTTTTCTTTGATACATTTCCTGACCTCCTTTGTCAGCCATGGCTGTCTAATCCCTCCCTGGATAATCTTTCTTTTCTTGGGGATGAACCTCTGTACAGTGTCCTCAATTATGCATACAAACTCCTGCCATTTTTGCTCTACTGTCTTCCCTGCTAGGGTCTGCTTCCAGTTGATTTTCACCAGTTCCTCTCTCATGCCCTCGTAATTACCTTTATTTAACTGTAACACCATTACATCCGATTTTGCCTTCTCTCTTTCAAACTGCAGACTGAACTCAACCATATTATGATCGCTGCTTCCTAAGTGTTCCCTTACTTTAAGATCTTTAATAAAGTCTGGTTCATTACATAGCACTAGGTCCAGAATAGCCTGCTCCCTTGTGGGCTCCATGACAAGCTGTTCCAAAAAGCCATCTTGTAAGCATTCCATGAATTCCTTTTCTTTGGATCCACTGGCTACATTATTTACCCAATCCACCTGCATATTGAAGTCCCCCATGATCACTGTGACCTTGCCTTTCTGACATGCCTTTTCTATTTCCCGGTACATGTTGCGCCCCTGGTCCTGACCACTGTTAGGCGGTCTGTACATAACTCCCATTATGGTTTTTTTGCCTTTGTGGTTCCTCAATTCTACCCACACAGACTCCACATCATCCGACCCTATGTCGTTTAGTGCCATAGATTTAATTTTGTTCTTAACTAACAAGGCAACCCCACCCCCTCGGCCCACCTCCCTGTCTTTTCGATAGGTTGTATATCCTTGGATGTTTAACTGCCAGTCCTGAACCCCCTGCAGCCATGTCTCTGTGATGCCTACCACATCATAATCATTCACGATGATCTGTGCCATTAGTTCATCTACTTTGTTACAAATGCTACGAGCATTCAGGTAAAGTGCCTTAATGTTAACTTTCTTATCAGTACAGATATTGGAAGTCCTAAGATGTCCAAAGTTATCCTTCCTTTTTGTTGCATTCCTAGTCTGCCTCAAGCTTAAATCCACCTGCCTACATGTTATCCTCCTGCGTATCTTGCCATTTAACTCCCTGCTCCCTGTCGCTTTCACTTTCCCTTCCCCCCAACTCAGAAGTTTAAAGTCCTACTGACCACCCTATTTATCCTCTTCGCTAGAACACTGGTTCCAGATCGGTTCAGGTGGAGACCGTCCCAACGGTACAGATCCCCCCGGTTCCACTTGCGCCACTTTCTCAAGAGAACATCTATTTTTAGTTATTTTTCTCGCACGGCACATTTAAAAAAATATAAATTTAAAGTACACAATTCATTTTTTTCAGTTAAGGGGCAATTTAGCGTGACCAATCCACCTAGCCTGCACATCTTTGGGTTGTGGGGGTGAAACCCACGCAAACACGGGGAGAGGCACGGCACATTTTAATGGAATCTACCAGCATTACTTTTTGTTGCCTTTGCAATCATTCACGCAGCATTTCATATCTTTTACGCCCCCAATGCCTATCAAATTTTTCAATTACCAAATTAAACTTATTTTTATAACTTCATTCTCAAAGTGGAATAAGAAATACAATTCTATAGCCAGCGGTCCAGCCAAATATAGTAACAATGCAATCTTTTGCTTCTCACTGACTGCTTTGAGGTTTAAGGCTGAGAGGTACTGTTCAATCTCTTGTTTAAAAATTTTCCAGTTCACATCTCCTTTACTCGGTGTGCTGAATGACTTTGGAGTCTGCAGATCCTCCATGAAGCTTTGACTGGGTATTTCTTTTTCGACGCTGCTGGTTGTTGCGATCGGAGTCTGAGATTTTGTCCTAAGTTTTTTTTTGAACGGAGATATTTTTTCTTTCTCCCTAATCCTTACTATTCTACTTTAGAAACCACTCCTGGTAACATGTGCTGTTCTCTGCTTTGCTTTAGCTGATTGGCTTGGATGCATAGTGTTGAACAAAGGACAAGTTTTGTTAACGAACAAAACTAACTGATTAACATTCCTAAATAAGATTGTACGTATTCCTAAAGTATAAGGTTGCTGAATTAAACTATGCTGTCTCTAACTACAGAACTCTCAAGTACACAGTGATCTCTCTTATGCCTAACCATCTTCTACCCAGAAGTCACATGATATATATATGACTATTCTGTGATTCCCTCTAGTGGTAAGAAGCATTATCATTAATTTGTTAACTCTTTACATCCCAGTCAAAATACATGCCATGACAGGGGCGAGTCAGACTTGAGGATATTAAGCGCCGCCGAGCAGCAGGCTGAGGAGGTCGGAGAGAGTGGTATCTCTCAGGTGGAGGTCAGCATGGGTCAACCAAGTGAGTTCCTAATGCAGATATATCCTCATAGAAAATGAGTCACCTCTCTCCCCCGCACCACTGCTACCCGGAATCTTACCATGTGTCTTGCCTTTTGTCTTGCAGGATCACCATCTGACGAGGCTGGCCCGTCTGGGGTACCACTCCCCGACCGCAATCCAGAATACCTTGGAGGAGCTGTGCGGGGACAAAATTGTGGATGATTCTCCGTCAGCGGGATACCCCGCTTCACCGGCAGCACACCGAAGTCCGTGGGTTTCCTGACGACATGGGATGGCCAAAATGAGAAACCCCATTAGCTGGCTTCTGGAACGGAGGATCTCGCTGCCGGCGGGGGCGCACCGCACTGGAAAACGGGGCTGGCTGGACAGAGAATCCCGCCCACTGAGTTTTTATCACTGCTGTCACTTGAACCCTCCACCACCCCAGAAGCTATCACCTCGGTGGGGCATTTTAACGAAGAGGTTCCTGGGATACTTTGTAATGCATATGTCACACATGCTGCAGTAAATCAGGTGGAGGTAGGAAGCCCTACAGAGTGGGGAATTGGAGGGCTGCCCGATCCCAGAAACTATGTGCAACCTAGACAGGTTCTGCACTTCTGGAAAGAATGATCCCACCAATGGGGGAGATGCAGATGCAGAGTCGGACTGTACAGGAGGGAGTGTCAGCAACTTTCCAGCGTCTGCAGGTGCAGTTGGAGGAGTCCAATCGCCTTCAGAAGCAGGAGTTACCCAAGCCAGCACTGAACAGGTGGTGTCTGCAATAGAAGCCTTGGGTGAGAAAGTCACAGCCATGGGTCAGGACATCCAACGCCTGGAGCACGCTGTTTTATCAATGGTTGAGGCTCAGACAGGGGTGTTCAGTCACAGGCAGCCATGTACCGGGCCCACATGGACATTGCTGCTGCGTTCCATAGCACGGCCCAGTCACAGAGAATCATGCTGAGGGCGCCGAGATCATTGGGCTTGCGCTGGCTGATCTGGGCCAAACAAGGAGGAACATGACCAAGGTACGGAGAGACATGTTGCACTCACTGAGAGATGTATCCCAGCCTCTGTGCTCCACGGCTGTGGGCATCAGCACCCTATTGAGACAAGAGCGGGCCTCCAGGACTGGCTGTGCCAGGTGACAGCGGAGCCTCAGCAGCTAATTCCAGCCTCACCTCTGTCCAGGGAGTAGCCATTTAGCACCCTCAGGGAGGAGGAGATGATGGGGCCAGTCCCGGTGGCCTCCCATAAACAGGGTGCTAGAACACCCCAGCCCTTCTGAATCCCGCCCCACTTGACACGGCCACATCTGATGGGCAACGTGCAGCATAGGGTGGCACACCATCACGTGTGACACCCGGAAGATTGCCAGGCCTGTTCAGATCCAGGCTCAGCAGAGGATGGCTGCCTAAGGCATCGTAGCTCGCAGGGCGAGAAGGGCAGCAGGCCACCGCCACATCTGATGTGCTGTCTGAGGTTACACCAAGAAAGAGCGGGAGAGCACATAAGTTAAGGCAGTTAGACACCAATTAAGTTGGCACGGGTACTGCACATAGGTTAGAGGTAGGGGGTCAGGGCAGAACGATTGTACATAGTCACAATAAACACCTTTGCACCAACATTCTGACCCACCTCGATCCTCTGTCTGAAGGGTATGAGGGATGGACTGGGCAGGGTGTAGAGGGTGTGCCGGACAGGGTGTGTGATCCATCACTGCGCATCATCCCCATTTCCCTCCAATGCATTATGTGCAGCTGGTGGTCACACACAAACTGTATATTCAGGAAGTGGAAGCCCTTCCAATTGATGAAGGACACCCCCTCATGAGCCGTGTGTAGGGTTCTATCTATCACCCCCTGTACCTGGGGCATGTCAGTGACGGTGGCGAATCCTGCTGCCCGGATATCTTGGTGAGCCTGGTCTCGGCTGAAGGACATGCAGTTTACAGCCTGGGCATACATGGCATTCGTAACGGCGCGGATGCACCTGTGCATGATGACTGGTATACCCCACATGGACCACCACTCGGTGCCTAGAAAGACCCCAAGGCAAAAAGTTCAAGGTGACCATCACCTAAACAGCCACTGGCAGCGGGTGTTCTCCATACCCCCCATGGTTCCAGATGTGCCATCATATGGCACAAGAGGCACACAGTCTCCCTGCTCAGCCAAATTCTTTGGTGACATGCTCGACCCTGCATCGAAGGACATCACTGATGGTATAGATGTGGCCTGATGCGGCGCCCCCTCTGGACCCCCTCCTCAACCTTTGGAATAGCCGGTTCTCTATCCTCATCTGCTGGCCCCCACTTCTATGGGCATAATACCCCCAGGCTCCTCGTGTGCAGAGTCCTCCCCGAGCAATGCCTATGGCTGCAGGCTCAGTGTGTCCGAAAGGGCATCTGCGGCCAGGTAGAATGCAACCATTCTGGGTTGCATTCTGAACTCTATTCTCTGCAGCAGGGGAAAATAGAGGAGATGTTAGCAGGTTAAGTATTTTCTTGCATACCCTATTCTAACAGGCCTCATGTTGGCCCTGGGTTGCATCTTATTCCACCCTCTGCATTTCCGCTCCCCCCATGTTATCATACATACTGCACACCTGACCCCATCAGTGCATTGCACCAGGAGCCTCGACCCCCACCCACCATCCCTATCAACCAGGGTACCAGTGGTTGCCACAGCCCGTGTTAGCGATGGGCTCTACGGGCCCTGTACTGTTTCCCTAGTGGGGTCTACTGTGGCTCTCCTCACTGGGTGGGTCGTGTGTTATCTCACCAGTAGGGTGGCACAGGGTTATGCGGTAGAGAAACACCAATCACCTCCATGCTTCGGGCTTGTGCGTGGGCAGGTCCTATAGCTGGGGTTGGGCGAGGGGGGGTTAGGGTCTGCTGAGGACTTTGTTGCACTGTGATGTGGGTCCTGGGTGTGACACACGGGTTGTGTCAACCTGTCCAAGGGCAAGATAGATGGGAGCAGGGGGCGGTGGGCAGGCAGGGCTTGCGGACAGCTGAGGCGTGGGCTAACTGAGTGTTGGAATATAAGTAAATGAAAAAGATTTGGATGCGGGCTTCACTGGCAGCAAATATTATAGATGAAATGTACAAATGGTTTATTTTCAAATGTAAGAATGTAATTAAAATGAAAGATATTATATTCTTTGCAATCCTGGTGAGTTTTATTTATTTCAGTTTGAAAGAACAGTTTAGAACATTCCATTAAGTGAGATTAAACTTAAACCCAAGCAATATTTTAAAATCTATAACTGAATTCTACAACTTACATTCATGACCACGTGGTAACCTGAACTTCTTTAACAAAATCCTGTTTGAAAAGAAAATAAGTTAAAATATATCCAAAAATAGCAAAATGTCAATTTCAACGTAACCACAGGCAGTATTTTGGATTTTCACAGGAACTTCATTGCAGTATTAATGTAAAACTACTTTTGACACTAATAAAGATTATTATTATGATTATTTTGAAGTTCAATTTTCTCCTTACATCTTATATTTTGAATGGGTTAACTCCATAGTAGGAATGATTCTCAGTGCTCATGGCATCCGAATACATTCTTCATCTGGTCATTATTCATGTCCAAGCCTTAATAGTGAATGTTGGCGGGGTATTTAACTGCAGTGGGAAAAACCTGTACTTCACGCATGTGCACCAGCAGTGATTCATGGTTAGCAATAAGGAAGAGAAACCAAGACTAATTTACCTTTCTTTAACCAGGGTACAAAAACAATCATAGTACCTTCTAACATTTCAGCTGAGATCAGCTAACTCAGCAAAAACTGGAGACTACAATTGGATACAAGAAATGGGAGCAGCAGAAGACCATACAGGCCTTGAGCTTGGTCCATCATTTAATGCGTTGATCTTCTGCCCATTCCCCATATCGCTTGATTCCCTCAGACGTCAAAAATCTGTCTTCTCAGCCTTAAATATAGTCAACGATAGAGCATCCACAACCCTTTGTGGTACACAATTCCAAAGATTCATGACCCTTTGAGTGAAGACCATATTTGGCTAGTCTGTATTTGCTGCATAAACTTGCAATACATCAGCACTATTTCCACATACTTAATGTTTTCATTAACCTACTAATTATATTTTTACAGCTTAAGTTTGCAAAAGGAGAAAAACACAAAGGGAGTGCTCAGAATATAAAGTACTTCCCTTCAATCTAATTGTTATTATGATCTAATTACTTAAGATATTTGATGTGCTACTTGTTTTTCGTATAGAGACCAACTCCAAACTTGCCCTCTCATTAAATAATGACTCAGATAATAGCGGCTGCATGACTAATGGCGTCTCCTTGGGAAAGAATACTGATTGACATCCTTTCCTTTCCTAAATGCAGATTGGGAGGTGCCTATGCTGGGAAAGTTCAGTACTGGCCAAATACACAACAGTGCTCAATTAGTGCTGAATTTTCCTGGCTAAGACACTTTCCACTTAACATCCAGGAAGGGGAAAACATGCTGAACAGCCACTCATACTGATGACATTTGCTGAGCAGATCCCTGATGAGATACCCACGCATATACAAGGTGGTAAAAGAAAACCAAGTAATTTCTACCAAAAGTACTTCCCTCTCCCACATAATTTCCTTTGCTTCAATTATAATGTAGCTGTGTGGAATTTATGCAATCCGTCATTGAAATAGTTTCAAATAAATATATCATTATTCTGCTGGAGCTACAATGAGAACTGACTGTGCTCACTCAGCACGGTAAATTCTAGAAAATTAACAGTTCACACTGTCTAACTACTTCAAAAGTAAAAGCAGTAGAATCATTAATTAAAAGCAGAAACATGTGCAAGTCAACAAAACTAACTCCAAAGCAATGCCAAAATCGTAGGCAATCCATAGTCAAGACAAAAGCAAATATTAACTACAGAAATATTTATTTTTTTACATTAATTTTGAGAAGATGGTAGAACTTATTTACTTTCAACTTTGAGCTGGCATATCTAATAAAATAGTTGGGGGTTGTGCTTACTTATACAGATTTTAAGGAATTTCTGCTTTTCAAAATGTATTTGCGTGACTATTGCTGTGTTCTGTCCTTTCTTTCACTTTCAGTGGTTAAACTTATCTGCAATTTTCCTCAAAATACGAGTCCCAATGGGCCAGTCAGTAAGAGATGTGTTCTTCTGAAGACGCATATGGGCAAATCAATCTCCAATTGTACTGAAGGCTATTAAGATTTCTCTTAACAGTAAGATGATATCATGATCAAAATTATGGCCAGCTGCTTAACCTACCACCCACAAAAGATTCCAGATTGAAACATTGACATTTTTTAAATTCAGAAATTTGCCCAATGAATCAAAAACAGTGCAAGAAAATGAATTCACCAGCAGATATGTTTGCAGAGGTCCTTTTCTTTGATAAATGTGGAACAGCTACAGTTGTGAAGATTTCCTATATTCACCTTCCAGAAAATAGAAATAATTGAAATTAGTGTAGTTCCACATTTCCACAAATATCCAACACTGCCTGTTCATGTGATTGACTTGATTTATTGTCACATGTACCGAAGTACAGTGAAGAGTCTTTTTCTGCGGCCGAGGAACGTACACAGTACGGACATAGTAGACACAAGAATAATCGACAGAGAACATTGACAAATGGTACATCGACAAAACAGTGATTGTTTACAGGGCGGAACAAGGGGCCAAACAAAGCAAATACATGAGCAAGAGCAGCATAGGGTGTCGTGAATAGTATTCTTACAGGGAACAGATCAGTCCGAGGGGGAGTCGTTGTGGAGTCTTGTAGCTGTGGGGAGGAAGCTGTTCCTATGTCTGGAAGTGCGGGTCTTCAGACTTCTGTACCATCTGTCTGATGGAAGGGTTTGGAAGAAGGTAATGCCTGGGTGGGAAGGGTTTCTGATAATGCAGTCTGCCTTCCTGAGGCAGCGAGAGGTGTATACAGAATCAATGTGGAGTTGCAAATACAGATTCCTTTCTCTTCATTTCTATTGGTAGAAATAAAATTTTTACTGAATCCTGACTTGTTCTTTCATGATTTTAAGTTCAAGTACAAATAGTGGGTGGGATTTACTGAGCAACTTGCCGCATATTTTGTGGTGGCGAGATCAGCGGGATCTTCTAATCACATCGTTGTCAACAGGGTTTCCTGTTGAAGGCAACTTGCCGCCGTTAAACCCATGGCGAAGCGTGACTTTGGCAGGACCGGAAGCTTCCCCCCAGCATGAACGGCAGTAAATAACTCATAACCCAATAACTCATTCTAAATAAAGAAAAAAAGTGTTCTCTAATTAAATATGATATTTATCCTTATTTATTTGTTTAATTGCCAGTGTAATGACCATTTTTTCACATACTCTAGGTTTCCAAATTTGACAATTGAGTATTGGTTAAAAAACCCAGACATTAGGATTTTCATCTTGCACTTTTTTCAAATTTCAAATTTCAAAGTGAACAACAATTTATACTGCTAAGAAAAGGGTGTAGATTGTATGGCAAGTGGACTAAAAATACTCGCAAAGGTCCTGGCCAAAAGGCTGGAAGGCTGCATACCAGAGGTGGTCGCAGAGGACCAAACGGGTTTTGCCAAGGGTAGGCAACTCACTGTGAACGTCAGACGGTTGCTGAATGTAATAATGACCCCTCCCGGGGAGAGGAGATTGTCTCCGGGGACACAGAAAAGGCCTTTGACAGAGTTGAATGGAAGTACCTCCTTGAGGTACTGCAACAGTTTGGGCTAGGAGCGGGATTTACTGCCTGGGTGAGACTCCTATATAACGCTCAAACTAACACCACTAGCTCTGAATACTTCGAGCTACAAAAAGGCACAAGGCAAGGCTGCCCATTGTCCCCACTCTTGTTTGCGCTAGCCCTGGCGATAGCCCTGTGAGACGCAAAAAGCTGGCAAGACATCCAGAGAGGAGACAGAGAGCACAGAGATTCACTCCAAGTGGATGACGTGCTCATATATGTTTTGAAGCCGCAGGAAGGACTGAAGGCAATCATGCAGATCCTAAAAGAGTTTGGAACCTTCTGAGGCCACAAACTTAACCTGGGAAAAAGTGAGGCATTCCCAGTGAACCCAAATGGGAGAGGGGCAGAGCTGGAGGGGCTCCCGTTTAAAACGGCCCAGAATAGATTCCGATATCTGGGGATCCAAATAGCTATGGACTGGACACAGATCCACAAGTGGAATCTGACCAGCCTAGTGGAGGAAGTAAAAAAGAACCTACAGAGGTGGGGCTAACTCCCACTCGCTCTGGCGGGAAGAGTGCAGATGATCAAGATGAATGCACTGCCAAGGTTCCTCTTCCTGTTCAGATCTTCATCCCAAGGCCTTTTTAAAAAACGTAGACGGATTAATCATGGCGTTTGTGTGGGGGAGAAGACCCCGAGAATTCCCAAACTGACACTGCAAAGAAGGAAAATAAAAGGTGGCTTGGCGTTACCGAACCTGCAGTACTATGACAGGGCAGCAATGATGGAAAGAGTGAGGGGATGGGTGCACGAACATGACTCACAGTGGGTATGGATGAAGGGGGCCTCCTGTCAGGGAACAACCCTCCGGGCCCTGGCTACAGCAGCACTCCCATTCCCCTCGCCAAAATATACAACAAGCCTTGTGGTAGCGGCCACGCTGAGAACGTGGGCCCAACTGAGACAGCACTTCAGGATATCCCACATGGCTCCCATCTCTGGCAATCACAGATTCCCCCAGCCATGTTTAGGAAATGGAGGCAGGATGGGAGTGCACTGATGGTCAGGGGCTTTTACGCAGGACATAGACTGGCGACACTGGACGAACTGACAGAGAAGTGGGAACTGCCGACAGGACAGGACACCTGAAAATAAAGCACTTCCTCCGCAAAGCGACAGTAGGGAACCCCGGGGCCCCAGAAACCACACTATTAGAGGACCTGATAAGTACAAGCAGCAAAGAAGGGGGACTATGTGGGAAAATGTTTGGACAGCTACTGGACAGAACTCAAACACCACTGGACGAGACCAGATGGAAATGAGAGGATGAACTGGGGACAGAAGTAGGGTGAAGACTCTGGAGCGAGGCACTGAGCAGGTCCAACTCCACCTCCTCCTGCGCAAGGCTCAGCCTCATGCGGTTCAAAGTGGTGCACAGAATGCACCTGACCAGAACCCGAATGAGCAGGTTCTTCCCGGAGGTGGAGGACAAATGTGAACAATGCCAAAGGGGCCCGGTCAACCATACACACATGTTCTGGGCTTGTCTTAAACTTGCTGGGTTCTGGACAGCATTCTCTGAGGCAATGTCCAAGGTTGTGGGGGTGAGGGTGAAACCACGCCCAATTGTGGCAATCTTTGGGGTATCGGAGCAGCCAGACCTACAGATGGGGAAAGGGCCGACGACCTTGCTTTCGCTTCCCTAATCGCACACCGCAAAATCCTGCTCAGCTGGCGATCAGCAGCAACGCTCACAGCTGCAGACTAGCTCGCTGACCTTTCGGAATTTCTCCACCAGGAGAAGATCAAGTATGTCATCCGAGGATCGGAGGAATGCTTCCTAGATGCATGGGGGCAGCTCGTCGACCTGTTCCAAAACCTGTTCAAGGCCAGCAACAATGAATAAGATGGGAAACGGGAGAGACAGAAAGAAAAAGAGGAAGGACACGGAGAAAATAAGGATGGGGGGGGGGGGGGGGGGGGGGCGCCAGGAGGGACCACAAGCTGAGCCAGAGGGCGGCAAAATGTATACAGGGTAAATTAAGGGAAGGGCAGGATAAACCTTTCTGTACAATACAATAAATTAACGCGGCAAACAATGTATATAACTGTTTATAAATTTGGAAAATGCCAATAAAAATATTTAAAAAAAAGAAAATGTACCAGGGAATGGTTGATCCAATACTTTTGCTGAATTGAAAAAGGTGCAATATCTGGCCAAGTACTTTCGGCGTGCAGAGGACAAGATCTACATATGAATATGTGTAGCTTCCAACGTGCATAATTGAACCCCATTGCATGCTCAACTGGTTAGTTATTAATGTAATTTTTAGCAAACTTGGGATTGTTAAGTGCTGTCCAATTGCAGAATTATATCTGATGCTGGACACTTATGTTCTGAGTTTTACGAGCCTGGCTGCTTGAGTATGGTCAATTGCAAATAGCCAAGAGGATGTGCTATTTGATATGATCCACCAGTCACTGGGACATACTGCCTAAATATCTGGCATCATATTGGCACTAAAATTCATATGCCACATCACCTCATTTGCGTAATAGGTGGAACACCTTTTTGGCTTGATGCTGTTTAACCCAGTATGGTGGTTAAGGCAAGTCATATAAATTAATTTAAGGAGAGGTTCGATAATTATTTGAGGGAGAAAGAAATTAAAGGATATGTTGGTGGGGTGAGATCTATAAAGGTAAGCGGAGGAGTGTGTGGAGCACAAATGTGTGATTAACTGATTGTCACATGTACCGTGAAAAGTATTTTTCTGTGGCCAAGAGAACATAGAACATACAGAACATAGAGTGCAAAGGAGGCCATTCGGCGCATCAAGTCTGCACCGACCCACTTAAGCTCTCACTTCCATCCTATCCCCGTAACCCTATAACCCCATCTAACCTTTTTGATCACGAAGGGCAATTTATCATGGCCAATCCACCTAACCTGCACGTCTTTGGACTGTGGGAGGAAACCGGAGCACCTGGAGGAAACCCACGCAGACACGGGGAGAACGTGCAGACTCCACACAGACAGTGACCCAGCGGGGAATCGAACCTGGGACCCTGGCGCTGTGAAGCCACAGTGCTATCCACTTGTGATACCGTTTACTATGTGCGTGTACACATAGTAGATAAAAAGGGACAAAAAGACTTGTTTCTGACTTGTGACTTGTTTCTGTTCTGTAAATCTCTATTTCATTCCATCCACATTATCTCTCCAATGCCATTCTCATATCCTTGCAAATCCAAAGTAAATAATTCATTCTTGTTTATCAAAATTAAAGGACAAATATTACAAAGTACTCCAACTCAATATAAAATTGTCCCTCATGCGAATTTCACCACCAAGAGGGAAATTCAACAACATACTAAAATATCCTTCTTCAATCACTGATGGAATGTCTGTCCACTTTTCATTCCATTGATTTAGTTTGATTGAAATTATTCAGACCAATGCTGAAAGAGCACTGACAAGCAGTTCATTAATAACAAAGGCTGACAAATCTGGCAGCTCCTGGGGAGTTGTTGTTTAATGTGAGGGAGAGCAAGATGATCCCTCGTTGGAGTACACAGAGGGACTGAAAGAGAATGAGACATTTTTTGTGCAGTCAGGTTATGCACAAAATTCAATGTTTTTGCCACATTATCAGTGCAGCCTACAGCAGACCTGTTTATAAAACTGGATTGGGCTGTTCAGAAATTGTAGAGAGACAGACACTGGTATGAACAAGACAGTTCCATTTTATGATTTTTGTCCCACGACTGTCATGCATCTGGCAAAAAAATGGGAACAAAAATCAGCTCCATGGGAATTCAAACCTTTGGTTAGACATCAGACTTCTATGCTACTGGGAATGTAATAATTCCATACTTATTTTTTTGTGTGTGCATGCAACATCTATGCTCATATTAACTGAGACCAGTAAATAAATGTAAATTATGTTCCTGAGGTCCTCCTCTCGTGAATTGTGGATACAAGGCCACCTTGAATTTATTTCATGCTCTCGTCATCTCACTCTATGAAAAGAATGAATGACAATTTGGGGAATAGAAAGGAATTAATTAGACAGTCTAACTACCGTCCGAGGACATTTACATCCAAAATGGTCTTGACCATGGCAAGAAATAATATGCAACTTTGGGAAAGATTTTGTGTTATGGCAATGGTAAACAGGAAAGTGTAACTTGGTGCTTGAGTTTTATGCTTTTTGGTGTAAGTAATGAAAACGACATAAGGGCCAGGATTCTCCCCTACCCAGCGGGGGGGGGGGGGGGGGGGGGGGGGGGGTCCCGGTGGGATGGAGTGGCAGAACCACTCCGGCGTCGGGCCTCCCCAAAGGTGCGGAATTCTCCGCATCTTTAGGGGCTCGGCCCGCACCGGAGTGGCTCCCGTTCCGCCAGCCAGCGCGAACGGCCTTTGGCGCCCCACCAGCCGGGGCCGAAAGGCCTTCGCCGGCCGGCGGAAGCCCGCGCATGCGCCGGTGCATCAGCGACTGCTGACGTCATAGTGGCGCATGCGCAGGCCATGGTGAAGGCGATGGCTGGGCGGAAGAAAAAGAGTGCCCCCACGGCACAGGCCCGCCCGCCTATCGGCCAGGCCACCGTGGCGGCACCCCCTGGGGCCAGATCGCCCTGCGCCCCCCCCCCCCAGGAGCCCGGCGCCCGCCCGCGCCGCCAATCCCGCTGGCACCAGATGTGCTTTGATTCCCACCGGTGGGAAAGGGCTGTCAGCAGCGGGACTTGGGCCCATCGCGGGCCGGAGAATCGCCGCGGGTGGTCCGCCGACCGGTGTGGCGCGAATCCCGCCCCCGCCAATTCCCGGGTGGCGGAGAATTCGGGCCACGGTGGGGGCGGGATTGACGCTGGCCCCGGGCGATTCTCCGACCCCCCGGAGATTCTCTGAATGTCAAAGCTGAAGAAATGCTGAGAACTTCAATTAGTCAAAATTAAATAATGGAATAAGTTCCAATTACAAATGGAACTTGTAATTTTTCTTAATTTTTGTATTCTTACTTTAAAATACTTAGCGGCACCCTCTTCTTTAAGAAGAAATCCAACTGGACCTAATTCTCTCAGAATGTATATTGTTGCTTTGAGTGCTTCATCTTGATGCCAGCTAACTAAATCGGTTGCACTTCTTCTTAACGGAGTTGCTCGTGCCATGTTGAGAAAGTAAGGCTCAGGTAATCTCAAGTACCTAAAGAAAATGATACAAACAATGAAATTACAGACCTCATACTCACATAACTGTTAATTTTATTTAACATACAGGAAAGGTTCAGAGTGCATTATTTGTTGTTAATCAAGTTGTATCTTGAATGGTATTTACAATTTCCTATAGAGCGCTTGAGTTCTGAGGCATCGGTCACTCCTTAAGTCTTGATTTCATCTTCACACTTGTCCTATATCTACTTTCACGGCAACATAAAGTTGGAGTGTAAAAGTTGTATCTTTTTGACATTAATCATTGGTCTGACTTGGATATGTTCTCATGTACCTCTGCAATTTTTCCCTCAGTTAATGGACTGATAAAACACTGAAAGACATGATCTGATAGAAATTGATAAGCTGCTTTATTTTGCTATAAGGTGAACATGTGGAAAAGCAGTTGTCACTTAATAAGTACACACTATTTTTGTGTAATAACACAATGTAAAGAATGCCTTACTTCTCAAATCAGTGACTTAAACAATATAATTTCTCACTGTCCCTAGCATTTCTACCCTCTCTCTTTACAAATGTGACTACTCATTCCAATGATATCCTTCTTAAATCGGACAAAAGATTCTAACTGCAGCATAAGGCAATATTTTTCAAACTTTTTTTCCGGGGACTCATTTTTAACAACCGGCCAAACTTCGGGACCCAACACGGCCAACCCTCGCGACCCACGCCGGCCGACCTTCGCGGCTCACGCCGGCTGACCTGCGCGACCCACCATTTTCTCTTATCTTGTTTGTTGCTGACAAAAATGGAGGAAATGGTTTCGGGTCCCTTTGGCCCCAGTGGTCCCTTTGGCCCCCCCGAACTTGTTAAAAAAAGGCTGCAACCGTATAAAAGAAAACTGCGGCCGCACTGCGCATGTGTGACTGATCATCGGTACACATGCACATAGTTTTGCGCATGCGCATTGATGATCGGGCACTCATGCACAGTGCGGCAGAATTTTTTTTAGATGTTCGCAGCCATTTTGAAGGCCGCTTGCAGCCGGCATAGTTAAAAGCCGGCTGCTGCGCGCAGATTTGCGCGATTGGGAGCACCGCGACTGACAGCTCCGTGACCCACCCGTGGGCCGCACCCCCCAAGTGTGACAATGCCTGGCATAAGGGATGGTTTGTATATATTTACCATTACTTCTTTGCTTTTGTATTCTAGTCTCATTTACAAAGCTATAAATCATGGGTGCTATTTAACGGCTGCATTGTGCCTTGCGTAGATCCGGGCACGCCAGTTAAATAGTGGGAGAGTGGCAGACCCAGATTACACAGAGGCCATTCTGTCTCATGGAGACCCCCAGGGCCTTACGGGTACCGTCCAGGGGGAGGGAACACTGAAGGCCAACCCGGTGCCTGCCACCAGGGAGACGATCGTGGTCTTCACGTAACCCCAATCCCACCCTCCTGACATTGGTGCGTCTCAAGTTCAGAGGGCAGAGTGGCATGGCGAGTCGGCCAGGGCCCTCTGGCTCCAGGCCCCACCCCCCCGGAGGATGTCCACCAAGGGCATCGAAGGCAACAGGGTGAAAAAAGCAGCGGTGCTCCACCTCTAATGTGCATCGTGAGGACACAGCTAGACATAGCGGCAGAGCACGGGAGATGAAGAAGATTGAGTATCACTGAGTGGGCACTGCGGCGGGATGGGTGGGGGGTGGGTGGGGACACCGTCTGTAGCTAGGGACAGTGGGTTGTTTCTAATGTTCACCATTAAAACATGTTACACCTGATACATGTGAAGCCTCTATTACGTTAATCTTCATGGCGGGGATGTCTGCACCCCAGCCCCTGTTGACCTCTGGGCCCCGACCCCTGTTCCTCCGTACAATGGTCCTTCCCCCACACCCTGCCCCTCAGGTATGATGATACTACAGCGAGAGCCCCCGATGCAGACCCCGTACCGGTGATGGGTGTGAGCACGCTGTCAGCAGAAAGACCGGAGACAGACATTTGCATAAACTGAGGAGCATCAGAGCTTGCCTCATAGAAAGTTATCATCATTCTGTATAGTGCTGACACAGGCCCATACCCGGGGGTGATGTTACACAGACCCTGGGAGGGTGGAACAGTGTAGTCAGAGGGGGAGGGTGTGTCGGATGATCAGGGAGGAAGGAGGGAAATGTGTGGGAAGGAGGCGAATGGGGGTGGGGTTCAGTTGACGGACAAAGCCTCGCCCTGTGAGAAGAGGACGAGCATGAGGGCCTCCCTGGTCCTCCGGTCATGCTGGACCCTCACTGAGGCCTGTCCTCCTTCCTCCGGCTTCTCCCGCTGGTCCTCCCCTGCTCCTCCTCCAGCCCATCCTGGTCCAACTTCCCCGCATCCTCCTTAGCATGACACCCCGCTGCTGTGTCAGATTATGGAGGGCATAGTGGACAATGACAGAGCTGGAGATCCTCTGGGGGTGCACTGCAGTGCACCACCAAGCGATCCAGGCATCGGAACCGCATTTTTAGCAGTCAGATGCACCACTTGATGGCAGCACTGGTGGCGTAGTGGACTCAATGTATCTGGTCTCCACCTTGGTCTCCGGCCTCCACACTGACGTCATCAGCCAGGATCGCAGCGGGTATCCCTTATCCCCCAAGAGTCAACCTGTCATCCTGGGGTGTCGTCGAAGGCGCTGGGGAGTTCCGTAGCTGTCATGCATACTCCCTAGGAAGCGTGCATGATCCAGAAGTGGTGGTCGCACATGAGTGGAACATTCAGGGAGTGGAACATTCACGATCGTCTCCCTGGTGGCAGGCACCGGGTTGGCCTTCAGTGTTCCCTCCTCCTGGATGGTACCCGTAAGGCCCTGGGGGTCTCCATGAGACAATGGCCTCTGTGTATTCTGGGTCTGCCAGTTCTGACACCTCCCCATTATCTATATCATGGTGTTGACTTGACTCCATCGGCAATGTTCCTGTGACTGGGCCAGCTTTGCAGTGCCCCGGCAATGTCCACCAGCATCTGGGACACGTCCCTCAGCGACTGGGACAAGCTCTGCAGTGCCTTGTCAATGTCCACCTGCATCTGGGACATGTTCCTCAGCAACTGTTCTGGAATCCAGCACACCTCGAACTCCCTTGGATGTTCCTGCCTTGACTTGATGTGCATCAGCATCTGTGTGATGCTTACAAGACTGTGCCCCAAGAGCCTGTTCACTAATGTCTCCCATTGAGGTGTGCATTGCTGCGCTAGTGGAGGGTCGGGATGTCAGCTGTGACACCTCGATGTTGGTCTATTCAGAGCTCTCAGTGATCCCGGATGGCACGGCTCCATCAGGTGGAGATTCTGTGAGAGAATGGACATGTGGTTACTGAGTCAGTTGTTCTGACATGAACAACTCACTTGAGACAGGTCATCTGGGTGAAGGGGCAGTGGATCCTCACCTCTGCAGTGAAGGCCAACCTTGCTGTCAGTGACTACTCCCTCCTCGGACAACCCCGCGATCTCCAGGGCCCATCTCCATCGGGGGTGAGGACTCTAATGTCCGGAAGCCCGCCGCTTGGCTGGGCCTTTTCCTGCCTATTATGGGCTAACTTCTCTTGCGGAGACAGAGAGAGGGCACTGTGAGCCACATATCTGATGCATTGGGTGGTGCCTATTGCAGGTGGCATGTGTGGGCACCACTCCTGGGCATGGAGGGTTGTGCTGGAGGATGTCAGGGTGCGCTGGGGCACAGGCATGGTAATATGTTGTGTGGGGATGTGAGGTGCCAGCCACTGAACTTTTGGGGGGAGGGGGTCAGAGGTCAGGGGGATGGCAAGCGGAATTGATGCTAGGGGGTTGGTGTTAACCTATCCTTGGGGCCTGGTGGAGGTCATTGGTCTTCTTCCTGCACTGAATGTCGGCCCTCCTGGTCATGCTGCCTGAACTGTCAGCCACTGCCTCAGCCTTTCAGGTGGCATTGGCGGCCCTGGTGCTGGTCCTCCAATCCCCTCGGGGGTGCTGGTCCTCCAATCCCCTCGGGGGAACAGGATGTCCCGTCTCTGATGCGCAGTGTCCAGCTGCCTGGCCAGTTCAGCATCCCCAAAGCGTGAAGTAGGCCTATGTAGTTCCATGGTCGTGTGCTGCCTGGGAGCTGGTTCGGAGGAAGAAGTTTATGAGCAGCTCCCCCTTCTTAGCAGGAAGGTGCCAGATGCGGTCCTTGCGAATCAGCTGGCGGAACAGCTATTTCCACCGTGATGCTCGGGGGAATTTCTGGCATTAAGTGTCATTAAATATGGGCCACGGGCCTGCCGACTAGGCCACTAGGAAGTTGCGTCCAATACAGCAATGAACATTTGCCGTTAAATCACACCACACATTTTTTAATAAACAAAATTATAAGTTTAATGATTTATGTACCTGTTGCCCTAGTCCTTTTGAAATCTAATTGCGTTGAGTGTTTTCTTTCCGTGTTCCTCCCAAAATGATCCCAACCATTTTTCCACATTATATCCAGCTATTACATCTGACATCTATCTGTCCAATGTCCTCACCTGTGACTGACAGTTCACCATGCTCCTTAATTTTACAATACTGCAAATTCAGATCATTTACATATGATAGTTGATTTCTTATTGGGTTACACGTGGGGATTTTGGATTGTATTACGATCCCAGCCCAGTTCCCAACAGTGGCTAAGTTACTGGACCGAAACCCCAATATTTTTGTTTATTTTGTAAGACTGTGCGGAAGGAATACTTCGCTCCAGGAGTGATTACACAAAGAATAGGGATTTGCTTTTGTAAAAAACTTTATCAACAGTATTAAAATCTTAAACCTCACACCCAAAAATATATTATAATTACCCCTTAAGCAATACTACTAAATATAGTCAATGCAATACCCTTAATCACTATTCCCAATTATACAACAAGAAAGGAAAATACATATGCTTTCAATCCATCCCAATGACACAGTTTAATACTTGCTTTCCAGAACAGATTTGGCCCCTGTTAGAACCCCTGCAGACTCCAACTGGATGCTCCAAATGTTTATAATCCAAAATATATAGAATCCTGCATTTGTTACAATTGTAGCTGCTCGGTGGAATTCAAAAAAAAAAAAATTGTGGGATTTGGGCATTGCAGTCAAGGCCAGCATTTGTTGCCCATCCACTGTTACCCTTGAACTGAGTGGCTCATGAGGCTGTTCAGAGGGCAGTTAAGAGCCAACCATATTGCTGAGTGTTTGGAAGGCTGAGGATAATTGTTATATGGCAGACAGACACAATTTATCCTGAATTTTAGAGTCATACAGTCTATTAATATTTTTGTACTGCTGTTATGTCCCTATGCCCACAGTTACGATAGAAATTGTATAAGTAAAAACCTTCTCAACATATTTATACCATCCTACACTGAAGGAGAGTGCAATGGCAGCCGGGTAAACGTATACAGACAGTTCCATTAAAAGTGTGTTGACAGGAATTTACAACAAAGAGCTTAACAGATGTAAAATATTAAATAAGATATATTAATTAAAGACATATTGTATAGTTATAGAATGTTTTATATATGATTGATAATTGGACATTTCCAGCAGTAACGAGACAATCGATAAATGTAGATAAATATGTAACATGCCAAGCTAAACAACAACAACAACAACTGGTATTTATACAGTTACCTTTTACATAACTGAATGCTCCAAGGTATTTCACAGTAGTGTTATAAAACAAAGTTGACAACAAGTCATACAAGGCAATATTTGGGTAGATGGACAACATGGTCAAGAAGGTAGGTTTAAGGACTTTCTTGAGGAGGTAAAGAAGGTAGAAATGTATAGAGGTTTAGGGAGAGTATTCCACAGTTTTAAGGCCCAGGCTGGTGAAGGTGGGCAAATCCAAATGGGGAAATCAATGAAATCAGGGATGTTCAAGAGGCACCATCGGTAGCTAGGGACAGTGAGGGTCAGGATTACACACCATTAACACATTTTAGACGTGAGACATGTGAAGCCTCACACATGTTATTCCTCACTGAGGCCCGGCCTGCACCCCACTCTCCCATTTGCCCGCCGCACCCCGCAGGCCCAAGCCCCTCCAGGCACAGTGGTCCTGGATCTGGCCCCCCCTGCCAAAGGCATACCATGTGCAGGTAATGGGTGCGAGCACACTGTCAGCAGACAGACAGGAGTCACACTATGGCATAGATGGAGGAGCACCTGAGCTCACCTCACAGTGGGTTATCATCAACCTCCTGCCTTCTATATTGACCTGCTGTCAGTGCCGACACAGGCCCATCGCCCTGGAGTGATGTAATAGAGACCCATGGAGGGTGCCCTGGGGGGGGGGGGGGGGGGGGGGGGGGGGGTGGTGGTGGTGGTTCCGAGGGAGGGGGGGAGAGTTGGACCAGGAGGGGGTGAGATGACGGACAAAGCCACGTCTTGTGAGAAGTAGGCAAGGATGAGGGCCCTCCGGGAATGCTGGACCCTTGCCGCCGCCGTTTGTCCTCCATTCGGCTTCCGCACTGGCATCATTAGCCAGGTCCTAAACAGATATCCCTTGTCCCCCAAGAGCCAATAAGTCAGCCTTGGGGTGTCCCTCGAAGATTCTGGGAACTCCGACTGATGTGCACACTCCTGGGGAAGCATGCTTACACGTGCATGATCTTCGGGTGGTGGTAGCACACAAATTGAACATTCAACGGGTGTTCGGGCAGCACAGTAGCACAAGTGGATAGCACTGTGGCTTCACAGCGCTAGGGCCCATGTTCAATTCCCCATTGGGGCACTGACTGTGTGGAGTCTGCACGTTCTCCCCGTGTCTGCGTGGATTTCCTCCGGGTGCTCCGATTTCCTCCCACAGTCCAAAGACGTGCGGGTTGGGTGGATTGGCCAAGATAAATTGCCCTTAGTGACCTAAAAAGGCTTAGGAGGGGTTGTTGGGTCACGGAGATGACGTGGAAGTGGGGGCTTAGGTGGGTCGGTGCAGACATGATGGGCCGAATGGCCTCCTTCTGCACTGTATGTTCTATGGGTGCAATCCCTTCATGTTAATGAAGGGCGCATCCGGACCCCTTGGTGCGCACGAGCAAACATGCATGCCATCTATTACCCTCTGAACCTGGGCTTCCCGGCGATGGCGGAGAATCCTGCTGCTCGGGCATCTTGATGGGCCTGGTCCAGGTCAAAGTTTATAATGTCAGCTTCCCAGGCAAACAGGCATCCGGATGCACTTGTGGCCTGTGGCTGGGATATGTCACACAAGTCCCGGTTTGAGCCCTGGAATAAACCCGAGACGTAAAGGTTCAGGGCTGCGGTGACCTTGATGCCCAACGGGAGCGGGTATCCTCCTCCTCCACGTGGTGCCAAGTTCGCAAGTCCAAGTTCCTAAGGGTGTGGGATGGGCCCCTGCACATAGGCTGTTACGTCAAGCCTTTGTCGACGCTAGGCCGCTGCCTTCTTCAGTGTCTGGCTGCCACCACCACCATGAGGGCAGCTGCTGCGGGCTCCACCATACTGGTGATATCTGGAAGGAATTGGAGGGTGTGAGACCGGCAATCAGTTATGGTTTCCGCTCTGGTACCCTCGAATGCCCCGCCCCCTCCCCCTCCCCACCCTTACATTCCCTGTTTTCTCTCAGGGTGCCATCCAATGAGCCAGTCACCCAGCCATGCTGTGGCCCAGCTTTTGGCTGCTCAATTGTTGGCTGCTGCCCCTGCAGTGTTGAAGCCTCGAGTGTTGAGGCAAAGTGTCCAGGCCTCACAGTCTGATTGGGATGCTGGGCAGTAACAACCATCAGCTACATGGCAGGTCTACCCATGAGAATCTACCCGAGAGCTGTGAAGTGCTCACATTATTAACATCGCCAATTCCCTATTAGCATTAGCCGTCAGCTGTGCGGCCACAGGCGGCCACAGTCTGTGGGGGTTAAAGTGACCTGCACCATATTACCACTCTGTCCTGGAGGTGTTCGGGGAGGGGGGGGGGGGGGGGGGGGAGGGGTATGCAGAAAGAAGCTGAATTTGCCCCTGGTATGGTTAACACAATCCGGGGGTGGGATTGGCAAGTCGGAACCATGGGCTCTTAGCCCCTCACCACTCCCAGCTGACACCCCCCTCCCCCGCGATGCCCCCGGGCTGACTGCCCATTTTCCAAGATAGCTACTCAGCTCCTCCTATCCCCACAGCAGCCATTCCGGTAGCTCCACGTTTTTAAATAGATGTGCTAAAGGGCGCACGCGTGGTCGCTTGCTGGGGAGCCGATTAGATCAGAGGAGACCATTAGATAGGTGGCCCTTCCTGTTAATTGGATGAACATTAGACTTAATTGATGATTATTGGCTTCTCCCCAGGCCATGCCATGATTTGGATATCGCCAACGGTAGTGGGCCGGTTAGATTGGAAACCAATAGTCACCTGGCATGGTTGCTGATTTTGGATTCTCCCCCGATCTAACCAACTCGCTCGGATTCACAGCCGGTGCAACGCGGCCATTAAATCACGCCCTTAACGGCAGAATATACCAGCCCTAAAGATTTCTGATGGGGGCATTTTGATGTTAGTGGTTCAAATGGACAAAAGAGCTGGATTCAAGGGGTGAGGTTCGAGTGACTGCCCTTGACATCAAGGCACCATTTGACAGCGGCATCAAGGAGCCCTAGCAAAATCGCATTCTATAGGAATCAGGGGAAAACCCTCCACTGGTTGGAGTCACACCTAACACAAAAGAAGATAGTTGTGCTTGTTGGAGGTCAATATCTGAGGCCCAGAGCATCACTGCAGAATCTCCTCAGGGCATTCATAGGCCAAACCATCTTCAGCGGCTTCATCAATGAGGGACACTCTTCTGAGTGTGGATTTAAGAAGGCAGCTGATTGGTGAGTACGTACTTGTGAGTGCTTTTATTTTATTAAAGTAATTTAATAGAGGGTTAATCATCTGGTGGGGCTTGGTGTTCCACCTGCAACATGTGGTCAATCATAAATTCTGTCAACATCCTTGACAATTACATCTGTGAGAAGTGTATTCAGCTGCACTTGCTGACTGAACAAATGGATCAGTTTGAGCAACAGCTGGAGGTACTAAGAAGCAATCAAACAGTGGAAAGCATCACAGATAAAAGTTATAGAGACGTGATCACACCTAGGGTCAGGGAGATAGATGGGTGACCGCTAGATGTGGCAGGCAGTCAGTGCAGGAGTCCCCTGTGGCTGTGCCCTTTTGATACTCATGGGGGGATGGCTCATCAGTTGACAGCAGCAGCAGTAGCCAGAGCGGTGGCAACGTGCCTGCCCCTGCTGTATAGAAATGGGGGGAAAAGAATAATAGAGCAATACTAATTGGGGATTCAATAGTCAAGGGCACAGATAGGCACTTCTCTAGTTGCGGCACTTCTGTGGTTGCGAAAGAGACTCCAGGATGGTATGTTGCCTCTCTGGTGCCAGGGTTATGGATGTCTCTTGAGCGGATTCGGGATATCCTGAAATGGGAGGGCAAACAGGCAGATGTCATTGACTAGAATCAAAGAATTTATAGTGCAGTGGGAGTCCATTCGGTCCATCGAGTCTGCACCGGCCCTTAGAAAGAGCACCCTACTTAAGCCCACACCTCCATCCTATCTCTGTAACCCAGTAACCCCAGATAACGTTTTTGGACACTAAGGGCAATTTAGCATGTCCAATCCAGCTAACCAGCACATCTTTGGAGTGTGGCAAGAAACCAGAGCTCCCAGAGGAAACCCAGGCAGACACGGGGAGAACGTGCAGACTCCACACAGACAGTGACCCAAGCCGGGAATCAAACCGGGGACCTTGGAGCTGTGAAGAAATAGTGCTAACCACTGTGCTACCCAGCCACCCTTGCTGTACATTGGTACAAATGACATAGGCAGGAAGAGCAGCAAGGTCCTGCAAAGACATTACAGGGTGTTAGGTAGTAAGCTAAAAAGCAGGACCTCTAGGGTAGTCATTTCAGGATTACTTTCCATGCCATGTGGTAGTGAGGCTAGGAACAGAGAGATATTACAATTGAACACGTGGCTACAGAGCTGGTGTAGGAGGGGGAAGGGGCTTCAGATATGTGGATCATCGGAATTTCTTCCATGGAAGGTGGGACCAATGCAAGCAAGGCAGGTTGCACCTAAACTGGAGGGGCACCAATATCCTGGCCGGGAGGTTTGCTAATGTGGTAAACTAGTACAGCCGGAGGGGGGGGTGCGCAGCAGGCCAGTAAGTGTAGGAAGTTGCTGATCTCAGTGGGCGTGGAAATCTGGAGTGCGTTTGCTTCAACGCAAGAAGTACAACAGATAAGGTGGATGAACGCAAGAGAAAAAGCTTTGACAAAGAGTCAAAAACGTTAGCTCTTTTCTCTCCCTACAGATGCTGCCAGACTTGCTGAGATTTTCCAGCATTTTCTCTTTCGTTTCAGATTCCAGCATTCGCAGTAATTTGCTTTTATCCAGATGGATGAACATGCTGCGGCAACGGATGAACGGACATCGCGCGACAATTGCCAGGCAGGAATGTTCCCTTCCAGTCAGGGAACTCTTCAGCAGTCAGGGGCATTCATGTCTCTGATCTCCGGGTAAGCGTTCTCCAAGGCGGCCTTCAGGACACGAGACAACGCAAAATCACCAAGCAGAAACTTACAGCCAAGTTCGGCACTCACGAGTACGGCCTCAACCGGGACTTTGGATTCATGTCACATTACATTCATACCCCACTATCTGGCCTGGGCTTGCGAAATCCTACCAACTGTCCTGGCTTGAGATAATTCACACCTCTTTAATCTGGGGGCTACCCCTATCTCTGGATCTCTAAAGACTTAATTACCTGCAAATGCTCACATTCAAAGCATTGTCTTGCATCTTTGACTTTCTCTATATATGTTTCTGGAACCTACCTCTTCATTCACCTGAGGAAGGAGCAGTGCTCTGAAAGCTAGTGTTTAAAACAAACCTGTTGGACTTTAACCTGGTGTAAGACTTCTTACTGTTATCCTATTGTATCACATCAGTCTTCCCAGTGCTTTTCTTCAACCACCAACACTGTGACTTTACATGGCCTAGTTTATTACAGTGAAAACCCCTATTTGAAAATTTTAATTTCTCTTCCACCCTCCTGGACTTCATTTTCAATCTGAGGTTCACTCTCCTTATTATCTCCCATCAGATCTCCTTTACCTCTACCACTTGAGTATTTCTATTTTCCCCAGTTCCTATCCCTCACAGGTTGAAACTGATGTCGGAAACCAAACTTTGATTTATGAACTAATTTATAATCATCTGCCATCTCTGTTGTTAACCTCGCAGTTTTAACCCTCTGGTCTTCCACATGAGTTCTCACTACATCAGGAATTTAATTTTTAAACTCCTCCAAAAGTATAATTTCTCTGAGAACTTCATGCATTTGGTCTATTTTCAAAGTCCTTATCCACCTATCAAAATTACTCTGTTTGATCCTTTCAAATTCCATGTATGTTTGACCAGGTTCTTTCCTTAAATTTCTAAACCTTTCTCTGTAGGATTCAGGCACCAGTTCATATGCACCTGAGATGGGTTTTTTTCACCTCCTCATACATCCCAGATACCTCCTCTGATAGTGATGCAAACACTTCATTAGCCCCACCTACCAACTTTGTTTGAATAAGTAATACCCACATGTCCTGTGGCCATTTCATTTGTTTATCGAACTTCTCAAATGAAATAAAACAGCTTCTACCTCCTTCTCACTAAACCTTGGCAATGCTTGGACATATTTAAATAGTGCCCCACCAAGCCTTCGACTATGACACTCTTTCTCTTTATCGTCATCACTATCCTCAAACTGTATGTTTCCCTCTACATCCGCCAATTTTAACCGACTGTCATGTTTCATGGCCATTTTCTGAAGTTCAAACTCTCTCTTTTTCCCTTTCCTCTCTCGCTCTTTCTCTCTCTTTTTCTTTTTCCATGATCTGAACCTCCCTTTCTCTTAGGGCTATTCTTTCTTTTTTTCTTTGTTGTCTCTCCTTTTCTTTTTCCCTCATTGTGTATTCAAGCTGCTTTAATTCTTTTTCATGTTCAAGTTGTTTAATCTGTAACTGAATTTTTGCCATTTCTAATGAGTCAGACTATATCTCAGGCAATTTAAAATGCTCAGCTACCGCCGTAAGTACCTCTTCTTTTCGTATGCTGTCAGGTAACTTTAACTGCAATGTTTTTGCCAAATCTAAAAGCCTTTTTTTAGTCCCTGTTTGTAATGTACTGCGTGTGACCTTCTCCACCCCCAAAAACTTCAGAGCTTCTGAAAGAGCCATTGACCACAACACACTCCCTACTTAAACCAGAATACCACACCTGAAAAGCAAACACAAATATGCTCAACTCTCACTGTATTTAAGTTCACTAAGCTAACCCAATCACGAAAGACAGACTTTTACCTCACAAGCCCCCAATTTGTTATGGGCCAGGGTTTAGAGAGCACCAAAGTATATCATGGAGTTCACCTGAACCACAATTTTTCATAGATTTTGGTTATGGGAAGCACAAGGGCCCACTTTACAGATGTGATGCAGCAGAGATCTGAAGTATTTTTAAACAAAAACAATATTTATTCTATGAATCCAGTTAACATTTTATAAACTCACAGTAAACATCTTATCAACTACCAACACTGATAGCCCCTCCAAAGACACAGTACTCCATCCAAAGACACAGTACTCCATAGGTAACCCTTAATAACTTTCCTAACAACATCCATAAATTAAAGACCCTTTTTAACAAAGACAGTAGGTTTGCATTCCTTACAGAAACATGTATTGCTTTGAAATTATCAAGTGATCTGGAGACATTCTTTAGCATGCTGAGAGGCCAAAATACACCTCCTTGGTTTGAAATTATCTCTCCAACTGAAAACGAAATTAAAACTCAGAGCCAAAACTGCTTCCAGCTCAAAACTAAAAAGCAGAGCCATAGCCCAGCTCCACCCACACACTGACATCACTGCAGCCACTTGAGAAGACAAACATTTCTTAAAGTGCCATTCCCATGACACTTCAAAAAAGTAAACAAAAATCATCTTAGGGCAGCACGGTAGCATAGTGGTTAGCACAATTGCTTCACAGCTCCAGGGTCCCAGGTTCGATTCCCGGCTTGGGGTCACAGTCTGTGCGGAGTCTGCACGTTCTCCCCGTGTGTGCGTGGGTTTCCTCCGGGCGCTCCGGTTTCCTCCCATAGTCCAAAGATGTGCAGGTTAGGTGGATTGGCCATGCTAAATTGCCCTTAGTGTCCAAAATTGCCCTTAGTGTCCAAAATTGCCCTTAGTGTTGGGTGAGGTTGCTGGGTTATGGGGAGAGGGTGGGGTGTGGGGTTGGGTGGGGTGCTCTTTCCAAGGGCCGGTGCAGACTCAATGGGCCGAATGGCCTCCTTCTGCACTGTAAATTCTATGATTCGATGGTCTTAAATTCTCAATTCCCCCAACTCTGCCATTCTGATTGGCAGATTGGGGCTGGTTTAGCTCAGTGGGCTAGACAGCTGGTTTGTGATGCCAAACAAGGCCAGCAGCTCGGGTTCAATTCCCATACCAGCTGAGAATTCTGAATTCTCCCTCCGTGTTCCTGAACAAGCGCCGGAATGTGGCGTCTAGGGGCTTTTCACAGTAACTTCATTGCAGTGTTAATGTAAGCCTACTTGTGACATTAAAAAAAAGATTATTAAATTGACTTTGCCAACTTACTAATTTCAATGCTACAGTGTACATGCACTTTGGGAATTCCTACTCTTCTCCAACATTCAACAGTGGTGAATGCTGAACATGCACTTTTATTGGCACTGCAAAGAATGCTCCATTAGAAGCTTAAAAGCTCTGTATAATTGAGTTGTTGCTGCGGCACTGCGTAAGAATGAGAATACCTGAATTACTAAGTCAGTAGCTTTCCCCCCATTCGCTTCGTTGACCCTTTGACAATTTACACTCTCTCTCCCCATTGGGTAGAAAATTGAACCCAGATAGCAACAAAGCCACTAAACTTCCTTTCCTGACTGAACAAAAAATTAGCTTTGCAGTATTAATGCTGAACTCACAACCTCTTACCACCTCAGTTAAACATCAAACATGGAATTTTGCTAGCAAGGCTGAGATAACAGTTCAAAATATATTTTGAAAGTTAGGTCACGTAAAAATCATTACTTTTCTCCATATTTTCAAGGTTGAGTTGCGATTCACTTTTCCCGCTGGCAGTGCACCCTGGTGGTGTGGGGTGGCTTCAGTGGGAAATCCATATATGTTTGTTCTTTAGGGTTTTGGCCAAGGTTAGCATCATGACTGGTACAGGCGGGAAAGGCCAA